>NC_089260.1:27504097-28133705 GCF_963930625.1 Muntiacus reevesi
TGTCCAATTGCCAAAGAGAGACATGGAACAGGGCTGCGTAGAGTGGCCGATGGGCAGCTGAGCCTCTCTGTAGATCTGCAAAAAGCAAGAGCTGGGAATGACATCAAGGAGAGTGAGGGAAGCTGGAACTCAAAATCTGTGCATATGACAGACCAGTCACCATTCGTGCCAAGATCCCCTTCAGGGTGCCGCTCTTTAGTCGCAGAAACTACTATTGATGGACAGCCCTCATCTGTCAGCCTTATCTGGGAATTTCCCTAAGCTGAAAAGAGCTACCTTGCCAAAATTTATGTTCTGATTTCAGGGACAAGCTTCATTTAGAGATCTGTCTGTATAAAAGATATAAAAGTCACTCCAACTCAGAACCATTCTGAAACGCCAAGCTTCAAACAACCCCCAAGGGGTTGGCTGAGCATTAGGCAAATAAATTGCAGTCTACCTTCTCTCTTTGTGTAATCTTGCCACTCTGCATCTTAACGTCCATCCCAGAGTTTGCTTCTGAGGTCTGAATTGTTACCAGAAGACAGACCTGAACAATTAGTGTGAAATGAAATGGAAGAGCTGGATCACCTTCCAACCTGCTGATAATAGAAGTACATTCTTCTGGGTGGTGGGGTATGGTACCTAGAATGTTCTGGCATAGAATCTGTTAAAACTTTCACACATCATGAACTGGTGTGATAAACCAAATGAAGTGCTTATACTAGTGCAGGGGTTAGACAACTATACACACACAAAAAAAGAAAAAATTAAAAAGAACTTTTATTTAAACATAACCATGTCTTGTCTATGACTGCTTTCACCCTACAACAGTGGGTTGAAGTAAATGCTACAGAAACTGTATTGGCCCTAAAGCCTAAAATATGTACTACCTGGCCCTTTGGGTTTCCCAGGTGGCTCAGTGGTAAAGAATTGCCTATCAATACAGAAGCTGCAGAAGACACCAGTTCAATCCCTGGGTCGGAAAGATCCCCTGGAGAAGGTAATGGCAACCGACTCCAGTATTCTTGCCTAGAAAACCCCCATGGACAGAGGAACCTGGTTGCCACAGTCGCTGGAGTCACAAAGAGTTGGAGACTCCTGAGTGACTAAGCATGCATGCACACACGCATCTGATATTTTACAGGAAAACTTTGCTGAGTCCGGTACTACTGAGTGATGTATCAGGCATTTGGGAAATATGGGAGAAACAATCATCATTGTATTAAAATGAGATAGCTCTTATTAGGGTTAATTGATGCTAAAGAGAGAGAGAATGTAAAGCTAATCAGTTTAAAGCTATGTGTGAAAGTTAGAGAGACTTTTCGGTAGTATCTAATGAGATACCAATCCCCTGTGACGGAATGCTGAGAAAGCTCAGGATTGGGACCAAAACTGATTGCAAAGAATAACAGTGCCAGAGGGTACTAGATGCTTCCTCTAAGGAAGTCTGCTAACTCAAGATTAAAGCGCTGATTGGGAAGCAGCAGGACCCTCAAAATGTGATGCAGATGTCTGGGTTGGTTAAAAATCTTGAGTTTGTGTAATGCCTTCAAATCCTTGAAGCCTGCAGAAACCAGAAGAATGGTTTGCTCTTTCCTCTAAAGGATTTTGAAGTCACCTTCATTGTGCCAGACAGCACAACTGTATCCTTTCCAAATCTGTTCTCACCTTTCCTTCTGATTTGCTGCTGTTGTCCATTCACTAAGTTGTATCCAACTCTTTGTGACCCCATGGACTGCAGCACACCGGGCTTCCCTGTCCTTTGCTACCTCCCTGAATTTGCTCAGACTCATGTCCGTTGAGTCGGTGGTGCCATCAAACCATCTCATCCTTGGTCGCCCCCTTTTCCTCTTGCCCTCAGTCTTTCCCAGCATCAGGGCATTTTCTGATTATTATGTTATTAATAGAATTAAACCACAACATTACCAGTGGAGGCAGTGCTTGACCTACCAAGGAAGGTAAGGGGTAATTATTATCCCAGAGAAACTGGCACCTGATCAACATACTCCCAAAGGAACCAGGATAGTACATCTAGAACTGTATTCCAAGTGTACCTGTTTTCCAAGGTCTATGGAACACAAAGTTGTGTGAGGATGAGAGTTTATTGACATGTCAGCATTTTCTCAGGATATAGGATCCAGTACCCTGACAAAGATGCTGTGAGTGCAAATGCATCACAAGGATGTAGCCTAGAAACTTGAAGAAAGCAGTGCTCTGTTAAATGAAATAGAAGGTCAGAGAATTGAGTGTGCTAGAATGGATAACCCATTCAGAAAACCACGAAGTGGCCACTTCTATAGAGATGCTATAATATATCTGCCCCTTCTTTTCCTCAAAAATAAAAAGGAAAAAAATATAAAGAAAAATGAAAGAAATTTGCTGATGAGAATGGTAGCAGATTACTTAAAATCTTGATGGTATCTCTCTTTTGTTGCTCATGGCTAAGCAAGAGATTCCTTTCGTGAATTGATGACAAGATTCCAGAATAATAGAGACCAAATGAAGTGAAGTGAAGTGAAGTCGCTCAGTCGTGTCCAACTCTTTGTGACCCTGTGGACTGTAGCCCACCAAGCTCCTCAATCCATGGGATTCTCCAGGCAAGAATACTGGGGTGGGTTGCCATTTCCTTCTCCAGGGGATCTTCCCGACCCAGGGATTGAACCTGGGTCTCCCGCATTGCATGCAGGCGATTTACCATCTGAGCCACCAGGGAAGCCCGGAGACCAGATGGTAGAGAGACCAGCTCAGTCATCAGAAACAAGGAAGAACAATAGCTTTTTAAATGGCAAGGCGGAAGTCGCAGCTGGCCTGCAGGATAGTTAATGGATGCAATGTTTCCAGAGGCAAGTTAGGTAGACAGCTAACTTGGTCCATATGCAGCCTGTAAATCTAAAAGAAATCTGGGACACATGATTGCCCAAATTCTGGCACCAGATCACTTCCCTGAGATGTGACCCATTAACTGAAGGAGTGGCCAAATTTTCAAAAGGAAGAATCTTATAATACCATGTCAAGAATATCTGTTAATGATCCTCCCTCTTTTCCCAAACGGGGACCTATCAAAGTTTATTTGCATTACTATACACAGGAAAAAAATAAACATTTCTGAGGACTTATGAATACAGTGTCCAAACTGACTTCATATTAAAGGACCCAAAGTTTCATGGTGGCCCTTCTATTAGAAGGAGGTGACTCATGCAAGCCAGAAAATATATAGTGTCCTATCTCAGGCCTTGCTTAATATGAGTTCACTGGGTATAAGGGTCCATCTGGTGGTCATTTATTTGCTTCCTGAATCTATAATTGAAATGGATATACTTGGTAATTTGCAGATCCTCACATATATTAAAATTCTGTTCACTGTACCTATAAAAATTTACATGTTGACCATCACTATGGTCCTGTTATGTGCATACTGCTGGTGTGTTCTGGTTCCTTGGGGATGAAACCTCAGAAGAGAGCACAGTGGGAAGTTTGGGAGCAGTTTGGGAAGGAAATTCTGTTTTCCTTGGTATCTAGAGGAATACTCATCCTAAATGAGGAGGAGCATGATTTCCAGGTTGGAACATTCTTTTGCAAAGGTAGACAGATGAATGACACACAGGACCCTCTAGAACCCAGGCCGAGGACAGGGCTCCCTCCTCTCCTATAAGGGCTGTGCTCATGGGGAAGAGAAACAAATTACCAAGTGGCTCTGCAGCTCCCTATTTCCATCAGCTCTGGGGAAATAAAATGTAAAATACTTCCTGCAATATGTGACACTGATGAATTTATTTTAGCTGGCTAGTATACTTTGATATATGGTGGAAAAATCTCCCATCCTTTACTATTATATTGGAAGACTATTACATGTTGAAATTACATTCAGTTCTTGAAACTTTTCTCTGCTATCTGGATTTTAGGAACTGCGCATTAATGTCCAACAAGTATTAGGATTCTGACTGGACTTCTATTTACCTTATAGATTAACTCTGAGAAAAATGGCATCGTTATAATAGTAAATCCTGTCCATGAACCTAATTTAACCTCTCAAGCTTGATGTGAGTTTGTTCAGAAAATAGGATTCCTTGTATACTGCTGAGCAAAGTTAATTGGCATTAACAGTAAGAGCAATTTGGTAATATCAACCATGAGCAGTGAAAGATATGAAAATGTTATTATCCAGAATTTCTAAAGTGTATACACAGGAAACATATGAAAAGACTTTGTATTTAAGTAAAATATCAAACTATCTAGTTGTACATGAATATAAGAATATATAACTTTTGAGGTTCATACACATGTATTTACCAGTGGAAAACTCTATATGGGTAGTTATTAACTAATTAATTGAACACATTAAGAAGCTGATATTGGTAATAAACTATTCTAAACTGCATATCCAGTAAATGAGTTGAATCTAGAATATATAAATAACTCTCAAAAATTAACAGTAAAATATTCCGTTGAATGGGACTTCCCAGGTGGCTCAGCCAGTGAAGAATCCACCTGCAATGCAGGAGACTTGGGTTCAGTCCCTGGGTTGGGAAGGTCCCCTAGAGAAGGGTATGACAACCAACTTCAGAATTTTGGTCTGGAGAACTCCATGGACTGCATGAAACATGGGGTCACAAAGCGTTAGACATGACTGAGCAACTAACTCAAATTCAATTGAAAAATCCATTCGCTCAGTTGTGTCCGGCTCTGTGACCCCATGGACTGCACCCCGCCAGGCTTCCCTGTCCATCACCAACTCAGGGATTTACTCAAACTCATGTCCATTGAGTCAGGGACACCATCCAACCCCAACCATCTCATCCTTTGTTGTCCCCTTCTCCTCCCGCCTTCAATCTTTCCCAGCATCCAGGTCTTTTCCAATGAGTCAGTTCTTCACATCAGGTGGCCCAAGTACTGGAGTTTCAGATTCAGCATCAGTTCTTCCAATAAATATTCAGTACTGATTTCCTATAGGATGGACTGAATGGATCTCCTTGCTGTCCAAGGGGACTCTCAAGAGTCTTCTCCAACACCACAGTTCAAAAGCATCAGTCCTTCAGTGCTCAGCTTCTTTACAGTCCAACTCTCACATCCATACGGAACTACATGACTTTGCTAGATGGACCTTGTTGGTACTGTCTCTGCTTTTCAATATGCTGTCTAGGTTGGTCATAACTTTACTTCCAAGGAGGAAATGTCTTTTAATTTCATGGCTGCAGTCACCGTCTGCAGTGATTTTGGAGCCCAAAAACATAAAGTTGCTCACTTTTCCCATTGTTTCCTGATCTGTTTGCCATGAAATGATGAGACCAGATGCAATGATCTTAGTTTACTGAATGTTGAGTTTTAAGTCGAATTTTTCACTCTCCTCTTTCACTTTCATCAAGAGGCTCTTTAGTTCTTCTTCACTTTCTGCCATAAGTGTGTGGTGTCATCTGCATATCTGAGGTTATTGATATTTCTCCCGTCCATCTTGATTCCAGCTTGTGCTTCATCCAGTCCAGCATTTCTCATTATGTGCTCAGCATATAAGTTAAATAAGCAAAATAACAATATACAGCCTTGATGTACTCCTTTCCTGATTAAGAACCAGTCTGTTGTTGGTCCATGTTCAGTTCTAACTGTTGCTTCCTGATCTACATAAAGATTTCTCAAGATGCAGGTCAGGTGGTCTGGTATTTCCATCTCTTTCAGAATTTTAGACAGTTTGTTCTGATCCACACAGCCAAAGGCTTTGGTATGGTCAATAAAGCAGAGATAGATGTTTTTCTGGAACTCTCTTGTTTTTCAATGATCCAGTGGATGTTGCCAATTTGATCTCTGGTTCCTCTACCTTTTCTAAAACCAGCTTGAACATCTGAACGTTCACAGTTCACATACTGTTGAAATCTGGCTTGGAGAATTTTGAGCATTACTTTGATAGTATGTGAGATGAGTGCAACTGTGTGGTAGTCTGAACATTCTTTGGCATTGCTTTTCTTTCAGATTGGAATGAAGACTGACATTTTCCAGTCCTGTGGCCACTGCTGACCTTTCCAAATTTGCTGGCATATTGAATGCAGCACTTTCACAGCATCATCTTTTAGGATTTGAAATAGTTCAACTGGAATTCCATCACCTTAATTAGCTTTGTTTGTAGTGATGCTTTCTAAGGCCTACTTGACTCTCCACTCCAGGTTGTCTGGTTCTAGGTGAGTGATCACACCATCGTGATTATCTAGGTTGTAAAGATCTTTTTTGTATAGTTCTTCTGTGTATTCTTGCCACCTTTTCTTAATATTTTCTTTTTCTATTAGCTCCATACCATTTCTGTCCTTTATTGTGCCCATCTTTGCATGAGACATTTCCTTGGTATCTCTCTTTCTTGAATAGTTCTCTAGTCTTTCCCATTCTATTGTTTTCCTCAATTTCTTTGCATTGATCACTGAGGAAGGCTTGCTTATCTCTTCCTTGCTATCTTTTGTAACTCAGCATTCAAATGGGTATATCTTTGCTTTTCTCCTTTGCCTTTAGCTTCTCTTCTTTTCACAGCTATTTGTAAGGCCTCCTAAGACAAGTATTTTGCCTTTTTGCTTTTCCTTTTCTTGGGGTTGGTCTTGATCACTGCCTCCTGTACAATGTCTTGAACCTCTGTCCAGCATTCTGTATATTGGATCTAATCCCTTGAATCTGTTTGTCACTTGCACTGCACAATTAGAAGGGATTTGATTTAGGTCACAGCTGAATGATCTAGAGGTTTTCCCTACTTTATTCAATTTAAGTCTGAATTTGGCCGTGTATCCGCCAATGAAAAATAAACACATTCACTAATGAGACGACACAGATCGCAAATAAGCATATGGAAAATTGTTCGATTTCATGAGGGAAATTCAAGCTAAAAACCACAGTAGGATCTCAATTCAGATCTGTCAGAATTACTAAAAAAAAAAAAAAAAAAAAAAAAGTGGTAACAGAGAATGCAGGTGAGAACTTAGACAAACTTGATCACTCATGTAATGCTGGTGAGGATATGAAATGATATAACAGTTTTGGACACGTTGGGCCTACAACTACTACCATGTGACTTAGCAACTGCACTCTCAAGACATTTATTCCAGAGAAATGTAGACTTATAGCCAACAAATACCTGCACATGAATGTTCTTAGCAGATTTATTCATATAACCCCAAACTGGAAACAGTCCACATGTCCTTCACTGGCTGAGTTGCAAAAGTACAGTATATGTACATCATGGAATACTATGCACAGTGACAAAAATCAGTGCATGAAAAAGTTTGGATGAATCTGTAGAGAACTAGGTGTCAGAAATGCAAATCCACAAAAGTCCTGTATTATATTATTATAGCACATTCTTGAAATGAAAAAATCATAGAAATGGAGAACAAATTACAAGTTGCCAGGGGCATTGGAAAGGAGGCTGGTCTGGGAGGAAGGTGGATCTGGCTGTAGAAGGGCAACAAGAGGAATCCTCAAGGAGATGGGATTGTTCTGTATCTTCATAGTGTCTGTGTCAATATTTGTATTCTGGTTGTGATAATGCACAACTGTTTTGCAAGATTTTATCACAGGGAGAAACTAGGTTAAGGAATTTTTCTGTTTCACAAACTGCATGTGAGTCTACACTTATCTCTATTAAAAATTTTATTAGAAAATAAAAGCAGAAGAAATGCCACATATGTAAATCAGATTTTACATAAAACCTGCATTTTTGACTTCATATAAAATTAGATTATTTAGAAATACTTTAATTGCAATCTTTTCTAAAAGGTTTGGATCTATTTAAATTGTAGCTGCCCTTTTATGTGAGATAGGTACTCTGCAGGTTGCTAGGGTAACAGTTATTCCTGATGTTTCTTACACTTGGAACTTTCACCTACTTACACAATCCTTTGCCTAAAGACTAATTCTGTTTGACTAATTCTGTTTCTCCCAGTGATAAAATCTGTTCATCTGTCAGATTGGACTTCTGATATAGAAATAGAGAATTAAGTGCAGGTTTTCATGTCTCAGGATTCAATCACTGTGAAAGCTAGCTACTCATCTCCGGACGGTGATATTACTGTCATTTCATCTAGCCCATTCTACCTCACTACAACTTGTCTAAAATGTGTATATCTCTGATTTTGTTTGCTGAAACATTACTGTAAGTAATTTTTCAAGAATATAACTAAGCAATATTTTTTCTGAGCCAATGTTTACCTAATAGCTTTCTAAACTTTGACCATAAGACAGTTCAACTATTTATCAGTTATGTGGTCACAGCCTTTTTTCACATAGAGTGTTCAAGTCTAAAACCCAGTGCTTCATTGCCTTCTGGCATTTGAAGTTAGATTAATTAAAACTTCTTCCTAATACCAATATAATCTAAATTAGAACTACATAATTTCATTCTCTTGGAGTATTAGGAAACATTTGGTATCTTGATATAAAAAGTAAATTTACAAAATTAGGCATGTGTGGTCTCTTTTCAATACATTTTCCTGAAATACAATTCAGTTCAGTCCAGTTCAGTCACTCAGTCGTGTCTGACTCTTTGCGACCCCATGAATCTCAGCACACCAGGCCTCCCTGTCCATCACCAACTCCTGGAGTTTACTCAAGCTCATGTCCATCGAGTCGGTGATGCCATCCAGCCATCTCATCCTCTGTCATCCCCTTCTCCTCCTGCCCCCAATCCCTCCCAGCATCAGGGTCTTTTCCAATGAGTCAACTCTTCACATCAGGTTGCCAAAGTATTGGAATTTCGGTTTCAGCATCAGTCCTTCTAATGAACACCCAGGACTGATCTCCTTTAGGATGAACTGGTTGGATCTCCTTGCAGTCCAAGGGACTCTAAAGTCTTCTCCAACACCACAGTTCAAAAGCGTCAATTTTTTGGCCCTCAGCTTTCTTCACAGTCCAACTCTCACATCCATACATGACCACTGGAAAAACCATAGCCTTGACTAGATGGACTTTTATTGGCAAAGTAATGTCTCTGCTTTTTTTTCTTTTTATTTTTTTGTCTCTGCTTTTTTATATGCTATCTAGGTTGGTCATGACTTTCCTTCCAAGGAGTAAGTGTCTTTTAATTTAATGGCTGCAATCACCATCTGCAGTGATTTTGGAACCCCCAAAAATAAAGTCTGACACTATTTCCACTGTTTCCCCATCTATTTGCCATGAAGTGATGGGACCAGATGTCATGATATACAATCTACACAATAAGGTCTTTTAAATTATCAGATTCAGGTATTTTAGTCTTAGGGCACTATTCTGGCATATCTTTCCATGACTGTTGCTTCTAAATTCTTCTGTAGGAATCCTGTTACTATTCATAGAAGGATATTCTACTCTTTCACACATTTTTATCACTTTAATGTACTAATAAAGCTATAATTTATTGAACAAGTGCTATATGCCAAGCATTCAGCTAAGTTATCTATTCCTATAACCAAGTTTACATTCATCAGAGCTTTATAAGGTCAGTATTTTATAGAAGAGCTAGAGAGATGAAACCATGGGAAGTTGAAACAAGTACTAAGAGTCAGTCTGATTGGTCAGGAGGCAGAGGGGCAAGGGCATGGCCCAGAGGCTAGTGAAGTTTCCAAGGGGAAAATAAAAATGATGCAGGGTGAATACACTGAGCAAATATAGGATTGGATAGCTTAAATAACTTCAGTGGGCTTTGGGATATGTTGGTGATCCATAGTTGTTCAGTACCTGGCTCTGGACTGATTTAGGACAGGGGAAATATTAGCTTGTGTATGAGAATTTGATAAAGTAGAGGGTTGTGGGTGTGACCTCTGGAATGTTTGGTTTCTCTGTCAAAGGCAGGATCTAAGGAGAATACTTTACTGTCTCCAGAAATTACCTGCTAGCTCTGGCAAAGTCTGTCTCTCCAGGACCATAGCCTCCAATTCTAGAGCATCAAGAATATAGAACTTGGGAAAATATTATCAGTATATTCTGTCTCAATAAAGTCTATTTTTCAGCCTTGAGAAAAGAAAATAAAATTTTAACATATATTTGATATCTGAAGTAAATATTTCCCTAATTTTTTTCCTCTTTTATGTCCCTTGAAGATGTTTCATCATTGTCACTGTGTCTTTTAATTTTTTTTTTTTTTTGGGTTTGGTTAGTTGAATGATCTTCTAGCATCAAGTATTGTGTAATAAATCTAGGAATTAAAAAAAAATAAATAAATAAAATAAAATAAATAAATCTAGGAATTAGATTTGCCAAAAAGTTGATGAACTGTTAGGGTTCTTCCATGGCCTTATTTCAGACTTAAAGCTAGAGATTGTAAATGGCTACAACCAATTCATGTTTTCTGGTGGGTTTATTAATCTAAGTTGTTAGTAGATGAGATTTGCTCTGTTCCCATCCTGTGGTTCTCTGTTTGGAGAGAAGAAGAAGAAAAATCTATATATTTACAGTGCTTGTAGTATTCTTTGGCTGAATTCTTTGTGTAAAAACTAAAATTCCTCAATGTGTAACTTAAAATTTCTGTTCAGAAAAAAGATCTTTATGTATAAAATTTATTGCTACTTATCCCATATATAATTTCTCACCCCACCTCATTACCAGCATGTTTTACAATGAGAGTTATGACTTGATATATGGACATAAAAAGAGTAGTATCAGTTAAAGAGGGGAACATCAGAAAGATCATTTCCCTCTCAGTCTTAGCATAGAAAATCTTTTTATTTAAGCAACTTGATACATACTTATGCATTTTGTATGATAGATAACTGCAATTTACATATCTCCTTTGTTTTAAACTGCAATACATGTAGTTATTATATAAAAATTTAATGGTTGTGCTAAGGAATTTTAAATTTTTAAGATCTTACCTATTTGTCTAGGTTTTAATGTTTTCCAGCATCTTCAATAAAGTAAATATATATTTCAGTTTGCACAAAATAGTCCTAATTTACATCTGTTGCTCCAGCATCCCATCTGGTTCAGAATTTGTCTCTGAAATGAAGTGTCAGTTTAAGCAATATATTATATAGTAAACATATCTATGATCAAAAAACCTGTCAGAAAAAATTTTAAACATAATTCTTATTTTTTTTGTGTGTTTGTTCAGTCACTAAATCGTGTCCAACTCTTTGTGACCCCATGCACTGTAGCCCACCAGGCTTCTCTGTTCATGGAATTTTCCTGGCAAGAATACTGGATTCTTGTTATTTCCCACTCCAGGGGATCTTCCTGACTCAAGGACTGAACCCACTTCTCTTATGTCTTCTGCATTGACGGTGGGTTTTTTACCCCTATACTGAGTGGGAAGTCCATAGCTGACCATGATTTTGCATAGACATAGTTGTTTCTCCCATTTTATTCTTTTTTTCAAGAGGCTTTTAACTATTCCAGTTCTGGAATAAATCTATTTCTAAATATCTCCCTGGGATTTTGGTAGGAATTGCACAAAACCTGTAATTCAATTTTGGGGAAATTGACATCTCTATTATGTTGAATCTTCAAATCACACAGACATGATATGTCTGTTTATTTAGTTCTTTGATTTCATTATAATTTTGTAATATTCAGCATATAAATTCTATAGATATTTTGTTAGATTTATAGTTAAGTTTGCAAACTTTGCTCTAGGCAGTGAATTGATGCAAAGTAAATAGTGAAGATATTGTGCTCTTTGGTGGAGACAAATAGCCCTTATGTCAATAAATGGTCTTAGCTAGGCAGTTTCTCAGTACCATATTCAAAGGACTGGGTTTATGATAAAATTCTTATTCCGGCTAAGAACTGTTAAAGTAAGTAAAACTAAGAATTAGATGAAATATAGGTGCTCAGAAAAATATTTGAGGACATATTATAGAAACAATACTTGGGGATTTCATATCCATTTGGGTTTGAGGCTATTGATATTCATATTGATTAGAATTGGCTTGGAAATTTGTGATGAATAACTGTGAATAGTAAATTTGTAGTTCCTCCCTATGAAGGAACTAGCTATGTTTTTTCCAGTAGTCATGTATGGATGTGAGAGTTGGTCTGTAAAAAAAGCTGAGTGCTGAAGAATTGATCTTTTGAACTGTGGTACTGGAGAAGACTTTTTAGAATCCCTTGGATTGCAAGGCGATCAAACCAGTCCATCCTAAATGACATCAGTCCTGAATATTCATTGGAAAGACTGATGCTGAAGCTGAAACTTCAATACTTTGGCCACCTCATGCGAAGAACTGACTCATTGGAAAAGACTCTGATGCTGGGAAAGGTTGAAGGCAGGAGAAGGGGACGACAGAGGATGAGATGGTTGGATGGCATCACCAACTTGATGGTCATGAGTTTGAGTGAGCTCCAGGAGTTGGTGATGGACAGGGAAGCCTGGTGGGCTACAGCCCATTGGGTAGCAAAGAGTCCAACCAGGGTGAAGTGACTTAGCAGGCATGTACATACTAAAGGAACCTAAATATTGCAGTAATATGAAAGTGGGGAAAAAGCTGGTAGACTGCTCTTAACTTTCAAATAAATGAAAAAATTTTTGCTGTTTTTCCAAAGCTTCCCCTTACAAGTGAAAAACTCAAAATGACTCAAATATATGCTTATAAGAAACAGGAGATATATTCTTTTTCACAACTGAGTAATAGTCCATTGTGTATTTACATGTGTGTATATGCATGCATATGTGTGTGTGTGTGTGTACATACTATGTCTTCTTCAGATATTCCTCCATTGATTGACATTTAGGTTATGTCCTTATCTTAGCTGCTGTGAATAATACTGCAATGATTATGGGCCTTAAGCATCTCTTCAAACCCTGTTTTCATTTCCTTTGGATATATATCTGAATATTACTGAGGATCCAACACACAGCATAGTGGATATAGTTAATAATTCTGTATTATATCCTTGAAAATTGCTAAGAAATTAGGTCTTAAATTTTCTTGCCACAAAGACAAAAAGTAATTATGTGGCATGATGGAGGTATTAGCTGTAGCTATGGTGTCAATCATTTAACATTGTACATCTTAATAACCATAATGTTATATGTCACTTATATCCCAGTAAAGCTAAGAAACCAAAAAGGAAACAGGAAAGCAGTCATTGTAGAAAAGATGTGTGTGAAATGGTGGTTTGAAAACATGACAATGTTACTTCACAGCTCCCGTTAAGAAGTGAAGTCTTTACACCTTGAAGCTATGCTGGCCTTGTGATCTGTGTTGACCAAAAGAAAATTGAGGGAGAAACATTTTGAGCTTTCTAGAGCAAGGGTCCTGAGAGAATCATTAAGCTACTGCTCTTGCTCCATTGGGATTCTACCCTGAGGCTATCCTGTATATAAACTTGTTCTAATCTATTAGAATTCTGCCACATAGAGCAGAACCAAAGTGCTCCAACTGACAGTAATATGAGTCATAGAACAGTTGAGTGAGGACACTTAGATCTTCTTGCCCAGATGATCTTTGAGTGCATCCTTATGAATGAGCCCAGATAATAGCATTTGACATGTCACCTGCCCAACCCACAGAATTGTGATAAGAATTAAATCATTGTTTTAAACCAGTAAGATTGGCAACAACTAAAATCTGATATACATTGTGTTTAATATTAGTTGAGAAATGATAGAGAAAGTTCAAAAGGGAAAATTTGAAAATTTTCAAGAATGACTCAAGAATCATACTTGAAAATTTTGAAGAATCACATAGGGGGTTGGGTAGAAGCTAGAAATGATAATGTTTAAACATTTCAGTTATATGTTTTTTTGACAGTGTAATACATCTTTTCGGCCTCATAGATCTTGAAAGTTAAGCAGTTATATGATGTCAAAAAGTAGGGCAGAAGTCTTTTTTTCTTTTTTATTGTTTCCTACTAAATACCATAGTAGTCCAACTCAGCAAAGCAGCTATTATTAATAGTGTAATGCTATAGTCAACAAAATTAAAGGTGAAAAAATATTTGTATTTTAATAAAACATAATGTCAGAGTTCTACCAGCAACCAAAATACAATTACTTGACTTATCACATTAATATTTATTTGCAGTGTAAAAATTTTAGCACTTTACTGAGGTGGGCATCAGTGTATTTTAAACACAGAAGCATTCCATATTGATACCATTATACACTTAACAGTTTTGTGTGCTGTCATATTTTACAGACTATGAGATGCATAAAATTAAGAGAAAACTAATAAAAGGAACAGTTCTTTTTGTTTTGCTATGAATATGGATGCAGTCACATGTGGAGTAGATTTACATTTATTAAATTAACTAAGATTTTAAAAATACAAGTCATATAGGTTTATTTTTAAAATTCAATAATAGCATGTTAAGCTTATGGGGAAAATGTGATAATCTTAGGGAAAAAATAACTGATTTACATCCAAAAGGCAAATGTGGCACAGCATTTACTTATTCCTTTTACTTTACTCTCCTTCTGCCCCATTGATACAGAAATTACTCCTCTGTTTTCATTCACTTAAATTCTAAAGCAAGTTCAAGTTCCTTTCAGACTCTTCAAAGTCACACTGTCATGTCTGCACCTTATGTTCTGTGTCAGAACCAGAAAGAAGGCGTATTGTTGCCTTTGGAATATAACATTGCTATTTTTGCTTTCATCTCAAGACTCTCAGTTCACAATAGGGTCTAAGAGGAACAGAGATTGAGCAGGAAAAAAAAAAGTAACCTTAAAAGTTATTGCTATAGAAATGCAGAGCATTAGGCAAGCTTTGACAGTGTTTGGACGTCTTATGTGTCCTAGCTTGTCTTTTAAGATTGTTACTTACATTATGGATGGAAAGTGAAACCCCACAAGCTCTACTTGAATTCACATATTTGCTCATGAGGACCAAAAGGGAAAAAAAAAAAAAATGTATGAGCTAAGCCATCTCAAAGCAGACTCTTCAATTATTTTAAGAAGCTAAAATCAAACTGAGCTACTTCAAAATCTCTGTTACAGAAAACTTGGCCTGCAGGTAACCAAAAATAATCAGACTGACAAAATGTAGCAAATGGACAGTTGAAATTTATGTTGCAACACCAATAACTCTCTTTAGACAAGAAGAAATGTCAAATTCAGATTTATTACTCATTTTTGGGCATGGTAATGATGTTTTATACTCAAAAAATCCTATCAAAAGAGTCTGCTGGACCTCAAAATTCAGTCATTATAGTAAAACACTTGGAGTTAATAAGGGTATGTATTCACAAAGCAAATCCTGAAGATATTTTAAGCTAACAATTCTACCTATTACAAAATACTTACCAAACCCCTTCCTTGCTGTTTGTGTTTGTATGTTATAGCCTAAAATGAATGAAATGGCATTATTTTCAGAGGTTATTTTATAGGTAAAAGGCCACAAAAAGATAATGTGAGGGTTGAATATGAAAATATAGAACAGTAGGTAGTGAAAGGTAAATACTGCAGTGATCTTTTATAATTATTCTAAATCATAGTGTTTTCTGAAAGATGGCCTTACGTTATAAGCCTTCTAGCCTTCCTTTTTGATCATACCATCTTTTATCACCTGCGCCCTAGAACTTTGAATAGGATAGGGAACATTAGAGGCACTCTTCTAGCAGAGATATTAGTAGTTTTTTGTCTTGTTTTGTTTTTTCCTGAAAAAAATACGTAGGCATTACTGGCTGTACCATAGATTAGAATGAAGTTTAAAACATACCTACATTGCCCTTTGACATCTCAAAGACATCAGAACTGCATTTGTTATTCCCTGGTCTAAACAAACTGGAGAAGGAGATGGCAGCCCACCCAGTGTTCTTGCCTGGAGAATCCCAGGGACGGGGGAGCCTGGTGGGCTGCCGTCTACGGGGTCGCACAGGGTTGGACACGACTGACGCGACTTAGCAGCAGCAGCAGATTGAAACAAGATCATTCTTTTCTCCCTAACTCTGAAAAGTTGGCCTGTATGGTAAAAATTAATGATAATAAGGGTAAGAAAGAGACTTCAGTAATCATAATGGTGATGGTGCTCATGTTGTTTTCTTAAAATTAAAGAAATAAGGTTAGGCACTTCAGAACTTTCAGCTTTGCCAGCAATCATATATATCGGGACGAGACCAAGCCCCATGTACCAGACTTAGGTCGTGGTGTTCATAACCCATGGGGAAATTATAACTGGTAGTCTTACTGCAGAATGCTTATCACCGCTTTGTGTTTCCTGCCTATGGGGGAAATATAACTCCAATTGGTGCACTCAGGTTTCTTTTTATGTTGGGAAGGTAGAATTGATAAATTTGGAAATCATATCTGGGTAAGTGTACCTCAGCTCTTCACCCCTTTCTCACAGGAGCAACTCTATTACATAGAGCACATCCTTTTTTCCTTCTAGGCTTTTTGTTATAGAGAGTGGCTTTCCTTGGTTTGTGGTTATTGGTGCCTGATGGTTAAGCCTGACTCATTCTGGGCATCAAGTGTGTGGCCTAATTGTCTCTCATACCAAGCTGAATTTTCTAGCTTTGCTTCATGAGAACTATAGTTGGCAGCTCATTCCCTGTGTTATTTTATTTTACAATGTTTTCAGAATTTAGTTGACAAATTGGTGGGGTGATATTTATTAAAGACTCTCAGAGGGCAAAATAATGCGATGTTTATTTCAAGCACAGGAATCCAGAGTCATGTAGAGAAACTGATAAAATACAGAGATCTTTCCTAATTGGCCCAATTTACACAGCACATTGCTTAAATTTTGACTAAAACTGTATGACATATTTTAGCCTCAAGAACTAGGCGTAGGCCTAAAAGACATCTGATATCGATGTCTTTGAAGCTATAATCTGGAAACTACTTATCATAGCATCACCACAAATCACACAAGTGTAATGATACTGTTTAATATTTAGGGCTGGTACCCCAAGGCGCCAGGTTTAAGTGCACTTTCCCTCATGAATCTGGCAGTATCACTAAAATCATACAAGGGTCTCAAGAGGAAATGTGTTTCAAGTCAAGTGTGTATTCAGCAGTACTCTTTTTGCCTTGGAGAGAATGGCACTAACTGTAACAAACTGGAGTTGCAAACCTATATTTTATACTGCCTTTATAAAAGTTAGAGGATAATGCCAGTACAACACCAAGGCTTTGTTGTTTAGAATACCGTGGGAGCCAAGCTACTAGTCCCACACTGATGGGTTAGTTGGAGGGAAGTTCTAGGGCAGGAAGTACAGACTCTGTGCAGCTGAGGCTAAAGAAGAATGTCTCTTCAGTAATATTCTGTAGAAATCAAAATCTCGGGAACATATGAAAATAATGATGGAACTATGTCATACAGAGGCTCCGAAGGGTCTTTTCAGAAATTGGCAGTGTTCTATTAGTACCTGGGGATAATAGATAAAGCAAGGTTAAAATTATTGTTATTGCTTATCAAAGTAAAATGCACAGAAATTAGATGTATAATTGCATTTTGACAAATGGGTACAATCAACACAGCAATCAAGATAGAGCTATTTCCCCATCCCAAATAGTTTACTAACATCCCACTTCAGTCACTTCCTACCCTTTTCAGAAACTACTATTCTGATTGTTATAGCTCTAAAGTATTCTCACCTATTCCTCAATTCTTAAATTTATTTTTCAATTTGCTTTGTATCTGAGTTCATTTTTTTGCTAAATATATATCTTTTTATGATTCTTCCGTATTTTTTATGTCATAGGCAGTTTAGTCTTTTTCTTTTCTTTTGTTTTTTGGCCACAGCATGGGGCATGCGGGATCTTAGTTGCCTGACCAGGGATCAAACATATGTCCCTGAATTGAGAGCAGAGAGTCTTAAACACTGGACTGCCACGGAAGTCCCCTATTTTTCTATTTTAAATAAACTTTACCAATGTAAAGTTATATATAATAAAATTTACCAATTTTAAGCATATTATTAGATGAATTTGGGGAAATATGTATAGCTGTATAACTACTACAAACATAATCATGATAACTTATTTTTAAAATTCAGTGAAATAAAACTTAACCCAGGATGAGGTCAAATGATTTATGGAAACTGATAAAATATACTGATTTTGTGAACTACAAATAAGAGTGAGAATTTTACCTATCATAAGAATTAGAAATTTGACTAAATTTAAATTTTATAATAAAAAACGTTCAAACAGAAAACAAGATGTGCCAACTGCTTGGGTTTTTAATTTTATTTTCTAATCTCTAATATGGGAGTTCTAAAGCAATGTTTCCCATTCTATTGTTTTCCTCTATTTCTTTGCATTGATCGCTGAGGAAGGCTTTCTTATCTCTCCTTGCTGTTCTTCGGAACTCTGCGTTCAAATAGGTAAATCTTTCCTTTTCTCCCTTGCTTTTCGCTTCCCTTCTTTTCACAGCTCTTTGTAAGGCCTCCTCAGATAACTATTTTGGTTTTTTGCATTTCTTTTTCTTGGAGATGGTCTTGATTCCTGTCTCATGTACAACATCACAGACTTTGTCCATAGTTCATCAGGCACTCTGTCTATCAGATCTAGTCCCTTAAATCTATTATTTCTCACTTCCACTGTTTAGTCATAAGGGATTTGATTTAGGTCATACCTGAATGGTCTAGTGGTTTTCCCCACTTTCTTCAATTCCAGTCTGTATTTGGCAATGAGGAGTTCATGATCTAAGCCACAGTCAGCCCCTGGTCTTGTTTTTGCTGACTGTATAGAACTTCTCCATCTTTGGCTGCAAAGAATATAATCAATCTGATTTCAGTGTTGACCATCTGGTGATGTCCATGTGTAGAGTCTTCTCTTGTGTTGTTGGAAGAGGGTGTTTGCTATGACCAGTGTGTTCTCTTGGCAGAACTCTATGAGCCTTTGCCCTGCTTCATTCTGTACTCCAAAGCCAAATTTGCCTGTTAATCCAGGTGTTTCTTGACTTCCTACTTTTGCATTCCAGTCCCTTATAATGAAAAGGACATCTTTTTTGGGTGTTAGTTCCAGAAGGTCTTGTAGGTCTGCATAGAACTGTTCAACTTCAGCTTCTTCAGCATTACTAGTTAGGGCAAAGACTTGGATTACAGTGATATTGAATGGTTTACCTTAGAAACAAACAGAAAAACATTGACTTCTGCTTTATTGACTATGCCAAAGCCTTTGTGTATCACAATAAGCTGTGGAAAATTCTCCAAGAGATGGGAATACCAGACCATCTGACCTGCCACTTGAGAAACCTGTATGCAGGTCAGGAAGCAACAGTTAGAACTGGACATGGGACAACAGACTGTTTCCAAATAGGAAAAGGAGTATGTCAAGGCTGTATATTGTCACCCAGCTTATTTAACTTATATGCAGAGTACATCATGAGAAGCGCTGGGCTAGAGGAAGCACAAGCTGAAATCAAGATTGCCAGGAGGAATATCAATAACCTCAGATATGCAGATGACACCACCCTTATGGCAGAAATTGAAGAAGAACTAAAGAGCCTCTTGATGAAAGTGAAAGAGGAAAGTGAAAAAGTTGGCTTAAAGTTCAACATTCAGAAAACTAAGATCATGGCATCTGGTCCATCTGCTGCTGCTGCTAAGTTGCTTCAGTTGTGTCCTACTCTGTGGGTCCCATAGATGGCACCCACCAGGCTCCTCCATCCCCGAGTTTCTCCAGGCAAGTATATTGGAGTGGGTTGCCATTTCCTTCTCCTCTGGTCCCATCATTTCATGGCAAATAGATGGGGAAACAGTAGAAACAGTGGCTGACTTTATTTTGGGGGGCTCCAAAATCACTGTAGATGGTGATTGCAGCCATAAAATTAAAAGATGTTTACTCCTTGGAATGAAAGCTAGACAGCATATAAAAAAGAAGAGACATTTCTTTGTCAACAAAGGTCCGTCTAGTCAAAGCTATGGTTTTTCCAGTAGTCATGTATGGATATGAATGTTGGACTATAAAGAAAACTGAGCACCGAAAAATTAATGCTTTTGAACTGTGGTATTGGAGAAGACTCTTGAGAGTTCCTTGGACTGCAAGGAGGTCCAACCAGTCCATCCTAAAGGAGATCAGTCCTGGGTGTTCATTGGAAGGACTGATTTTGAATCTGAAACTCTAATACTTTGGCCACCTGATGCAACGTGCGGACTCATTTGAAAGACCCTGATGCTGGGAAAGATTGAGGTCAGGAGGAAAAGGGGACAACAGAGGATGAGATGTTTGGATGGCATCACTGACTCAATGGACATGGGTTTGGGTGGACTCCAGGAGTTGGTGATGGACAGGGAGGCCTGGCGTGCTGCAGTTCATGCGGTCGCAACAAGTCATACAGGACTGAGTGAATGAACTGATAAGGATTTTATAAATCCTTAATCCTTTATAAATCCTAAAAGTTTTGAGAATTTTTTTTTGAAAAATGGCTATAAAAAACATCAAACCTATATATCAGCAGATACTGAAACAGAGAAATAGTGAAAAAAAAATCACACTAAAACCTCAGCCAGCTGATCCATTAGATAGGTTTTTATCAGAATTGCATGAGTAAGGGTTCTCTGCCTTGACTGAAATCAGGTTAGTGATTCTTTGTTACCTACCCACAGGAAACAGTTTCAAGAAAACTACCAAGATGTTAAATTGCCACATTCTTCAAGCTTTAAATATTTCAATTTTGATTAGATTTTTAATAAAAAGAAAGACACATAAAGAGAGAGGAAAGGAAGAGAAAGGAGAGTGGAAAGAAGGGAGAGAAAGATACCTCTTAAGATATTTTGCCTAAAGGCCCTTGACATCAGCAAAACTCCACTTTTTAACTTACTGTTTCCAGACCCAATTGCACTATTTTTATAGCTTTATTTCTGAACTTATTTAGCAGAAAAGCAGAGGTGGCAGAGGATTCAGTTAGGAGAGTTACTCTCCAGGGCATATCTGCCAGTATTTTCTTTTCTCAATACATCTTATTTTAAGCTATAGTAGCAGTAAGAATCGAAGCCCTATTCAGCAAAATGAAGATTCTTTCAGTATGTTTCTCAGTGTTCACTTCAACACTGGAATATAATCACTTGGGCTTCAGAGACCCATACAGTGGTAAAGGCAAGAAGCCTAACTTCTTCCTTCCTGATTTTCAGGTAAAAGAAATGATACCATGGGTGGAACTATAAATAAAAGATTTGTAGCATAATGTCAATTTTGGTCTTCCAGAACTTTGCCATAAAAAAGAGAGATCAGAAAAAAGAAAGTGCAGAAAAAATACACTCACATACATATATATGTGTGTGTATCAATACATAAAAACACACACATACCTTTCATCTTATGTTTTTCAGTTTCCATTGTTGGAGAAATATAATTAAAAACAAAATCTTTGCCCAACCCAGTTTATGTACACCAATGCAGTAATGAAAGAAAGCATTTTTATTTTTAAATTAACATCAAACTTGACTGTGATGTAGAAAACAGGCAATCCACTAAGAGATGGCAAAGAAATAAATCCCACACTTTTATAGAGCCACGTAGATACAACACATTACACACATATTCTCAGGATGAACAACAACTAATTCCCAAGTAAGAGGATTTCACAGTACCACTGATCAGACACAGTTCATCCTAGCAATTGTAGTGATCCCCTATGTTAGCTAATTGTCTTGACTCAGAGGAGAAACTAACTTCTCATACCTCTCATGACAGAATGTAGTTTTGCAGCTTGGAGCAATTTAGGCTCCTAACTTCCCACAGAAGCTGAAAGACTGGAGAGCTTTCTCCTTTGATGTTTATATTTCAAAGAGATTCCCAGGTCCCTGAGGAAGACATTCCTGGGCCTTAGAGCTAACAAAAGACTTAAAGAGTTCTTTTTAGTTTTCGAAAGGATTTATATAGATTGCGAAAGGAGAAAGTACTTACAATTATAAATTTTCTAAAGTAAATATGTTAAAGATAAAAGAGAAGAAGTCCCTTTATTTTCAGCAAGGAAAATTAAGCCCCATAGTTTTCATTTTAATTTCTCTTTCCACCTTTTAGTTATTTTTAACGCATTATGTACTCAGCAAATGTGCACTAATATATTATTCCCTAAAAGTCACATCAGAGTCACTATTGCAACTTATTTTGAGAAAAACAGTAAATTATTTTGTTGAGAAAAACAACATAGCAGAGGACCAATATCTCAGGCCAAAGTGATTTAAAGTAGTTAAGTGAAATTTAAGTTAAGTTCAGTTGCTCAGTCGTGTCTGACTCTGCGACCCCATGAACTGCAGCACGCCAGGTCTCCCTGTCCATCACCAACTCCCGGAGTCTACCCAAACCCATGTCCATCGAGTCAGTGATGCCAGCTAACCATCTCATCCTCTGTCGTCCTCTTCTCCTCCTGCCCTCAATCTTTCCCAGCATAAGGGTCTTTTCAAATGAGTCAGCATGTCGCATCAGGTGGCCAAAGTATTGGAGTTTCAGCTTCAAAATCAGTCCTACCAATGAACACCCAGGACTGATCTAGGATTAACTTATTTTTCACAACTGTATATCAGAGATGGTGCAGGGTTTCAGATAAAACAAAGTGTAAGTCTCATAAAGTCAAGTGTTTTATGAATAGCACACTGTATGACATTAGGACTAATCAAATATCAATGTAAACACTTTTCGTTTTGCCTGACCAACAGAATTCATCCCTAATGCAGTCTGAATGAATAGAAGCAGTCTATACTAAAAGTGCTTTCTAAAGCATAACATAGAAAAGTAGCGTTATAATCCCAATTAATTAGAATCTGTGTGTAAATTTAAGTGTGAAATTCTAACCAAATTCTGAAACCATTAAAAGTTAAATTTTCTACTTTTTGGAGAGAGATTGTTCACAGTTATTTTAAGGTGTTGTCACCATATGACCTAGTATTTTTACCTGTACAAGCCAATGTTTTCTTTCAGATATTAAAGTCTTTGAGTAATTTGGGGAAAAAATGTTAAATTTTCTGAAGTGAGAACATAATAATTTCTGTAGAGCAGTGGTTCCTAACATGGCACAGTGCTCCTCTTCTCCTCCCCAGAGTGATATTTGGCAGTGCCTGGGCTCTGCTGACTGTCAAATCTGGAGGAGGGGATGCCGATGGCATCTGGTGGTAGAGGTGAGGGATGCTGTGAACATCCTGCCATGCGCAGGACAGCACGCCCTCATCACCACAACAAATAATTATCCAGTTCCAACATCAGGAGTGCTGAGGTTCAGAAAACCTAATATATTACAGCTCTATTTGTGATAGTAATTAGCACAATTCAGCTTCCTTTACTAAGATAGCTAACATGGTATTGATCTATAGATCCTAAGTCTTTGAAGTCTTCTATCTGGACAGTTTAATGTGAAGTGATTTACTATCACAAAAAATTAAAACATATCAACAAAGTATCGGGGTTATCCCCAGTTTAGCAGACTAAATCTGACTTGTACATTACTTCACATTTCTAACAACAGCAACCAAAAAAAAATGCACAAATTACATCACATTAATACCTCCTAGAACTTGGAAATAATAGAAAATGGCAAATCTTCGACTACAGGAAAATACATTAAAGATGTAGAATTTTTAAAAAAAATACTGTTTAAAAGACTTGAACGTGAAACCTTTCTTTAGTACTGCCTGAAAAATACTTACAAGAGAGTTCAGCTTTACTTTATACAGTGAAGATGTATGTTATATGAGAGAAGACATTTCTTATTGACACATATTTTTCATATCATGTTTCTTCTTATGGGAGAGACAACTGTCTTTAAAGGTCAATTAGGTATTCATTCCACTGGCCCAAATTTATGTCGGAAATACAAAATTTATTACCAATGACAGTATGAGATTCATACACTTTGATTATTATACAATAATAAAAGCTATATGTCCATGTTTTGAATGGCAAAGGTACAGAATTCTGATCATGATAATGATTTTGTAGTCATCTATGGAAGATATTTAAAATACTTGCCTACTTATATAACACTTTTCACTTCTGCTTGATATATAATTTTATCAAAGTAGGAAAGGCTATTCATAAATTACTTCATGCCCAGGGACCTGAAATTCACTTAGCTGTGATTACATTATTTCAAAATCCAGTATTTCTCCAATACCATCTCTGAAAGAATTTTATTATGATTGTATTGTATCAAAAACTGTATCTTTTATTCACTAAATAATGGGCTTGTTTTAACTTTCTTGGCAATAGATAGGAGAAGCATCTCCACTTTGATTATATTTGAATAAAGTCTAAAAAGTCTACTTACAGATGAGTTTTCCTTTGTGTCATTTCCAGGAGTCATTGCTATTTGCAAACCACTTAAAGTCCTATTCTGAATAAATAAACACAAATTCTCATTATAAGGGAGATTTTCAATTCATAATGATGAAACAAAAATAAAAACCCTTGAGGTATATTTCAAAATTTTGTGCCTATTATACTCAGAATAAAATATTTGAAACAAACAAAAAAGGAAAAATTAATTTAAGAAAATACAAAAGGAAAATGTCTAAGGGCCTCCCTAGCAATAGATTAGGGAATTTTTTTTTAAATTTTTGTATTTCATAACTAAAAGACACATTAAAAGAAAGTTTAGCTAACCCCCATGTTTTTTATAAAACATAAATACAAAATAAAAAGCCAGATTTTATTTTTTGTAGTTTTGTCAAAATAGCCAAATATTTGTAGTTTTGTCAAAATAAGAGCCAAATTTGAATTAGAGTAAGGAAATTTGGAAAAAAATGTAAATATCATTAAAATGATATATTCTTTTCTTCCTTCCTTTTCTGTCTGAAGTGCCTTATTTCTTTCATTGAATCAAAGGACTGATATATGAATGGTTTCTGTTTAATGACATATATATTTAAATATATTTTATATATTTATTATGTACATAAATATATAAAGATTTATATCACTTTATTACTAATTACTACAACCATAGTGATTTTAAAAATTGCATATTTGTTATTACAGGGGTTCTATTGGACAGAAGTCTTGACATGACCCAAATAGGTTCTCTGTTTAAGATATCTCACAAGGCTGTAATAAACTTGTCAACTGGAGCTGCACCATCATTTTAAGACTCAAGTTGGGGAGGTTCCAATTCTAAACTCACTCATATGGTTATTAAGTGTTGTTCTTCTCCTGGGCTACTAGACCAAGGGTCTTAATTCCTTCTTGGCTTTTGTTTAGAGGCTAATCTTAGTTCCTTTCTATATAGGCATTCACATGGCTAGGTCACAACATAGCTACTTGCTCCGTCAAAGCCAGAAAAGGCAAGAGTCGTAGAAATGACAGAAGTTACAATGTATAATTACGGAAGTGGTATTCCATCTGTGCTGTATTCTGTTAATCAGAAGCATGTCACCGGTTCTGCTCATATTCAAAAGGAGAGGATTACAGAAGGACATGAATACAGGATAATAAGGTGGCAATACCACATGATAATTAATATATATTGAAAATGTAAGGTTCCAGAAACTTCTGGTTGTCCCCAAATCTTCCTTCTCTCTGTAGTAGTAAAAACGGTAAATCTTGCCTAGGACTGCAACTCGAAAATGAATGCTACAGTTTGGCTCCTTTATAGTTAATTATAAGTGTCCACTGGAATAAGAGCAAGTTATACGTACAATCTTAGAACTTTACGTATATTACCACTTGCAGTTATCACACTCTTCTAAAAGGGTGAGAATCTCATTACCCTAATATTTCAGATAAGGCAAGTGAGCAAAACAGTGAACTATTTTGTCCAAATGCACACAGTAAGTTCTGGGGCCACAGTCTGAACACAGGGAGTATACATGTAGAGCTTACAATTTTACCATCATTAGTTTTCTTTTTTACAATGTCACAATTTGTATCTGTTGTCCATTTAAAAATATTTTCAACTCAGACCAAATTATTACAACAGCAAAAGAGAAACCATCAGTGTACCATGGAAAATCTTCAAAATATCCATCTGATTTCATCAATGGTGATTTCTGTATTGGTATCACTGGAAAGTAACCCTCAGTGGGCTAAGTACAGATATTTTCTACTTTTATTAATAAACTTTAAATCATACTTTATATATGATGGATTTTTCAGAACAGTTCTCTCCAGGATCAATAATATATAAGAAAACCTATCATTATCAGGCTCATATGAATTAAAGACCTAGAGAGGTTTGTGGTGAATGTCCATTACATTTTATATTATTAATGAAAATAGGTTAGTCTGAACAAATGAAATGAATAAGTTCACTTCCCTAAAATACCTAAATCTAGATATATATTTCTTTAGGTTCTCTAGCATATTTAAGTAGTAGTTTGAAAGTGAAACTAGTAGTTTACATGTTATAAAAAATAAATTTTCTTGCTCTCTGAATTAATTTCTATTATTTTTATTTCCAAGCAAGAGCATAAACACAATGTACATACATGCACGCTTGAGAACAAGTAGTGAAAAAGGCAACATCAAGAGTTAACTTTTTATAGCATTATGATGAATAATCCACAGTCGAGATCCAGACTTCATCTGACTGGCCCAAAGCCAGAACTCCTGAAGTTCATTGCATTGTCCCTCTCCATCCACTGGTCAACTTTTATGGGAACTGAGACACACAAGCAGAGCTTCCTCTTGTTAGACCTCAGATGGGAACATGCTTATCTGGCAACTTCAAATTCTTTGTCACTCCTGCATGTCCATGATGACTATGAAGGCATTGCAAGTGTTGATTTAGAGGTTAAAAATATGTTTTAATTTTATTGAATAGACAAATTAACAAATATGGAATCTCGAATGATGAGGAAGGATATCAATTTGAGATAATACCTGCAAAATTATTTTCCCACTCTAGTACTCTAGTGGAGAAGGAAATGGCAGCCCACTCTAGTGTTCTTGCCTGGAGAATCCCAGGGACAGAGGAGCCTAGTGGGCTGCCATCTATGGGGTCGCACAGGGTTGGACACGACTGAAGTGACTTAGCAGCAGCAGTACTTGTAAGATCTCACTCTTCTTTCACTTGTACCACTGACTCCATGTGGTAATGACTCTTAGAAAGATCTGTGACTCCTTAGAAATCTTTATTTCTTTTGAGGAAGATAGAAAAATGGTGAGAATTTCACTCCAAATATTTGTTAAATTTTTTAATTTTTTTTTTAATTAATTAATTAATTTATTTATTTTTCAGTGGGTTTTGTCATACATTGATGTGAATCAGCCATAGAGTTACACGAATTCCCCATCCCGGTCTCCCATCCCACCTCCCTCTCCACCCAATTCCTCTGGATCTTCCCAGCCCAAAAGGCCCGAGCACTTGACTCATGCCTCCCACCTGGCTGGTGGTCTGTTTCACCACAGATAATATACATGCTGTTCTTTCGAAACATCCCACCCTCACCTTCTCCCACAGAGTTCAAAAGTCTGTTCTGTGCTTCTGCGTCTCTTCTGCCCTGCATATAGGGCCATCGTTACCATCTTTCTAAATTCCGTATATATGTGTTAGTATACTGTAATGTTTTTTATCTTTCTGGCTCATCTGACTCTGTATAATGGGCTCCAGTTTCATCCATCTCATTAGAACTGATTCAAATGAATTCTTTTTAACGGCTGTGTAATATTCCATGGTGTATATGTACCACAGCTTCCTTATCCATTCATCTGCTGATGGGCATCTAGGTTGCTTCCATGTCCTGGCTATTATAAACAGTGCTGTGATGAACATTGGGGTGCACGTGTCTCTTTCAGATCTGGTTTCCTCGGTGTGTATGCCCAGAAGTGGTATTGCTGGCTCATATGGCAGTTCTATTTCCAGTTTTTTAAGAAATCTCCACACTGTTTTCCATAGTGGTTGTACTAGTTTGCATTCCCACCAACAGTGTAAGAGGGTTCCCTTTTCTCCACACCCTATCCAGCATTTATTGCTTGTAGACTTTTGGATAGCAGCCATCCTGACTGGCGTGTAATGGTACCTCATTGTGGTTTTGATTTGCATTTCTCTGATAATGAGTGATGTGGAGCATCTTTTCATGTGTTTGTTAGCCATCTGTATGTCTTCTTTGGAGAAATGTCTGTTTAGTTCTTTGGCCCATTTTTTGATTGGGTCATTTATTTTTCTGGAATTGAGCTTCAGGAGTTGCTTGTATATTTTTGAGATTAATCCTTTGTCTGTTTCCTCATTTGCTATTATTTTCTCCCAATCCGAGGGCTGTCTTTTCACCTTACTTATAGTTTCCTTTGTTGTGCAAAAGCTTTTAATTTTCATTAGGTCCCATTTGTTTATTTTTGCTTTTATTTCCAATATTCTGGGAGGTGGGTCATAGAAGATCTTGCTGTGATTTATGTCAGAGAGTGTTTTGCCTATGTTCTCCTTTAGGAGTTTTATAGTTTCTGGTCTTAGATTTAGATCTTTAATCCATTTTGAGTTTATTTTTGTGTATGGTGTTAGAAAGTGTTCTAGTTTCATTCTTTTACAAGTGGTTGACCAGTTTTCCCAGCATCACTTGTTAAAGAGATTATCTTTTTTCCATTGTATATCCTTGCCTCCTTTGTCAAAGATAAGGTGTCCATAGGTTCGTGGATTTATCTCTGGGCTTTCTATTCTGTTCCATTGATCTATTTTTTTTTTTCAAATTGTTTATAAATTGTTTATAAATTTGTAAAGAGGAAAACATTGAGTGTGTTCTCAATGGCAAAAGCCAATAAGAAATCAATTATACATGCACATGTATAATTTTCTAGTTATCAGAGGGGATAAAAGACACAACCAACTTCCGTTTATTATGACATAGGCTTTTTGATATATTCTAACATTATTCAATCTGCCAACATTATTGCAAATAACTTCTATTTTCAGTTCTGTTACAATTCTTAATCTATATTTCTCCCCATTATCATGCTTCATTTCCTTAATTGTTTTGCATATCCATCTAATAGATATTCTTTGCTTCACTACTTCATGCGCTATGTAGCAATTTGATAATGAAGTAAAATAATTCGAGACTTTATTATTTTTTTTAACACACTAGCTCTGAACTGAAACATTTATGTATAAAGCGTATTTCGCTTTCATCATGGGCATTTCTCTCAAATACAGCAGTAATATATTTTATACATATTATATATTTAGACACTAGGTTTCCAGGTTATCATTAGACTCACTTATTAAATAGTTAAGTGTTATTCTTTTATCCATATTATAAAAAAGACTCCATCCCCAACTACTGTCTGCCTCAACCTCCCCTCAAACAATCACAGTAACAAAAAGTCCTAGAGTTTATCTGGAAGCTATCAAAATATAAGATAGTATTTATTTCCACACATTCATATGGCAAGAATACTGTACTAATAGAGATTTACTTTGTTTTTCTGCCAACTTTGAGCAAACCAGCACTTTCTCTTAGCTGATATTTAACCTGTATAGTTAAAGGAGCACTCTTTGTGGCAGACGTAATCCATGGTTATGGTGAGGATCAGGTAAGAAATTATTTTGAAGTTATTTTGAATTGTAAGACAAATATAAACTAACTATTCCATTAGATATTTTTATGGAGCTCTAGCTAAGAAAGGGCTTCCCTTGTGGCTCAGCTGGTAAAGAATCCACCTGCAATGCAGGAGACCTGGGTTTGATCCCTGGGTTGGGAAGATCCCCTGGAGAAGGGAAAGGCTACCCACTCCAGTATTCTGGCCTGGAGAATTCCATGGACAATATAGTCCATAGGGTCACAAAGAGTCGGACTTGACTGAGTGACTTTCACTTTAACTTCACTTAACTAAGAAATGAACAAAAATATAGTATATAATATTTAAAACTTCATATAAAAGTAACTATGTTTAGTGACACCTTGCTTTTAAAATTCTGTGTCACCACTCTCACCCTCAAAAGAGAATGCCTTACATCACCATCCATCAAAATTCATAACACATAACAGGAATTACAAGCTATTTTTAAAAATGATTATTATACTTTGTGGAGTTTCATATCAAAGGTTTGGTATCAAGAAGTAGTTGTGATAGGTAAAATAATTGCCCCTCCAAAGATGCCATGATCTAATCCTAGTAGCCTGTGAACGTGTTACATCTCACGGCAAAAGGAATTTTGTAAAATTAAAATTAAGGATATTGAGACACAGAAGTACAGAACAGACTTTTGAACTCTGTGGGAGAAGGTGAGGGTGGGATGTTTCAAAAGAATAGCATGTATATTATCTATGGTGAAACAGATCACCAGCCCAGGTGGGATGCATGAGACGAGTGCTCGGGCCTGGTGCACTGGGAGGACCCAGAGGAGTCGGGTGGAGAGGAAGGTGGGAGGGGGGATCGGGATGGGGATTACGTGTAACTCTATGGCTGATTCGTGTCAGTGTATGACAAAACCCACTGAAATGTTGTGAAGTAATTGGCCTCCAACTAATAAAATAAAATTAAAAAAAAAAAAAAAAGGATATTGAGATGGGAAGATTATTATGGATTATCACAATGGGAAGATTATTCTGGATTATCCCCATATTACAGGGATCCTACAAATTGGAAGAGGAAGACAAAATAGTGAATCTGAAAAGTAATACAGAAGAAGTATATGAGGTGTGTGAGGGATTTGATCCACTCTTGCTGGCTTTAAGGATGGAGGAAGGAACAAGGGTCAGGCCCTCAGAAGACAGCAAGAAAACAGACTTCATTCTTTTTTTTTTTTTTTAACTGGACTATAGTTGATTTACAATGCTGTGTTAGTTTCTTCTTATGGCAAAGTGAATCAATTACACATATACATGTTTAGATTCTTCACCCATATAGGTCATAACAGAATATTGAGTAGTGTTTCCTGTGCTACACAGTAAATTCTTATTAGTTATCTATTTTATGTATAGTAGTATGTATATATCAGTCTCCCAATTTATCCCTTTCTCCCCTGGTAACCATAAGTTTATTTTCTACTGCTTTGAATCTGTTTCTGTTTCATAAATAAGTTCATTTGTACAATTTTTTTTTTTTTTTTAGATTTTACATATAAGCAATATCATGTATTTATCCTTCTCTGTTTGACTTCATTCAGTATGACAATCTCTGGGTATATCCATGTTGCTGCAAATGGCATGACTTTATGGCTGAGTAATATTCCATTGTATATATCTATCACATCTTTATCCATTCTTCCATCAGTGGGCACTTAGGTAGCTTCAATGTCTTGGCTATTGTAAACACTGCTACAATGAATATTGGGGTGCAAACATCTTTTCAAAGTTATGGTTTCCTCCAGATATATGCCCAGGAATGGGATTACTGGATCATATGTTGGCCCTATTTTAGATTATTAAGGAACCTCTACACTGTTCTCCATAGTGGCTATATCAATTTACACTCCCACCGTGAGTGCATGAGGGTTCCCTTTTCTCTACACCCTCACCAGTATTTCTTGTTTGTAGATTTTTTGATGCTGGTCATTCTGACTGGTATGAGGTGATAACTCATTATAGTTTTGATTTGCATGTCTCTAATAATTAGCAACATGGAGCATCTTTTCTTGTGCCTGTCAGCCATTTGTATATCTTCTTTGGATAAATGTCTATTTAGATCTGCCCATTTTTTGATAGGGTTTTTTTTTTTATATTGAGTTACATGAACTGTTTGTATAGTTTGGAGATTTATGCCCTTGGTGGCTTCATTTGAAAATATTTTCTCTCATTCTGTGGATTGCCTTTTTGTTGTGTTTATGATTTCCTTTGCTTCATTCTTACAACTGGAAATAACTAAATTCTGCCAAAATCCGAGTGAGCAAGGACACCCATCCATCCTCCCCTTAAGACTCCAGGAAGAAATACTGCTCTGCCAGCACTTTAATTTTAGCCTGATGTGAGCTATGTTGGGTTTCTGACCTACAGAACTATAAGACAATACATTCCTATTGCTGAAGCCACTATTTGGTTGTAATTTGTTACAGCCGCAATTGGAAATTAATACAGTAATTGATGAGATTACAAGGAGAGTTTGTCAAGAGTTAACAGGGATTGTGGCATTGCTGATGAAATTCAGCTTTACAAAGACAACTTCACACTGACCTCTTCCCCTTCTCAAATCAAAAGGTAATCTTTACAGATTTATTACATTATTTCAAGAATTCACTTCAAGCATATCCTCTGCCAATAATCTCTAATGAAAGAGTTCTTCAAATTTTCTATGCTTCCAGAGCATGCTATACATACTACTCTTAGAACACTTGTGACTTTGCATTTTAAATTTGTGTTGACATGTCTGCTCTTCCATTAAAAAATTAATTTTGTTGGGTTAAATTATTACCATTTTTCTTACTGATGTTTTCTTATATACCTAGCATAGTGCTAGGTAGGAATTTATACGTAGAGATAAATTTCTCAAAATTTTTTTGTCAAAGAAGTAAATGAGGATACATTCATCTGCCCAACCAAATTAGATTGAAACAAGAAAAAAATGCTTATATATATATTTTAACCATTTTATTGTTTATAAAGCTTTTTCATATATATATGCTTGTAGTTCATAAAGCTTTTTTATATATTTATATACATATACATAGTTTAGGATTTTTTCTCCTTTGTATATAAATAACAGTTCCACTACACAGAATTGTCAGTACTGTCCAGTTGTATCTATGGATTTTTCCATTTATGATAATATTTTAATGAAATATATTGATAAGAACTTTTGAAGTAGCTGTCCTTTAGAATAGTGGCAATCCTTAGCCATAAGACTGTGAGGCTAACAATCACACAAAAACATATTGCAAAGTATGACATTTAAATATTGAAGAAAATGGAAGAGTATTGATATTAAACCTAACTTCAATAACTGCTTTTAATCATCTAAAGATTTTTGTTTTCCAGTCACAGTCACATAAAAATGGGAACAATTTACACTTAAAAGCTAGCCATTGATTTTCTAAATGTTTCTCTTTAGTAATAATGGATTGGATTCAGTTACAATGGGCACTAGATCCTATCTTATTTGTTTGTTTTACGCTTAACATAAGAACAGAGTTTGATAGTTTAAGTGGAGATTCAAACATCATTTCAGTTCAGTTCAGTCACTCAGTGACCCCATAGACTGCAGCACGCCAGGCTTCTTTGTCTATCACCAACTCCGAGAGCTTGCTCAAACTCAAGTCCATCGGGTCAGTGATTCACTCAACCATTTCATCATCTGTCATCCCTTCTCCTGCCTTCAATCTTTCCCATCATCAGAGTCTTTTCCAAGGAGTCAGTTCTTTCCATCAGGCAGTCAAAGTATCGGAGCTTAAGCTTCAGCATCAGTCCTTCCAATAAACATTCAGGACTGATTTCCTTTAGGATGGACTGCTTGGATATCCTTTCAGTCCAAGAGACCCTGAAAAGTCTTCTCCAACACCACAGTTCAAAAACATCAATTCATTGGCACTCAGCTTTTGTTATAGTCCAACTCTCCCCTCCATACATGACTACTGGAAAAACCACAGCTTTGACTAGATGGACATTTGTCGGCAAAGTAATGTCTCTGCTTTTTAATATGCTGTATATTTAGGGTGTTCTAATTTAGGACCGACAAACTACCTAAAAACTTACAGATTTCAAAATTCCAAACCTCTCCAGTTTTAGAATTTGCAAATGTAGAATGATTCATCTAAGTGAACTTCCTGTCTTCCACACTGGCAGGATTGGGGATGCCCTCTGGTTGTTTATGTATCAGTGTGAAATGTAATGACTTAATAGTAGCAATGATCTCAACTTTGTTATTCTTTATTTATTACTTTTTATACTAATTAGAGTAGCCCATTGTGTTGGCTGGTTTCCAAAGTATGTCCCCAAATAAATCATGCCTATTTCTATTCATCTTGCTTGGTTTGATCCTGCAGCAAAATTACTATATTTTAATTAACAAGTTGTTGCAGGAAATACTAGGTGTCAATTTCAAGCTTAAACCTTTAAGATGTTATACTTATTTTCATCTTTGTACACTTGGAAGTCCTGAGTAGCCATAAAAGAAGTCTTACTGCCCTGGGGCCTCCATACCGTGAGAAAGCCCAAACAATCCAAGTGAAGATGTAGTGTAGAAAGAGAGATTGAAATGCCCAGTCAGTCTTTAAATCTTCCAGCCTTCTCAACTGAGTCAGCTTGCTTGTGAGTGAAAAACCTATTATGGTTGCCCAGCACAATAGGGCTTTCAGATGATGCTTGTATCAGCCTCCATCTGTCAGCAATGACATGTAAGATGCGAAGCAGGAACCACCCAGCTGAGTCAAACCTGCACATAAAATTATGAGAGGAAATAAAATTAGGTAACTATGAGGCAGTAAGTTGTGGAGTAGTTTATCATATAATAGATAATAGAAAGGCCCATCATGCCAAATTGCTTGACAATTTTCTTAAGTTTGTTACATTTTCACTCTTGTTTAATACTCTTCCTATACTTTCCTCACTCTCTTCACATGGCACCGATTGCATTGACTCATCTATTTTCCTATTGCTTATTCTTCTCTCCATTTGTGTTTTTTACCCTTTTTTGATTTCTTATAGTACCTTGGCTCTTCAATCATAATACCTGTCATGAAATTGTAATTAAAAATACTTAAGGAGATTGTAAAGTTCTCTAAAGGCAGAAGTACCAAATCTTTCACCTGTTCATTCTCAGTTCCAAATATAGGACCTAGAATAAGATAGGCACTTAACTCTGTTGAATAAACAATGCCTTGATCTAGAAGCTTCTAGGACTATTGTCTTAGTTGATATCAATACCATATATGTTTAGAATTTATTTTAGGACAAAAAACAAATGAAATTGTTACTCAAATTTAAAAGTCATCAATTCCTGAGATAGAAAATTGGAACAATAAGAGGATACATGAAAAAGATAAATGGATATTAATTTTATTTCAGTTCAAAAATCACATAAAATTTGGTAATGTTTAAAAAGTTACCAGAAAAACATGCATTCTCCAAAATATGCATTCATTTTCTATATGTTAGGCATTCTGCTAGAAAACAAGGATATGAGGATTATTATTGCATATTCCTATCCTTAAGGAGTTTACTATTTTGGAGCAATTTGTCACAATATATAATTGCGTGAAAATGAGATAGGAAATACAGAGAGAGGTGCACACATACTACTTTGAGAACTTGAGGGGTGACTGCCTAATTCTTTCTGGGATAATTTGTAAACTAAAGATATGAAGTAATAATTCAGTAAGATTTTAGAACATATTTAGGAATGGGGGCTTTCATGGTGGCTCAGATGATGAAGAATATGCCTGCAATGCAGGAGACACAGGTGCAGTCCCTGAGTTGGAAAGATCCCCTGGAGAAGGGAATGGCTACCCCCTACACTGTTCTTGCCTGGTGAGTTCCATGGACAGAGGAGCCTGGAAGGCGACACTCTATGGGGTCACAAAGAGCCTGACCCAGCTGAGCAACTAACACTATTTCACTTCTAATTAATTAAACAAAAGAAGTTATTGCAGGCAAAGAGCATTTTATACTAAATTTTAAGAGACAGAAAAGTCCATGGTATTTCCTCTTTTAGTATTAATGTGGTTAACTTGATTTCCAGTTAATGTGGTAAGTGCTTTATAGTCAAAAGTGATTGGAGAAAGTATGGAAGTACACATTGAGACCAACTTCTAAAGGTCCTCATACAATATTCCAATGAAGTTGGAGTTAATAACATATGCAATGGGAATGTGTTAAATCAGATTATTGATATTATTAAATCTAAGCCTAAAAGGAAACTTTGTCAAATGGAAGATGACAACCTTATATTTGTTTATGTACTTCTTCATGTATTCATTTTAAAAGCATTCATAGACATCTATTCTATGTCAGGTAATACTCTAGGCTCCCTAGAAATGGAGCAAAAATGACATAGATATTTCATCCTAGTGGGAAGACAGATGTGGACATGAGGAGAGTGGAAGAACAAAAGATCAACAACACATTAACCCCCCTCTCAAAAAAAAAAAAAAAAAAGAGCTAACCATGAAAAATCTAGTCAAAAAAATGTTGAAACTGAGAGTTCTGGGATAAAGCATAGCCAGGTGAATTAGGGTGGATTGCTTTGAGAAGAAATATCTAAGTGAAGACCATAATTTGAAATGGCAAGCCCAGCAAACATCTACTTAGGAACAGGCAATTCCCTCATAACTCAGTTGGTAAAGAATCTGCCTGCAATGCAGGAGACCCCAGTTTGATTTCTGGGTTGGGAAGATCCCTTAGAGAAGGAAATGGCAACCCATTCCAGTATTCTTGACTGCAGAATCCCATGGGCAGAGGAGCCTGGCAGACTACAGTCCTTGGGGTTGCAAGAGTCAGACACAACTTAGCGACTCAACCAACAAACCAACAATTAATTCAGAAATCCCAGGACCAGATCATTTTGATCTACCTGAAAAATTAGATAGGACACAATGTAGCTGTAAAGTAGTGGAAAAAGCTGACAATGAGAAGAAAGGTCTATATGGTAGGTGGAAGACATTACTTAGTGTAGGATAAAGTACAAAGGAAACAGATTTATATAGAAATGTCACGTGAGAGGGTGTATATGTTTAAAAACAAAATTCTGCTCACTATATAATATATATGTGTATAGTGATGGGGTGGAAAATGGAATCACATGACCCAGGAAAGCCACTGAAAGATTCTAAAGATGTACAATGGAAGTGGCTCTGGAAGGACAGAGGATGAATACAAAGAACCAATATTAATATTTTTGAAAAAGTCCAAGGAACTTATAGAAAGGACCCCAAATAGAAGTGTAATATTAAGTAATAGATAGAAAGGGTTGATTATTATGAAAGTATACAAAGGTATACTTTGTATACAAAAGTATACAAAAATAGGATACTGTGTTTATCTGTGTATGTGTATTGGTATTCTACTTTGAAAAGTGTTTCATACAACCTTTGCATATGATATTTCAAAATTTGTTTATTTGGAGTCATAATTAAAATGGGTAAAAATAAAAACTAGGAGATAATATTGTTGTGACTGTGCAAACTATGATATGCTGGAATGACTGAAATGGTCTGAAATCAAACAAAATTAATTTGTATTTTTCCTTAGTATTCCTATTATGTATTCATATAGTATTTCTGCTTATTCAGTGTATGTGTTTGTGCACTTGTTTCTTTGTGTCTCTAAACCAGCTTGACAGTTTTTACCTTTTTGCAACTTTATCAGTTTTCATGTGAATTAGAGGCAGCCTGATTTTGCTTCCTTAATTATACAATTGGTATTTGGACATAATGTTGAAATAGACAACATATTCAATCTCACTTGCCACCTTTGTAAATATTATTGTATTTTATAAAATGATTCTTTTGCTCATGTTCCCCTTAGAATTTCATAATCTTTACAGTTTGAAGGAAGTTGGTTCAGACCTTATTTCTTATGTCTTTGAAGAGTCATAATTACCCTAATTATCTGCTCCAGTGCAACGTTAAAATGTTTTAACACTCCACTTTATCTCCAGAGGAATGTACTTAGTTTCTAAGAAGTTACCATCTGTTTTTTATTGAATTCTCACCCTGTAGGTTAAAAATCTACTTGTGTTCAGTGCTATCAGCATCATCTGTCATGAACTTCCTATTTCAGGCACAGATACTCTGCAAATGACAGTAGGAGGTTAAAAACAAGAGCCACAGTAAATAGAAAAACCCAAATTTGAGAGAAAAACTTCCTCTCTCTTCTCTACCTAGGGAACAAAGAGACTCCTTTCACTCTTTTTTAAAACTCTTTTATTTTTTCCCCTTTAAACAGACTTTTAATAATATTCATCAATCCAAGAATTACCTTTATAACCTTCCTTAATTCCCTCTATATATCTGTTGATGTACATGTTTTTACAAAGAATTATGAAAACAAAGCAATTTTAGAAGAGGAAAATAGGAAAATAAATGGAATGTAGAGGATGTATATCACAGTTACATCACATTTGGATTAATCTGAAACAATGTAGAGGACATCTGAGTTTGGCTTAAAGTTGCACAGATAATATCAGCCAGAAGTACCAGTTTATGTCATTTATGCCATTGTAAACTTTCAGTCCTGATTACAACTACTGTCTATCAGTTGGATAGTTTAGATAAAGGAAAATTGGTTTTGAAAAAACTTTTTAAATAGTGGCTTGTAAAAATTTTTTCCCTTATGTCACAAATTTGCTTGAGAATCTAATGAAGAATATATATTCTCTCTCTGGAGGGAGCAATTATGTTCACTCAATATTTTATATTAAGTTTAGAAAATTAATGGGCTCCTTAAAATAGAATGCCATTCTGACCTGTCATTCAAATCTGCATTTTCATAGAAGAACAAAATACAGAATTGGCATATAAAGTTTTTGAACTTGCAAGAAACAAGTATACTTAAACTGTATACCTAAACACTTAACCTGTCTTCTAAGTGGTAATTTTAAGCAAAATAATTATATTCCTTCTTGCCAATGCACAAAGGAAAACAAGTATTATCTTGTATATAACCAATAAAGGGTAGTACCTACACAATATTAATTTTCTTAGATTACATTACCAGAGTGTCTAACATAAAAATTCTGATTTGAATTTCAGGAATCTAAATATTATTAGATAGATCAGAAATTGGAAATACACAAATCTTCTTAAACTGTTACTAAAGATTTCAGAATATGTGTATCATAGAGTACATTTCTTTTTGTGACTGGCTTTTGCTTAGTTTAATGTCTCCTTGGTTCATCCATGTTGTAGCTTAAGATAAAATTTCCTTCTTTATTTTTTTCTTTAAGCTGCATAATATTCTATTGTATGAGTATACCTGGATTGTATGGTAATTCTATGTTAATTCTTTGTGGATTCTTCACACTAATTTCCATAATTTCTGCAACTTTTTATATTCCCATTAACAGTGCAGAAGGGTTCCAAATTTTTTGCATCCTCACCTACATTTATCATTTTCTGTTCTTTTGATAGTAGTCATCCTGATGGATGTGAGATGATGTCTCAATGTGGTTTTGATTTGAGTTTCCCGGATGGTTACTGATGGTGACCATCTTTACATGTGTTTCAGTTCGGTTCAGTCGCTCAGTCGTGTCTGACTCTTTGTGACCCCATGGACTGCAGCACACGAGGCTTCACAGTTCATTAACAACTCCCAGAGCTTGCTCAAACTCATCCATTGAGTAAGTGATGCCATCCAACTATCTCATCCTCTGTCATCCCTTGTCATATATGGAAGGGTTTATTTGTAAGCTATCTTTTCCATTTGTCTACATATCTGTCTTGATGGCAGTGCCAGGTTGTTTTAATTAGTGTTACTTCATAGTTTCTTTTACAATCAGGGAGTGTAAGGCTTCCAACTTTGTTCTTGTGACTCAGAATTATAGCTAAGGGTCCCTAGAGATGCCATACAAATTTTAGGATATTATGAATATTTCTGCATGAAGTGCCTTTCAAATTCTGATAGGGATTGCATTACATCTATAGATCACTTTGGGTATTATGAATATTTTCATAATATTCAGTCTTCCAATACATTAGCATAGGATATGTTTTTATTTATTTTGATTTCTTTTAGCAATGCTTTGTAATTTTCAGTGTACAATCTTTTACCTTCTTGATTAAGTTTATTTCTAAGTATTTTATCTTTTTTAATCCTATTGTACATGGAATTTTTTCCCATTTTCTTATTTCTCTCTTAGTTTCTCATTTGAATTGGCTATTGTAAGTGTATAGGAATGCAACTGATTTTTGAGTGTTGATTATGTATCCTGCAACTTTACTGAATTCAGTTATTAGTTTTAACATAGATTTTATGAAATACTTAGGGTTTTCTATATATGTGAAGCGACTGCCTATATGCATGCATTGAACTTTACCAGAGACTTTTATATTGTTACATGGTCTTGTGTTGCTATTTAACATTCTTTACTTCAATGTGTAAAACTCATTTCAGTATTTCTCTTAGAGCAGGTATAGTGATGATGAACTTTTCCAGCTTTTCTTCTTCTGGGAAAATCTTAATTTCTCTTTAATTTTAGAAGGCATTTTGCCTGATATAATATTGTATTGTTGGCTGTTAACAGTTTTTCCCCTTTCTTTTAGTACTTTTGATATACCACTTCACTCCTTTCTATCATGTAAGATTTCTGCTAAGAAATCTGCTGATAATCTAATAGATGCTCCCTTACACATGACAAACCATGTACTGCTTTCAAGATTTTTTCTTTATCTTTGACCTATGACAGTTTGACTTTGATGTGTCTTGCTGTGAGTCTCTTCAGATTTATCGCAGTGGGAATTTTTTGAGCTTCTTGAAATTGTATGTCCATTTCCCCTCGGATATTGGAAATCTTTAGGCATTATTTCTTTAAATAGTTTATCTGTTCCTTTCTCTCTTTCTTCTTTTTGTTTTTGGACTACCATAATGCATATGTTGTTCTGCTTCGTGGAGTCCCATAAAGGCTGTATTCATTTTTCTTAGTCTGTATTCATCTTTTGTCATTCTTTTTTGATCCTATGCCTTGGTAATTTCAAAAGTCCTATTTTCAAATTGATTGATCTTTTTAACTGCCTGTCAATTCTACTGTTGAATCCTTCTAATGCATTTTCAATTCGGCTATTTTATTTTCAGTTCCAGAGTTTCTGTTTGGTTCTTCTTCATGATTTCTATCTTTCTTGCTATTTTTTCGTTTATGCATTTTTTCACCATGATTTCATTTAGATGTCTCTTTTAATGCACTGAGCAATCTTATGATAGTAATTTTGAATTCTTTGTCTAAATTCTTTGTTAAAATTCATATATTTCTATTAACGTTCAGTTTCTGGAGATTAGTTGCTTTAAATGTTTTATGCTTGCCTGTTTTTTAGTTTTATTTATTTTTTTTTTTTGGCATTTCATGCTGTTATTATGTTGAGATTTCAGCATCCCAAATCAGCCAACTCTCATAGATTTTATAGTCTGGTTTCATATAGAAAAAACTTTTGAACTTTCTCTATACAGAGAAGCTAGAGGTCCTAGAGATCTCTCAATGCTTTTTGAGTATTTATCCTCTGGGTTTGTACGTGTTAATCTCCTGTTTGAAGAGGTTTGTTGGCTACCCCTCCTCTCACACTGCACCCCCCACCCCCCCACACACACATCTGTCTGCAGTACTGAGGCTTCTGTGGTTCTGTAGTAAATCACAGTCTGGTGTTCTACCTTTTGTCTGTCTATGGTGCTACAGACTTTGGTGCGTGGTTGATATCTTTGTTCTTGGAGATCCTCTAATGTGCCCGAACCATCCTGCAATATTTGAACAAAGGCAGAACAGACACTGGCCCCTTAGGAAGACCCCCTAAAAGTCAAGTGGACATACATTTTGCTCACTTCCCTCCCCAAGTATAAGATGCGGCTTAAAGATTTCCTCCCAAATACACCACACTGCACTGTGCCAGTGAAGAAAGGCTTGCAAAGACGGCGTAGAGAGTGTCAGGAATTCACACTCACCTGGCATGAGTCTAAGAACTAGTTTCTGGATTTCTCACAGATGCATTTTGTTGGTTTGTTGTTAGTAAATTCATGTCTCCATCTTTTTCCTGGTGACTCTCATTCAATATAGTTATTCTGAGATTCATCATGTTGTTTAGATTCATCCATAAACATTCATATTCATCAAACATTCTTTTCATTGCTTAGTTGTATTCCAGTATATGGATATACCACAGCTTGTTTATCCATTGACTTATTAATGAAAATTTGATTTATTCCTAGTTTTTGGTTAATATAAATAATGCTGCTTTCAACATTTGTTCATAAATATTTGTATGGATTATGCTTTCCATTCTTTTGGGTCACTACCGAAGAGTTTAAAAGTTAAATCATATAGTAGGTTATTTTTAAATTTTTAGGAAACTACTTTTCTTAAATGGTTCCATTTTATATCCCCACCAGTAGTGTATAGAAGGTATAGTCATTCCACATTTTTGCCTGCACTTGATATAATTTTCATTTTATAATTCTAACAGATGTTTAATAAACCAAATTTTAGTTTAACGTACATATTCCTATTGATGTGACGGAAGTGATGGCACTTTTTCATGTGCCTATTTTCCAGTCCTATATGTTCTTTGAAGTATCTATTAAAAATTCTTGCCAACTTTATATTGGAAAAAATTTATTCTTTTATTCTTTTAATGTTTGTGTTTTGAGTGCTATTTATATATCCCTGACACAAGTCTTTTATCAGATATTTGTTTTCGCAAATATTTTCACCCAGTGTTAGGTTTGCATTTACATTCTCTGAACAGTTACCTTGAGAAGACAAGAAATTTTTAATTTTGATGACATCAAACTATCCACTTTTCCTTTATATATTAAGCTTTTGGTTGCAAGAATTCTTTGTGCAACCCAAGCCACAAAAGCTTCTACTATATTTTCTTTGAAGTTTTTTTACTTTACTCATTATTGTTCAGTCTCTAAGTCATGTCTGACTCTTTGTGACCCCATGGATTACAGCATGCCAAGCTTCCCTGCCTTCATATCTCCTGGAGTTTCGGTTCAGTTCAGTTGCTCAGTAATGTCCGACTCTTTGCAACTCTAGGATCTGCAGCATGCCAGACTTCCCTGTCTATCACCAACTCCCAGAGCTTGCTCAAACTCATAGCCATACGGTTGGTGATGCCATCCAACCATCTCATTCTCTGTCATCCCCTTCTCCTTTTGCCTTCAATCTTTCCCAACATCAGGGTCTTTTCAAATGAGTCAGTTCTTCACATCAAGTGGCCAAAGTATTGGAGTTTCAGCTTCAGCATAAGTCCTTCCAATGAATATTCAGGACTGATCTCCTTTAGGATGGACTGGTTGGATCTCCTCACTGTCCAAGGTACTCTCAAGAGTCTTCTCCAACACCACATTTCAAAAGCATCAATTCCTCAGCACTCAGCTTTCTTTATGGTATAACTCTCACATCCATACATTATTACTGAAAAAACCTCAGCTTTTTGGATTAGATGGATCTTTGTTGGCAAAGTAATATCTCTGTTTTTAATATGCTGTCTAGGTTGTCTTGAAGTTCAGTTATGTCTATAAAAAGACAACAAGTTTGCAGCTCAAAAAGAGGAAAGACCTAAATTTTTATGATGTTAATTTCCTTTTACTAATACTTGGAAGATATTGTCTTTCTGAATTATAAATATTTAGATAAGTAAAAAGTAATGAATTTATTTCCCTCTATATCTTTATATTATTTCCCTAGTTTTTCATTTTTTTAATGTGGTCTCCCCTCTGCTTCTTTTGTTTATGTCTTTGCTCTGAACTTTTCCTTCTCTGCTTTTTCTTCTATCCTCAAAATTTAACTCACTCAGGTATGTTAGGAAAGACAGGAAATTGCCCTACCTCAGAGTATTCATTTCAGGCAAAGTCACTTCTCTAATCTCAGGAATATGCTTAAACCATGAGGATTTAAAAATTTTGGATCACCAGTACTTTTTCAGACTATAAATGTAAGAAAAAGCACAAACTCTTAATTTCATAACAATATATCTTCTATACATTCTGAGAATGTATTTGTGTGTGTGTCTCCAAAGTGTAATAAACTAATTTAACTTAATCCTCAATAGCACTGTGCATTAGACAAAATAATACAAACATCTACTTAAATTTGTATTTGGAATGACAGTGTGACCAAGATGATCAAATCTTTATCACTCAAAAGATGCCATTTTTGTCCCTTTTTTCCCACAAGAATTTGAGCTTTTACAGCATGGAAAGAGTACTAGAATTGCTCAATATAGCCCACACAGTATAGAATAAGCCAATACATACCAACAGGATTTAGTACAATATGATAAATTTTTACTTGTCAGAAGAGTGGAAGCCACTATAGCCACAGTATATGTAATATATATACTGTAATGTAATTATAATTATATACATTATATAATTACATTATATATAATATAATTATAATTATGATGCAATATAATATATATACAGTATATAGCCACTGTATATATATGGTATACTGCATACTGTACAGTATACAGTAAAATGTCCTATGTATTTCACTAATAAACATTTTTTAAATGAAGCTTGGACCAAATTTTGAGTGTTACTTCGGGATACATTTAAGAAAAGCAACTGGAGTGAAGAGTAGGTTAGATAACTTTCAAGGGTATGTTGTTCAGTCATTCAGTCATGTCCAACTCTTTGTGACACCATGGACCACAGCACACCAGGCTTCCCTATCCTTCACTATTTCCTGGAGTTAGCTCAAACTCATTTCCGTTGAGTTGATGATGCCATACAAGATCTCATCCTTTGTCTCCCTCTTCTCTTCCTACTCTAAGTTCAGTCACTCAGTTGTGTCTGACTCTTTGCGGCCCCATGGACTGCAGCAGGCCAGGCCTCCCTGTCCATTGCCAACTCCCACAGTTTACTCAGATTCATGTCCATTGAGTTGGTGATGCCATCCAACCAACTCATCATCTGTCGTCCTTCTCCTCCTACCCTCAATCCTTCCCAAAATCAGTCTTTTCCCATGAGTCGGCTCCTTGCATCAGGTGGACAAAGTATTGGAGCTTCAGCTTCAGCATCAATCTTTGCAATGAATATTTAGGGTTGATTTCCTTTAGGATTGACTGGTTTGATGTCCTTGCTGTCCAAGAAACTCTCAAGAATCTTCTTTAGCACCAGAATTCAAAAGCATCAATTTGGTGTTCAGCCTTCTTTATGGTCCAGCTCTCACATTCAAACATGACTACTGGAAAATCATAGCTTGGACTATAAAGACTTATGTCAGCAAAGTGATGTCTCTGCTTTTTAATATACTGTCTAGGTCTGTCATAGCTTTCTTTTCCCAAAGAGCAAGCAACTTTTAATTTCATGGCTGCAGTCAACATCTGCAGTGATTTTGGAGCCCAAGAAAATGAAGTCTGTCACTGTTTCCATTTTCCCCCATCTATTTGCCATGAAATGATGGGGCTGGATGCCATGATCTTAGTTTTTTGAATGTTGAGTTTTGAACTAGCTTTTCACTTCTTTCTTTCACTTTCATCAAGAGCCTCTTTGGCCCCTCTTTACTTTTTGCCATAAGGGTGGTGACCTCTGCATATCTAAGGTTATTGATATTTCTCCTGGCAGTCTTGATTCCAGCTTGTGATTCATCCCACCCAGCATTGCACTTGATGTACTCTGCATATAAGTTAAATAAGCAGGGTGACAATATACAGCCTTGATGTACTCCTCTCCCAATTTTGAACCAGTTCATTGTTCCATGTCTGGTTCTAACTTTTGCTTCTTGAACTGCACACAGGTTTCCCAGGAGGCAGGTGACGTGGTCTGGTATTCTCATTTCAAAAATATTCCACAGTTTGTTGTGATCCACACAGTGAAAGGCTTTAGTGTAGTCAGTGAAGCAGATGTTTTTCCTGAATCCCCTTGCTTTCTCTGTGATCCAGTGGATGTTGGTAATTTGATATCTGGTTCCTCTGCATTTTCTAAATCTAGCTTGTACATCTGGAAATTCTCGGTTCATGTACTGTTAAAGCCTAGCTTGAAGGGTTTTGAATAATACCTTGCTATCATATAAAATGAGTGAAATCATACAGTAGTTTGAATATTCTTTGGCATTGCCCTTCTTTGTGATTGGAATGAAAACATCTCTTCCGATCCTGTGGCCATTGCTGAGTTTTCCAAATTTGCTAACATGTTGAGTGCAGCACTTTAAGAGCATCATCTTTTAGCATTTGAAGTAGCTCACCTGGAATTCCATCACCTCTTCTAGTTTTGTTCATAATAATGCTTCCTAAGGCCCACTTGACTTCACACTTCATGATGTCTGGCTCTAGCAGAATGACCACACCATCGTGGTTATCTGGGTCATAAGACATTTTTTTGTAAGTTCTTCTGTATATTCTTGCAACCTCTTCTTAATCTCTTCTGCTTTTTTTAGGTTCTTGCCATATCTGTCCTTTTTACTTTTAGGTTTTGAGTATAGTTTCTTTGTCCAGTTTCAGTTAATTTTATATAAATAGCCTTTCATTTAATAAGTATTTATCCTTTTTCAATTTCATCTTCAACTAATTATGCTGACAATTTAACTTAATATGGAGTTCATATTTTAGAGTACTAATATCAATTGGATTAAGAGTTTAGCAAGGAAGCTGGCATGCTACAGCCCATGGAGTCACAAAGAGTCCAACACGACTTGGTGACTGAATAACAATGACAACGATACACTGGAAACACAGGTATGTTTAATTTAAAATCAGTAAGAATATAGCACTAGATATTTCTTTAGTAATTTTATGACTCTGATATTACTGACTAGACTCTTTGCAAATTGCTAAAATAATCATTAATTGACAGCTAATTTTTCTGTTTTTTTTTTCCTTTTGTCTGGCAGAATTATTTTCAGATTAAACATAAACAATTAATTTTAATGGAACAATGAAACTATGCTCCGCTTTCACTAACTTTCTAAACCTATAGTAGAAATAATTATAATCCTATGAATTATAAATTAGAAACAGGTAGACTACTGAAGATCATAATGGAAAGTTTAGTAAAGGACAATATACTGAAATGAAAATATAGAGATCTGATACATAGACAGAGTACTTATTTTCTGTGTGTTCTGGGACAGAGCAGTTTATTGTTTTAAATTTCCTTCTAGTTTTTATCAAAATAGGCACTCGAGATGCTTATATCCTGAATTACTTTTGCTGATGACATGTTCTAGATCATGTCATATATTGTTTCTTAAACTATGACTATATCAGTGTTATCTGTGTGGACCTCTTGATGTTTTCTTTTCTGGTTTGTCAATTACATAAGATTTTAGAATACTCTAGGTCCTTACCACAAGATAATTAGAACTAAATATGCCATTTGGAACAAATGCTACTGAAAAATCCCTCCAAAGATGAAAAAGCATTTTTCCAAGGAAGGGAAAATCAACTTAGTAAAGTTCATTTTAAGTAATTATATATTTGGACTATTAGGATAAATGCATTTAAGACAAATATACATTCTAGGATAGTATGAAACTAGATATTATCAAGGAAGAGTTAAGACCCAGAAATATATTTTATAAATGCTTCAAGAAGATTAAATAGCATTCAGTCTATCTGAGACTGGAGAATTGTTTCAGAAATGTGGTTATGGCTTTCTTTTTCCTAATCAAGCATGCTGGAATTTGGGGGATGAGGAATAGAAGCTTGGTAGATGCCCTGTAATAGAAAAAATAAATATACCAGTCATTTATAGGGTGTTGGTGTGTGATCCTCTACAAATATGTCATCTAGACATGAAAATAACCTTGTTAGAATGGTTCTGGTTCTTTGGCAAGATAGACTAAGTGCTCTCTATCTACCCTGTCTCTCTCACTGAATATAAACATGGCAGAATTCAGGGGCAGTTATATGAGGACTCTGAGAAGTCAGTATTTGAAGAGGCTTGGAAAAGAAGGCAAAAATCTGACATAAAGCCAAACCTGCAGAGAATCTTCCAATTACCCCTGCCACTAACCCATGTTGCCAAGCCTAGAGTCAGTGGTAGGCATCCAGATACCCAGATATGAGGTGAGAAGAGAAAGGACTTCAGGAAAATCCTCACTTTGTGGTCTCGGAATCAGAAAATAGGACTCCTAAAGGTCAGCCAGTGAGAGTGGGGGACTAATCTGAGGTTTATTCTTTTTTCCTGCTTCAGCTCTCTGAAGTGTCATAGTAGCACAAGTGGCAATGGTAACGATGACCGCAGCGACAGCCAGGCAAGTGCTTAATATTCTGAGACAGGAATCCTTTCTCCTCACCAGTACCAAGAACACAGGCAAATTTTCATTGCTTTTCTTTTTTCTCTCTCCATCTTCCTACCATTAAGTTCTAGTATCAGACACAGTCATAGGAAATTTATGGTACAATATAGAAACTGAAGTCCCAGCTTTCTGGATAGAAAACCATTTAGAAAAGGAAGCTCCAAGGAGCTGGGTAATCTTAGGGAACTGCAAAGAGAAAGGAGCTCAAGAGTGCAATTCCATAAAGTGATGTCTAAAATTCTAGGCTCACTTCTGAGCTGTCTATGTATAAATCTCACACTGTGTAATATTTTGGACTAACGAAAAGACTAGACTAAGAGTCAATTTTTTTTTTTTTTTTTTTTTTTTTTGGTAAATGGTCAATTATAAATAATTTGGGATTTTTAGAACATAGGTTCTCTGTTGGAACTAGTCACTTCTGCCATTATAGAAGAGAGGAGCCATAGACAATAAGTAAATAAATGGACGTGGCTTGTACAAGTTAAAGTTCAGTGATCTGAGTTGGGACCATTGGCCATTTTTTATGCCAAACTCTGAACTAAATGACTATCTAAGTCCAGTCTAAATGTGGCAGTGCATTAATCTAATATAGTTGTAGAAAAATAGACCCCTTTACTCTTTATCTTTCCTCTATATTTCTAAATAAAATTTAATCCAGACCAAATTACATACTCAGTGTTACTGAATGAATTAATTAACCATCCCATCACTCAAGTTGTAATAATAAATCTATTTGTACTATATTTCTAGAGTTCCTCTAGTTATATAAGTTGTCAAAGATCTAGTACTTTTTGAGTTCTTTTCAAAACATCTTGTTGAATCTTTATTATTCTTTCTAACCAATGTAGAGACAGTGAAGTCATTCAGTTTTCTAGGGTAAATATCATCCATGAAGAAATGAAAACCTGTGAGTCTCTGCTGGAGTTTCCTAGAGAGTATACAAAGAGAATAAATATTTTTCTAATGGAGAAAATAATGAAAATGATACCATTTCAAAGTTGCTGATAACAAGCCTCCAGAGAGTCTCATATAGGTATCAAATTTTGTCCTCTCTGTTTTAATTTTATTTTTGTAGACAAAATCTTACTTGTTTACTCAAGAGACTAGAGACCAAAGTAAACTTGATTCAGGATTAAAAGTCAATTTGTACTTTATGACCTCTGCCCTGGGAGTTTGCTGTTGCCTTTGAGGACATAGTGAGTACCAGTATCCAGTCCTTGAACTTGGAGGCAAAAATACCTTTAACACTCTAAAGACAAGGTTCTTTATGTAATTAGGTAGTACCTGGAGCATCTAAATTACTGTTTAAACTAATTTTTTAAAATGATTTTTTGCTGTTTAATTTTTTAAAAACTTAAAATCTTAAATGCCATCTCAATGAGAAACAATGTAACTAAGGAATAAGCAGTTTTTTCATAGGGTATCCTAATTTTCAATAGAAAAGCTCTCAAATATGTATGTCAATGGTGCTTTAGAGAAAATACTGCTAGTAGTCAAAATTTGCAGTTACTTGAACTTGTGAAACACTAAAAATTATGAGGAATGTGGAGAAGTAATAGTATTATGTTAGCAACAACCCTAAATTTCAAACATTTAGGTATGAAATATTTGTATGATCAGTGATCTAATATGCATTTTAATTATCTTCCACATTATGTCTTTATAACAAAACTTGGTATCTTTATGGGCTTCCCTTGTGACTCAGCTGGTCTTTATAATCAAAAGTACTCATATTCAGTACCAAGAATAACCAGAGGAATGGATCTCAACAGATTATGAAATAGCAATGCCTCTCCTAAGATTTCCATAGAATCACCTAAAAGAAGTACCAGTTATGAAAACACTGAAAATTAGAATAGTAATTAGTCTGCATTGCCCAGAAATAAGAATTATATTTGCAATTTTGAGTAACTCCCTAGAGGAAGCTTTATAGTCACTCTGCTAGACAGAGAGTCTGCAACAAAATCCTGTAGAAACAAGATTAAAAGAAGATGCTGTGAGAGGTTTACTCCTTCCCTTGATTTTCAAAAGGTCAGTCACACAGTAGGTAAGCAATGAAAGTTAATACAATTGGTTATCACTGGTATCCAAGTGTCAAAGTGTAGAAGAGCAGTATAGCTTTCTTTGTGAAAAGAACCTCCTATAGCTTTGTTCAGAAGGTTTTCTGAAGGCCAGAAGTCTCTTTCCCTAATAACTTTGGCACACTGCAACACCTATAAATATATGCAAATAAATGGAATGGATTTAGCACCTTGTATCAAGCAAAATCAATAATTTATCTGAAGGAAAAATAAAAACACCCATTTCTAATTTTAATATTACTCTAAATGTTTGCAAAGACAAACATTTAATAATATGTAGGAGATACTTTGATTGTTAATTCATTTTATTTCCCCCCTGCCCCACTCCTCTCATTCTGGTAGAGCCTGCATATTGTTTAGTTGTTTATCCTCCATCTGCCACAATTGCTGCTATGTCCAGGCCCCAGAGAAGTCTAGAAACAGGCTAGACTGTACATTGGAATCACCTGGGTACTTTTTAAAATTGATAATGCCTTGGCCCTAGCATCAGAGATTCTAATTTAATTATTTTGAACTAAGTCACATGGATTTGTAGCAGAGAACTTCCAAGTCAGTCTAAAATGCAGACATGATTGATAATCAATGCATTAGACAGAATTGGTAGCAGCACATGATTAATTTCTAGTTAAGGAGATATGAGAATAAACTCTGATAAAGAGTCTCCTGAAAAGGCTTTCTTATTTCTAAAGAAAGGAAATTGCAGGAGAGAAAGGGACTTCTGAGAAAGGCTTTCTTACTTGTTATAAAAAAGAAGTTGCAATAATAAAATGTTCACTTGGAACTCCTAAACAATCTTGTCTAAGCAGTAATGTATTGATAAAGAAGTGAACACATATTAAGAGGTGGTGGTAATTCCTCAGTCATGTCCGACTCTTTGAGGCCCCGTGGACTGCAGCTCACCAGGCTCCTTTGTCCATGAAATTCCCCAGAGAGATGATGGACAGTATGAGAGAGACCATATCAAAAAGCCAATTATGGTGATATGAAAAGATGGAGGGAGTTTGGGTTCTAAAAGATTGCTAAGTCATGAAATGATTCAACTCTATCATTACTATATCTTAGACTTCTTATGGGAGGTGCATTCGTTTTGGTAAAATAAGGCATTAAACAAAAAATAGTGATCACAAAATTCATATAGACATGGGTTTGAAACCCTAGCCTTTAAGAAGTTGTGTAACCCTGAATGACTTATTTTGCCTTCTGTTTTTTCATTCATGAAACCATTTTACTAACTACTTAATGTGGATAAAGTATATAGCACAGTGCTGAAATATAGCACATGTTCAGTAAATACTGGCTTATTAAAATAAAAGGTAAAACTAATATCAAAAGAATAAATGCCAAAATAATTGTAAATTATAAACTCATCATTCCAGAAACTTGGAGAAGAAAGCAAACATTTCATGCTGTCATGATCCTTGAAGCTTCTTTCGGAGGGAATTGAGAAGGGAATTGAGTTGAGGTTCGAAAGCAATGTTCTAGTGTATTAGTTTAGGTTATGGGTGAATAATTATGATGCTCAGAGCTGTTAAACCCCTTTTCCTTTTTTCCAAGACTATATGAAAGTAGTAGAACTTGGATTTCAATCAATACTGTGAGATCCAAAAGTACTTGATCTTTTAACCACTGCATTGTAATCCTTCCTAAACCAGTCACTAGAATGAAGCATTGTGAAAGATGAGTACTTTCACAAATAGGACTAAAGGGAAATGTTGGTGCCTTTTACAAATGATTTCCTAAAGACTTCACACTGTAGACTGGGCTTGCTACAGAAAGATTTGAAGTAGTCTCTGAAGGACAGATAAAATTTAAATAGGAAAGGTGAATGTTGGAGGAACTTGTAGCCTCAGGAATGTGTGTTTTAAATTTTAAATGAAGCAGAAGGTATACATAGTGAAAGGGAGACAATGAGTTGGAAATGTAATCTGAGGCAGAATTCTACAGAGCTTGAATGACAAAGAGGTTTGTACTTTAGCTAGTAAGTTATAGATAATTGTGAAAAGCTTTGGAATAGGAGAAGAGCAAGAAGAAAGTGGTGCTCTAGAAGCCTTATTTAAAATGTTGCATGATGATCTAGAAATAAAAATACAACTTGAGATAGTTCGATCAATTAAGACTTTAACAATGGTTAAAGTATAAACATAAGAACTTGTTTTAAGTTCTTAGAAGAATATAGAAGAAATATAGAAGAAGAATATAGAAAACAATAACTAAAAAGAGTCCATTGAATTTTGTAATTGATGGGCCAAGGATTGGAGGTCAGGGATAACCAACAAAGTAAAAACTACAAATGAATGATAATAAATGACAAATAAATGAATAGATAATTATTAATGATTTAATTGAAAGAAATTATTCAAGATGAGAAAAGTTATTTAGCTTAATATATATTTGAATTTTATAATGATAATAGAAAATAATTTAAAAGTTATTGTATTTATTCAACAAATATTTTCTAAGTTTTAACAATGTGCACTAGTCTAATTGCTGGAGTCATGGTGGTGAATGAGTTGGATTTTGTTGTTCTTTTGTTCCTGCCTCAGTTACCTCCTTCAATATGTTTGGGAGCAAAGATACATAATAAAATGGTGTTAATTAGCAAACTGGAATGCTTCAGAGAGATAAGCAGGATGATATGATAATCACTAGAGACTATGAGAATTTTGTTATTTAGGACAATCAGGAAAAAAATCTTTTCAAGGAGATGACTCCAGAACTGATTCACAAGGATGAGAAGAAATCATATATTTAAATAGCCTGAGAAAGAGCAGTGTAGCCCAAGATGGTTGCAGGCATTAAGGCCCCAAATCTGGATACAAGACAATGTAGCTTGTGCTTGAAAGAGAAAGTACTAGTCACTCAGTCGTGTCCTACTCTTTGCGATCCCATTGACTATAGCCCACCAGGCTCCTTTGTCCATGGAATTCTCCAGGCAAGAACACTAGAGTGGTGGCCGTTCCCTTCTCCAGGGGTTCTTCCTGACCCCAGGATCGAACCCCAGTCTCCTGCATTGCAGGTGGATTCTTTATATTGCTGAGCCAACAGGGAAGCCCAGCTAGGGCCTAACAAAGACCAAATTGTATAAAGCCATGGGGATCAGCTAAAGAGTCTGGGAGTAATAGACCACCAGTTCAGGTTTGATGCATGAGACAGGGTGCTCAGAGCTGGTGCACTGGGATGACCCTGAGGGATGGGATGGAGGGAGGTGAGAGGGGGGTTCAGGATGGGGAACATCTGTATACCCATGGCTGATTCATGTCAATGTATGGCAAAAACCACTACAATATTGTAATTAACCTCCAATTAAAATAAATTAATTAATTAAAAAACACAAAAAGAAAAACCAGAAGTGTTAGTCACTCAGTTATGTCTGACTCTTTGTGACTAAATGGACTGTAGCCCACCCACTGTTCATGGAATTCTCCAAACAAGGATCCTGGAGTGGTAGCCATTCCCTTCTCCAGGATCTTCCTGACACAAGGATGAACCTTGTCTCTTGCATTGCAAGCAGATTCTTCACCATCTGAGCTATCAGGGAAGCCCCTGGGTATTAATGTTGCAAGGAAAACCCAATTCTGATTCCATTTTGGAACTGTTTCTTTGACTCCCTTTTCATTGTTTTTATTGTTATATTGTTGTTCAGTCACCCAGTCATGTCTGATTTTTTGTGACCCCAGGGACTGCAGCATGCCAGGCCTTCCTGTCCCTCACCATCTCCTGAAGTTTTCCCGAGTTCATGTCCATTGCATCGGTGATGCCATTCAGTCATCTCATCTTCTGATACTCTCTTATCCTTCAGACCTCAATCTTTCCCAGCATCAGAAACTTTTCCAATGAATCAGCTGTTCACATAATATGGCCAAAATACTGGGGTTTCAGCTTCAGCATCACTCCTTCCAACAAGTATTCCAGGTTGATTTCCCTTAGGATTGATTGGTTTGTTCTCCTTGCTGTCCAAGAGACTCAGGAATATTCTCCAGCACCACGGTTTGAAGGTATCAGTTTTACAGCGCTCCTCCTTCTTTATGGTGCAGCTCTTACAACTGAACATGATCACTGAGAACATAGCCTTTGATTATACAGACCTTTGTTGGCAGAGTAACATCTCTGCTTTTCAACACACTGTCTAGGTTTGTCATCTTTCCTGACAAGAAGCAAACATCTGATTTCGTGGCTGCAGTCGCCATCCACAGTGATTTTAGACCCCCCAAAAGAGGAAATGTCACTACTTCCACTTTTCCCCCTTCTATTTGCCATGAGGTAATGGGGCCAGATGCCATGATCTTAAGTTTTTTTAATATTTAGTTTTAAGTCAGCGCTTTCACTCTCCTCCACCTTCATCAAGAGGCTCTTTAGTTCCTCTTTGCTTTCTACCGTTAGAGTGGTATCACCTGCATATTTGAGGTTGTTGATGTTTCTCCCACCTATCTTGATATCAGCTTGTAACTCATCCAGCCTGGCATTTCTCATGATCTTCTCAGCCTAGAGAGTAAACAAACAGGGTGACAGCAGACAGCCCTGTGGTACTCTTCTCTCAATCTTGAACCAATCAGTTGTTCCATACAGGGTTCTGACTGTTGGATCTTGACCTGCACACAGGTTTCTCAGGAGACAGGTCAGATGGTCTGGTATTCCTATCTCTTTAAGGACTTTCCACAGTTTATTATGACCCACACATAGGCTTTAGCATAGTCAATGAAACAGAGGTAGATGTTTTTTGCTGGAATTCCCCAACTTTCTCTATAATCCAGTGAATGTTGGCAATTTTCTCTCTGGTTCCTCTTCCATTTCTAAATCAGGCTTGGACATCTGTAAGTTCTTAGATTGCGTAATGCTGAAGCCTAGCATGCAGGATTTTAATCATGACCTTACTAGTATGGGAGATATGTGGGAGATGAGTGCAATTGTCTGATGGTTAGCACATTCTTTAGTACTACCCTTCTTGGGAATTGGGATGAGGACTGACCTTTTCCAGTCCTGTAGCCACTGCTGGGTCTTGCCAGATTTGCTGACATACTCAAGGTAACACCTTGAGGGTATCATCCTTTAGGGTTTTGAATAATTCTACTGGAATTCCATTGTATTCACTATCTTTATTAACAGTAGGGCTTCCTAAGATCCCCTTGACTTCACTCTCCAGAATGTCTGGCTCTGGGTGGCTGGCCACATCATCGTAGCAGTCTGGTTCATTTGGATCTTTTTTTGTACAGTTCCCTCATGTATTCTTTTCATCTCTTCTTGATCTCTTCAGCATCTGCTAGTTCTCTACCATTTATATCTTTTAATGTGCCCATCTTTGGGCAAAATATTCCCTTGATATCTCCAATTTTCCTGAAGAGATCTTTAGTCTTTTCCCTTCTGTTGTTTTCTTCTAGTTTTATACACTATTCATTGAAGAAGTCCTTCCTGTCTTTCTGTGCTGCTCTTTATTGTTATAATCATACATACTGAACTGCCTGAGAGAATCCTGTCCATTTGTCTGACAAAGTGCCTTTGTTCAGAACCCTGTACATCTGTAGCTGGCAGAAAGTAAGAAATTAAAACATCCCCTGCCTGAGGATTTCCATATTAGGAGATATTTGCAAGATTAATGGCCTTTTTACTTTGTTTCTTCACCTCCTCCCATCTCTTTTCTACAAAAGAACCTAGCATGCAGACCCCAATTGGATGGTTACTTTGAGACATTAGTCCACTCCCTTGTCAGTCAGAGGGCTCTCCAAATAAAGTTTTATTCATTGCATCAGCACCTCATCTCTGATTCACTGGTAAGCAGAGTAGCTTGGACTTGGTAACATTAAGTTCAGGATAGCCAGTGAAGAGATACAAGTACTGTAGTGGAATGTTATAACCTTATCATAGATGATGTTCTCTTTTGTGTAGAAAGAGAATGGAAGTAGGAAGTCTGGTATGGCAGATGTTAAATTTAGAACAGGGATGTGATGATGATGGCTTGGACTGGTTGTTGACAGTTGAGAAAACAGCTGCTATTTTTCAGAGAAAAAAATGAAAGGATTTGAAATCTACTGTAAGGGTAGAAATGGATAGGATAAACTAATGGTATCAACTATGAGAGATGAGAGAATTTTATTTAAAGATGTCTATTTTTAATGTATGTTTCTTTGCATAACCAGATGGATACTGATACCATTTACTGAGATAAGATTTGGAAGAAATAGCTTTACACATTTTATCTTTGTGTGGATTTGTATGAAATATGATAAGCTGATCATTTTAAGCATTATTCAATAGGAAAATAATTTTTGACTATGAAATAATCTAAAAAGTTTGTAGAATCATAAATATGTCAGTTATATGCAGGCATTAATGTAATACATTTTGTTGAGAGATTAATGCAAATCATTTTGGGTTTTAAGTAATTGTGGTGATTATTGACTTGCTTTGTAATTTAGAGCAAGACAAGTACAATACAAAGGGAATTTAAATTGAAATTTAGAGTAATTCTGTAGGAGTCACTCACCTCCAGTTCTAAAGAGAAGCCTGGAGTAGCAGAGTATATGTCACACCAGGTGTCCATTAGCTCTCTCAGCACTTCCACTTCACAAAAAGTAGCAAAACCAGGAAATGTCATTCCAAAAAATCTGGGGACAAAACTGACTTTTCTGAAATTCAACATAAGCTGCTCAAACAAATTTTCCAGAAATTAAAATCACTTACTTCATATATATATACCAAGAATTAAACTATTTTACTAGATTTCATTGTTGATATAACTATAAAACATAAATAAATAATTAAAATTATTTGTGTTTTTCTTCTTGCTGTATATTGGGTGGAGAGGCATTAACCTAAAGTATCACAGGCTATCAACACAAGACATATACTTTCAGGTACACATGTTTGAAAAGTTAATAATTTTACATGAGCAGCATGATGAATCTTTTCCTGGTAACAATATTTATTTTTTTATTATACTTTACACATGGAAAACTGGAGTTACTTTACATCAAATGATACTCAGCAGTTCTTTAGTATTGTCAAGTATGAACCAAATGTACATCAGGGACTAGTTTTATTGAAGCCAACTACTCTGTAAGTGTTTATATCTCTTATGAAGGGAAAGAATTATGGTCACACAGTGAAAACACTTATTTCTAAATCATGTTTTAATGGATTATTATAAAAGCAAATCAACTAATAAAATTTTGCCCCAATATATAATATCCTATTCTACTTTTTTTTTTTTCAATCCAAAAATCTGTTCGATTTTGAATGACTCAAAGGATCAATCACATTCCCTGGGGCACTGAAATTTCTTTACAATAAAATGAAAACCAATCATGTTTTTCTCAATTTAGTCATTTTCCCCCCCTCACTTTTTAAATTGTTGCACTGAATATAGACGCATTTTAGTACAGCATGAGTAATTTTACTTCATATAAATCATATGCCGAAGTATTGTTAAACTGAGAGCATGGGCATGCATATGACTCAATTTTATTTAAATCAGCCTTCTCCAATCTCCTCTCATTTGAAAAGAATGCCATTTTAAACTTCCTCTTGATCCTCCATTGTATTCTCTTATTAAGAAGATGGTAAGTAGCAACACCAAGTAACCCAGTAGGCTCTAGTGGTGGGGGGATGGTGGCAGTCACATTCATAAAATTTATCAAGCAAGAAAGTGGAACTAATGCATAATGCAAGCTTTATATCTTGCTAGATTGTGTGTAGATTCTAAAAAAGAATGATGTCATAGTGGGATTCAGTGAATATATCTGAGATCATGGCACTTATTTCTCAAGTACTAACTCAGATTCTATTATGTATTTTTATACAAAAGAAGGATAAGAAATAGGAAGTATCTATCTATTATACTGCAAGTTGTTTAATCTTGCTTAACTTCAACAGAACAAGAGAGATTCTTAGGATTTTTTTGTTCATTTTACTAATCAAAATCATGATGCACTGTTCCAGTATCTGGCATATTATTGGAGACATAAAACATGGTGGCAGTAACTCAGTCCCTGCCTTGTTTCAAGGCCATGGTTAGTGTTCTACAATTTATTTCTTTCTGATGTTCAGTAGTTTTAACTGGTTGCCCTCTCTATATGTCTGAATCTTCTTTCCTAGGAAATTCTCTAGAAAGGTACACTCCCCACAGTGGGAGACACACCCTTCAACTAAAGCTCTGGAGATTGACATCTGCAGATCTCCCTCGCTGTTATTTGCTTGTTTTGGCCTGCTCAGTTCCAGTCATTTGTCAACACAGCAAAAGAATATTATTAAACACAATAAATATTAATAACTTATATTATTAATATAATATATATTATATCATATGTCATAATATATATCATAATAAATATTATTGAACTTTACTCTTTACTAGTTAGACCTAAGAGATTAATACCTGGTAGCTCAGTCAGGAAGAAAATCTGCCTGCAGTGCAGGAGGCCTGGGTTTGATCCCTGGGTTGGGAAGATCCCGTGGAGAAGGAAATGGCAACCCTCTCCAGTATTCTTACCTGGAAAATATCATGGACAGAAGAGCCTGGCAGGCTACACTCCATGGGGTCTCAAGAGTCAGACATAATTTAGTGACTAAACCACCACAAGAGATTAATACAGTAGAGTAAGCATAAGACTTAGGAGAGATGTTACCTGAATATATAAGAACAAGCAACGTGGAACATGAAAAGAGAAGAAAAACAGAGATGTCTGTCTCTAGTTCCATGTAGGATTACAGTGTTAGTGGGAAAGGATGTTTTACTCTTGACTCTGGTTATAAGATACTCTTTATTAAACACGACATCCTCTATTTTACCTTTTACATGACAGTCAGAGAGGGTCAGTTTTTTGCTGGGAGAAAAATAACTTATAAAGTCTGTAACATAAATTTGCTCACAAGATTTATTGTATATTTTACAACTCTCTATTTTAAGTGAAAAGCTTTCAATATTATTATGACTCATAAAATTAAACAAATCTAAATTCTAAATTCTATTGAGAAAACAAATCAGGAACTATTTCTCAGAAGCATTAAAAATACTTTAATGATTTAATGAAAAATACCCCAGGCAAGATAATACATGCAGACAGCATAAGTATGACATATGCTATTGAGTGAACTCTCAGCATTTCTAATGACTGTTTCTCCACATGAATGTCCTTTGCGTTTGAATCATTATTAAAGACTGACTTCATTTGGGGGATATGAAAACAAAGCAAACACTTCTGTGAGACATACAAACTTCTATAAAGCATTTCAAAACTGAAGCAATATCATATAAACTCAATGACTAGTGATTAAATAAAATTCATCAGAAGAGGACTTTTATTGCCCATAACCTTTAAGATATAATCTTGACTTTGAAACCATGAATAACTGTCTTGACATTTCTTCTAATCTAGATTGGAGTGGATCACTGCCACACATTGGTTTGATATCAATTGCACAAAATTGTCAAGTGAGTCAGTATCTGTTTAAGAGAGTCCTTTACGTATGGTATATGTAGTAACACTAAAGCTTTGCTATTTTAAAATATGGGATAAATAGTCTAAAATATTACTTTCCTTAATTCAGGGCTTGGTAACCCACTCCAGTATTCTTACCTGGAGAATTCCATGGACAGAGGAGCCTGGCAGGCTACAGTCAACGGGGTAACAAAGTCAGATGTGACTGAGCGACTAATATTCACTTCTACGTTTTCCTTAATCCAGGTTTCTGGAACATATATTTCTTTTTTTAAAGTGAGGCCTTTTCAAGTGTTATTTCTTCACTCTTAGAATTTCTTTCCTCTAGTTTTATTGCCTATTCTTCTGGCCTCCTCCTTCAAGCCACAGTATAAATAGTACCTGAAAGAAGTCCTGGCTCAAGGGGACATCTAAAGTAGTTCCTTCCTCTCCCTTCACACAGTTCTTTCACAGAGAGCTTTTAATTGCATTTGTACTAACTTGTTAAGATTTTGTTTGTTATAGCTTGAAACAGCTTTTACCATTGTACTGTTAAGTTCCATCCATCTGCCATTTTTTTTTCAGCGTGAACACCATTCTTAGTATTTAGTGTACATTCAGTATAAGAATGATATAACTGATGATTATCTAATTGCCTGTTTATGTCTGCACATACACAGATCCAAATGGCAGAACCACAATCGGAATATAAATACATCCATCAGTTCACTGCTTCTTCTATAAGAAGAAAAGCAACAAAGACAAATTATCTCCTCAAGGAGCAGTAGATAGAAGTGTTTTTCAAATTGTAAGTGTCTAATCACAAAAACTAGACAGTAAGCATTTAATATTTTAATGGTAGTTTGTGACAGTCAGCCTTCTATACCTTTTAGCATTATGAAAATTAGTGTGCTCTATTATAGCAAAACCCTGGATAAAGGAAACAGATGGGAGCATGATACCTTCATAACCAAAGCCATTTTCCCAGCAGTGCAAATTACTGCTTCACTTAATCATGTTATGACAAAATCCATTATAATGATGGATAGACCCAAGGACATTGTTAATATTGAAACAAAATATAAAGAAACTAGTTGTTTCAAGTTTGTAATGTGGATTTTCCTTAGTATAATTGTGGGTAATAGAATAAGAAAAGTAGACTTTATATGAAGAGAAAGATTTTGTTTAAGAAAACTGTAGATTACAGTGATGATTAATGAGCATGACTATTTTAATGAAAAAACAAATTACTAGGAAAATGATTAATAGTAAAGTATTTATGATAATTAAAATTCAGCCCTGACATTGATAGACTATATATGGGCTTCCTTGCATATGCAACAGAGAAATTATTTGTGTGTAGTAGAAGGTGAAGGTAAAGGTCTTGTAGGTATATTTTTGCTTGGGAATACAATTGATTTGGTTGATTTGTTATTTTGCTTAGTATATTGATTGTGATCATATAAAGAAACATTATGTAAAATATATAATACTTTATATAGAACATTCAATGAATTCTGGTGACTTCAATTAAACTCATGTATTAGAAATTCCATTAGAAAATAAAATATTTATATTTATTTCTGATTTTCAGCAAGAACATTAATAAAATTAACTGTGAAACTATTTGTGGGGGTATATCAAAAACAAAAAATATCTTTCTTAATGGAAGTATAGCTTGAAGTAAGGAATGCCATATTTTATATTTTAGTACTTTGCCTGGCACCTAACTGTTGGATGAATGAATGAATGAATGAGAACTAGTTATAAGAGTAAGTAGTGAATATCCAAACACCCTACTACCATCAGATACTTTTATGGAGATGAAGACCATTCCTATACATTGTCATTGTGTGCGCATTTGTGTTCAATTGTGTCCAACTCTTTGCAACCCCATTGACTATACAGCCTGCCAGGCTTCTCTGTCCATAGAATTTTCCAGGCAAGGATACTGGAATGGGTTGCCATTTCCTACTCCATGGGATCTTCCCAAGCCAGAGATCAAACTTGTGGGTCTTGCATCTCTGACATTGGCAGGAGGGTTCTTTACCACTGTGTCACTTGGGAAGCCTGATGCATTGTCATTAAATTCACTATTTTGTGGTTTGTTCTTTATTTTTTTCTCTACTTTCTCTATATTGAGTGACAAGTACTATATGCCAGTTATTTGTCTAAACAGTGGTATTAGTAGCACTAAGGTGTTCTAATAGACATCTAAAAATACAGTAATGACTTTTGAGCTATGTCTTTAAAAATGAAAAAGAGTTTACTCAGAATGAAAAGAGTGAGTGAGGAAGTTCAAATGACACAGAGGTGAGAACAATATCTGAATTTTGGAATACCTGGAAAATAGAGTCACAATAGAAAGAGATGAGATTGATAATATAAAACTGGTTAGGTTCTCAGAATGTTTGTAAATAGTGTTAAGGCAATCAGGCTTTATTAACATTTAACATGGAATTTAAATGGATTCTCAATTACAGCAGTGGAAAATCATTTTTTCCCCATTATAAGACCTCTAATACTGGTGATTGATCAACTGGCATGAGGCATCTTCTCTTTGAAGATGAATATTTATTTGAATATTTATTCAAACACTTGTCATAAAAATATTAGATTTTTTCCCCTTCTCTTGTCAATGTATGACAAAACCCACTGAAATGTTGTAAAGTGATTGGCCTCCAACTAATAAAATAATATTAAAAAAAAAAAAAAAAAAAAAAAAAAAAAAAACAATACAACCCAGGGGGGAAAAAAAAAAAAATAAATAAAATAAAATAAAATTGTTGTTATCAGACTGGCAAAAATTTGCAATTACTAATAACAGTAAAATTATACAACTAAATCGTGGCTCTGAGAAAAAAATATGAATATCTATATAGGAAATGCATATTAAAAGGGCTTATAGACTTGAGGCTCAACCAAAATATTTCTAAATATCATTTTATTTACAAAGAATATCTATTTCTCCCAAATGAGCTCATTCATTTATTACAGGAGATTTTGCTCCTTCATAATGGCTATACATTATCTTTATTTCCTGAACTCAAGAATGTCTCTTAAAAAAATAGCAGAAGACCATGCACTGGTGTGTTTGTGTGCCTAGGTGCTCAGTCGTGTCTGACTCTTTGTGACCCCATGGACTGTAGTCCTCCAGGCTCCTGAGTCCATGGGATTCTTCAGGCAAGAGTCCTGGAGTGGGTTGCCATTTCCTTCTCCAAGGAATCTTTCAGACCCAGGGATCAAACCCACATCTCCTGTGTCTCCTGAACTGCAGGTGGTAAAATGCCATAGGCCAAGTTTTAGATTAACATTGATTGTGGTTTGTTAGTTTGTAATACAGATTCTTACAATGTCTCTGTTCTTATAGAACTTGTAAACTTTTTTCTGAGCTCTCAGCTTCATGCATCATATTTCCTCTGTCTGAAATGTTCCCTAACCCTCATTTTCATGACTAGCTATCTTTAATAATCAGTCCGTTAATCTCCTTCTCTAGTGAAAAAGTTATTTTAAGTACAATCCAGTTATATTGCATCCCTCTGTACTGCAGTTTATTGATAGGTCTGTTTCAACTGTTTCTTTGAATAAAATTGTGTCTTTTGCATTTCTGTATCACCAGTAGTATAGGGGATAGAAAGATATTTTCTTTTATTATGGTTAAACCAGAGACAAAATGCCAACTCCAATTAGCTTGTGGAGAAAATATTGCATTGTATTCTCCCTCATGACTTGGAAATTCAGGTGATTAGCACCATTCAACTCTTGTCTTTGGCTTACTGTATGTTCTATTCATGTGGTGAGAGACACCTGCAACATCTCATCCCTTCCAGGAAGATTCAGGCTTATAGGAGTGCCTCAATTTTGTGAGGGATGCATCTCACTGCATGTGTAACAATCTCAGAAAAAGAGATTGGCCTCACTTATATGTCCCACGCTGAACCATTCACTTTATCCAAGGGAGAATTATTTTGAATGTCCACATTATGTAAAATGCCCAATTGTGTGTGTGTGTGTGTGTGTAGTAGTGGGTCTTCATTTTCATACCCATTAGAATTACATGGATTTAGGCAGTGAAGAGGGATAGTTCTAGAAATGATGATACTGAGGTCAGAAAGAAAATTATATATGTTCATTATGTAAGTAATTTTGAGTCAGATTGCTTTAGTCTAAATCCTACCTTTAGTGTTTAACAGCTATCATGTAAGCAATGTTTCCTTAAGCAGATTCTGCCTCAGTTTTCATTCCATAAAATGGATGAAGAATAGTACCTAGAAATAGTACTTCCCTTCAGATGACAAGAAAAAGGAATATTTTGGAAAATGCAGCTAAAATAATCAGCATAATGGTTATTACTAATAATTACTAAAAAATATTGCTACTGTGACAATAATGCAATTCTTAAGCTTTTCATAGTCTGGTCCTTTCATTCTTGAATATTTTGTAATGGGGCATTAATTTATGAGAGGTTTCAAATAGTGATCCGTAGGTTTCTGACTCAACACTGTAGGGACACCTAGGAAGGGGAGGAATAAAGAGGGAGAATTCCATCTCATCTGAAATCGTAGCTCAACTTTTATGTTTTACATTTTGTGCCTCCAAGAAGGATTTTATTTGGAAACAGAATTCCACAGCTAACATACATTTTGTAACCTCCTGCTGCTCTAAGATATCATCTTTATGGGTCTAGGTAAATCACAAATGGCACACCTAAAATAAAACAAAAAAATACTGCCAGTGTGTTGTGCTTGTTACAAGAGGGCTGAACAAAGAGTACAGGTGAGCAATGTCATATATTGTATTGCTCCAGGGAAGCAATTTATAGTCTCCACTCTACTGAGTATATTTCAGGAATGTCACTTTTATAGACAGAAGACAACATTGTTACATTATAATGCTATTAACCATATCAAATATCATATATTTAAAGAACTAAGGATGCATATCTTCTTTTTCCCTCTAAAAGCATCTTATTATTTTTTTACAAGTGTAATCAGAACACTGACAGGCAATATAGCAATTTATGAACTGTGGACCAGAAATGAAAGCATAAAAGCACAAGTGTATTAGGATTCCAGCCATGCTTATCTCGTTATCTCGGTCAGAGCAGAAGGGATTTTAAGATATCTTTGACACTATTTTCAAAAGATCATTTTTAAATGTTTCAGAATGAGAACTTAATAATATGTGTGTAGAATGCAAGTATGGTTTTAGAAAAAAAAAACCTTGATACTTTCCTAAACATTTTCATGAATATAATTTCTAATATCCATCACTTTTTTGTGCTTCTCAATTGCCAATTTTGAAAGAAAAATCTACTTTTTCAATCATTTTCTTGAAAAACATAGGTATGAACTTTACCAGACAAACAAATCCAGGGCATATCAAAGTAGGGTCCACTCATACACAGAAATTTTTTTCACTAAACATACACTACAGTATCATATGTTCTATAGTTGTTTGAATCTATAGATGCAAACAACCAGCTACAAAGTTAAGGTAGATTTTTGACTATATAAAGGGCCTACATCCCTAACTCTTACACTGTGGATGAGTCAATGAAAATAATTCAATTTTGAAAGAGGAAAAAAATGGCAGCTTACAGTATCAAATATTGCTATGAATAATGTGAATATTTTCATGAAACTTAGAAAAATAGTTATTTACTTATTTTGAGTATAGATATCTGAATAGTTGTATCTCCACTGAGTATCAGGAGAAATATCTGTAACCTCAGAATGCAGATGACACCACCCTTATGGCAGAAAGTGAAGAAGAACTAAAGAGCCTCTTGATGAAAGTGAAACAGGACAGTGAAAAAGCTGGCTTAAAACTCAACATTCAAAAAACTAAAGATCATGACATCCAGTCCCATCATTTCATGGCAAATGGATGGGAAAACAATGGAAACTGTGAAATACTTTATTTTCTTGGGCTCCAAATCACTGCAGATGGTGACTGCATCCATGAAATTAAAAGATGCTTGCTAATTGGAAGAAAAGCTATGACCAACCTAGACAGCATGTTAAAAAGCAGAGACATTACTTTGCCAACAAAGGTTCATTTAGTTAATGCTATAGTTTTTCCAGTAGTCATGTATGGATGTGAGAGTTGAACTATAAAGAAAGCTGAGCATCGAATTGATGCTTCTAACTGTGGTGTTGGAGAAGACTCTTGAGAGTCCCTTGGACAGCAAGGAGATCCAACCAGTCCATCCTGAGGGGAATCAGTCTTGAATATTCATTGGAAGAACTGATGCTGAAGCTGAAACTTCAATACTTTGGCCACTTGATGCGAAGAATTGACTGATTTGAAAAGACCCTGATTCTGGGAAGCATCAAAGGCAGGAGGAGAATGGGACAACAGAGGATGAGATGGTTACCGATTCAATAGACATGAGTTTGAGTAAACTCCAGGAGTTGGTGATGGGGTGGGGGAGCCTGGCATTTTGCAGTTCATGGGGTTGCAAAGAGTCAGAGAAGACAGTGATTGAATTGAACTGAACTGAACCACTGAATTTATTCACTAATTTTGGATTTTTTGTTCTATTTTGGTCAGACTAGCTTGTGACTGGTCGTGTTCTCTAGGTTCTCTTTAGTTATCTATTTAGTACATACTAGTATATATATACCAATCCCAATCTCCCAATCCATCCCACCCCCACCTCTTTTTCCTTTGCATTCATACATTTGTTCCTTGAATCAGTGTCTCTATTTGTGCTTTGCAAATAAACTCATATATACAATTTTTCTAGATCCCACATATATGTTAATAGATGATTTTTTTTTCTTTCTGACTTCCCTCTCTGTGATAGTCTCTAGATCCATCCACACTTCTGTAAATGACACAATTTCATTCCTTTTTATGGCTAAGTAATGTTCCATTATATATATGTACCACATCTTTATCCACTTCCCTGCTGATGGGCATTTAGGTTATTTCCATGTCCTGGCTATTATAAATAGTGCTACAGTGAACACTGGGGTGCATGTGTCTTTTTAAATTGTGGTTTTCTCTAGGTATATGCCCAGGAGTAACATATATTTGGTCATATGCTAGTTCTACTTTTAGTTTTTTAAGGAACATCTATATAGTTCTCCATAGTGGCTGTACTAATTTTCATTCTCACCAACAGAGTAAGAGGATTCCCTTTACTCCACACCCTCTCCAGCATTTATTGTTTGTAGAATTTTTGATGATGGCCATTCTGACTGGTGTGGTATTGACATCTCAATGTAGTTTTGATTTGCATTCCTCTAATAGTGATGCGGAGCATTTTTTCATTTGTTTGGCCATCTGTACATCTTTGGGAAAATTTCTATTTAGATCTTCTGCCCATGTTTTACTAGGTAGTTTACTTTTTTTTGATACTGAGTTGCATATGCTGTTTGTCTGTTTTGGAGATTAATCCCTTGACAGTTGCTTTGTTTACAAATATTTTCTCCCAAAAGAAAATTTTAAAAATTAATCATTGTCCAGTTGCCCAGTCATGTCCGATTCTTTGCGACCCCATGGACTGCAGCACACCAGGCCTCTCTGTCCCTTATCATCTCTTGAATTTTGCCCAAGTTCATGTCCATTGCATCGGTGTTTACTTCCAGCCATCTCATTCTCTAACACCCTCTTATCCTTCTGTCCTCAATCTTTCCCACCATCAGGGACGTTTCCAATGAGTCAGCTATTTGAATCAGATGATCAAAATAGTGGAGTTTCTGCTTCAGTAACAGTCCTTCCACTGAGCATTCAGGGCTTATTTCCCTTAAGATTGACTTATTTGATCTTCTTGTTGTCCAAGGGGCTCTCAGGAGTCTTCTCCAGCACCACAGCCTGAGGGCATCAATTCCTCAGCATTCTGCCTTCTTTATGGTCCAACATTCACAACTGTACGTGACCATCGGGAAAACCATAGCCTTGACTATATGGACCTTCATCAGCAGAGTAACATCTCTGCTTTTCCACACACTGTCTAGGTTTGTCGTAACTTTCCTGCCAAGAAGCAAACATCTTCTGATTTCATGGCTGCAGTCACCATACACAGTGCTTTTAGAACCCAAGAAGAGGAAATCTGTCACTACTTCAACATTTTCCCTCTCTATTTGCCATGAGGTAATGTGGCTGGATGCCATGATCTTAGTTTGTTTATATCTTAGTTTTAAAGCAGCTCTTTCACTCTCCTCCTTTATCCTCATCAAAAGGCTCTTTAGTTCCTCCCTCACTTTCTGCCATTAGAGTGGTATAATCCACATATTTGAGGTTGTGATGTTTTTCCTGCCTATCTTGATTCCAACTTGTAACTCATCCAGCCTGGCATTTCTCATGATGTGCTCAATGTACAGATTAAACAAATAAGGTGACAGCAGACAGCCTTGTTGTGCTCCTTTCTCAATCTTGAACCAGTCAGTTGTTTCATACAGGGTTCTGACTGTTGCATCTTGACCTGCATATAGGTTTCTCAGGAGACAAGTAAGATGGTTTGGTATCCCCAACTCTTTAAGAGCTTGCCACAGTTTGTTATGATCCACACAGTCAAAGATTTGGTGTAGTCAATGAAAAAGAGGTTGATGTTTTTCTGGAATCCCCCAGCTTTCTCTATAATCCAACAAATGTTGGCTATTTGATCTATGGTTCCTATTCCTTTTCTAAATCCAGCTTGGACATCTGAAAGTTCTTGGTTCACATAATGCTAGCATGCAAGGTTTTCACCATGACCTTACTAGCATGGGAGATGAGTGCAATTATCCAATGGTTGGCACATTCTTTAGTACTACCCTTATTGGGAATTGGGATGAGGATTGACCTTTTCCAGGTCTGTATGAAATTTTTTTAAATATGCTGAAATACCATATATTAGAAATGTCTTAAAAAGACTCAATAGCAATTTGAGGGAGAGATGAGTGACATTTAGGTATTCTAAAGGTGGTCTCACTATAAGCTTAAGGTTCCAGTCTCTGAGGCAATTAGAACAGAAATAATATATTTATTACCATGTACTTAGTTGATATGAATAGAGAGGTGTAATTCCAATCTTAAACTAATCATATTTTAGAATTACTAGATAAGAATTTTAAAGGAGCTACTGTAATTACACAGAAAGGTGTAAATAAAGATAGATTGTAATTAACATGGTCAAGGAAATATTAATAGCAGGAAAAAGACTTGAAAAACTAAAGGAAGCTAAAAACTCTAGCACATAGCCACATCCTACAAGATGTAGATTGATGGGCAACTCTTGTTGCACTACATAAAGTGATGCCTTATTCATGGTAATTATTGAATTTAAAACTGCCTAAGTTATCCCTAACTTAGGGATATTCTTTTCTACTCTGTGCACCTTGTACGTTAAATATTCCACTCCCTAAAAATTTTTATGAACCTATGTTTCTCCTTAATAAAACTATGATCTGCTATGTAACGGATGGTGTGGTATAGGTTTTTAAATCCTAGTGTGAAATATAATGCTGATAAAGTTTTCTCTACCCTCTTCCTCACTTCCTCTGAGTCCTCACCAGCAAAATTGCTAACATCCATATTTCTACTAATCTGTTGAAGGCAATCTAAGCTTTTACTATCCATGTTGCCCAGAGTTCTTTAGCCTCTGCCCATTGTCCAGTTCCAAAGCCACTTTCACATTTTCAGGTATTTGTTACAGAATCATCCCACTTTGAAATTCTGAGATCTGCATTAGTTTCCTATGGCTACTGTAATTAGTTGCCAAATATTTAGTGACTGAAGAGTAGCATATACATTATAGTGTATAGTGAAAGTCGCTCAGTTGTGTCCAACTCTTTGCTAGTCCATGGGCTACACAGTCCATGGACTTCTGCAGGCTAGACTACTGGAGTGGGTAGCCATTCTCTTCTCCAGGGATCTTCCCAACCAAGGGGTCAAACCCAGGTCTCCCACATTGCAGGTGGATTCTTTATCAGCTGAGCCACAAGGGAAGCCCTTGTGAAATAGATAGCCAGTGGGAATTGGCTGTATGACTCAAGCTCAAATCTGGTAAACTGTGACAACCTAGAGGGCTGGGAGGTGGGAGCGAGGTTCAGTAGGGAGGGGACATGTGAGTATCTACGGCTGATGCATGTTGACATATGGCAGAAACTAACACAATGTAATTATCCTTCAATTAAAAATAAAAGAAGAAACAACACTAATTATTTTAAGTTATAAGTTCAAAATAGGTCCCACCAAGGTAAAATCAAGAGCTCTAATTCCCTTCAGGAAGTTCTAAGAGAGAATCCATTTTCTTACCTTTTCTCATTTCTAATGGTTACCCACATTTCTGACTTGTGGACCCCTCCTATGTTCAAAGTCAGCAATAAATGATTGAGTCCTTATACCACATTTCTCTAATTTAGACTCTTTACTTCCTTCTCCTATACTTAAAGATCTTGTGATTATATAGGGTCCACTTGAATAATACAGTGTACTATCCCTAATTTAACATCAGCTGATTAGCAACCTTAACTGCATCAGCTACCTTAACGTCTTCTTTGCCATGTAACAGACTGTATTCACAGGTTCAAGAAATTAGCATGTGAGAATCTTTGGATGGCCATTATTCTGTCTACCAAACAGACCAATATCACTTGTGAACAAAATAATGCAAAAAAAAAAAATTCACAAACACCATACAAATTTAGAAATTTGTCTTCATCACCCTTATCAACATTCTAGAAGATACTCTGAATATTTAATATATACTATATCTTGCTCTAAAAACTTTATTAATCTGTCAATCACATGTCATAAGTAGTGGGTCTAGGATGCAAAACCAGGCAATTTGACTCTGTGCCCTTATGTACAATGCTATACTGTCTAACTATATTCATACGTGTAGGTATAATGTGTGTATATGCATGCATATTTTATAAAGTATATGTGATATAAAAATTCATAAATATATATGACAGTTTTATTTATTATGGAAACATATGGAAGGTGTAATGGGCTGAATTATCCCTCCTTAAAATTCATGTATTGAATTCCTAACCAAGTGGGCCCTAATCCAACCAGCTGAAGTTCAAAATAACTTTTCAAGGAGGAGGGACTTCTACCACAACCTGCCTTTGGATTAGAGGTGAAACATCAACTCTCCCTTGGGCATCTAGCTTGTCAGCCTACCCTGAAGACTTTTGATTTGACAACCTCCATAATTGTGTGAACCAATTCCTTAAAAACTCTTCAGACAGACCAAAGGACAGATAGATTGTTATGTATGTAAATATAACTCTTTCCCTCTTTCTCACTGTGTCTCTGCCTCTCACCCTCCCTCCCTTCTTATTTCTGCTTCCCTGGAGAAGCCTTATACAAAAGGTATAAGAGATTAAAGGAAAAACACAAAATGTAAACTATCTCAACAAATTAAGAATAAACATGTGATAACAGTATCTTTTCTTTATAAAATCTTTTACATTAGAAATTAGAAGTTAATGTGTTCCTCAAAACACACAAAGGTATAAATAAGAGAGAAATTTATAAAATAGGACAGAAATTTTATAACACATCTAATTGACAAAGGAATGATATGCAGAATATATAAATAATTCCTGTAAAAAGTTAAAAGTTAGAAATTAATATAAAAATGGTCAAGATACGAAGAAGCATTTAATAGAAAAACTAGGTATAGTCCCAAGACATTACAAAGAATATTATATTGCATAGTAATCAGGGGTAGAAAACTATGAGATATTATTTAATAATCTATCAGATTTATAAAAATGAAAACATGAAGAAATCTGATAATATAGAAAGATTTGAAGAGTATAGTACTTAAGATACTTTTATGTATTCTTGATATTAATCTAAATTTATAGAAGCACTATAGAAGACAATTTAACTTTTTTTGTTTATTGGAGATTTTTCTTCCTTCTGAACCATAAATTTCATTCTGAGGTACAAAATAAGCAAAATTTTTCACATATGCACCAGGATACATGTATAAGAATATACAAAGCAGCTTTTTCAGTTTTATTATCTTCTGTTATAGCAAAACACTGCAGATAATAACCCTAGTACACATTGAAAAGGAAATATACAAATATATTGTGGTACAATGGAATCCTACAGTTGCCTTTACAATCATGGATAAGTGTTAGAGTAACTGAACATAAATGACAAAGCACAGAAAATTACATGTAGTAAAATATAATTGTATATAGAAAATATGAAGCACTATATATTATCTAAGGATATTATATACTTCATGAAAGTATAATCAAAATGACAGAAACAGTACAAGCAATTGGTATTTCATATAATTTTTTCTAACAAAATTTTATAACCATGGATTCTCTGTCTTGTGATGAAATCAGTTCTTCATTGTTCCACCTAAAATTTTTCATAATAAGTTTGCAAATGAATATTTCATAAAGTATCAGAATACAATTGATTTAAGGTTATGTAATGTTCATACTATATTGAGTGCTCAGTCCTTCAGTTGTGTCCCACTCTGAAACTCTGTGGGACTGGATCCTGCCAGGCTCCTCTGTCCATGGGATTTTTCAGGCAAGAATACTGAAGTGGGTAGCCAATCTCCTCCTCCAGGAGATCTTCCCTACCTAGGGATAGAACCTGCACCTCCTGTGCACTGCAGGTGAATTCTTACCCATTGAGCCATGAGGGAAGGCCCTTTTAGTATATTACTAAAGGTCAATTATACAGTACACTATGAACTGAAGTGAAGTGAAAGTCGCTCAGTCATGTCCAACTCTTTGCAACCCCAGGGATTATACAGTCCATGGAGTTCTCGAGTCCAGAATACTGGAGTGGGTAGTCTTTCCCTTCTCCAGGGGATCTTCCCAACCCAGGGATCGAACCCAGGTTTCCCACATTGCAGGAAGATTCTTTACCAGCTAAGCCACAAGGGAAGCCCATAGTAAACTATGGGTCTAGTTAAAAATGAAACTGGTCAAAAATAATGCAAGTTATTTAGATTCTTTTGACTTAAAGTAAATTGTGCCATTAAAGACAAATATCCATCTGAATCACGAGTTTAATGTAGTTTTTAGAACAACAACAACAACAACAAAACTTATGGAGACAAAAAAGTTACTGTTATAAAATAAAGATTAAGATATATTTTTTAGGTAGAAAAAAATGGCTATGTAGGTGAAAATCATAAATAGACATTAGATATTCTTAGAGATTTTAAGTAGGAAGGAAAAATATATCATTACCAGAAAAAAAAGGAGTATGTGTCACACTTGGGAATTTACTAAGCCATGTACTGAATTGAACACATTTTAAACAGTATTGAAGAGAATAGATTCTTATAAAATATTTTCCATAAAAATATGGTTAAAAGACTGATAATAGCCAATTTAAACAGTTTTGCCAAAACATGCATTCTGTATGGTATGGTATATTATGGAGTATAGAATATTGTTAAGGTATTTTGCTTAGTTTTTTGCTGTTGTTCAGTAGCTCAGTTGTGTTTGACTCTTTGTGACCCCATGGACTGCAGCATGCCAGGCTTCCCTGTCCTTCACCATCTCTTGCAACTTGCTCAAACTCATGTCCATTGAATCAGAGATGCCATCCAACCTTCATATACTCTGTAATCCCCTTCTCCTCCTGTCTTCAATCTTTCCAAGCATCAGGGTGTTTTCTAATGAGTCAGCTCTTCACATCAAGTGGCCAAAGTATTAGAGCTCCAGTTTCATCATCAGTCCTACTAATGAACATTCAGGACTGATTTCCCTTAGGAAGGACTGGTTGGATCTCCTTGCAATCCAAGGGACTCAAGAGTCTTCTCCAACACCACAGTTCAAAAGCATCAGTGTTTTCATGCTCAGTCTTCTTTATGGTCTAACTCTCACATACATACATGACTACTGGAAAAACCACAGCTTTGACTATACGGACATTTGTTTCCAAAGTAATGTCTCTGCTTTTGAATACGCTGTCTAGGTTTGTCATAGCCTTTCTTCCTAGGAGCAAGCGTCTTTTAATTTCATGGCTACAGTCACTGTCCACGTGATTTTGGAGCCCAAGAAAATAAAGTCTGTCAGTGTTCCCATTGTTTCCCCATCTATTTGTCAAGAAGTGATGGGACCGGATGCCTAGATCTTCATTTTTTGAATGCTGAGTTTGAAGCCAGCTTTTTTCACTCTCTTCTTTCACCTTCATCAAGAGGCTCTTTGGTTCCTCTTCACTTTCTGCCATAACGGTGGTGTCACCTGCATTTCTGATGTTATTGATATTTCTCCCAGCAGTCTTGATTCCAGCTGTGCTTCATCCAGCCCAGCATTTCATATAATGTACTCTGCATATAAGTTAAATAAGCAGGGTGGTTATATACAGCTTTGACGTTCTCCTTTTCCAATTTAGAACCAGTCCACAGTTCCATGTCTGGTTCCAACGGTTTCTTCTTGACCTGCATACACATTTCTCAAGAGGCAGGTAAGGTGGTCTTGTATTCCCATCTCTTTAACAATGTTCCACAGTTTGTTGTGATCCACATAGTCAAAGGCTTTAGTGTAGTCAATGAAGCAGAAGTAGATGTTTCTCTGGAATTCTCTTGCTTTTTCTATGATCTAATGGATGTTGGCAATTTAATCTCAGGTTCCTCTGCCTTCACTAAATCCAGGTTGTACATCTGGAAGTTTTCAGTTCAAGTACTGTTGAAACCTGGCTTGGAGAATTTTGAGCATTACTTTGCTAACACATGAAATGTGTCCAATTGTGTAGTAGTTTGAACATTCTTTGGCATCCTCTTCTCTGGGATTGGAATGAAACTGCTCTTTTCCCTGTCCTGTAGATACTACTGATTTTTCCATATTTGCTGGCATATTGAGTGCCACACTTTAAAAACATCATCTTTTAGGATTTGAAATAACTCAGCTGGAATTCCATCACCTCTACTAGCTTTGTTCATAGTGAGGCCTCCGAAGGCCCACTTAACTTCAAACTCCACAGAGTCTGGTTCTAGGTGTGTGATGACACCACTGTGGTTATCTGGGTCATGTTTTTTTTTTTTTCCTTGGTATAGTTCATCTGTTCTTGCCACTTTGTCTTAATATAGTCTGCTTCTGTAGGCCCATACCATTCTGTCCTTTATTGAGCCCATCTTTGCATGAAATGTTCCCTTGGTATCTCTGATTTTCTTGAAGAGATCTCTAGTCTTTCCCCTTCTATTGTTTCCCTCTATTTCTTTGCATTGATTACTTAGGAAGGCTTTCTACTCTTTCCTTGCTATTCTTTGGTACTCTGCATTCAGATGGATATATCTTTCCTTTTATCCCTTGCCTTTTGTTTCTATTCTTTTCTCTGCTACTTGTAAGGCCTCCTCTGATAATCATTTTGCCCTTTTGCATTTCTTTTTCTTGGGGATGGTTTTGATCACTGCCTCCTGTATAATGTCATGAACATCCCTCCAAACTTCAGGCAATCTGTCTATCAGATCTAATGTCTTGAATCTATTTGTCACTTCCACTGTATAATCATAAGAGATTTGATTTTGGTCACTCCTGAATGGCCTAGTGGTTTTCCCTACTTTCTTCAATTTAAGTCTGAATTTTGCAATAAGGAGTTCATGATCTTAGTCATGAACCAGTACCCAGTCTTGTATTTACTGACTGTATAGAGCTTCTTTATCTTCAACTGCAAATAATACAATCTCATTTTGGTATTAACCATCTGATGATGCCTATGTGCAGTGTTGTCTCTTCTCTTATTGGAAGAGGGTGTTTGCTATGACCAGTGCATCTCTTAGGAAAACTCTGTTAGCCTTTTCCCTGCTTCATTTTGTTCTTAAGCCAAACTTGCCTGTTACTCCAGGTATCTCTTGACTTCCTACTTTTGCATCTCAGTCCCCTATGATGAAAACAACGTCTTTTTGTGTGTTTGTTCTAGAAGGTCTTATAGTTTTTCATGGAACCATTCAACTTCAGCTTCTTCAGCATCAGTGGTTGAGGCATAGATTTGGATTATTGTGATACTGAATGGTTTGCCTTGGAAAGAAACAGATCATTCTGTCATTTTTGAGATTGCAATCAAGATATTGCACTCACTCTTTTGTTGACTATGAGAGCTATTCCATTTCTTCTATAGGATTCTTGCCACACAGTAGTAGATATAATGGTCATCTGAATTAAATTTGCCCATTTGTGTCCCTTTTAGTTCACTGATTCCTAAGATATCGATGTTCACTCTTGCCATCTCCTGTTTGATCAATTCCAATTTACCTTGATTCATGGCCCTAACATTTCTGGTTCCTATGCAGTATTGCTCTTTACAGCATCGGACTTTACTTTCACCCCCAGACACATCCACAGCTGGCTGTTATTTCTACTTTGGCTCAGCCTCTTCATTGCTTCTGGAGCTATTTCTCCACTCTTCTCCAGCAGAGTATTGGGCACCTACTTACCCAGGGAGTTCATCTTTCTGTACCATATCTTTTTGCTTTTTCAGACTGTTCATGGTGTTCTCAAGGCAAGAATGCTGAAGTGGTTTGCCATTCCCTTCTCCTGTGGACCACGTTTTGTCAGAACCCACCACCATGACCCATCCATCTTGGGTGGCCCTACACAGCATGGCTCATGGTTTCACTGAGTTAGACAAGGTTGTATTCCATGCGATCAGTTTGGTTAGTTTTCTGTGGTTGTGGTTTTCACGCTGTCTGCCCTCTGATAGAAGAGGTGTGGAGGCTTGTAGAAGCTTCCTGGTGGGTAAAACTGTGTCTTGCTCTGGTGGCAGGGCCATGCTCAGTAAATCTTTAATAAAAATTTTCTGCTTTAATCCAGTTTTGTTTAGCTTTAAAGTAAAGGATTTGTACAAAAGTATTTGTTTTGTCTTCATGCAGTCGACCTTTACAGGGAAGTGGAATATCTGTACACAAGAGGCAGGGCAACTTAAGCACAAAATGTTATTGGAGCCAGTTTCCAGTTATGCTAACAAGCTTAGACTTGAGTCATACAGTGTGAAAGTGTTAGTTGCTCAGTCATATCCAACTGTGTGTGACCCCCATGGACTGTAGCCTGTCAGGCTCCTCTGTCCATGGAATCTCCAAGCAAGAATACTGGAGTGGGTTGCTATTTCCTTCCACAGGGGATCTTCCCAGCCCAGGAATTGAACCTGAGTCTGCTACATTACAAGCAGATTTTTTACTAGCTGAGCCAACAGGGAAGCCCTGAGTGATATAGATGCATGTTCATTTTCCTGATAAAATCACTTACTGCACAACTTGAAGAAAGTCACTTAAACATTCCAGATCACTTCATGAAGGGGTAATTACTTCACTTCATAAAGGGGATAAGTAATTACAACTATTTCACAGGCTGTTTTCAGCATTAAAGACACAAAACATAGCACAATTCACATATAGTAAATTCACATCGATTAAATAATAAGTAGTAACTATTAATACTATGGGGTCTCTATGCAAGGAAGAAAGGAATGTGAACTTAGGGAAGAAATCAGAAATAAGAACCTAATTAATTCCAAATCAGGAAGCTTGAGAGGTGGCTCCAACAAGAGCTCTCTGTGAACAGTTGGGTAGATAATTTTAACCTCTTTGCATCTCATTTGTAGAATGAAGGAGAAATACAGTGTGTGGATAATGGTTTCAAAGTGTCCTTTCATTTCAGACGTTTGGTGATTTTCATAATTGTGCCCTTTGCTAGCCCTAACTACAGCCTGGGAACAACTTTCCTCACAATAAATTTCAAAGCTTAAGAAGTAGCTTTCTCTGGAAGGTATTTTAATCTTAAAAGACTTGAGGACTGGGTGACAGGATAGAGAGCAAGAAGGTTTTACAGAATCTAGATTGTTAAATATCACACTTGTAAATGTGAAAAAAATCCAGATCATTATGGTTACATTTACTTCTTAATCCTTTTGTTAGCTGACTTCAAAACAGGCTTTTATAAAAGGAAAAACTCATTTTAGAAACAGCTAGTTCTCTCTGGATCAGATAAGGCAATAGTTTCTCAGTCTAATTGGCGGAAGTAGTTACGGTAAAGCAAAAAGAGAAGAAGAAGAAGAAAACCCTTCCTGGAGGTTTCCACTGCCTTAAAATTACAGCACACTCTCATTAAGCAGTAATGGAAATGGAAATTACTTGCTCTTGTAGCCCTGATTGTATTCCTGTCAGATCATTTGCATACTATTCAGTGATTGGATTACTTGTGAGGCTGAGGTCTCAGAATGCACTTATGTGCATTTTCATCTAATTGTACTGCTGTGACTATGAGAAGTCATTTCCTGAGCTTAATAATACGATCCTCATGGAAGCATACCAGTCTTCTTTAGATTTCGGATGAATGTAATAAGTGTAAACTCTTCTGATGTTGGCCCAAAGCTGCATAATTTAAAAAAGCTTCAAATATACCTGCCATGGTATGTCATGGAATGTTAATAACTTTTAACAGTTCCAAATGTGATGAGCCAATACTTACTTTTACAGTAATGGCTGGTTTGGAATGAAAAAAATGTAAATAAAAAATAGCACACCAGTTTCTGGTTAATAAGACTCAGGACTTTTTTCCTTTTTTCTTCTCCACTTTCTGGTCTAGTCACTTTTTTTTTTATTATTTGAAGATATGTAATTCTTTCCCAGTATAAGTCCCTATGAAAGTAAAGAGAGTGTTTTATTTGTCTATCCCTTCCAGGAATAACATCTAATAAGGCACTTTGAACATATCAGGCATTAAAAGATTAATATATATTTCTAAGAATCAATTTCTATCATCTGTCTTCATATATATATATATATATATGTATGTGTGTGTGTGTACATATATGTGTATATGTACACACACACACACACACAAACACCCCTACAAACAGAGGAGTGAGTTAAAAAAAAATAAGTAAAAACACAGAAAATATTTCCTACAAAGTCCCTTCCTAGTCAAGGTTTCTTAGCAGTAATGAAAAAAAAATGTATACTTTTCACTTCATTAGATATTTTTTCTCCCTAGTGAAGAAATATGGAAGCCACAAAAAAGTATTGGGAATAAACTGGATATTTAAAATACAAAAAGATGTTGTTGTATCATTATTTCAATTACACCTGTCAGTATTATTTTCAATAGCATATTTGAGGACTATGCTCACTGATAGACCCAAACCTAAAAACCACTGAAATTCATAAAGTGAACAGGGATACTGATTTCTAAATGAAGCACTGATATCATGTGGTTGTTCTTCAAAAGTGTTCAGCATTGGGAAAATATATGAACTTTAGAGAAGGAAAAATGTTTATTCCTAAAATGTTCTAAGCAATTTTCCTTCTTTTGGCTTATTTATGCCATTTTCTTTTTTTCTTTCTCTCTCTCTTATTTTTTTTTTTGACCAATTCAATCTTTCACTTTTAGTGTTTTTTTTTAAAGGGAATTTTGAAACTTAGAACTGTATCATTTGGATTCATAATTATATTAGAGACATACATGGCATTTTACCTGTCAGCTTAAGACTGATATTTTATTGTGAGCCATCATCAGAGAACAGCCTCTTGAGAGACAGTACCATACTCATACATGGGTCTGAATTCTTAGGATGTAGGACAGTGCCAAGTACAAGATAAGAAACCAATAAAGATGTGCTGATACATTTATTAGATAACGAAATGAAGACATTATCATAAAATGAGAATATGTAAAGACACTCATAAAAAATATGCTTAACATTATGGTGGCTCAGACAGTAAAGAGTCTGTCCACGATGTGGGAGACCCAAGTTTGATCCGTGGGTTGGGAAGATCCCCTGGAGAAGGAAATGGCAGCCCACTCCAGTATTCTTGCCTGGAGAATACCGTGGATGGAGAAGCCTGGTAGGCTACAGTCTATGGGGTCGCAAAGAGTTGGACACGACTTAGCAACTTCACTCACTAAGAACGGAAAGTTACTGTAAAAAAAAACTTAAAAAATTCAGCACATAATGAAAGAGAATGAGCCCTCAACCTCATTCTCAAAATCTGATTTAAAAATATACTCTCAGAATAATTTAAAATAAATTGTTTAACCTCTGATCCTCAACGTCCTAAACATTGGAGGGAGGTGGGAGGGGGGTTCAGGATGGGGAACACATGTAAATCCATGGCTGATTCATATCAATGTATGTCAAAAACCACTACAATATTGTAAAGTAATTAGCCTCCAACTAATATAAATAAATTTTAAAAAAATTTAAAAAGACACATTCCATGAAATTCTGGACAATTGGGCCATTGTTATTTTTCATCATTCCTTTTCCATTGTTTTTATGTTGTCTAAAAAAGTGCTTACTAGAAAAAAATGAAGTCAAGGATTTTAAATATTCATAAAATTAAAAATTCAAGTCCACTTCCATCCATAACATTATTGTCCTGATGAGGAAGAATGACAATCAACCATTTGATTTTTACAATTTTATCTCCTGACAAAGCATTCATGTAGAAACCTGAAAATGGATTAGTAATTCTATTAGAGTGAAAGTTCAGCTGCTATAATAAAGTGGTCCTAACATACAATGTGGTCCAGGGCACATGGGCGCACCATTAACTCTTTCTCAAATCCAGGTTCCCTCTATCATGCAGCTGTGTCACTCTCTACACATTGTCAGTACCTTTACGGTTAAAGCTGTCTCAGCTCCACATCATAGTACCTGCAAAACACTAAGTGCAAAATATTTTTTATACATTAACTGATTTAACTTTAAAAATATTGTCTCTTAGATATAATTGTTATACTCATCTTTCAAAAATGGAAACATATATAAACAGATTAAAGTAGCTTGCCCAAGCACATACAGCTAATAATTCATAGAAGTTAGTGTGTCCATCTTATTGATACTAAATTTATACTGAGTATATTTTTTTCCATTACTATAAGCAACAACTGTTTCTATTAGATACATTTCTAAAGGTAGAACAGCTTAAAGAAAACAAATACAGCTTTTAATTCTGGCAGAATCTGGTATTTTCCAAATAGCCTCTTCCAAATTATATTATAACAGGTCATGAGAATGGGAGTTCCCTAGGATCCTCACCCACACTGAGCTTCATCAATCTTAATATAACATAATAAACAGCATATCATCTAATTGTTGTTCTATATTGAACCACTCTAATTACCTCTACAGTTCAACATTTTTATATCCATTGTCTATTTTCATTTTTTTTGGTCTATGACTTCCTCTCCCTTTAGTCATTTACAGAATCACTTTTCTTAAGAAAGTGTTGCACATAATTTTGTGCCTGGCCCAGGATTAACTGTATATAGCAGGCACTAAACCAACAAACAAAACCAAAATCATAAATTTCTAAGGCTCTATCTGTACACAGAGCAAAAGCAAAAGATAATGAGCACATCTTTAAAGAAAAGAATTTACAATACTTAGAAATGAATTTAGGCAACAATTTCTCCTCCAAACCATGATTTTTGTAATATGTTGGAAATATTTTTCCAATGGATTACTTGTTTATAAATTTTCTCTATGGCATCATACAGAAATTCATAATTTTGTAAAATATTTAAGCTTGACATTTTATGTTCATTGACAACGAAATTTATTATTTTCTAAGGTAAATTTCTGTCATTTTCTTATGCATTTTAAAATTTCACAATTTTATTAGGTGTTTAATATTTTGTCTTGTTCCTTATCCAAGTTTATAGAGTCTTACATGTCTTCTAGTTTGGTTGTTGTTCAGTCACTAAAGTGTCTCTGGGTCTCTGCGGCCCCATGGAATGTAGTAGATAAGACTCTGTTCATCACCATCCCCCAGAATTTGCTCAAACTCATGTCCACTGAGTCAGTGATGCTATCCAACCATTTCGCTCTCTGTTTTCACTTTCTCCTCCCTCCTTCCATCTTTCCCAGCATCAGGGTCTGTTTCAGTGAGTTGGCTCTTTGCATCCGGTGGCCAAAGTATTGGAGCTTCAGCTTCAGCATCAGTCCTTCCAGTGAACATTCAGGGTTGATTTTCTTTAAGATTGACGGGTTTGATCTCCTTGCAATCTAAAGGACTCTTTAGCATCTTCTCTAATACCATAATTTAGAACCATCAATTCTTCAGTGCTCAGCCTTCTTGATGGTCCACCTCTCATATCCGTACATGACTACTGGAAAATCATAGCTTTAACCATACAGAATTTTGTCAGCAAAGATAGCTTTAAAAAAGTTTAGTGATAGCTTTTTTATAATTACAATTTTTAATCAATCTGTAATCTGATTTATTTCTCTTTTTTCTATGTAGTTTTTCAACTCTCTGTGCCATTATTTTGTTTTGTTTTTTTTTCCCTTGTTTCATTACCAACTCTTATAATGAACATTTAGTTTATTTCTTTTTCTTTTCTTTTCATTGGAGTATAGTTGATTTACAATGTTGTGCTAGTTTCCAGTGTACAGCAGTGAGTCAGTTATACATATATTCATTCTTTTTTAGATTCTTTTCCCATATAGGTCATTACAGACCTGTGCTATATAGTAGATTCTTGTTGATTATCTATTTTATATAGTAGTGTTTATATGCAAATCCCAAAATCCTAATTTATCCCTCCCCCGTCATTTTCCCCTTGGTAACTGTTTAAGTTTATTTTCTACATCTGTAAGTCTATATCTGTTTTGTAATTAAGTTCGTTTATACCTTTTTTTTTTTTTTTTTAAGATTCCACATACAAATGATATCACTTGGTATATGTCTTTCTCTGTCTGGCTTACTTCATTCAGTATGACAATCTCTGGATCCATCCTTGTTGCTGAAATTGGTATTATATTATTTCATTCTTCATTGTGTCTGAATAATATATAGATTTTTTGGTTTTAATATCTAACATACCAACTACTTTCTCTTTTCAAAAAGTCTTGTTTTTTTGTACACTGAATCTTATAAACAACCATTAGAGTTAATTTGTTTAGTTTGTAACAAAACAAAGTTTTCTCTCTTTACATAAAAACTAAATGCTTAGGTTTTACATTGAAACACTTACAACAGTTTTTATGTAAATTTAGAGTGTATGTACCTATGATTTCATTGCAACAGCTTAGTAGAAAGACAGAAAATTTTTTTTTTTATCTAGTGTGTATTTCCACTACACAAATTATCACCTTTAAAAAATTGAGATAAGACTTCCATTTGTTTTAAAGCTGCAAAAATGTGTAATTATGAAAACCCTTCTACAGCTGCACATTTAGAGGGCACATTTCAAGGCCCACAGGATGGGGAGGAAGCAGGTGATGCCAGGCCAAGTGATCGTTGACTGTCCCTCCCTGTCGCCTAACCTAGGACCACTGTGAGCTCTCCTGAAAGGGATGAGTGGACCTACCCTGGGGCTGGGCAGTAACAGGAGGAATAGAGACTTTGGAGGTGGTTGGACTCTCCTGGCCTTTGTGGGCATAGTGGCCATCCAGGACCATATCCCTAGGTTTCAGGGAGAGACTCCAAGGATCCAGCTCTGGCTGGGGGCTTGTGGTCATCCCAGGGCTGCATGCCATTGAAGTGGGGGTTCTGGAAGCTTCCTCCAAAGCAGTTAACCTGGAAGGCAGAGATGATCTCTCCTGAACAGCTGTGGCAGAAAGGACCTTTCAACTGTAGCTATACCTGGGCCATGGCCCCATCACCCAGCTTGATACCAAAGTATCAATGTTTAATTCAGTCTTCCTTATATGGTTTTAAAAAAGCTTTACTGAGGTATTCGCAAAATACAAAATTAATCCACTTAAACTATACAGTTCAGTGACTTTTGTATATTCACAACCATTACAATTTTAGAGTACTTCCCTCCAAAAAGAAAGCCACAAGCACTCTTCTTCTACCCAATTCACTCTCAGTTCCAGACAGTTACTAATCCATGTTTTGCCACTGTAGATTTGCATATTTTGGAATTTCACATGAATATTTCTTATTTAATTTTTTTGTTTTAGTTATAGTAAAATATGTATGTTGATTAGTGACTATAAACTGAAAAATTCTATAAACTTGTAACATTAAATGGCATAATTTAAAGAAACCATAAATGGCATAATTTAGATTTGCATATTTTGGAATTTCACATGAATATTTCTTATTTAATTTTTTTGTTTTAGTTATAGTAAAATATGTATGTTGATTAGTGACTATAAACTGAAAAATTCTATAAACTTGTAACATTAAATGGCATAATTTAAAGGTTTCTTTAAATTCAAATATTTGAATCTTTATAAAATAACAATAGTTTTCATTTATCAAAAAATATATTTTTACCTGATTTAAAATATATTAAAAGACAAAGCTACTAAGTAAGGTATAATACACAATATTTAATGCTATGGAGAATAGCTAATACTATGCTTACTTCTGTCAACTCCTTAATATTCCTGGAGTATGCCTTTTTATTAGTTTGTGTGTGATAGTATATGCAAAATAGTTTTAAGGTTAGGCAAAGGAAAATATAATTACAAAGATAAATCATCCCCCAAAGTATTCAACACATCCTCTACCCACACATGTTTTGATTATCCTAAAAGTCCTTGCATCAATTAAAACCATAATTTTTAAGCCTATTCCCTATTACTCTAGCAGTGAAGCCAGAGCCTGTTTATTTTACAGTGTTAAGTGAAGTTTCCCTCTGAAGCAGTCAGGGGAGATGTCTCAATGGGGAAAATATAAAAGTGCACTACAAGTTGTACTTTGTAGATCTAGAGCAAAGTTCCTTTCTTGGCCTCATTTTAACTTGTGTTCTTCCTCAGTTTCCTAGGATATATGAGATATGTATATCCAGGAAACCCGTCATTATCTGTCAGTGAGGTCACTTTTGGCAACTGAGCTTTTCAATGTTCAATCCTGTCCTGTGCACTGATTGATGCAGCATCCCTGGTTTCAAGGTACTAAATGTCAGTTGACTTTTTTTTATCTCACTTTTAACAACCCAAGATATAGTTTCACCCATTTCCAAATTTTTCATAGGGAGCAATACCCCTTCTCTTCCTACATTAGTTGATTAGTGCTAGAGTAAAACTCAGTAACATTCTTACCATTACCACTTCAATTCAGGTGCCTTCATTGCCTGCATTAAACAAATAATTAGTGGGGCTGGACTTCTTACTACTCAGTTTTTCCTGCACTGTTTGCCTTTGCTTGTGTTTTCACTGAAAACTGCTGAGGATTTTTCTGTGATGTCCTCTCTGCCTTCCTCATAACCCTGGCTAAAGTGTAACTTTGGCAGTGACTTAAAATCAACATCTCAGGATCCATTTGCACAGTTTCCATACAGTTGCCTCCATCTGCTGGATATTGACATGTTCTTATTTTTTTCCTGGATGGCTAAAAGCTTTACCCTGGACTGGTGATCTATTTCACCCTTGATAATATACATGTTTCGATGCTGTTCTCTCAAAACATCCCACCCTCACCTTCTCCCACAGAGTCCAAAAGTCTGTTCTGTACATCTGTGTCTCTTTTTCTGTTTTGCATATAGGGGTATCATTACCAACTTTCTAAATTCCATATATATGCATTAGTATACTGTATTGCTCTTTATCTTTCTGGCTTACTTCACTCGGTATAATGGGCTCCAGTTTCATCCATCTCATTAGAACTGATTCAAATGAATTCTTTTTAATGGCTGAGTAATATTCCATAGTGTATATTTACTTCAGCTTTCTTATCCATTCATCTGTTGATGGACATCTAAGTTGCTTCCATGTCCTGGCTCTTATAAACAGTACTGCGATGAACATTGGTGTGCACGTGTCTCTTTCAGATCTGGTTTCCTTGGTGTGTATGCCCAGAAGTGGGATTTCTGGGTCATATGGCAGTTCTAATTCCAGTTTTTGTTTTTGTTTTTTTAATAAATCTCCACATTGTTCTCCATAGCAACTGTACTAGTTTGCATTCCCACTAACAGTGTAAGAGGGTTTCCTTTTCTCCACACCCTCTCCAGCATTTATTGCTTGTAGACTTTTGGATAGCAGCCATCCTGATTGGCAGATAATGGTATCTCATTGTGGTTTTGATTTGCATTTTTCTGATAATGAGTGATGTTGAGCATCATTTCATGTGTTTGTTAGTCATCTGTATGTCTTCTTTGGAGAAATGTCTGTTTAGTTCTTTGGCCCATCTTTTTGATTGAGTCATTTATTTTTCTGTAATTGAGCTACAGGAGTTGCTTGTATATTTTTGAGATTAAACCTTTGTCTGTTGCTTCATTTGCTATTATTTTCTCCCAACCTGGGGGCTGTATTTTCACATTGCTTATAGTTTCCTTTGTTGTGCAAAAGCTTTTAAGTTTTATTAGCTCCCATTTGTTTATTTTTGCTTTTATTTCCAATATTCTGGGAGGTGGGTCATAGAGGATCCTGCTGTGATTTATGTCAGAGAGTGTTTTGCCTATGTTTTCCTCTAGGAGTTTTACAGTTTCTGGTCTTACATTTAGATCTTTAATCCATTTTGAGTTTATTTTTGTGTATGGTGTTAGAAGGTGTTCTAGCTTCATTCTTTCACAAGTGGTTGACCAGTTTTCCCAGCACCACTTGTTAAAGAGATTGTCTTTTTTCTGTTGTATATTCTTGCCTCCTTTGTCAAAAATAAGGTGTCCATAGGTTCGTGGATTTATCTCTGGGCTTTCTATTCTGTTCCATTGATCTATATTTCTCTCTTTGTGCCAGTACCATACTGGCTTGATGACTGTGGCTTTGTAGTAGAGCCTGAAGTCAGGCAGGTTGATTCCTCCAGTTCCATTCTTCTTTCTCAAGATTACTTTGCCTATTTGAGGTTTTTTGTATTTCCATACAAATTGTGAAATTATTTGTTCTAGTTTTGTGAAAAATACTATTGGTAGCTTGATAGGGATTACATTGAATCTATAGATTGCTTTGGGTAGTATAGTCATTTTGACAATATTAATTCTTTCAATCCATGAATATGGTATATTTCTCCATCTGTTTGTGTCCTCTTTGATTTCTTTCATCAGTGTTTTATGGTTTTCTCTGTATAGGTCTTTTGTTTCTTTAGGCAGATATATTCCTAAGTATTTTATTCTTTTTGTTGCAATGGTGAATGGTATTGTTTCCTTAATTTCTCTTTCTATTTTCTTATTGTTAGTGTATAGGAATGCAAGGGATTTCTATGTGTTAATTTTATAACCTGCAACTTTACTATATTCATTGATTAGTAATTTTCTGGTAGAGTTTAGGGTTTTCTAGATAGAGGATCATGTCATCTGCAAACAGTGAGAGTTTTACTTCTTCTTTCCCTATCTGGATTCCTTTTACTTCTTTTTCTGCTCTGATTGCTGTGGCCAAAACTTCCAAAACTATGTTGAATAGTAGTGATGAGAGTGGGCACCCTTGTCTTGTTCCTGATTTCAGGGAAAATGCTTTCAATTTTTCACCATTGAGGGTAATGCTTGCTGTGGGTTTGTCATATGTAGCTTTTATTGTGTTGAGGTATGTTCCTTGTATTCTTGCTTTCTGGAGAGTTTTAATCATAAATGGATGTTGAATTTTGTCAAAGGCTTTTTCTGCATCTATTGAGAGAATCATATGGTTTTTATCTTTCAATTTGTTACTGTGGTGTATTACATTGATTGATTTGTGGATATTAAAGAATCCTTCCATTCCTGGGATTTAACCCACTTGGTCATGATGTATGATTTTTTTAATATGGTGTTGAATTCTGTTTGCTAGAATTTTGTTAAGGATTTTTGCATCTATGTTCATCAGTGATATTGGCCTGTAGTTTTCTTTTTTTGTGGCATCTTTGTCTGGTTTTGGAATTAGGGTGATGTTGGCCTCATAGAATGAGTTTGGAAGTTTACATTCTTCTGCAATTTTCTGGAAAATTTTGAGTAAGATAGGTGTTAGCTCTTCTCTAAGTTTTTGATAGAATTCAGCTGTGAAGCCATCTGGTGCTGGGCTTTTGTTTGCTGGAAGATTTCTGATTACAGTTTCGATTTCCTTGCTTGTGATGGGTCTGTTAAGATCTTCTATTTCCTTCTGGTTCAGTTTTGGAAAGTTATACTTTTCTAAGAATTTGTCCATTTCTTTCAAGTTGTCCATTTTATTGGCATAGAGCTGCTGGTAGTAGTCTCTTATGATCCTTTGCATTTCAGTGTTGTCTGTTGTAATCTCTCCATTTTCATTTCTAATTTTGTTAATTTGGTTCTTCTCCCTTTGTTTCTTAATGAGTCTTGCTAATGGTTTGTCAATTTTGCTTATTTTTTCAAAAAACCCGCTTTTAGCTTTGTTGATTTTTGCTATGGTCTCTTTAGTTTCTTTTGCATTTATTTCTGCCCTAATTTTTAAGAGTTCTTTCCTTCTGCTAACCCTGGGATTCTTCATTTCTTCCTTCTCTAGTTGCTTTAGGTGTAGAATTAGATTATTTATTTGACTTTTTTCTTGTTTCTTGAGGTAAGCCTTTAATACTATGAACCTTCCCCTTAGCACTGACTTTACAGTGTCCCATAGGTTTTGGGTTATTGTGTTTTAATTTTCATTCGTTTCGCATATTTTGATTTCTTTTTTGATTTCTTCTATGATTTGTTGGCTATTCAGAAGTGTGTTATTTAGCCTCCATATGTTTGAATTTTTAATAATCTTTTTCCTGTAATTGAGATCTAATCTTACTGCACTGTGGTAAGAAAAGATGACTAGAATGATTTCAATTTTTTTGAATTTCCCCAGGCTAGATTAATGGACCAGGATGTGATCTATTCTGGAGAAGGTTCCATGTGCACTTGTGAAAAGGGTGAAATTGATTGTTATGTGGTGAAATGTCCTATAGATATCAATTAGGTCTAGCTGGTCCATTGTGTCATTTAAAGTTTGTGTTTCCGTGTTGCTTTTCTGTTTAGTTGATCTATCCATAGTTGTGAGTGGGATATTAAAGTCTCCCACTATTATTGTGTTACTATTAATTTCCTCTTTCATACTCGTTAGCGTTTGCCTTACATATTGCGGTGCTCCTATGTTGGGTGCATATATATTTATAATTGTTATATCTTCTTCTTGGATTGATACTTTGATCATTATGTAGTGTCCTTCTTTGTCTCTTTTCACAGCCTTTATTTTAAAGTCTATTTTATCTGATGAGTATTGCAACTCCTGCTTTCTTTTGGTCTCTGTTTGTGTGAAATATTTTTTTCTAACCCTTCACTTTTAGTCTGTATGTGTCCCTTGTTTTGAGGTGGGTCTCTTGTAGACAGCATATATAGGGGTCTTATTTTTGTATCCATTCAGCCAGTCTTTGTCTTTCGATTGGGGCATTCAACCCATTTACATTTAAGGTAATTATTGATAGGTATGGTCCTGTTGCCATTTACTTTGTTGTTTTGGGTTCACGTTTACACAACCTTTCTGTGTTTCCTGTCTAGAGAAGATCCTTTAGCATTTGTTGAAGAGCTGGTTTGGTGGTGCTGAATTCTCTCAGCTTTTGCTTGTCTGTAAAGCTTTTGAATTCTCCTTCATATCTGAATGAGATCCTTGCTGGGTACAGTAATCTAGGTTGTAGGTTATTCCCTTTCATTACTTTAAGTATGTCCTGCCATTCCCTTCTGGCCTGAAGGGTTTCTATTGATAGATCAGCTGCTATCCTTATGGGAATCCCTTTGTGTGTTATTTGTTGTTTCTCCCTTGCTGCTTTTAATATTTGTTCTTTGTGTTTGATCTTTGTTAATTTGATTAATATTTGTCTTGGGGTGTTTTGCCTTCGGTTTATCCTGTTTGGGACTCTCTGGGTTTCTTGGACCTGTGTAACTCTTTACTTTCCCATTTTAGGGAGGTTTTCAGCTATTATCTCCTCAAGTATTTTCTCATGGCCTTTCCTTTTGTCTTCTTCTTCTGAGACTCCTATGATTAGAATGTTGGGGTGTTTCACAATGTCCCAGAGGTCCCTGAGGTTGTCCTCATTTCTTTTGATTCTTTTTTCTTTTTTCCTCTCTGCTTCATTTATTTCCACAACTTTATCTTCTACCTCACTTATCCTATCCTCTGTCTCCATTATTCTACTGTTGGTTCCCTCCAGAGTGTTTTTGATCTCATTTATTGCCTAATTCATTTTTAATTGACTCTTTTTTATTTCTACTAGGTTATTATTAAACATTTCTTGCATCTTCTCAATCTTTGTTCTCCAGGCTATTTATCTGTAACTCCATTTTGTTTTCAAGATTTTTGATGATTTTTATTATCATCATTCTAAATTCATTTTCAGGTAGATTCCCTAACTTCTCCTCTTTTGTTTGACTTGGTGGGCATTTTTCATGTTCCTTTACCTGTTGGGCATTTCTCTGCCTTTTCATCTTGTTTAGATTGCTGTGTCTTGAGTGGGCTTTCTGTATTCTGGTGGTCTGTGGTTCCTTTTTTTCGTGGAATTTTCACCCAGTGGGTGGGGTTGGACGATTGGCTTGTCAAGGTTTCCTGGTTAGGGAAGCTTGCGTCGGTGTTCTGGTGCATGGAACTGGATTTCTTCTCTCTGAAGTGCAATGGAGTGTCCAGTAGTGAGTTTTGAGATGAGTCTATGTGTTAGGTGTGACTTTGGGCAGCCTCTATGTTGACGCTCAGGGCTATGTTCCTGCGTTGCTGGAGAATTTGCCTGGTATGTCTTGCTCTGGAACTTACTGGCTCTTGGGTGGTGGTTGGTTTCAGTGTAGGTATGGAGGCTTTTGGACGGTCACTTATTACTTAAAGATCCATGTAGTCAGGAATTTTCTGGTGTTCTCAGGTTTTGGGCTTAAGTCTCCTGCCTCTGGATTTCAGTCTTATTCTTCCGGTAGTCTCAAGGCTTCTCCAACTATACAGCACTGATAATAAAACTTCTAGGTTAATGGTGAAAAGATTCTCCACTGTGAGGGGCACCCAGAGAGGTTCACAGAGTTACATGAAGAGGAGAGGGAGGAGGGAGATAGAGATGAGTAGGAGGAGAAAAAGGGGGACTCAAGAGGAAAGAGACAGATCTACGCAGTTGTCTGTTCCCAAAGTGTTCTCCATAGCCCAGACACCCACAGAGATTCACAGAATTGGATTGAGAAGAGAAGGGGGAGGGAGGAAATAGAGGTGATCTGAGGGAGAAAATGGAGAGTCAAAAGTGGGAGAGAGTAATCAACACACTCCTGGGTAAAAATGGGTACTGAATATTGGATTCTTAAATGTCCAATATTGATATCAAATACTGAAAAACAAAGATTAAAAATCTAGAGTAGAGGTTAAACTCTTAAAAATACAATATTAAAAACAAAAACAAAAAATTTAGAAATATATATGAAGTTCAGTTTAAAAATAGGGCCTCTTCTTTTTTTTTTTTGCAAGGTTATAGTAAAATGAAAATTAAGGAGTAATAGAGGACTTTGAAAGAAAATAAGAGAAAAAAATAAAACAGGAAAAAAATTTTTTTCTAAATAAAAAAATAGTAAAAATATACGAAAATGAAAGTTAAGGAGTAATGGAGGACTAATAGGGAATTTTAAAAGAAAATAAAAGAGAAAAACTAAAAATAAAAAAAGAAAAGAAAAAAAGTAAAAATATATCTAGGAACTTCTCTGGAGCTGTTGCAGTCAGTGTGGGTTCGGTTCAGTTTCAGATAGCTCCTCGTTCCAGCTTACACTTCTCGATATCTATAGGCCCCTTCCGTTGTAGTCGGTGTTACCTACAGGGATTTTAATCTGTTGCACCGGTCCCTTCTGAAGTGGTTCCCTTTGTTTCTTTGGCTTCTGTTTGCCGTCTCTTCAGTGTCTAATTTCCACCCTGACGCAGGTGGGCAGAGGGGGCCTTTTGTTTGGGTTCACTTGTTCAGTCGTGCTGCGGGGAGGGAGGGGCGCTGCAGACAAATGTCACTGGCGTGTGTGGGGAGCACTCGCAGTGTCCGGTCACACGGGGTTTGCCCCCGCTCATGGGTGTGTGCTCTCCCCGTCTACACTGCTCAGACTCCAGGCTGCTCTATATGCAGTGGGCCCTGCATTGCGTGCGGTTCCAGTTTGTAGCTACTCCACAAAAGCGCGGACTGGGGGCCTGCGTTTTGTGCCTTCCCCGCCCGAGCAGCTCAGGCAGCCAGGAGCTTGACGGGCGCACTCTCCCCGGTGCGGTACGCCTTCTCCCCTCCGCAGTCCCAGCCTCAGTTTCCGCCTACCAGTCAGGTGCCTGCGCCTTGTGTCTATTCTTGGGAGCTGGCTTCTAGCTGCGACCCTCCCTTTCGGATGTTGACCATCCAGAATCTCAGGAAGTCTTTGGTTAGAGACTGGGAGCCTGTTTGCCCTTTGGTAGGGAACGCCATCTCTGGGGCCGAGTTTGCCCCTTTCCCCTCCCCACTGCCTCTTGCCTCCGGCGGGGATGGGCCGGCCCGCAGCCAGCTAGCTTTTCTCTGGGATCGCTCAGTTCTTCCTTTGTTCTGCACACAGGCCCGCAGTGTGTTCGGGCCGGTTAATTTTCTCTCTCTCTCTTGCTATCCCACAGTTTAAGTTGCTATCTCAGGTTAGTTCCCTCCGATTGCCCTCACGGCATTTCAGCCCGGTCCTTACCCTAAGCAATGCCGCCTGCTCCTCTCCGTTTCGCCCCCAACTTGCTGGTGGTGGATGCCGGCATTTGGGGTAATTTTCTGCTGGGAGTTTCTTTTAGGCATGTAATCTGTGGGTTTTATTTATTTTTCCTCCCAGTTAGTTTGCCCTCCGAGATTCGAAAACTTCCCCCAGACCAGCCAGTGCGAGGGTTTCCTGGTGTTTGGAAACTTTGTCTATTACAACTCCCTTCCCAGGACTGGTCTCCGTCCTAGCTCTTTTGTCTCTCTTTTTATCCTTTATATTTTGTCCTACCTCCTTTTGAAGATGATGGGTTGCTTTTCTGGGTGCCCGATGTCTTCTGCTAGCGGTCAGAAGTTGTTTTGTGAAGTTTGCTCAGCATTCAAATGTTCTTTCAATGAATTTGTAGGGGAGAAAGTGGTCTCCCCATCCTATTCCTCCACCATCTTAGCTCCTCCCCTCCTTTTTTCAATTTAAGTCTGAATTTTGTAATAAGCAATTCATGATCTGAGCCACAGTCAGCTCCTGGTCTTTTTTTTACTGACTGTACAGAGCTTCTCCATCTTTGGCTGCAAAGTAGATAATCATTCTGATTTTGGTATTGACCATCTGATGATGTCCATGTATAGAATCTTCTCTCGTGTCATTGGAAGAGGGTTTTGCTATGACCAGTGTGTTCTTTTGGCAAAACTCTTTTAGCCTTTGACCTGCTTCATTTTGTACTCCAAGGCCAAATTTTCCTGTTACTCCAGGCATCTCTTGACTCCCCCATTAGATTCCTGGGTTGGGAAGATCTGCTGTAGAAGGGAAAAGCTACGCAGTCCAGTATTCTGGCCTCAAGAACTCCATGGGCTGTATAGTCCATGGGGTAAAGAGTTGGACAGGACTGAGCAGCTTTCACCAAATAAGGTAAGTAGTATGTAAACAGGCTTGCGTCTTAATCTACTTAGCCATTACTATTTGGGAGGGAGTAAGTATTTTGAGTCAGTTGAGTAAGAAGTTGAACAAGATTGCCTTAGTCCCATCACCAATTTTAAATTCCTCTAGAATTACCTCCTCCCTAGAATAGATCTCACTCACTGAAGGAGTTTTCTCCATGTCCCTACTATCTTCAGCTTTAAGTCTAACCTATTTACCCATTCCCCAGATAATCTCTCCATATTCTTACTTCTTTTTCAGCTGGAAATTGTTCTCTGCATATTGCTCACTGCTTGCCTGCCTGTACCTGTGGGGAAGAGGGTAGGAGTGCTCTTTGGTCTTATTTCTTATTGGCTCTGCTTCACTGTGTCTCAGGAATGGGACTTTCTCGGTGATAACTGCACCTTGCCCATTTTAAGAGACCTCTAATAACTCTGGAATAGGATTGTGAAACCAGAACCATTTTCTGTCTCTTCTCTATGGGTTGGAAATTTTTCTTTTGCTTTCCTGTGGTTCAATTGGTCTTCACCTGTGTTCTGGGGGTGACAGGGTTGGAGACCCTTTCTTCGGTAGCATCATGCTTTCAGTCCTTCAGGGAGAAGTATCTGAGTAAGGGTTTGAACCATTTTCCTATTAGTGGCCACTTCTTTCCTCCTAGTCTGCTTCGCCTGCAAAGGCTTTTAGGCTTTTTCTGATCTCACATTCTGGGCCAGACTTTCTTATAAGCTCCTGCTGAAGATCCATGGATAAAAGGCTCTGCTTATATTTGAATTTGCCTTGTGTTTGGAGCTCTTGGACTTCTATGGTTTAACTCAGCCTTTAGTAATTCATTAAACATGTTATCCAGACGTGCCTTACTGTCTCGTGTGTCTTCCTCCCATGTTCTGTCACTAGGGAGCCAGTGCTTGCATCGTGTCTCTCTTTGGTAGCACATGCATTTTCTCAGATGTCGGTCTAGTTGTTTGCCTTGCAACCTCAACTCTGATGGGTTCAATGAAATGTATTCTTTTGTAGATTATCCATTTTCTTCTTCTTATTAAATTGAGTTTGACACTCTTCCAGTATCTTAAGTGGAAGCCAGATGTCATTACTTCTCTTTTTATAGCTGTTTCTTCAATTTATATTTGTTTCAAAATTTAGATTAACTGTCAAGAATGAAATCTATAAAGCTTTCCATTTTATTTCTATACCTTTGGTTTCCTTTTTTTTAAAATTACTTTTTGTTGGAGTATAGTTGATTTATAGTGTTGTCAGTTTCTGCTGTACAGTGAAGTGAATCAGTTATACCTATACATATATCCACCTTTTTTTGTTTCTTTTGCCATATAGGTCATTATATAGTATTTAGTAGAGTTCCTTGTGCTTTAAGTAGGTCCCTATTAGTTATCTACTTATATATAGTATTCTTGACTGGATAATTCCATGGATGAAGGAGCCTGTCAGGCCACACACAGTCCTTGGGGTCACAAGAGTCAGACATGACTAAACAACGATTTATATATGGTAGGGTGTTTAAGTCAATCCCAGTCTCCCGGTTTATCCCTCCTCACCCTTTCCCCCTTGGTAACCATACATTTGTTTTCTGCAACTGTGAGTAGTTTCCAAGTGCTAATCCCTAGTATACATATTTGGAAATATCTTGAAAGATAAAGGGAAGGACTGAAGATATGAGAAAACCTGCAGAGCTGATTACTGTGCCATTTTCCAGATTTTCTGGGTCAGAGAATTCAGGTGAGGTGGGAGTTGGGCAATAACATTTGTTCTCCTGTTTAGGTCATGGGAATATAGGTGAATTGCTAAGGGCAGAATTCCTGGGCCTGTTAATAATTCTACCTTCTTTATCCATTGGCATCACTGTCTTGTGTTGCATTTTGTCCAGAGTTTTAAATGCTTCCACAAATTTGATAGGTTAGTGAAATAACCTCAGAAAATCATAACTCAAGGGAGAAACTGGTATGCATATTTGATAATAAACTATATCATAAGGTTATAAACTATGCTAGTTTTTCAGATCCATAAACCTTTGTTAGTAATTGCATTAATTTTTCAGTCTATTGTAACAAATTACTACAAACTGGATAACTTCATACAACAAGAATTTATCCTTCAACATTTCTGGAGGCCAGTGGTCTGATATCAAGCTGCTGGCAGAGCCATATTCCTTCTGGAGCCACATTTCTTCCAGATTCTGATCACCATCAGCATCCTTTAGCTTCCTTGGCTTGTATATCACTCAGATCTCTGCCTCCATCTCCAGAGGAGAAAAAGTAGTTTTCTCCTGTTTTTGTTTCTTCTCTTTTATGTGTTATATCTTCTAAGATATAAGTATTCTAAGAATACTTATAATTGAATTTAGGGCCCAGCTAGAAATCCAGGCTGATCTCCTTATCTGAAGAGCCTTAATTTAATTACATCTGCAAAGACTTTTATCCCAATTAAGGAAGCATTCACAGATCTGGGGATTAAGGCTTTCAGAGGCTACCATTACAGTAACAAAGAATTCAACTCTGTTGTTTGTCCAAAGCTGTTGACTCTCTCGCCAAGGCTGACTAAAACGAAGGACTCTCAGGGAACACAATGTGTTAAAATCTACTCTGAGAGACCCTTTCAAGATTTTGGCCCACAGGTGCCCCATCCCACGCTTTCTAAACCCCAGTAGTCCAACCAGCAGCTGCTATCATAACTCTTCTCAGGCTGTCTCTTTTTCCTGTCTTGACTAATGCAAACTGCATTTTCCCATTTCTTCTAAGGATTTTAGAATGGTGAATGATTCTTAGAATAAACTGAACTTTCAAACCTTCTCCAGTCAATCCTATAAAATCTGAGATTCTTATTTTACTTCCCTACCTTGAAAAACTATTCTTGCATTGAAAATGTATGGATGCATTGTTGAGCTAACAGATTTTGTGGTTTTTCTTTTACAAAGTTTGAGGCTTATATTTTCCATATAAGACTTTCTAAACCACTTGGAATGGAAATCATTTAACACTTTAAAATGTTTACTGACCAACTACATTTTTGGTTCGTAAAATAATAGGGGCGCTAGATAATGTGATGGTTACTGGTATGCTGAAGACAGTATCTAAGAGTACTCAAGAAGTTTATAGTCTGGTGTGCTCTGGTTTTCTTCTGGTCTCCTACATTATTTTTATCTCAGTTTGGAGGCAATATGGAGTTTGAAAGATCCAAACTCAGTGTGTGTATTTCAAAAACCAGCTCTATAACCTAATATCTGTGTAACTTTGGAAAGATTATATTTCCAAACCTATTTCTCATATGTAAAATCAGGAAAACAGTTGTACTAAGAGTGTTGCATATTAAACTTAGCCAATGATGAAAATACAGCAATGTAAAATAAATGTTAAATTTTAAAATAAGATACTGTTATTTAATACTGCCATCTCTTAAAATTCTATAAGAATTGAATTTTGGCATATTCAGTTTAAAGCATCCAACATAACCCATAAAGATTAGCATAAAATGAAGCATCTAATAGGTTCATATAAAATTTCCTTGAACTGCAGTGGATAATGTCTTGAATGATATAGATCTTAGGCAGTGTTATTGAGAAACTATGTATTAGTGAGAAGAAGGAAAACTGGGAAAGATGTTATGATAAAATGTTTGAGAAACTGGGAAGAGGTTGAAGAAGGCAACCCCAAAGAAATGGAAGATAGAGGGAATAACAAAATAAAATAGTGTTATTTATTTAACAACTGCCTTCCTTAGAGCCTATCCAGGAAGCAAAGACAAGCACCAAAATATATTTTGGTTTACTTAACATTCAGTGCACAGATTGTCCTATCTAGTATATTTGGGTCTTCATATATGAACACTGTTGTTTGTAATCACATTTTTATCTCCCAAATATCTTGCAAGCTGCTTTTGAGACTATTGTCTGATGGTTATATATGAGAAAGATCTGCTTCATACATGTTGGTCAATTATTAATTCCTTTTAGATTATAGCATGTGTTCATAAATAGAAAAACATAAGATTTGTGTTTTAAGTAGGTTCTCTTATCTGGAGAAGGAAATGACAACCCACTCCAGGATTCTTGCCTGGAAAATCCCATGGACAGAGGAGTCTGACTGGCCATAGTCCACTGGATCTCAGTGAGTCAGATACGATTGAGTGCACACACACACACAAAGGCTATTTTATGTTCTTTTCAAATAATGAAAATTATATTCTATTATCACTTAATAATCACACAGTAATCTTCCATGTATCCTTCAATTTTTCCATTTATTTTAAAGTAGTTATTTTTCTAGTCAAATATGTCTTCATATAATTTGTATTATGCTGCCCTTTTTATTTAAATATCTATTAAATTTATATGCGGTCTTCATGGATTTCTTTTATGTCAACGTTTTATCCATTTGATCATTTCACATATGTAGCTTTTACCATTTTCATTTAAATCACATTAGTATGCAGATTATTGTACTAAATGAATGATGTCTTTGTTGCTATTTGTACTATGTTAATTTGGTCTGCTATTATCACTTAAGCTTCCACAATGGCTCAAGCAGTAAAGAATCTACCTGCAATGCAGGAGACACAGGAAACATGGGTTTGATCCCTGGGTGGGGAAGTTTCCCTGGAGAAGGATATGGCAACCCACTCCAGTATTCTTGCCTAGAAAATCTCATGGACAGAGAAGCCTGATGGGCTACAGTCTATAAAGTCACAAAGAATTGGATAATTTATTTATAATCTTCTATTTATCATGTTTATATTTGGTTTGCTGGCCTCCTTTTTAGCTATCAAATAATATGTCTTTAAGAATCTATGAAAACATTTATTTGTAATATCAACATGTTATAAAGGTCAATTTCACAGAGGATTAGAAGATCCTCTGTGAATAACTCTGGGTCCTCCCTACCAAGAATAATTATGTTTCTCTTGTGTAACTGACTTTCCTTTACCTTATTGGTATTCTAGGTTATGTATATTGAATAACTATGTTTGCTTTTGTTTTGGTGGCTAGAAATTACAGGGTAAAAGTTTGAACTCCTCTGGTTAATATATTTGATTTTTAAAGTTATAATTTGTGAATTATTTAAATTCATAAAAATTGAGAGATGACTACATCTCTTCTTTTTTAGCTTTTCACATAAGTTCCAAAACTACTGATCAGAGAAAGCTGTATTTGTACTTGGTTTAACTTCATAAATAAACTGATGACCTTTTAAATACATATCGAATGCATGTTATTTGTTTTGTTTCATATATTTAATGTGAGAATATTTAAAAATTTCTTTGATTCTTAAGCTTTTAATTATAAAAGTTATAAATCTTAAATACTTAAGAGTAGGATAGATTCCAGACAGATGAGTTAAATGTCATTTCTTCATAAACAAGGCACATATAGGACATTATAGGCATATTTTCAATGTACAGTAAAACAACTGGTTTATGTGTAGTTGTCATGTGTTAACGATAATCTTAAACCTGATTCATCCAAGAATTAATTTATATATAAAATTAACTCATATGCATAAAAAATTGTTTATTTTGCTATTCTTAAGCTATTGTTATATTGATCGCAGATTTTTTCCTTAATTTCATTCTAGTACATTTAATCTGTTTCTTAAAAATAACTTAGTTTTTATGATTTACCTTCAAATAACCCAGTGTTAAACAGAGATGAAATTGATGAATTATGCAAAAGTCTTTAACCATGCCTTCTCCATTTTCTCAGTGTCATTTACAATGAATGCATTTTCACTTTGAAATTAAGATATTGAATCCAGAAACTGTTGTATTTACATCATCTCTTCACAACCTAGCACAGTGTTTGGATATGGGATGTGCTCAATCAATATTTTAGTAATAAATGTTAACACACTCCTCAGAGAGAGAAAAAAAAATTAAATCTGTCTAGACTGCCATTCTATCAGACCCTGCTTTATTGCCAGGTCATTATTATTATCTGATCTTTCATCATCTGCAGTCTCAATTCTGACATAGGCTTTTTCTACTGATTTGCCCAAGGATCAAGAAACATTTGAGGATCTCTTAGTCAATACCATGGGAATTTATGCTTCCAATCTGTTTTGTTTGTGCTGTCTACTACTACTATTAGTATATAACCTGCAAACTACTATACTATGTGTAAAATAAACAAGTATATACTATATAGCATGAGGAATCCTCCAGGCAAGAATACAGGAGTGGGTTGCCATTCCCTTCTCCAGGGGCTCTTCCTGACCCAGGGATCAAACCCAGATCTCTTGCATTACAGGCAGGTTATTTACCTTCTGAGCCACCAGGGAGGCAGTCTCTATCTATCCCTCCCCCTACAATTCCCCCCTGTAACATATAATCTGTAAAAATACTGAATCACAATGCTACACATCTGAAACTTAGATAATATTCTAAATCATCTATACTTTGATAACAAACAAAATAACAAATAACCTGGTTTAGCCATATAAAATTTCTTCAGTTTGAATGAGTAGATACAATTTAATAACCAACTATTCGCTTTCATTTTAGCAAACTCCCAAATAATTTCTATTTCTAAAACAATTTAAGATACTGCAAACTTTAAGATACTGCAAACAATTTAAGATACTGCAAACTTTAAAAAAAAAGTTGGGACCCATTTAAAATTGCTTTAGATGTGATGAAGTTTAGAAATCAATTCTTCTTATGTCATTCAGTGTCCTTATGTGACTCTTTTTTTCCAGGGAAAATTTACTTTTCAATTAATACATATTTTTCACTCTAAGATTTTCAAACTTGTATTTCTGTGGCTATATTATCTATTATATAGTGTCTCATATTGGAAGACATATTCAATGACACCTCTGAAAACTACATTTCTAGGCTGTAAAATATCTAGAGCTTATTTCTTTTATCGATACAATCAAACAATTTCCTGGAGGTTATAAATCCCTATCACATTGCTTACATTTTTATCTGGGAGTTCAAAAGACTTGCTCAGGCAGGAAGAGAACATAGCACATTATATTAAAAGGGCATGAGGAGTGTGATTTGATTATATGATTATTCTATGATTTTTCTTCTGTAACTATTCTATTTTCCAACTGTATATTTTTTATGGCTTCTTACTCTTGTTAAAAAGTCACGTTGGTAAATGTAGAAAAACTACAATTCTGAAAAGAGTTTTTGACTAACTCGTTCCAATAAGTGACTTTTATACCTTTGTTTCTTCTTTGATACTAATATTATGAGATAATTTACTCTTTTTAAAACTTCAAGGAATTTGTAGATGAGGGAAAAAATCACTCTTGGATCTCTGGAATTCTATAATCCTGTGATTCCACAGCTTTGTATATAAGATCTTCTTCTAAAATCGCTCAAACCTAATTCTTCTGACAGACTGGTTTTGTCTGGTGCTGTGTAAATCTCTCTCTCTCTCTCACACACACACGGAATTTTGTGCCTTCGTGACAGTTGCTCAATTCTCATCCCTGCCTATTGCCACATACCTTCTGCCTTTATTCACTTATGTTAACATTCTGGCTCATACATTTTTAAAAAGATTTATTCTTTCTTTATTTTTTGGCTGTGGTGGGTCTTTGTTGCTCCACAGTCTTCCTCTAGGTTCTCCAAGCGGGGGTTACACTCCGCTGGGGCGCGCAGGTTTCCCATCGCAGTGGTTTCTCTTGCTTCAGAGCACGGGCTCTAGGCTCGTGGGCCTCAGCAGCTGTGGTGTTCATGCTTTGCTGCATGTGCGATCTTCCTGGACCAGGAATAGAACCAGTGCCCCTTGTTATGCCAGGTTAACCACTGGACCACAGGGAAGCCCTAGCTCGTGTACATTTAAGTGCAGACCTCTGTTTTCAGCTAAAACATTATATAAGTATTTAAATTGGAATGTACATGAGCAAAAATAACTTTTTTGAATCTTCAAGGGAAATTTAATGCAAATATGGCCTAATGATCCTGATGAGTGATCTTCTCTAAACTGTATCATTAGGAAGACAGAAGTGCATGATACACATGTCTTTCTTCTCAAAAAGACTAGCCTCCTTGTGAAAAATAAACCAACAAATCAATAAACCACTACAATCTGGAGCCCTATTTTGTAATTAATTTTTTTTACTCTTAAAAAAAGATTATTTTAAAAAAATAATAAAATAAAAAAAGATTATTTTTAAAGAATTTTGTGCCAGGGAAGTAAACTAAACAACAACAACAAACATAAAAATCCAATAACAGAACCCACAATAATTCCTATAAGTATTATACATAATAAAAGAGAAGGAATGGTAAATAATATTTAAAATATTATCAAAATAGAAAATTTATGATAGACATGGGGAAATTATAATTCAAAAAAAAGTTTCTCTTTGTTGAGTAGGGTACTACAGAGTTCAATGAGAAAGTTTTTATGTGAAAATTAATTGCTTAATGACATGAAATAAGTTTTAAAAATATAACTATGTAGAATTTTGAATGCAATTAAACATTTCTTCTTTTACATAAAAAAATACCTCTTGTTGGCTATACAAGAGAGGATTTCAATGTGGGTACACTATTTAAGACACATTTTTATTCTGTTCACTAAAACTGCTGCTGCTGTTTCCACTATCAAGAGTTCTTATCATTTTGTCCTTGGTCTGAACCTACTATTATATTCTTCATGTTATGAAATTGACTTAATTTGTCTTAGCAATATTCATTAAACATCACAGGTATATTTAAAAGAGAGCATTCAAAGAGGCTAGGTACCCAGGAACAAATGGACTTGAGATTTTAGAAATTACAGTCCATTACCTGATATAGAATTTGCAGGTTTGGATTTGGGTTAACTGGTAGATGGGGGGTCACAGTCAAAATTTATTAATGAATATTGCCAGAACAAATTAAGACCTTTTCATAGTATGAAAATTGATACTAGACACAGATCAAAGACAAAATTTTAAGGAATCTGATAGCAGGGCTATGTTTTAAATCTATTGGTAATATTTCCACAAATACATTATTTTTGACCAGTTAATTCAGAGAAAATTTTAAGAGTTGTAGTTGAATGAATCATGCTTCTCATTTTTTTTTTTACATGTTTTTTGGATTACATAAACAATCACATTCATGAGATAGGTTGTATTTGCTAGTGAAAGTTCTCTGTTTTTTCCATAAGTAATGATTACACCATAATTATCCCAGTTGTTCAAGCCAGAAAAATGAAAATCATTTTTATCTCTCCTGTAATTTCAAATATGTCAAACTGTCACTAATCTATCCCATTATTCCATCCTCACTACAATTATATATGCCTAGGATCTCATTTCTTGCTTAAATTATTGACCCGAACTGGTTTGTTTCAATCTGCTCTCTACAGTTGTCATGATCTATTTAAAACACACATTTGATTCTGTAACTTTCTGCTGAAAAAACCTCTTACGCCCATATCTGTTACGGTGTGTAGCTTTAAGTTCATACTTATTACAGTGTGTGGTCTTAGATCTTCATCATGGTATAAGAGGCTCTGGGCCATCCTGCCATTACTTACTTTTCTGCTTCCTCCTTTGCCAGATGCCTTCTTTTGTTCATGTTGTTGTATTCTGCCTAAAATGTGCTCCGTTTACTTCTTCATCTGGCATATTACTGTCAAGATTCAACTCTAGTCTCTAGAAAACTTGCTTGAGTAACACTTTTAGTCTAAAAGTTCTATAGCTCTTCCCTATGTTTCATTTGTAATTTTGCTAGCCTGCCACATATAACTGCTTTAAAATTCTTCATTAACACTATTAACTGGAGGATTTTTGCAGAAATAATGCCTGTGGCCAGTGATTTGTTATGTAAATGAATATTGAAATGTCTCCAGTCAATAATGTTTGGGTAGCAAAAGACATATTAATATGTCTCTAGTCAATAAGTTGCTAATTAGCATCCTATAAATCACCATGATGCCTATAACATAGGGTGTATTCAAAATTATTTTATTTTGTCTTTGCGTATAGTTGATTAACAGTGTTGTGAGAGTTTCAGGTGGACAGCAAAAGGACACAGATATATACATATACATACTGAGTTTCATTTCCATTTTTGGCTCGTAATACCTTAACAGACACGATTAAGAAAGAGAAAAATATGTAATCCCATATGAACCAATGTGATGAAATTTATAGGATGAGACTTTCCTTTTATTTTTAGGCAAGAATTTGAGACTTTATACATAATAAAATATAACACAGCTGTGCATCTCATTCCATTTGTTCCTAGATGCATAACATGCATAAATATCCAGTTCCTCACCTTGTAAAGATAATTTTTCACAAGTATATATTGTATTGGTTAATTGTAAGGATTTGGATAATATACATGAAGGTGCTTACCACTGCATTTGACGTATAGTGAAGATATATTGAATAAATATAAAAAATGGTCAAAGGAATATAATTCTATTTGAATTTGGTTTGGTTAGTCTAATTCTGTAATCATTGGCAAGATAGACTCCAGAGTCTCAGCTTTACCAGTGGCAAAAGAGTAAGACTATTGTGAATATTTATTTCTATTGAGGTATAGTTGATATACAATATTATATAATTTTTCAGGTGTACAATGCAGTGATTCACAATTTTAAAGGTTGTATTCCATTTATAGGTAAAATAAAAGATTGGCAGTGTATGTATTCCCTGTGTTGTACTTTTTGTAGCTTATTTATTTTATACTTAAGTGTGTATCTCTTTATCCCCTACCCCTATAGTGCCCACCTTCTTCTCTCTCTCCTCTGGCAACCACTAATTTTTTCTCTATATCTGTGTTTGTTTCTTTTTTGTTATAGTCACTGGTTTATTTTTTAGATTCCACATATAAGTGATATCATCCAGTATTTGTCTAATTTATTTCTCTTAACACAAAACACTCTATCTAGGTTGTTGAAAATGGCAAATTTTATTCTTTTTATATAACTGAGTAGTATTCAATTGTGTGTTTGTGGTGTATGTATCACATCTTCTTTATCCATTCATCTACTGGTGAACACTTTGGTTGCTTTTATACCTTGACAATTATAAATAATGCTGCTATGAACATTGGGGTACATATATCTTTTTGAATGACTGTTTTTAGTATTTTATGGATAAATAATCAAGGCTGGAATTGTTGGATCACATGGTAATTTTTAGTGTTTTTGAGAAACTGAAATGGCAACCCACTCCAATATTCTTGCCTAGAGAATTCCATGCACAGAAGAGCCAGGCAGCTATAGTCCATGGGGTCACAGTCAGTCAGACCCGACTGAAGTAACTTAGCATGAAAGAAATTATCCAAAGTCCCTGGCATGTTGCAAATCATTAAGATATTAAAGTAGGCACTTAGGGCTTCCCTGGTGCCTCAGACGGTAAAGAATCCACCTGCAATGAGGGAGACCTGGGTTTAATCCCTGGGTTGGGAAGATCCCCTGGAGGAGGGCATGGCAACCCACTCCAGTATTCCTGCCTGAAGAATCCCCATGGCCAGAGGAGCTTGGCGAGCTACAGTTCATGGGAGAACAAAGAGTCCGACTCTTAAGTACAGGGCAGCACAGCAGGCACTTAGGGGATGATTGTTATCTGAGTTCTCCTTCCTACTCAGGAATCAGCCTAAGTATGTAAAGTGTTTAGTTAGGTGTTCTGACAATAGTCATTATGGTAGACCATTAAGAATGTTAGCGTACAGAAACCATTAGAAAAAGCATCTTCAAATGATGAAGAGAGTGATAATATTCAAGCCTCAAAGGATTTTATCCTTTGCCTTGATTATTATTCTTCAGATTTATTGGGGATATATTTGACATATAACCTTGTGTAAATATAAGATGTATATAAAAGTGATGATTTAATACAGTTATATACTGAGAAATGTTTACTACAACAAAGTTATTTAACATATCCCTCAACTTATGCTATTAACCTTTCTTGTTGTTGCTAGGATTTAACTGGACATTTATATCCTTTGAACTATATTTTCTTATCTTCATCACCCACCAGTCCCTGACAATCACCTTTCTTTTGTTTCTAGAAGTTTGGCTTCTTAAGATTCTATTATATGAAAGTGAGATCCTATGTACTTGTCTTTCTCTAATTTTTCATTTAGCATAATGTTCTCTGGGTTCATCCATGTTGTTGCAAATGACAGGATTTCTTTTTTAAGGCTGAAAATATATTATGTTATATGTATCTACCACATGTCCTTTATCCTTTGGATCCCTTGATGGGTGTGTGTGTTCACACCGTCTTTTTTGGATTTCCTTCTCATTCAGGTCTCCACAGAGAATTGAGTAGAGTTCCCTGTGCTACAGTAGGTTCTCTTTAGTTATCTATTTTATACACAGTATCAATAGTGTATAAATGTCAGCCCCAATCACCATTCATCCCACCTCCATTCCCACCTTGGTGTCCTTACAATTAAAACTTTTACCTTACCACTGACACATGTATGCATTTGTGAACAGCCTTCTCTAGCTTTTGTACTACTTTTTTCCCATGTTAGAGTGCTCAAACTGTTTTACCACTTCTAGTTTACTCTAAAAAAGCAGAAATTAAAACTTCTGAAACTGTATTTTAAAATAATTAAGAAATACAGACTTTTGCTATCTCGAGTTAAAGTATTAAATATTTTATTAGTAACTTTACTGTGCTCTTAGGATTCAATTCTTATTGTTTCCTAGTTGTATGTGCCTTTTTCTGGCACAAACACAACTTGTTTCCTTGTTTTATATTGAAGTCCAACTTCAAATGAATAATATTCTCTTAACTTTACTATCTAGTTCTAGATCTCTCCTCTAGCTCCAAGATCCAGCACTTAATCTACTAAATGACTCAACAATGTCCAGATGAAGGGACATGGTAGTTCTTTATCTGTCCAGAATGTGTTGATTACTTATAAAGAGCTGAACCCTTCACACAGATAGTGATACAAAACACTTTAAGTACTTTCCCTTAAATAAATAAATAAATAAATACTTTCCCTTTCCAAGGGTTAGGTTGTTAGAATAGGAGAAAAGAGTCCAAAATGGCAGTGACTAAAAGACAAAGAAAGGAAAAACCAGCAAAAATAGAACAAAGGAATGTCCGAGGACCGGAGTTAGGACCTCAGGTAAAACAAACAGCTCTTCTGGCCAGTCCAGTTTACACAGGTCAGGCTTGGGGGAGGAGAAGAAACATAAAAAGAGGAGCCAAAATTGAGCTTCAGGCTTTTCTTCTCCTGTCTTTTGTGTCGGCCCACCCTCACACCTATAGGATGTAGTTTCCTTTGCTTGCCAATAAAACTGAGCTATAACTCTGGTCTGTCCGCCCCTTCAAGTTTTTGCTGCTGTGATACAGAACTGAGGAAATTACACACTCCCTTGACATATGTAATTTTCTTGATTCTGTATCATCACAGACAAAATTTGAAGCAATGGATGGACCAGTGTTACAGCCCGTGTTACAGTTCAGCTTTATTTAGAAAGCAAAGGAAAATACATCTTCTAGGCATGCTGCTGCTGCTAAGTCACTTCAGTCGTGTCTGACTCTGTGCAACCCCATAGACAGCAGCCCACCAGGTTCCCCCGTCCCTGGGATTCTCCAGGAAAGAACACTGGAGTGGGTTGCCATTTCCTTTTCTGATGCATTAAAGTGAAAAGTGAAAGTGAAGTCGCTCAGTCATGTCCAACTCTTAGCAACCCCATGGACTGCAACCTACCAGGCTCCTCCGTCTACGGGATTTTCCAGACTAGCATGAGTGCAGGCCGTCCCAAAAGACTTGAAGAGAAGAGAAGCCCCTGGCTCACTTTTGGCTCCTCTTTTTAAGTGTTTTTTCTCCTCCCCCTGAGCCTGCCTTAGGTAAATTGGGCTAGCCAGGAGGGTTGTTTGTTTTACCTGGGGTCCTCATTCAGGTCCTCGGACCTTCCTTTGTTCTATTTTTGAGGGATTTTCCCTTCTTTGCCTTCTAGCCACTGCTATTCTGGATTCCTTTTACCTATTCTACCTAACAGAAGCATTTTAAAATAGGTTCAACCTTGAATTTATAACAAGGATACATGATTTAAAAAGTGCCCTGTGGAAAAATGTTTAATCATGCAATGCTCTAAACTTAGGTAAGCCTTAATTTCATTTTACACATCAAAACTTTTTAAGATCTAAGGATTGGTTGCATTTACTATGAATTTCCTCTTTTTCTATTTATATGTTGGTTTGTCTTTGTCATCTCCTCTAAGCATGTTACCTATCTTTGTTGATATTACTGAAATTTGATACATTTGTCTTGTCACTTCTCAAACCTCACAGCCTTTATTAAGCCTCATTTCCCCCAGATACTTTGTCTCTAAGTGCAGCCCCATAGCAGCATTATCTTTCTCATCAGACAGAATGAAGTCACATTGAAGGCAGTTATTTCATTTGATTAATCAATTCTAGCATTGTGCCTACTGCATAAAAGGCTGGAAAAGCGGTTGCTAAAATGAACTTAAATGTTATTATTATAAGTGTTTGTTGTTGGATACATGAGCTTCCCAAGTGGTGGTAGAGGTAAAGAACCTACTTGCCAAGGCAGGAAACTGATAAGACACTGGTTCTATCCCTGAGTTGGGAAGATGCCCTAGAAGAGGGCATGGAAACCCACCCCAGTATTCTTGCCTGGAGAATCTCATGGACAGAGGAGCCTGGTAGGGTACAGTCCATGGGGTCACAAAGCGTCAGACATGACTGAAGCAACTTAGCACACATGCATGTATGTTTAGCATCATTTGCAAGATATGAGCTCTCTATTTCATATTAATAATCAGGCTCAAGTTAATAGAAGATACAGGAAAAAATTAAATAGCATTATTACTCTATGTGCATCCAATAATGTTTCTAGGATATTAGAAAAGCACACTGAAGTATATACATGTCCAGTTTCCCTGTGAGGATTTTTTAAATACAATAAAATTGTATTTATTCTTCTCCATTGTAATTTATTTATAGTTACATAAGTAAAATACTTTCACAATAAGAGAATTTCGCTTCTTAATGGGTTTTTTCTAACTTGGATTGCAAATGTCATAGCAAACTGTAAAGTATATACCAAATATCTTATTTTGTATGTGGAATGCAATTAACTAACTTCAGCCATTTTGTTCAGGACCATGAATATGCCAGCCAAGAGGTGTCCTCTGCTCAGATATCCCATTCAGTTAGTACTCACACAAAGAATGCAGTTAACTGACAGCCTCAAACTATTAATTTTTTTAGGGGGCACCACATAAGATCCTTACTCCCCTCCTGCCTGATTGTTCTCAGCAACAAGGCAAAGAAACTTAGAATTCCTAAACCCTAAAAGGCTATGGCATATACCCTTTTTTTTTTTTTCATGGTTTTCCATCTGTGGTGGTGGTCTTCCCTGGCAACCCCATCCAATGATCAAACACAAGAGGATTACTAGCATCTCACAATTTCTGTCTATTATGCAGCTCATTTACCAGCTAATCTTTGCTTTGGAGCTCTCCATTGGGTTGGCCAAGACACATCTGCATCATAATCTGAGGTTCTCCTTAACCTCTCCTGTTTCATCTTCCCTTTGTCTTTTATAAGCATACACCTGCAATGGGCCACTTCCATTCATAATTCTGTATCAGCATCTACTTTTCAGAGGATTTAACTAACACAGCAGATTCAGAGTAGGGTTTGGGGACTACATCAATTTACGATGGGAGTTCACTGGGTTTACCATATAAGGTACCATACAGAAGCAACTGGCCTGGGAGCATTGAAAAGGCTTACAACAAGTTCAGCTGCAGTGCCTTCTTAGTAGCAATATCCTCCAAGTAAGGTATAGAGTGAAGACCAAAGGATGAAAGAATGAGTGTCTCAATTACCAATTATTCTCCATGACACACTGGGTAACTAATTAATTCTTCCCATCCTCAACTCTCAGAAATGCAGAGCTAGAGGTCCTAGTCTAAAAGTGGAACCTTCTCTTTTCCAGCAGCATACGAGGGCTCTAATGAGTTACAAGCTACAGCCATCACCTGGACACTTTTCACTCCTTTCTCATAGGGATATACAGACAAGAAGAAGAGTCACCATGTAAGCAGGAACATCTGACTCTGATCGGCAGGAAGAAATGGGGCTGATGTTGAACAATTGAGAGGAGGACTATGTGTGGAGCCCTTGCAATTTCCTCTTATTCTCTTCTCAAATGTGAATACAAGGGTAAGTACAGAAATCCTAGTCTAACAAGGGAATGATTCCTAAGAAGTTCTGAATTCTTAGGAAGGAGGATTTGAGTAGCATCATCAGATAAGCCATGAGATCAGTGGAGGTGATAACTCAGAGCAAAGAGAATTAGAATGGTTAGTGGAGAAGGAAGGTGATAAGTGCCAGTCACATATCTGATCTCACAGCAGTGATGAGTTGTATAGTGTCATTCCACTCTCTTCCCTTTTTTAAGCCTTTCCTCAGAAAAAGTGGCCCACTGGAATTTCGGAGAGGCCCCTGCCAATATGTAAAAGGCACAAGGGATAGACTTTGGTGCAGGTGGAGGTGTGCTGCTCAGATCTTCAGTCAAGAAAGAAGTTACCAGGGAGCTGGACAAATCAGGTGATTAGTAAACCTGTTAGAGGTGCTAAAGCTTGGATGCTTTTGCCAATTGTGGGACTCCTCTAAAGGGCACTCTTGGTTCTGAAGCTCCTATTATGCTAGCTAAGACTCTGTTGTATCTGCATCATGATCTAAGCTTCTCCATGCCTATCCTGCTTCTCTCCCTTTTCCTTCCTGCTGCACAGGTGTCAGCTCTCCAGACTGTCCAAAGACTTTCCCTGCTGAATCCTGCTAGTCATCTCCCTTTTATCTTTCACAGTCATTACTCCTTGATAAACTTCTTACACTCCTAATTCCATCTAAGTTTCTGCTCCGCAGGGGACCTAATGGACACAGTAGATATGTTAACGTAATGATACTCTTAAAAGCAGTTTAATTTCATAAATTCCCCGGGACCTTTCAGAGACCAGTCTCACATACAGTCCTCACTTAGGATCTGGAACTAATGTAGGTTGCTTTCACCATCTCCACTGCATCTCATCAGGAAGCAGACTTAATAGATTCTTAGTTATGATAAACCTTCTATCTCTGTAGTCTTGAACTGACAAGACTAAAACTCTCTTCTTTTGTCAAATGCCATTAAAAAAAAAAGTAGCTTTTATTCCTGATAGAACACACAATCTATTCAGACATGTTATTCAGTAAGATTTTGAAATGCGATTCTTCAACACCATTCATAACTAGTATTAATAACCACAGAACAATGTAGGTGAAAAGTGGGAGTAGGTGTTTTGAAGATACATGAATATAATTTATAGGAAAAGTGCTTTAAAAATGCTGAATGCAATTTTCTTATTCAGGGTATGAAAGTGGGTGATTTTTCTTTATAGTCCTTTTGTACTGTTTTATTTTATTAATTTAAAAAAGACTCACCATTTTTGTTGAACTAAGAAAAAGACTTCCTTAAACTTCTTTAAGATCAGTTGATATATGATCCCAAAAGTCATAGTTAGCCATTAAAAACACAACCTTAAAATTATAAAATGCACTAATATATTAAAAATATAAACAGCACAGTAGAAAGTGGCTATAGAGTGAAAATGTGCTGTAGTTTAAATACAGTAGAGTGATGAAAGTTCATATGAACAAAATTGGAATATAATTATAATAAAAAGATATAGGTTAAAAAATGCTCAGATAAAAATGTTAAAATACCTACTTACATAATGAGTTTCCTAATATAAAATATTGGATCTTTGTCATAGCTTTTAGAAATAGGAATATAAAATATACCTTCTATTTAGGGAAGAGATTGTTACTCATACTGAATGTAGTGTAGGCACTAAACAGTATATGCTGCTTCCCGAGTCATTGTGGGATTGAATTAACTACTGTATATTAAGTACTATTTGTTTTGTCCACAAACAGATTTGAATTGAGGGTTCTGGAGGAGAACACCATAATTATAGAAAAAGGACAAAGAGAAAATAATTAAAAAAAAAAAAAATCAAGTTCTCTGAGTGAAAGGAAAAGGCCAGAGATACATGTTAATGTGAATATAGAGAAATCTCTTTAATTCAACATTCCATTAGAATATCAGCAAAAGTACTCTGCTGAATCTGATCTAGAAATACTCATTAAAAAGAAAAATCAAGGATAACGGACTGAAAGAAACACAAAATCAGACCCCTTTGCCCTGATGTATCTGTCTTCAGTCTAATTATTTCCTTAGTGAAGACTCCCTTGCTTAACATCAGTGTTTATTTTCTTTTTTCTTCCCCACATTTCAAACACATTTTCTCTTACCTCATTAAGTAGCATGCAATCTTATTTTTTCTCATACTTTCAGATAGTCTCTTTCTCTGTCAATATGTCCTTGTCAATAAATACTTTACGTGATGTTTGGGTTGCTAAACTGGCTATTATGTAGGCGCTTCTCACAAATTATGTGGCAATAAGAATTAGACCAATTTGTGAGCACACAAAGTTCTTATTTAAAATGGAAGTGGTATAACAATTGCTTTATTAAATTGTAAACTAGATATTTAAGTTAGTATTGATGATTTTTAAATTTTTATAAATTTCCACCTTTTTTACTCTTTTGACTAAAAAAAAAAATGTATATCATGAGAGCGGTGAGTTCAGTTTTTTATTTGTGGCTGAGGACTGTCAGCCAGGAGGCAGCCTTTCCATTGTGAGGAAGAGCTCTGAAGATGTGGGACAGGGCTCACGCAACTTTGGTAAAGGAGGGGCATGCAATCAGACACATATTTCATGTTAATCATGAGGAGCAGATGTCTTTATTAATGTTAATGATTTTAGGGCTTTTCTTGGTATGAGAAGAGCTAAGATATTGGGTTCATGAACATTTCCCTTGAAATACCTAACAATCTGATGGCCTATTCTGCCAGTTTTTCCCAGAGCATATAGGGCCCCATTCCTGATCAATACTTGAATTCTTCTCAGGGTGTGTTGGAGGTCAACTACAGTGGCTAATGATCTAACTAATCCTTATAGAACTGGATGGTGAGCAACATTCTAATTTGGTGTAAGTGATATATTGAAAGTGTAACATTCATATAGAGCATTCCTAGAGTGAATTTTACAGTACAGTACAATTCATAAATTTTAGAAAGTAATTTACACTTATAAATACAGACACAAAAACAACACACTACCTAATGCTGAAAAGGAAGAAATCAGGACGCAATATCTCTCATTGTATAGAAAAGGAAAATAAGGTTTAAAGTAGTTAAATAAAATTACATAGACATAATCCTGTAAAAACAACAACAACAACAAAAGAACTTGGCCTTAAAATGCCATTGCTATTAGACCACAAGTGGCAAAAATATACTTATTAAGAGATGACTGCTTTAGATGTATATGAATTAAATTTATTTTCTCAGCTTATAGTGTCATTTTAGGAGATATAATTCAAAAATAAGCAGGAATGGGATTCCCTAGGGATCTTCTAGACAGGATGGTGGAATAGAAGGACCTGAGCACACTTCTTCCCATAAAAACACCAAATTCACAACTCACTGCTAAACAACCATCGACAAAAAAAGGACTGCAACTTACTGTAACAGACATTCTACTTACAAAGACAAAGAAGAAGCCACAATGAACTGGTAGGAGGGGTGCACTCATGATACAATTAAATCCCATACATGTCAAGGAAGTGACCCACAAGCTGGAAAATAATCATATTGTAAGAGTTCTGAGCCCCATATCAGGCTCCCTTGTCTGGGTGTCTCACATTAGGAGGTGGAGCTCAAAGTATTTGGCTTTGTAATATAACTGTCCTTGATAACAGGAACCCCAAAGGACTGGGGGAAACAGAAAAGTCACTCTTGGAGTGTGCACACAAGATATCCTGTGCACTGGGACCCAGGGGCTAAAGAAGTAGCTTCACAGTAGCCTCAGCCAGACCTACAGGCTTGGTCTTGAAGGATCTCCTAGAGAGGCAGAGGCATGGGGAGTACTCATTCATGCTTTGATCTATCCCGGAGGGTGCCATTTTGATGCCAAGAGCCTTCCCATTAGCTGAAGACTCCAGGAGTAGGAAAACACTACCACCCATCAGCAGACAGGCTGCTTAAAAACTGAGTCCACAGAGACCTGTAGACACCCTCTGACACAGTCCTGCTTAACCAAGAAAGCAAAATGGAGCTGGAGGAATCAGACTCCCTGACTTCAGACTATGCTACAAAGCTGCAGTCCTGGTCTTCGCAGGTGGCTCAGTGGTAAAGAATCCATTTGCCAAGCAGGAGACCTGGGTTCTATCCCTGGGTCAGGAAGATCCCCTGGAGAAGGAAACGGCAACCCACTCCAGTATTCTTGCCTGGGAAATCCACGGACAGAGGGTCCTGGCAGGTATAGTCCAGGGGGCTCTGAAGAGCCAGACACGACCGAGTGACAGCACACAGGCGCCGACACACACACACACACACACACACACACACACACACCCCCCCTCAGGGGGACAGGATAGAAAAACCAGAGATAAACCCAGGCAGCTATTGGTCAGTTAATCTATGCAAATTAGGCAATAATATACAACTGAGAAAAGGCAGTATCTTCAGTAAGTGGGGCTGGAAAAACCAGACAGCTACATGTAAAATAATTACATTTTCTAACATCATCCACAAAATAACATTCAAAAAGGATTACAGACCTAAATGAAAGACTAAATACTATAAAACTCTCAGAGGAAAACATAAGCAGAATGCTCTTTGACAAAACTGCAGCAGTTATCTTTTTTGTTTCACTTGTTCAAGTACTAAAAACAAAAGTAAACAAATGTGACCTAATTAAACTTAAAAGCTTTTGCACAACAAAGGATACCATAAACAAAACAAAAAGGCAACCCATAGGATGGGAGAAAATATTTGCAAATGATGCAACGAACAAAGGATTAATCTCTAAAATATACAAACAGCTCATGCAACTCAATAGCAAACAAAAAACAAAACCCAACCCAATAAAAAAAACTGAGTGGAAGATCTAGACAGACATTTTTCCAAAGAAGACACACAGATGGCCAAAAAGCACATGAAAAGATGTTCAACATCTAATTATTAGAGAAACGTAAATCAAAACTATAATGAGATACCACCTCATACCATTCAGCATGGCCATCATCAAAAAACCTAAAAAGAATAAATGCTGGAGAGGGTATGGAGAAAGCAGAGCCCTCCTACCCTGTTGGGAAGACTATAAATTGGTTCAGCCACTATGGAAAGCAGTATGGAGCTTCCTTAAGAAACTAAAAGCAGAACTGTCATATAATCCAGCAATCCTACTCCTGGGCATGTGCCTAGAGAAAACAATACTTCAAAAAGATACATGCCCTGCTATGTTCATAGCAGCGCTATTTACAATTTCCAGGATATGGAAACAACTTAAATGTTATCAACAGGTAGATGGATAAAGAAGTGGTACATACATGCAATGGAATATTACCCAGCAGTGGAAAAGAATGAAATAATGCCATCTGTAGCAAGAAGGACAGATCTAGAGACTGTCATACTGAAAAATAAGTCAGGCAAAGACAGATATCAGGTGATATTGTTAATATATGGAATCTACAGAAGCTGCAAATGAACTTATTTACATAACAGAAGCAGAAAACAAATGTATTGTGGGGAGTGATGCAGGGAAGGGGTAAATTAGGAGGTTGGGATTAACATATAGATGGCACTCTATAGAAAATAATCAACAAGGACCTACTGTGTAACACAATACTGTTTAATAACCTATTATGGGGAAAGAGTCTGAAAAAGAACAGATATATGCATAAATTTCTTTGCTCTACACCTGAAACTAGCACAACATTGTAAATCAAATGTACTCCAATATAAGATAAAAAATAAGATAATAAAGAAATAAATCAAGAAAAATAAGCAGGAATGATTTGGAATAAAGTTAACTTGGGGCCAGAACTGTTCATTGAGATGTAAAATGTATTATTGGTTAATATAACTGCAGTATTCTTTAAATATAGCAATTGGCTGTATTGGTTGGCTGCATTAGATTTATTTATTTGCCAAAGAATTGTATAAATAAATGCACAGTTATATTAAGATAGTTTCATGAAAATTAAGTAAGTGTATAATCCATTTCCCGATACCTTGGAGCCAAGTGAACCAAAACCATTCTAAATATATGGGATAAATAAAGATTTTAAAGAGCATAATACCAGTACTGTTCAAGCTTTATTACCAAATGAATTAATTAGTTTTGAATCAGTAGACAAATAAGCAAATTAAATATATCAATAAATAAAACAATTATAAAAACTGACTTGTAAAGATTTGGGGGTGACAGATGACATATAACAGATTTTAGATCTACAATAATGTATAAAAACAGTACCAGTGACAGTAACAATAAAAACAATTATTAACATAGTCTGATATTACTGAAGGAACAATGTACTTTTCATTAAAGAAGCAGGTCAGTGTTCTAAAGAACTAAAATTGGTCAATATTAGTGTAATTTTACTCACATATTTGATTAAATATCATGCCTAAATAAAAATGATATTGATTATCAAACTGATAAATATGTTTACTGAAGACTTATTAAGTGTTTGGTTGCTCATTCAGTACTTAGGCAATACTTAGAAATTACTAACCTTAACAGATACATTATATAAATGAAACAATAAAATCTTGGATATATGAAGTAAGGTAACACAATTAGTAGGCACTGGAGCCAAAGTATAACCCATAGAGCTTGACTTTGGCACAACATGAAATACTCAAGCTCTACTGAATAAAATTTTCAGATATATAAAGGTGACTTGAGTTTTTGTTTTATACTATTTAGATTCAACTCTTTAAGTAGTAATGGGACATATGCTCTTTGAACAGCTCCTTAAAAATCTTTTAACATAAACCTTTAACAGATTTTTATTGTTAACATCTTTGACAGATGTTATTTATTATATATTTATAATGACAACAAAAGTGTATTTTCATAGAAATGCTATGAATATATAAATATCATTAAAATCTATGAAAGGTTTATATTAATAAAGGTTATTTTCATAGAAATTCATCTGAGAAATAGGTTAGATAAAACAGATCCCCCTCATAAATCACAGCCTTTTCATGGCAAAGGAGCTTGCATAACTCAATGAAGCCCTGAGCCATGCCTTGCAAGGCCACCCAAGACATACAGGTTATAACAGAGAGTTCTGAAAAAAATGTAGTCCACTGGAGGAGGGAATGGGAAGCTATCACTATTTTTTCTGTGAGGACCCCATGAACTGTATAAAAAGACAAATGGATATGACACTGAAAGAAGAGTCCCCCAGGTCTGGAGGTGTCTAACATGGTACTGGGGAAGAGCAGAGGGCAATTACTAATATCTCCAGAAAGAACAAAACTCCTGGGCCAAAGCAGAAATGATGCTCAGTTGTGGATGTGTCTGGTGGTGAAGATAATGTCTGATTCTGTAAAGAACAATATTACATAGGAACCTGGAATGTTAGGTCCATGCATCAAGGTAAATTGGATTTGGTCAAGGAGGAGATGGCTAGAGTGAACATTGACATCTTAGGTATCAGTGAACTAAAATGGATGGGAATGGGCGAATTTAATTCAGATGACCATTATATCTACTACTGTGGGCAAGAATAGAAGAAATGGAGTAGCCCTTGTAGTCAACAAATAAGCCTGAAATGCACTATTTGGGTCTAATCTCAAAAATTACAGAATTATCTCAGTTCATTTCCAAGGCAAACCATTCAATATCACAGTAATCTAACCCTATGCCCCAACCACTGATGCTGAAGAAGCTGAAGTTGACCAGTTTTTTAAAGACCTCAAAGACTCCTAGAACTAACACCAAAAAAAAAAAAAAAAAGTCCTATTCATCACAAGGGAGTGGAATGCAAAAGTAGGAAGTGAAGAGTTACGTGGAGTAACAGGCAAGTTTGGCCTTGGAGTACAAAATGAAGCAGGGCAAAGGCTATCAGAGTTTTGCCAAGAGAACGCACTGATCACAGCAAATACCCTCTTCCAACAACACAAGATGTGTACATGGACATCACCAGATGGTAAATATCAAAATCAGATTGATTATTTTCTTTGCAGCTAAAGAAGGAGAAACTCTATACAGTTAGCGAAAACAAGGCCTAGAGCTGACTGTGGCTCAGATTGAGAGAGTCAATTCCTAGGCAAGTTGACAAGAAGTCTGGGGGTCTCCAAAGAGTAGATGGGGTCTGGGGCTCTCAAAGTGGAGATAGGGGTCTAGAATTCTCAAGGAGGAGGAAAGGACAAAGTTTTTTGTCTACATTCCTTAGTCTTAGTCAATTACACAACTCAGGTTAAACTCTGTACTAGGGATTATGCAACAACATGTATCCTGCTTGAGGCCAGTTGCTCCTTCCTGACAACCTTCTGACTAATCCTGATATCTGAGAATGTATATTATGGGAGTGGGTCTGGTAGAATCTTTCTATTGTTAAATTCTAATCTTGTTATCCTAAAATGTAAATTGTGGGAATGGGTCAGGTCAAATTTTCACAAACTTGAGACATTCTTTTGATTCATTGTAATAACTAATTAAAAGGTATATAACTCCATTGCTAACACTAGCAAAGAGTACTCTTTCTGCCCCCTTCTGATGTCTATGTCAGAAGCTCCCTCTATCCCCTTTATACTTTAATAAAACTCTATTACACAAAAGCTCTGAGTGACTGAACCTCCTCTCTGGCCCCGGATTGAATTCTGCTCCAGAGGCCAAGAATCCTGGTGTCTTTCATGGTTCAGCAACAACCTTTCAAGATCATGAACTCCTTATTGCAAAATTCAGACTTAAACTGAAGAGACTAGGGAAAACCACTATGCCATTTAGTTATGACCTAAATCAAATCACTTATGGTTATACAGTGGAGGTGACAAATAGATACAAGGGACTAAACCTGATAGACAGAGTGCCTGAAGAACTGTGGATGGAGGTTCATAACATTGTGCAGGAGGCAGTGACCAAAACCATTGAAGAAAAAGAAACGCAAGGCGGCCAAGTGACTGTCTGAAGAGGCTTTGAAAACTACCTGAAGAAAGAACAGAAGTGAAAGCAAGGAAGAAAGGGAAAGATATACCCACTTGAATGTAGAGATCCAGAGAAGAGCAAGGAGAGATAAGAAGGCCTTCTTCAATAAACAATGCAAAGAAATAGAGGAAAGCAACAGAATGGGAAAGACTAGCAACCTCTTCAAGAAAATTGAAGATATCAAAGGAACATTTCATGCCAGGATGGGCACAAAAAAGGACAGAAATGGTAAGGACCTAAGAAAGGTAGAAGAAATTAAGAAGAATGGCAAGAATACACAGAAAAACTATACAAAAAAGGTCTTAAAGACTTGAATAATCATGATGGTATAATAACTCACTTAGAGCCAGACATCCTAAGTGTGAAGTCCAGGGGGCCTTAGAAAGCATTACTAAACTCGTAATGCTAGCAAAGCTAGTGGAGGTATTGGAATACCAGGTGAGCTATTTCAGATCTTAAAAAGATGATGCTATTAAAGTGCTGCATTCAGTATGTCAGCAAATTTGCAAAATTTAGCAGTGGGCTCAGGACCTGAAAAGGTCAGTTTTCATTCCAATTCTAAAGAAGGACAGTGCCAAAGAATGTTCCAACTACTTCACAATTGCACTCATTCACCATGCTAGCAAAGTGAAAGTAGCTCAGTCATATTTGGCTGTTTTCGATCCCATGACTATACAGTCCATGGAATTCTTCAGGCCAGAATACTGGAGTTTGTAACTGTTCCCTTCTCCAGCGGATCTTCCAAACCCAAGGATTGAACCCAGGTCTCCTGCATTGCAGGTGGATTCTTTACTAGCTGAGCTGTCAGGGAAGCCCATGCTAGCAAAGTTATGCATAAAATCCTTCAAGCTAGGCTATAGCAATATGTATACCAAGAACTTCCAGATGTACAAACTGTGTTTAGATAAGGCAAAGGAACCAGAGACCAAACTGCCAACATCTGTTGCATCACAGAAAATTCAAGAGAATTCCAGAAGAACATCTGTTTCTTCTTCATTGACTACACTAAAGACTTTGACTTTGTGGATCACAGAAAACTGGAAAATTCTTAAAGAGATGGGAATACCAGACCGCCTTACCTGCCTCCTGATACACCTGTGTGTGGGTCAAGAATCAACAGTTAGAACTGGACATGGAACAACAGACTGATTCAAACTTGGGAAAGGAGTATGACAAGGTTGCATACTGTCACCCTGTTTATTTAACTTATATGCAGAGAAAATCACAAAAAATGCTGGGCTGCATGAGTCACAAGCTGGAATCACTTGAACAATCAAGTGATTGTTCAGTTGCTCAGTCATATCTGACTCTTTGCAACCCCATGGAGTGTAGCACACCATGCTTCCCTGTCCTTCACCTTCCCCTGCAGTTTGCTCAAAATCATGTCCACCGAGTTGGTGATGCCATCCAACCATTTCATCCTCTGTCATTTTCTTCTCCTCCTGCCTTCATTCTTCCCCAACATCATGGTCATTTCCAATCACTCTACTCTTTGCATCAGGGGGCCAAAGTATTGGAGCTTCAGCTTCAGTATCAGCTCTTCCAATGAATATTCAAGGTTGATTTCCTTTAGGATTGACTGGTTTGATTTCCTTGTTGTCCAAGGGAATCAAGATTGCTGGGAGAGATATCAACAGTCTTAGATATGCAGATGATACCACTCTAATGGCAGAAAGTGAAGAAGAACTAAAGAGCCTCTTGATGAAGGTGAAAGAAGAGAGTGAAAAAGCTGGCTTAACACTTAGCCTTCCTAAAACTAAGATCATGGCATCCAGTCCCATCACTCCATGGCAAGTTGAAGGAAAAAAAGTAGAAGCAGTGACTTCTTTTCTTGGTCTCCAAAATCACTGCAGATGGTGACGGCAGCCATGAAATTAGATAATGCTTGTTTTCTTGGAAGGAAAGCTATGACAAACCTAGAGAGTGTATTAAAATACAAAGACATTACTTTGTCGACAAAGGTTCGTATAGTCAAAGCTATGTTTTTTTCAATAGTCATGTATGGATGTGAGAGTTGGACCATAAACAAGACTGAGCACGGAAGAATTGATGCTTTGAATTGGGGTGCTGGAGAAGACTCTCGAGAGTCTCCTGGACAGCAAGGAGGTCAAACCAGTCAATCCTACCGGAAATTAATCCTGAATATTCATGGGAAGTAGTGATGCTGAAGCTGAAATTCCAATTCTTTGGCCATCTGATGTGACAAGCTGACATACTGGAAAAGACCCTGATGCTAGGAAATATTGAAGGTAAAGAAGAGGACAGCAGAGAATGAGGTGACTAGGTAATATCACCAACTCAACAGACATTAAACTGAGCAAACTCCAGTAGATAGTGGAGGACAGGGCATGCTGCAGTCCATGGGGTTGTCAAGAGTCGGGTGTGACTTAACAACTGAACAATATCAGATAAACTTTCCACAATGCAAGTGTATATATATATTTCCTTAATCATTGGTGCAAGTCTACCCATATTTCATCTGTCTTGGTTTTGTGTAGTATTTGTTTTGAATCAAAAAGTAGAAGGGCATATCCTACCACAGTTTGAATTATGCTACATCATAGAGGTGCTTTTTAACTTTTTAATATTTACTGCATATGTGAGTCTTTATCAGGTATTTTTAGAGTACTTCTGATAAAATTATCAACAGGAAATTATACCTTCAATATGACAAATTATTGTTGCTGCTTTTTAGTTCTAAGTCATGCCCAACTCTTGTGACCCATGGATTGTAGCCGCCAGGCTCCTCTGTCCATAGGATTTCCCAGGCAAGAAAACTGCCATGTGTTGCCATTTCCTTCTCAAGTTTTAAAAATAATGTTAGAAATTCACTTGTATGACATTTTGGCATCTTTAATATTTATTGGAATAAACATGGAAGTAACTAAAAGAACAAATTTAAAAAGAAAACTAAGTATTTTAGTACATTGATATATTTTAAGCTAAATTCAACCCTGTAAGGCAAGTTTCAGTTAGCATGATAGTCAGATAAATAAACTTGTAGTTTAAGAAGTAATACATTTCCCAAAAGTGTATAGACAGTATAATAGCAAAAGATGGTTTTAAACAGATGAATCTTTGATTGCAAACTGTTAAGTTTTCTACTAAGAAACATGGCACTATAACAATAAAACTCCAAACCCTGCAAATCAACTGGGCAAACCAGCCTTTACAGTTTTATTTATCTACAGAACAAACAACTATCCTTTGTTTTATAAACCCAACTATTTTTGGTATTACATTTTATTGTATTTCATTGATTCTTCCCTTTGATGGTGTCATTATAACAGAAATTGTGTTTAGATTTTTACAGCTAAATCTCTCCAAATAATTTTGTATATATATGCACTTATCACTGAAGGCAAAATTATTTCTGCAATAAATGTGTGCCCTTTCTTTTGGCCCTTTTCCGTACATTGTATGCATGAATTGTGTATATAGCACAAGGATCCAATATGTATTTTTTGCAGTGTGATCATGTCTTAATTTTTCTTTTCTATTTTGCATTCTGTCTCCTTTGCTTCTCAAAAAGCAATACTGTGATGGAATGGTTTAAAATATTCACAAAGTTGTTGTTATTTGAATCAGATGTAATAATGTGTTGTTAGCTATATCAGGATTTTTTTGCTTTTCAAAATGAAAGAGATTTGCTGTTTTGCCTGATTGTAAAACTAATACACATTCCTTGAAAAAATTATATAAGAAAAGTGAAAATGAATAAAATTTAACAGCTAACAGCAAAACTGTTCAATTATAACAGCTAGGAAAAACCACTTTTAGATATCCTTTAGGACGTCTACATTTGCCTTCTCTCTCTAATGTGTTTATTTCACTAAAACAAAGAACAAATTTTAAACCTCCCCATTAACTCCTCTAAAGGAATTCCTTTAGCCATTTTTTTTAACTCAAATGAAGACAAAATCTTTCATTTTTCTTCATCTTAGAATGCCTATTTTTCATTTTCATTTCTGAAGGATGTTTTCACTGGGTATAGGATTCTGGTATGACAGATCTTTTCTTTCCCACTTGAAAAATGTTCTGTCACTTTTGTTGTGGCCTCCATGGTTTTGGATGAGAAATCAGCTGTCATTAAACTTGTTTTTATTCACAGGGTAAATTTCTCTCACTAGCTTTTAAGATTTTTTTTTCTTTTTCTTAATTTTCAAAAGTTTGAGTATGATGTGTCTTGATGTGGATTTCTTTGCGTATCCTGTTTGAGTTTGCTTTGATTTTTGAATGTCTAGATTTCTATAAGATGACAGGTATGGGAACTCCTAGCTATTTTTTTAAAGTAACTTTTCAGCTCTGTCATTTGTGTCCTTTCCTGGGAGGCCAATGATATGAATGTTAGAATTTTTAAATAGTCTTGCAGACCTCTTAGACTCTGTTAACTTTTTTTTTGGAGGTGGGGGGTGATTCTATGTTCTTGCTATTGTTCAGGCTAGCTTATTTCTATTGTTTTGTCTTACAGTTCACTGATTCTTTCCTCTGCCACTTTATTCTGCTTTTCAGCTCATTCACTGAAGTTTTTGTTTAGGTACTGTGTTACTCATTTCTAACAATTTCATTTGGTTCTTCTTTATACCAATAATATTTGTCAAGACTTTCTATTTCTTTTCAGAGACTACTTTAAATTTGTTTCAAGTATGCTTGTAATTGCTTGCCGAAATATTTTTTATTATGACTACCTTAACTCTGTCAGAGCACTTTAACACCTGTCAATTTAGTATTGATATAACCTCAATATTAAAATTAAAAGCAACTAAAATAACCATACCCCAAAATATAGAACAGATTCACATGTTAAAAGAAATAAGCTCTGACTTTTAGAAAATAAGGTGTATGTGTGGGGAGGACAACCGTGTAGTGTTTTTCTATGCTAATTAAGTTCTTACCAAATTGAAGTTATTGGTTATAATAACAAAGATTTACACAAGCTTCGTGATCAATACAAAGAAGACGCCTCTAGTAGATACATGAAAGGTAATGAAATCAAACCAAATTTCAACCAAAAAATCATCAAATAACAAAAGTGGAAAAGAACAGAAAACTCTATAAAACAGAAAAAAAAAAAGAAAATTGCAATTGTAAGTTCTTAGCAATTATTACCTTAAATGTGAATATATCAAATCACCAAATCAAAAAGCCCAGAGTGACAGAATGAATTTTTAAAAAAGACGAGAACTAGTAATAAATTGTCTACAAGAGACTAAATTTAGATATAAAGGCATACAGTAAAGGGATGTAAAACTATATTCCAGGCAAATGGTAACCAAAAGAGTAGTGATGGCTACACCTGTGTCAGAAACAACAGGCTTTAAGTCAAAGGCTGTCACTAGAGAAGAATGTACTTCTAGAAGAAAAATAACATTTTAGAATAATGTCACTAAATAAAGTTATAACAATTGTAAATGTATACATATCCAACATTAAAGAACACAAAATATATATCAGATGTTGACATATCTGAAGACCAAATTAATAGCAATACAGTTATAGAAGGAGACTTCAGTATCCCACTGTCAATAATGAATATAAAATCCAGGCAGAAAATCAATTAAAAAACAACTTACTGAGCAACACTATAGAAAAAATTGGGCCTAACAGACACATTCAGAACTTTCCACTCAAATTTTCAAAATACACTTTCTCCTCAAGCACATAGAATATTCTACAAGACAGGTCACATGTTAGATAATAAGTCTTAACAAATTTAGTAAGAATGAAAGAATAAGTATCTTTTCTGATTATGTGCTTAGTCACTCAGTCATATCTTACTCTTTGCGACCCCATGGACTGCAGCCTGCCAGGCTCCTCTGTCCATGGGACTCTCCAGGCAAGAATGCTGGAGTGGGTTGCCATGCCCTCCTCCAGGGGATCTTTCTAACCCAGGGACTGAACCCAGGTCTCCTGCATTGCAGGAGGACTCTTTACCACCTGACCCACCAGGGAAGCCCAAGAATACTGAAGTAGGTAGCCTATACCTTCTCCAGGGGGTCTTCCTGAAGTAGAAATTGAACCAGGGTCTCCTGCATTGCAGGTGGATTCTTTACCAGCTGAGTTACCAGAGAAGCCCTTTCAGATTTTAATGGAATGAAATTATAAATCAGTGATGAAGGAAACAGGAAAATTTACAAACTTGTGGAAAAAACTAACACATCATGCACAACCATTGGGCAAAAGAGAAAACAAATGGACTTAAAAATACCTAGAGATAAACATGAAAATACAGTTAATTATGACTAATGAGGTACAGCAAAAGCATTACAAGAGGAAATTTTAGTTAAAATCCTATATGATAAAAAAGAAAGATCTCAAACAATCTAAATTTACAATTTAAGGAAGTTAAAACAATGAATAAAATCCAAAGTTAGTTGAATGGAAGGAATAAAGATTAGTGTCAAAATAAACAAGTGACTTGAAATTTGTTAAAATGTCCATACTGCCCAAAGTGATCCATATATTCAATACAATCCACATCAAGATCTCAAACACAATATTTACAGAAATAGAAAAAAAAATTCTTAAATTCATATAGAACCATAAAACACTCCAAATAGCCAAAGCAACCTTGAAGAACAACAAAGATGGGAGCATCACACTGTCTGGTTTCAAATGATATAAAGTCATAGTAACGAAAACTATGTTACTGGCATAAAAACAAACATATGGTCAAGTGGAGAAAAATAAAGAATCCAAATAAACCTATGCTTTTGTTATCAACAGATCTTTAATAAAAGTGTCAAGAACAAACATGAGGAAAGGATAGTCTAATAAATGGTGCTGAGAAAACTGGTTATCCACATGCAGAAAAATGAAACTGGACCTATACGTTACACCATATACAAAAATCAACTCAAAATGGATTAACAACTTAAATTATATTTGAAATCATAAAGTTATAATAAGACAAAGTTCCTTAACATTGGTAAGCACAATTGTTTTTTATTCATACGATACCAAAAGCACAAGCATTTTTAGGCATTGCCTTTCTTAGGTATTAGAATGAAAACTGACCTTTTCCAGTCCCATGGCCACTGCTGAATTTTCCAAATTTGCTGACATCTTGAATGCAGCACTTTCACAGCATCATCTTTTAGGATTTGAAATAGCTCAACTGGAATTCCATCACCTCCACTAGCTTTGTTCATAGTGATGCTTCCTAAGGCCCACTTGACTTTGCATTACAGGATGTCTAGCTCAAGGTGAGTGATCACACCACCTCATTGTGGTTATCTGGGTCATGAAGATCTTTTTTTGTATAACTCTTCTGTGTATTTTTGCCACCTCTCCTTAATATCTTCTGCTTCTGTTAGGTCCATACCGTTTCTGTCCTTTATTGAACCCATCTTTGCATGAAAAGTTCCCTTGGTATCTCTAATTTTCTTGAAGAGATCTCTGTCTTTCCATTTCTATTGTATTTTTCTATTTCTTTGCACTGATCACTGAGGAAGGCTTTCTTATCTCTCCTTGCTGTTCTTTGGAACCCTGCTTGCCAATGGGTATAGCTTTCCTTTTCTCCTTTGTCTTTAGCTTCTCTTCTTACTCAGCTATTTCTAAGGCCTCCTCAGGCAGCTATTTTGCCTTTTTGCATTTCTTTTTCTTGGGGATGGTCTTGATCCCTGCCTCCTGTACAGTGTCATGAACCTCTGTCCATAGTTCATCAGGCACTCTGTCTATCAGATCTAATCCCCTGAATCTCTTTGTCACTTCCACTGTATAATCATAAGGGATTTGATTTAGGTCGTACCTGAATGGTCTAGTGGTTTTCCGTACTTTCTTCAAGTTTGAATTTTGCAAGAAGTTTATTATCTGAGCCACAGTCAGCTCCCAGTCTTTTTTTTTTTTTTTTATTTGCTGACTGCATAGAGCTTCTCCATCTTTGGCTGCAAAAAATATAATCAATCTGATTTCAGTATTGACCATCTGGTGATGTCCATGTGTAGAGTCTTCTCTTGTGTTGTTGGAAGAGGGTGTTTGCTATGACCAGTGCATTTTATTGTCAAAACTCTGTTTGCCCTGCTTCATTCTGTACTCCAAGGCCAAATTTTCCCATTACTCCAGGTATTGCTTGACTTCCTACTTTTGCATTCCAGTCCCCTATAATGAAAAGGACACCTTTTTGGGGGGGCTTAGTTTTAGAAGTTCTTGTATGTCTTCATAGAAGCATTCAACTTTATCTTCTTCAGCATTATTGGTCAGAGCAAAGACTTGGATTACTGTGATATTGAATGGTTTGCCTTGGAAATGAACAGAGATCATTCTGTCATTTCTGAGATTGCATCCAGGTACTGCATTTCAGACTTTTGTTGACTATGATGGCTACTCCATTTCTTCTAATGCATTCTATACAATGATACTTTAGTGATGTATAATTTAGTTTACACTAGTCTACACAGTTACCATTCTCATCAATTAACAGAACTCTAAAACATGTTGGTTTATGTCATTTTAAGTTAGTCCAATGCACCCTGATGTCCACAAGTCTTACACCATCATGAAGAATCTGCCCTATACCTACCTCTCTGGTGTCTTCTCTCACTACTCCCTCCTCTCAAGTTATGAATTCTATTTCAAAGCACCCACTGTTATTCAAATTATCAATAGTATTTTAAGCCCTCTTTCATTTTTCACAGGCTCTATCTTTGCTTGTCTATAAAATTTCTCATTCTTTAAAACTCAGCTTTATTATTTGTCACTAAGACTGCCTTGACCCAACTCCTATCAGTGATTTGTAAGTAGTTATGGATAGATATGCACCAGGTAAACACTCCATGAAATTACAACATGGCCCTCTACACTTAATTCTATATACTGATGTCACATAATGAAGTGTTATGAGTCTTCCTCCCTGTTATTCTGTGAGAACTCTTGACTACAAGGAATGTGCCTTTTATTTCTATAAATTCTGCACCTAAGGAGTGTTTGGGTTGTAGAAGATACTCAGTAAATATTTGATGTAAAAAGGACCAATGATGGGAATCTTGTATAACATTTTCCAAACTCTTTTAAGAAAAAAATTCTGGGGGAAAAAAAAGTCTATATAAAAATAATTCCATGCTGTAAATTTGTGAATTGTCATGCTAAACACACTTAAGTGAAACAGTGAGTTGCTCAGTTGTGTCTGACTCTTTGTGACTCCGTAGACTATAGCCCGGCAGGCTCCTCTATCCATGGAATTCTCCAGGCAAGAATACTGCAGTGAGTAGCAGTATCCATCCCAGGAATGGAACCTGGGTCTCTCACATTGCAGACAAATTCTCTACCTTCTGAGCTACCAGGGAAGCCCTAAATACACTTAACCAGTAATATTTATAATGATAATTCTGAGTTATATATATGCTAACTCACATTGTAGCTCACCAAAAGATGGCTATTATATGTAGTTTGGCAAATTTGCTTCAGAACCTTTTCCACTTAACATCTAGAAATGTTGTTATTTTTCAGAATACACTTTGAAAAATCTATACCCTTTTAGCCTATGCACTTGGCCAGAACATGTTTAACTCTCCCACTTAAAAAAGCGAAGAGACAAATAGTTTCTATACATCTGTATCTTTTTATCATAATTCATCATAAATAAAATGTTAACATTAAATAAAGATTTTACTTGTATAATGCCTTTGCTTTTCAATGTTTGACCTCCTGAAATTTTGAAAACATTCTATTCCTTTATTTTAATATGGTTATAAAAAGCAGAGGGATGATAATTGGTTCACTGAAATAAAAAGGTTAATTTAGCCAAGAGCAAAGACTAATTTTTTTATTATTATCACAAGGTTATGGTTAAAAGCCATACTATCATATATAAAAATAATTATTATAAGTAATCTGTTAAATTATTATCATCAAAATAGTACTTTCCTGAACAATTCTTTTTTATCCAGTGCAGTAGTCTTGTTGATTGACATTCATTAATACAAAAGTGAGCTGTTTTTTTCTTGTGAACTGCTGCTTTGGGGTTTTTACATATTTCACTCAATGGGTGATTGCTCAGTTGGTCACTCAGGTATTGAGTTACTAGTCATACCTGAATCTCCACATTATTACTATCCCACCTTAAGTAATTTCCATAATTATATCAAAGATTTTAATGCTAAATTATTTTAGCATATTTTTCAATTCTATAAAGTACATCCAAATATATCTATTTTAAGATTAACTGATATCCTAAACTATACCAACTAATATGACTGGCATAAATCCTAACCTCTCAAGGGTAACAGTTTACAAAAGTTTAAGGGAAGTTTAAATCTGTCTATACTCATGCGTCATTAAAAGGTACACATTAAATGCTATGTGTGTTTACAAAACAGAGATGTTACATTTTGGACAGGATAAGAGGCAAGACAACCTTGATTAGAAAAAAATATCACAGAAGAACATAATTAAAGTTTTTTCCCTTAAAGAATAGATAAGATTTCAGAAGGCAAAATATTGAAAAGTTGTTGCTGAACCATGAAAGATGCTGGGATTCTTGGCCTCTGGAGGAGAAGAATTCAATCTAGAGACAGAAGCGAGGCTTGATTGCTCAGAGCTGTTGTGTAATAGCATTTTATTAAAGTATAAAGAGAAAGCTTCTGTGTCAGAAAGTGTCTGACACACATCAGAAGGGGGCAGAAAGAGTGCCCCCTCGCTAGTGCTAGCAATGGAGTTAAAAGAATGTCTGGAGGTTGTAAAGACCTTACTAGACCCACTCCCATAACTTATATTTAAAGATAACAGGAATAGCCAGAGAGTTTCTTCCAGAGACTGTCCCCAAGCAGGATACATTATTGTTTTATAATCCTAAGGAATGGAGAGGGAGAAAAAACAAAAATTTTGTCCTTTCCTCCTCCTTGAGAATTCCAGACCCCTCTCTCCTTGGGGACCCCCAGACTTCTTATCAACCTGCCTAGGATCTGACGCTCTCCGTATTTGGAGAACTCATTCCAAACTGAAGAATTAATGAGTGCAGAGGAATGAAGGTGGAAAGGCATGAATGAAAACTGCTTGGGAGCAGTGGGTTGTGCTAAACAACTACAATATTACTTAAATGTGCAGCAGAAGTGGCTAATAGACTGGAAAGGCTTGTTGAAGCCATTTTGTGGAATTATTTGGAAAATTAGGCACATGTATTTGTATATAATTTCATTGACACTTGGATGTCATGTAAGCTGGTTGGGCAGGGTAAGGATTAAATCAGTGTTGTACCTGAGGAACATTGATCAGTCATAGGATGAGTCAGAATGTGGATGAACCAGAGACAGGAAGCCAAATTAAGTTAAAAGCAACAGGCAGTAGGCTTGTGAGAGGATTAAAAGATTTCATTACAATTGGAATGAGATTAATGAGAATGAAAAGACAAGCTGGATTTGAGAGTTAGAGGCTACTGACAGAGACAAAATAGTTGATATTGAACCACAGTCCATATATAATCCAATACAGAAATTTAGATAAAACACAGAAAATGAAGAGGTGAAAATTAGAACTACCTAATGGGAATTCAAATGAGATAAGATAAGGTGACAGATGATGAGATGGTTTGATGGCCAATTCAATGGACAAGAACTTGAGCAAACTCAGAGATGGTGAGGGACAGGGAGGCCTGGTGTGCTGCAGTTCATGGGGTTGCAAAGTCAAACATGACTAGGAAACTAAACAACAACAAATGGAATTCATATTGATGGTTTTATAACAGTTTTTTCCCTCTAGTTTTATTGAGATATACTTCACATATATATTTTATTAGTTTTAAGTACATAAGTAGTTTTGAAGCAAAGTGATTTTATTTTATATGCAAATTTGTTGCATTAAATAAACTGCATTAATTAAATTGAACTCTTATGTTGTCCTCCCCTGTAATACTGCATTGTTATTAATAAATTAAGTGGATTCACAAGTTAAAAATCTCCTACATATATGTAGATACAGAAGAAAAATATATAATTTTTAACATGTTCTTAATTCTAATTAAATCCTGTGTTGTTCCATAATTTGCTTCCCAAAACTGTCATGAGCTCTATCTATACTGACAAATATAAAGTTGGTTAATTAATTGTTAAATCTTGTCTAACTATTCTACAATGTGTTTACTTTTTATTTCTCTACAAATAAATATTTAGATTGATCTTTCTTTTTCATAAATATAAACTTATTTAGAATAATTTATTGGGAATAAATTTAGATTTACAGTAAAGTTTTAAGTATAGTTCAGAGAGTCCCTGAATACAACTTACCCCTGAATTTCAACTAATGTTTAAATTTCAACTAATGTTAAATTTCACCTAGTTTAAATTTCAACTAATGTTATTCTCTTATATTGTTTAGTCACTAAAATGTGTTCAACTCTTTTGTGACCCCATGGACTATATAGCCCACCAGGGTTCTCTGTCCATGGAATTTTCCAAGCAAGAATAATGGAGTGGGTTGCCATTTCCTTCTCCAGGTGATCTTCCCGACCCAGGGATCAAACCCATGTCTCCTGCTTGGCAGGTGGATTCTTTACCACTAAACCACCTGGGAAGACCTCCTTTATATTACACTGGTATATTTATTAAATCTTAGGGGAAATAATACTATAATACATTTATTTTTGAAAACAACAATTTACAGATATATAGATAGATATAGTGATAGATTTCATCTCTGATAGACAATCTATAAAAATTGAACAGATGATAACTGGTAGATAGGTAGGTAGCTAGGCACATGGAAGGATGAATGGGAGATAAACAAATACATGTATGTTTAGCATTTTAAAGTATGAATAATTACAAATACAAAGTACTAATATTTTCTCAATAGAATCATTTCAATTGACATTAGGAAAAATAGGGAGCTTTGTTTTGTTCTTCAGAAAATGTTCTTGTAAAATTACATGTTAAAAGCCTATCGTATACTGGAATGCTATGGCAGCTCAATGGCTCAGACTCCGTGCTTTCATATCAAGAGCTTGACTTCAATCTCTGGTCAGAGAACTGAGATCACATAAGCTGTGTGGTGTGCCTCTGGAAAAAAAAAAAAAAACGAAAAACTGCCTATTTACCAGGATGGTCACTGTTCACAAAGATACTGAAAATAATTCCCTTGTGTTTGACTTATATGTTCATGTCCTACTCTAGGCATATTTAGATGTTTTTAATAGCATGGCACTTGGCAGCTAAGATAATAATTGCTTTTAACAAAGGAAACAACGGACAGTGGGGTTTTGTCATACACACACACACACAAATTCTAGAAGAAATCCAAAAATTTAAAAAAGAGTTGGAAGAAACTTTGGGATCTATTCAGTTCCACACTCTGCACAAGGGGGCAAGCAAAGTACCAGTGAGGAGAAAAGATTTCTCTCAGACCAAGTAGCTGATAAGTGTATCAGAGACAAGCCAAACCCATGCCATCTGAGTCTCAGTTCAAGCTTTTATTTCCACTGAAGGGCTCTGATTTGGGGTGGAGCACAGAGCTAAAATGAGGATGAAAATATAAAGTTGCAATTAATTATATTTCATTTATTAACAAATACTATTTATTCACCCATCCCTATCAAAAAGAAACAGTCATTATCACTCTTAAAATTTAGTGAAAAAGATATTTGTCCATGAACTTAAAAAAGGTCTCATATCAAATTACATAAATAAAACATCTATGAAATTCCTACTCAAAATGAATAAAAATGCATTATTTTAAAATCCCTTGAAATTTGTGGTAGATTGAAAATATGACCATAGTTCTTCACTTTTCCTGATATCCATACCTTTTATAATGTGACTTTGCAGTTACTCACATCAGAGAGAATCTCTTTCCTCTCACCTTGCATGTGCTCTATGACTTCTTTTGGTCACAGAACACATAAAAAAGTTATGTGTTGACAGTTCCAATTCTGTGCCACCAAAAAGCTTTGTGTACTTCTTCCTTTTCTGTTGAAATCCTACCCAAACACAGACTGACTGAGGAGGCTGGAAAAATATCCACTTCAGTTGACACTATCTCAGACCAAACAGCTGACCTGATAACTGACCACACATGCATAAAGGAAATTAGCAGATGGTAACTACTTCCGGACCAGATGAATAGAATCATCTTGATGATACACACCTTATGAGATAAAAGACCGTTTTTTGAAGTCATTAATCTTTGATTAGTATTTTTAAGACAACAACTAGTGATAATCTTTAACTGATAACAAAGCATCGTTTACATAAAGGCATCAAAATTAGATTATGTGTTACTTATGAGCTATGTGAAAGCGCTTTGAAAACAAGTAATACTTGATTTCACAGTAAAATGCATTACAAAATGTCACTCCAGTGGAAGGCAAAAATTTGGGCTGAATCACTACATTAAAATATTCCTCATCAATTTTTGAAAAAATGACACACTTTGCTATGTCCATGATTACTTAATAATATAATTTTTTAAGATTGGATTTTATAATCTCACCCAATTTGGAAATATATTTGGAGGTTTTAGAATGTTTTAAGTTCTTTCATTATTTAAATTATGCATCAAAATCAATGCCAAGATAATACAAAAAATAATTTTTAATTTTAATAACTAAGCTTGGTTTAAAACTGACTTCTGCCACAGTCAAACACAGAAATAGAAAGTAAAATTTTGACTGCTAGGGATGGCAGGGATACTTAGGGAGTCATTATTCAACAAGTATGAGGTTTCAGCTATATGAGATGACAAATTCCTAGAAATCATCTGTAGCATAATATCATACCTATACTTAATAATATAGTATTGAACACTTAAAAATTAGGTAGATTTCATGTGCTCTGTTCTTATATCAATTAAAAAAACCTGCAAAGAAAGTTTAGTGTCAATGAATATGATGAGGTGAAAATTCTGTAGCTTTAAATCATTTGGCATTCACTTAACAAAAATTAATTAACAGTAATAACTACAAATTAGAACATGTTTCTTAATTTGCATTTACTAGTTAAGTGTAATATTTGCATGTGACCACTAGATAGAGCTAGTATAGTAACATCCAGAGAGAATAACAGAAGGTAATGAAATATTATACTTAGCAAATTCCTTACAAGTATACAGTGGAATTGACAAATAGATTCTTGGGATTAGATCTGATAGAAGAGTGCCTGAAGAACTATGGATGGAGGTTCGTGTACAGGAGGCAGTGATCAAGACCATCCCCAAGAAAAAGAAATGCAAAAAGGCAAAATGGTTGTCTGAGGAGGCCTTACAAACAGCTGAGAAAAGGAAAGAAGCTAAAGGCAAAGGAGAAAAGGGAAGATATACCCATTTGAATGCAGAGTTCCAAAGAATAGCAAGGAGAGATAAGAAAGCCTTCCTCAGCGATCAATGCAAAGAAATAGAGGAAAACATTAGAATGGGAAAGGCTAGGGATCTCTTCAAGAAAGCTAGAAATACCAAAGGAACATTTTATGCAAAGATGGGCACAATAAAGGACAGAAATGATAGGGACCTAACAGAAACCGAAAATATTAAGAGGTGGCAAGAATACACAGAACTATACAGAAAAATGTCTTCATGACCCAGATAACCATGATGGTGTAATCACCATGAACAAAGTTAGTGGAGGTGGGGAATGCCAGTTGAAATATTTCAAATTCTAAAACATGATGCTGTGAAAGTGCTGCACTCTGTATACCAGCAAGTTTGGAAAACTCAGTAGTGGCCACGGGACTGGAAAAGGTCAGTTATTATTTCAATCCCAAAGAAAGGCAATGCCAAAGAATGTTCAAGCTACCACACAATTACATTCATCTCACACGCTAGCAAAGTAATGCTCAAAATTCTCCAAGTCAGGCTTCAACAATACATGAACCATGAACATCCAGATGTTCAAGCTGGATTTAGAAAAGGCGAGAAACCAAAGATAAAATTGCCAACATCTGTTGGATTATCAAAAAAGCACGAAAGTTCTAGAAAAATATCTACTTCCATTTTATTGACTAAACAGAGCCCTTGATAGTGTGGATCACAACAAACTATGGAAAATTCTTAAAGAGATGGGAAGACCAGACCATCCGATCTGCCTCCTGAGAAATCTGTATGTAGGTCAAGAAACAACAGATAGAACTGGACATGGAACAACAGACTGGTTCCCAACTGGGAAAGGAGTAGGTCAAGGCTGTATACTGTCACCCTGCTTATTTAGGTTATATGCAGAGTACATCATGCAAAATGCCAGGCTGGATGAAGCACAAGCTAGAATCAAGAATGCCGGGAGAACTATCAATAACTTCAGATATGCAGATGACACCACCCTTATGGCAGAAAATGAAGAAGAACTAAAGAGCCTCTTGATGAACATGAGAGAGGAGAGTGAAAAAGTTTGCTTAACTCAACATTAAGAAAACTAAGATCATGGCATCCAGTCCCATCACTTCATGGCAAATAGATTGGAAAATAATGGCAACAGTGAGAGACTTTATATTTTTGGTCTCCAAAATTACTGCAGATGGTGACTGTAGCCATGAAATTTAAAGACGCTTGCTCCTTGAAAGAAAAGCTATGACCTACCTTGACAGCATATTAAAAAGCAGAGATATTACTTTGCCAACAAAAGTCTGTCTAGTCACAGCTATGATTTTTCCAGTAGTCATGTATGGATATGAGAGTTGGACTGTAAAGAAAACTGAGTGCTAAAGAATTGATGCTTTTGACCTGTGGTGTTGTAGAAGACTCTTGAGAGTCCCTTGGACAGCAAGGAGAGCCAACTAGACCATCCTAAAGGAAATCAGTCCTGAATTTCATTGGAAGGACTGATGCTGAAACTGAAACTCCAATACTTTGACCACCTGATGCAAAGAGCTGACTCATTTGAAAAGACCCTGATGCTGGGAAAGATTGAGGGTGGGAGGAGGAGGAGATGACAGAGGATAAGATGGTTGGATGGCATCACTGACTCAATGAACATGAGTTTGAATGAACTCTGGGAGTTGGACAGGGAGGCCTGGCGTGCTGTAGTCCATGGGGTCACAAAGAGTCAGATATGACTCTGAGCTAATGAACTGAATACAGTACCATACTTACCATTATAGGGCAAATCAGACTTGCTTACTTTCAGATAAAGATTGAATGTAAAATAAGGAATATACAAAAATTAAAATTTCATACTCATGATGATATACTCAATTCAGAAGAAATTAGACAAACAATAAAACATTTTTCTGCTCTCTTTATCAGTAGACAGAAGACTTCTGTTAATGGAACCAGCAATAAACAATACAATTGATAAGAAACTTGAAGACAGAGATCATGTCCAAAACTTCTTTTCTAACTCCTGTAAGCACCCATCGTTATCATCATCATCATAAATAAGAATATAACATGTACTTTGAGGCTCATTCTTAAAGATTGGTTATTTATTTTCAAGCTATATTAGTATATTGCTTACAAATATTCAGAAATTAATTTGATCATTATTCAGTGTGATATATGTAGCTTATTACAATTTCAAATTAACTACATTTCTAATACTCAATATCTTAATCTGTAAAATGATTTTAACATTATGTGATTTAGGAATGAAGTTAAAATCTCTTCTTTGCTAGTTAATAGTTTTCTACATTTGATCGAAAATCAGAATTACCTCAGAGAATGTTGAAATGAGTGTCCTAAACCCTCTCTCCTGAAAGCCTGACTTAATTAAGTGGTGGGTTCTAGAAATGTGTGCTCTATCAGGTGCTTCTGGTAGTTTTAATGCTAAAGTTCATAAACTGTAATGTCAGTTGTGTAGTTATTAAGCATGTTAACCCTGAACTGAGACAGGCCCGAAATCTGAGCGTCAGTTTCCAAACTGATAAAATTAAGCGATAATCCCTAAAACAAGATGTTGCAGAGATTGAAGCAGCTAGCACATGTAAAAGAGCAACAATACCTGGGACACAGTAGCAAACCTATAAATGGTGTTTATCATATTCCTTTCCCAATTAGGTCTACTGTGACTATTCTCCAACAACATATTCAAGGAAGTATCTGATGATGAAAAGTGAAAGCTGTTAGTCGCTCAGTTTTGTCCGACTCTTCGTGACTCTATGGACTGTAGCCCACCAAGCTTCTCTGTCCATGGAATTCTCCAGGCAAGAATACTGGAGTGGGTTACCATGCCCTTCTCCAGTGGATCTCCCCAACATAGGGATCGAACCTGGGTTTCCCGCATTGCAGGCAGATTCTTGACCGACGAGCAAACTGGGTGTGTTTTTGTTAATGCTTGTGTGGTCTTACTTTTCCTTGCTATTTATTATATTATGCAGTTCCTGTTAATCCATGCTTACATGAGTAGCAATGTCACTTTGTCTATTGATAATTACATAAAGCCTTGTTCATTTTTAAAAAAAAATGTTTAGAAGCAGATTACGTTGCCACAAGGTATGTCCATGTTGTTTAGCACAAATGTAAGTTGTCAAGAAAAATATACAACATGCCTTTTCTCACAAAGAACTCTCAAACGGGAACTTCAGGACTCTGTCCTGAAGAAAATAAATCAACTGAATATTGTCATCTAGTATTTTAAATTCTTTTCTTGTCATAGGGCTGCTCATAAAATTGTTAATGCATGACCCTCAGTGAAGTCCACTGAACTAAGCTGCTTTTATAGTTCTGAATTTACATAATCTTTCTTGCTGGTATTACTCTATTATCTGAAGGAAAATAAGTGATGTGTGGAAAATACACTGAATCCTCTCTTAATAAGTATATTTTCTTTGCAAAGTGATCACTTTGAAAAGATGTACATTGATATAATAATAGATCTTGAATAAAAGAACTGTCCCTTACTGACACTGAAAAATACTGAGTTTAATATGCAATGATAATAAGATGGGATGATAATGTACTTGTCCAAATATTGAGCTGTATATTTAGAAGGGAAACTATTTCAAATGTTTTCATCATATATTTCTATGTACCCACTCATAATTAAATTTAACATTAATAGTACTTAACATTTATTGAGCATTTCTTAACTTCTGGGTATTCTCCTAAGTGCTCTGTATTTAAGACCACACTTAACCCTCATAAACTGATAAGGTAGACAGTATTATTTTCCTGCCTTTATTGATGAAGGAATTGAGACACAAAGCAGTATAAATAATGGGCCATGGAGGATTCAGGATTTAAATCCAAGCTAATTCCAGAGGCTCTGCCCCAGATTCAGTTCAGAAGTTCCTCTCCCTTTTCATTTTCACAGCCCCATTGCTGTTGAGGATACGGTTACCTCAACCAGGTGCTTTAGGGGTAAGTGGAGCTCACCAAACACCAATGGAAGTTTGGTTTTAATCTACTTTTCCAATCTACATTCCAGTAATTCAGTTTCCCATTGCTTCCTTTTCGGCTATATCTGGTATCTTGAATTTGTCCACTTCTAAAATACTGCTTAACTTCCCTGAATGCACTGCTTTTTCTTCTTCTTCTTTTTTTTCTTTGACTATGCAGCATGGGATGTGGGATCTTAGTTCCCCTGGCCATGGATGGAACCAGTGCCCCCTGCAGTGGAAACACAAAGTCTTAACCACGGGGCCACCAGGGAAGTTCCACACTGCTTTTTATAATATGCCAATATCATGGTCATCATTCCACATTCCAATCAATCTTCATACTTTGTAATGTTTAGTTTAGACATGTCTGGTGGGAAGTAACTCTTCTCCATGCCCCCCCCTCCCCACCCCCACCGATCCTGGTAGGAGAAACTTGAGAGCTCAATCTGAGAAGATCTTAAACCTATAGGTAACTAAACTCTAAAGCCCTCTCTCCTCCAATGTGTATTTATTTCACAGAATGACCTCATGCTTTGAGATACTTTTCATCCATTGGGTGAGATCCCATTCCTCATGTGCATTGCATAATGTAGGTCATAGAGGTGACCTGCACTATGATTGATAACTCTCAGTGTGGCTATTCCAAAGGAGAATAAATCATTAGCTCTATTATTGGTCAAGTGACATATTTAATGAAGAGCCTCAGTCCCACAGGAGGACTTGTCTTTAAAAAAGTTTCTAGATGTGAAGTGACAGATGAAGATGCATTGGGTACAATGCCTAGGTTTTCGCTTTTAAACCCCCACTATATTTTTGCTAAACATTGTCTTTATCAGTGGTCCTCACTTTTTCTTTGCTAAAGTAAGAAACTGTTCATAGACCTCTGTTTGGTAATAATTACATATCCAGTGTAAGTTGTTTTAAAATAAAAGCTATAATGGTCCCGGAAACACATTTAAACTAACTTGATTTTGTTTACTGCACTTGTACACTATCACATAAATATGTGAGATAAACTTTTAGTCACTCAGAAGATAACTATGAATTTGAGGATTTCCTGTAGTAAATCTGTTGCCCTCCATGACCTGAGAACCACAGGTTGAAAACCTCTCATTAGGAAACCATATTTGCAATTTTTTCATTTACTGTATTGTGAAATAACTCTCCTTCCTCCTCTTCTCTTCCTCTTGTCCTTTTTCTCTTTCTTCTACTTTCTCTTTCCTTCCTTGTCCTTTATGTCTGTCCTGTTAGCTTTGTTCTTTTTTCCCCATATAATGACTATGCAGAAACATATTTCGATCACTGAAATCTGACTGTATGGTTTGAACAAAATTTAGTTTGGAGACAGTCTCTGAAGACTCACTCATGGGCACCCACCATTCTCCCCTTTATGCTGGCTAAGAATTCCAAGTGTTATCCAGTCATGGGAGTCTGGCCGGCCTATCCCCAGCCTGAGAGAGTGAATATTAATTACTCAAGATAATCAAGATAATTATCCTACAGGTTTCAATTGATTGCTTTGTGTGTCATAAATTAGATGGAAAGAAGTCTGATTTCCTTATATTTAATAAAGATTTTCCTCCACAATAGAAGTAGAAAAACAAAGAGAAATTGCCTTTTCTGCCTCTGGATATTTTTCTATGAAGAAAAAATGCCTGTGACTGCTAAAACCCTGCCGCAGCCCTAAGAGACCAAACGTTATGTTGAGAGTGGCAGAGGAAACAGAAAGAAATGGGATTCCGGGTAAATGTTATCCACTGTAAGATCAGCCATCACACATTTTAGCATGTGACCTCACTGTTTAAACATTTTTAAGATTTCAGTTGCTCACAGAAGAATCATTATGTGCTCATTTCAGTAATTCTAATTTCTTATTATTTATGTTTCAAAGAAAAGCATGATGATCTATCCTAATTGTACTGATATTATACAAAACATCTTTTTGTTACATTAAAATAATCTGTAAGTTATCTGAAGAATCCAGGAGACAGACAGCACAATATAAATTTACCTTTTCATTTCAAATAGCTTTTTAAAATTAACACAAGAAAAAGTGAAAACTAATAATGATTGGGAAAGCTAACTTCTCTGAGATTTTTAAACTTTCATAATAATTTAAATATTATTATAGGATTGGCTGAGACATACACAAAATTATATTAATGCAACAAATATGTTTTTATTACTTTGGGGAGTCACATAGATTTTCTGGTGAAGTTTAATTGTTTATCATTGCCACTTTGGCAACATCTTTCATAAATATTTCAAATTAAAGCATTGCTCCTTTATTTCTAATATAAATCTGACTTTTAATATATAGATTATAATTATCTGGTCTTGGCTTTATTTTGGAAGAGTAATGATTAATTTCAATATACACTTTAAAATTTACAACTTTTTTTTAACCATGTAACATTATAGTTTTACAAGTAGTTATGTCATTGTTAGGATTTGTGTTTTATTATTCTCATTTTATAATAGAGAAAGCTAATTTCAGTGCCCTAACATTATTTACTCGGTATCATAAAACCAAAGGGGCAAAAGGTTAGACAAACATGCTCTTATTCCCATTATATATCATTATTCTATGTGTGGGTTAGTACAAAATCTGTTAGGCTCTCCATGGTTATTAGACTCAGTATAGTTAAGAATACCCACTCCAGTGTTCTTGCCTGGAGAATCCCAGGGACAGGGGAGCCTGGTGGGCTGCCGTCTATGGGGTCGCACAGGTCGGACACGACTGAAGCGACTTAGCAGCAGCAGCATAGTTAAGAATAATTACAAGGAACAGTTAAGGAGGCAAGGGTCACTGAGATATCTAACAAAGAAGCATAAACAAAAACTACCAGAATAGTTTATGGTTCTGATATCAGGAACTTGGAACTTTTTTCTTAACAAGACTGGGAGAGTCACAGAGTCAAGAAATAACATTCTGGAAACTTCAGGCAGCCCAGAATTACTAGAGTATCAGGTTGTTCAAACACTATGAAACTACTAATAGTTAAGCATTTTTGAACTATAAGAATGACAATTTCATCTAGTTGGATGTTCAAAAAAGACAAAAATGCATAGGAATTAAAAATGGAAAATATGAGTAAGATCAGACAGGTCATGGAAGTTATTGTGTGCTAGGAAAACAAGCTAAAGCTTATGTTCTAAGTCATTCAGGAGCACTGAAAATGTTTTAAGCATATGAATATCACAATCACATCTTCATTTAAAATAAACCCTCTGGATGTGTAGGAAAACAAAAAAAAAAAAAAACTACTTAAGGGCAGGGTCAAGGAGACTGCATAATTACAGGACAAGAAATTAATTACAATCAGTTGCAATCACTCAATAATAATAATGAGGATCCAGGGTGGCATTGGTGAAAGGAACAAATAAAGGGGTAGAACAGATAAATATTTATGTGATAAAACTTGTAATTTTATTCAACTAATGACTGCAGTTTTGATACAGGCAGAAGATCGTAGATTACTCTCAAGTTTCTACTTGCATGACTAGGTGGACATGTGAATTCAAGTGGCAAAACTGATGAGGTTGAGAAATTTTGGAGAGAGAGATATATACAGAGATAGATAGGGCAGGAGCCTGTATACAAATCAAATTTAAACGACAAGGCAAGAAAGAAAGGGAAACCCTTTAGGCTGATAAGGAATAGTCAAGATCATTAGTAAGGGTTCGGAAGAATGGTCCAAATAAGACAGAAGCCAGGGCAAGAAGAAATAACATTACTGTAACATGCAGTGATGAAAAAATTGAAGCCAGTAAAACATGCATTGAATTTAGCAATAAGTTACCCTGTAAGAGAGGAATAGAGTTTTCTGAAATATTGACAGTTATCAAAAATAAATAGGAAAAAATATCAAACTTTTGCGTGCTTATCACAGTTGTCTTTTTTGTTTACACTTTTATTTTGAAAGAGAATTATTAATTTTTGTGATTTTAACATGTTGTTGCTGTTGTTCTATTTGCTTTATAGATTGATATCTCCCCATAGGTGAGATATTTGGAAGCAGGCAGGCTAACATTCTAATATGGTTTGTACTCAAGACAGAACACCTAAGACAGGCTGCTCCCACCACCTACTCTTGCCACATCACTGGTAAAAGAGTTAAACTAGGGGGATTTAAGAGGTTGGGGATTACAGCATAATGATGTTTCAATCATTTTAAGCTTGAGATGCATGTTGGACATCCAAATGAAGTTTATGAACAGATAATTGGGCATATGCTCTACCACTAAGGGAGGCATCCCTTTTGAGATGATAATTTCTAAATCATAAGCTAACATATAATAAATTATAGCTAACAGATAGTGTGTGTTTCCCAGGTGGCGCTAGTGGTAAAGAACACACCTGGCAATGCAGGAGACAAAGGAGATGCAAGTTTGATCCCTGGGTTGAGAAGATCCCCTGGAACAGGAAATGGCAATCTGCTCAAATATATTTGCCTGGAAAATTGCTTGGACAGAGGAGCCTGAGAGACTATAGTCCATGGGGTCACAAAGGGTAGGATACTACTGAGCACTGGTATGTGATATCAAGGGAGGCTGCATGCAGTAAGGAAAGGCAGTGAGGAATCCCATAAACACAAACAGGTCTTATAAACAAGCAGCGGCCAAAAGCAACACAGACAAAACCACTATAAACAGTGGTGTGTGGGTGGAAAATAGAGTTCAAATGGGGACTTAAAATTTAAAAAGACATTAGAGAGGAAAATGTTTCAAGAAGGAGAGAATGGTTAGTTGTGACAAATACTGCTGATACTTTGTGCAAGATGAAGTCAAATAATTGGCCATTACCTTTGGCAGGATGAAGTTAATATCTTGGATTAGCACATTGTTTCTGTTGAATGGTGAGGCAAGTAGGCTAATCAGATTGAGGAGTAAAAGGAAGACAGGGGGACTGAGTGAGTAAAATGCTTTTAGACAATTTTTCTGTGTAGAGAAAGGTGAATAGCAGTAATAGGATGCTATGTCACCGGATTTTTAATGTGGATACAAAAGCTTTGGTGTCAGTTGAGTCTAATCTCCAGTGAAATGCAAATATGTTTTCCTTTCTGTAAATACTTTGAGATGGAATGGCTGGATCATCTTAAAGGAATATATTTACCTTTTAAAAAAAATTGCTCTTTTTTCCTTAAGAGTCATGCATTTTACCTTTGCAATAGCAGTGTCTCAGAGTTCTAGTTGCACCATTTCCATGATAATTTATATTATCAGTATTACTAGCTTAATTATTCCAAAGATGTATGGTAGGTTTACTTTATAATTTTCTTGGTGACTAATGACATTAGGTATTATTTTATGTGCTTTTTGGCTATTAGTATTATAGCAACCTGGTCAGGTTCACAGGTTACAATGCCAATAAATATGTGTGAGTTTGAAACCCAATGAGAGTTAAGCAATGCTGCAAAATATAACCACAATAATAGGGCATTAGCCATACTTGGTATATAGCTTAATTCAGATATTGAAGATGAAATGAGATAAATTTTAAAAAAGATAAAAATCTGTTTAGCCTAAACAGCTAGAGAGAATAACTTTAAACACTTTTAATAATAATAATATATATATAATGTAAAAAAATAACTAAAATGGAAAAAAGTAACCATAAACATCAATGGCTTTAAATTTAAAATGCCATGAAACCATCACTATTTCCAAACCCTTTCATCACCCTAAACAGAAATTCAGTAACCATTAAGCAGTAATTTCTCATTTTCTTCCCCTCAGCTCCCAGGAACCTCTAACCTACTTTATCTCCATGAATCTTCACATTCTAGATATTTTATATACATCAAGTCATTCAATATTTGTCCTTTTGTGGCAGGCTCATTTCACTTAGCACGGTGTTATCAAGGTTAACCCATGTTGTAGCAGACATCAGTTTACCTCGTTTCTTTTTACGTCTAAATAACTTTCTACTGTGCACGCCACAACTGCTGAAAGCCTCGCTCCTAGGGCCTCTGCTCCACAGCAGGAGAAACCACTGCAGTGAGAAGCCCCACGAGCCCCGCAAGCCCCACACCACAGCTAGAGAGTCCTCCCCTCTCGCCTCAACTAGAGAAAGCCAACACACGGTAACAAAGATCCAGGACAGTCAAATAAATAAAACTGCTTAAAAATGCTATTTGATTTTATTTATATATCATGTTTTATTTATTCCACTCATAGTTGTTACAAATATTGCTGCAGTGATAAGTGGTGTACAAGTGTTTGTTTGAGTCCTTATTTTCAGTTCTTTTGGTATAGAACTAGGAGTAAAACTGTTGGGTAACATAATGTTATGTTTTATTTTTGAAGAGTCACTGTGCTATTTTCCACAATAGCTGCACCATTTTACCTTTGCCTCATCAATGGATGCGGGCTCCAGTTTGTCTACATATTTGCTAACACTGTTATATTCCCTCCACTCATGTTTTGATTACTTTAATCCTAGTTGGTTTGAAGTGGTGTTTCACTATGGTTTTGATTTGCATTTCCCTAATGTCTAATAAACTTGAGCATATTTTCATAAACTATTGACTATTTGTATATCTTCTTCGGAAAAAATGTCTATTCAGTGATTTGTCCAGTTTTTACTGGTGAGCTTTAGGATGTGTGCTCAGTAGCTGCAGTCGTGTCTGACTTTTCTTGATGCTCTGGACTGTAGCCTATCAGGCTCCTCTGTCCATGGGATTCTCCAAGCAAGAATACTGGAGTGGGTTGCCATGCCCTTCTCCAGGGGATCTTCCCAGCCCAGGGATGAATCCATACCTCTTGTGTCTAATACACTGAAGGCAAATTATTTATCCACTGAGCAACCAGGGAAGCTATATTCTGGTTATAAACTCTTATCAGATACATTATTTGCAAACATTTTCTCTCATTTTACAGAGTTTCTTTTCACTTTCTTGCTAATACCCTTTAATGCAAAAATAAAATGTTAATTTTTATGAAGTCCAATTTATCTGTCCTATTTCTTTCACAAGCAATAAGCTTGTGTTTTGGGTGTCATATATGAGAATTTATTGCCAAATCCAAAGTCCTGAAAATTTAGCCCTAAGTGTTTTTCCTAAGTATTGTTTGGTTTTACCTCATATTTGTTTATCCATTTGATTTACTTTTTGTATATGGTATCAGATGGGAATCAAATTCTGTTGCTTGCATGTAGAAACTAGTTGTTCCAGCATCGTTGATTGAAAAGACTTTGTTCCCCAATGAGTATACTTGACATCCCTGTCATAAATCAGTTGTGTCCATAAATGTATATGTTTATGCCTAGGGTCTCAATTTTGTTTCATTGGTACATATGTCTGCCCTTATATCAGTATTATGCTGTTTAGATTACTACAGTTTTGCAAGAAGTTTTGAAAGTACAAATGCTCCAACTTTGTTCTTTTTCAAAATTATTTTAGCTATGTGGGGACACTTGCAATTCCATCTGAATTTAAGAATCAGCTTTTTCATTTAAGAATAAAAGGATGTTGGAATTTTGATGGGATTGCATTCAATCCTTATATACTATCTTGGGTAGTATTGATCATATATTTCCACATCTGTGTGTTGAGGCCTATATTAAATGACTTTTTATTTTAAAAAATGAGTCATAATTTATTCATTAGCAGAACATGAAGTGTTATTCATTCCTAGGATCCAGATAGAAATTCCAATGTTCCCAAAGTTACTAAAAATATACTGAACAAATCTATTTGTGGGAGAAAAAAAACAGTTTTTGTTTTGTTTTTGATTTATATTCTGCCATAGCTTAGCAATGTTAGATTTTAAAAGCTATCCACAGATCTTTTATTTTCTCTAGAAATTCTATACTTTATATAAAAGGATCTCAACCTTTGTTTCTAAGTGTGATGGCCAGAGCAACTTCAAACTACTATAAAGGAAATACATACCTACACGGGGAGAGAGTACTGGTGATTTTTATATACAAGGTAAATTATTATTTTAACCAAATATTTTGCATAGTAAAGAGAGGAGGTATAGCATGGTGACAGTAGCATAGGCTCCGAGTCAAACTTCCTGCATTTAATTCCCAGCTTCACCATTTATTAACCAAATAACATCAGGCAATTCACTTAAAGTCTCTCTGACTCAGTATTCTCATCTATCAAATGGGAATTATGATAGTTACATCAGAGGGTTTTCATGAAAATTCAGTTATTTTATATTTGCAATGAACATGGTAAGTGTTCACCTTCATTTCACTTTATAACTTACAAAGACATGTTAACATATTCTGTTATCTAATTCCCATAGTAACCTTGTGAAATAGAACATTATTAGCCCCACTTTACAAATGAAGAAACTAAAAATCACAGAGATTATGACATGCCACAGGCATATCAAAATCAAAACCTAGAAAGTTTTAGTTGCAAGATGAGTAAGGTCTAGAGAACTGCTATTCAACATTGTGCTTATCATTAAATATACTGTACATTTTAAAATTTAAAAGGGTAGACTTCGTGTTATTTGTTATTATCACATTTTTTAAAGCAAAGCCTATAAAATCAAATGATATTAAAACCAAATAATTGTTTCTCAGACCTACATTCTTTCTGTCAAAGTAAACTGCTTCTGCTTTCTATTTAAATTGAACAGTGAAAATAATATAAACTAAAATTATGTAATAGAATAGAAGAGGAAATGAAATAATGAATTTTCACAGCAACCTACAGAGAGCTAGTTCCCTTTTCCTTCCACTTATATATGTTTTTTTTCCTAGTTTCAGAGGATAGAAAGAGAATTAGTCATTGTGAAATTTATGTAGTGGTTAGCAATCTGCCAAATGCAGGATCATATTTAAAATTTGTACTACTCTGATTTCGTTATAACTAATCACATTTTATCCCAAGTCCTATAACTCTGGATGTAAGCACATCAACAATGAGATATGCTTGCATATGGGCTTTTTATTTGAATAATGCTTGATTATCGACTCATATTTTAAGACAATTTACTTTGTTCTTTTGGAATCTCATACACATAAGTAAAAATAAAAAATTGCACTGACATACTTTTTCAAAGATTCAACTGTACAACTCAGAATGACATAAAATATTTTAATAAATCTATTATTTTAATTTAATGAATCAATTATCTAGTAAATAAAATTCACACATAGATATATATTAACTATTATCATTTGCTACTATAAAGTCACCTGAAATATTTTGAGGTCATGGCTTTGAATTAAATGTAGAAAAGATTATTACCTTTCCTTAATACAAATGTCAATTGAAAGGCAACAGAACAAGTACCATGTAATCAGAATAATAAACATTGAGGCATACAACATATGCACATAGAACTTACTGTTTAATAAAAAGATTCTTCTGTAATAATGGCATTAACTATAATCTTACTTATGAGTAATCTGTGCATACTTGCAGCAGAATTGTATATAATACCCGAGATTATATCTGCTCTGAAAGAATTACTGGTTTTCCTGAACTCTAATTAGTTAAGAAAATGATGTTTAGATTTGTCATTAATCTCTTAAAAGGTAGTAAATGTAGGTAAATTAAATTATAATTAAAAACCTCAGCAGTTTAGTGAACAATTATTGAATGCACATTCTACCTGAGACAATATACTGAATATTAAAATGCAGTATAAAAAGAAAAATTCTATAGAAATATTATGTTATATTTATAATAAAATTCCATAGGAAAAAAACTATAGAATATCTTCAGACCAAGGATATTATACTCAATGAAAGTGAAAGTGAAAGTGAAAATCACTCCATCGTGTCAAACTGTTTGGAGGAATCCAGGGACTATATTCTCCAGGCCAGAATATTGGAGTGGTTAGCTATTCCCTTCTCCAGGGGCTCTTTCAAACCAGGGATCAAACCCAGGTCTCCTGCATTGCAGGAAGATTCTTTTCCAGCTGCGCTACCAGGGAAGCCCATTATACACAACTAGTTCAGTTCAGTTCTGTCGCTTAGTCGTGTCTGACTCTTTGCAGCCCCATGAAATGCAGCACGCCAGGCCTCCCTGTTCATCACCAACTCCCGGAGTTCACCCAAACTCGTGTCCATCAAGTCGGTGATGCCATCCAGCCATCTCATCCTCTGTTGGCCCCTTCTCCTCCTGCCCCCAATCCCTCCCAGCATCAGGGTCTTTTCCAATGAGTCAACTCTTCACATGAGTTGGCCAAAGTATTGGAATTTCAGCCTCAGCATCAGTCCTTCCAATGAATATTCAGGACTGATTTCCTTTAGGATGGACTGGTTGGATCTCCTTGCAGTCCAAGGGACTCTCAAGAGTCTTCTCCAACACTACAGTTCAAAAGCATCAATTCTTTGGCGCTCAGTTTTCTTCACACAGTCCAACTCTCACATCCATACATGACCACTGGAAAAACCATAGCCTGACTAGGCAGACGTTTGTTGGCAAAGTAATATCTCTGCTTTTTAATATGCTATCTAGGTTGGTCATAACTTTCTAGGCAAAATAAAAAATGACATAAAATTAGTCTAACATAACTTGTTCAAACAAAGTCATCAAAGGTTCTATTGCTCAATTAATTTTAGAAATTCAGCAAAATCACTGTCAAACTGATCGACTTAATTTTTTAGAGCAGCTTTAGTTTTCAGAAACATTAAGCAAATAGTAGAGAGGATAGTTAGCCTTTTTAGTCTACATTGTAAATTGCTTTATTTTCATGTCTTGAAACATTTATCTGCTGAACTTGTTTCCCTGTGCTATAAAATCATTCTTTAAATTATAAGCTAATTTAATTCATATTTAGTTTAGTGAAATTCAGTTTAGTTCAGTTCAGTCGCTCAGTTGTGTCTGACTCTGGGACCCCAAGGACTGCAGCATGCCAGGCCTCCCTGTCCATCACCAACTCCCGGATTTTACTCAAACCCATGTTCATTGAGTCGGTGATGCCATCCAACCATCTCATCCTCTGACATCCCATTCTCCTCTCACCTTCAATCTTTCCCAGCATCAGGGTCATTTCCAATGAATCAGTTCTTCACATCAGGTGGACAAAGTATTGGAGTTTCAGCTTCAGCATCAGTCCTTCCAATGAATATTCAGGAGTGATTTCCTTTAGGATGGACTGGTTGGATCTCCTTGCAGTTCAAGGGACTCTCAAGAGTCTTCTCCAACACCACAGTTCAAAAGCACCAATTCTTTGGTGCTCAGCTTTCTTCATAGTCCAACTCTCACATCCATACATGACTACTGGAAAAACCATAGCCTTGACTAGATAGAACTTTGTTGGTAAAGTAATGTCTCTGCTTTTTAATATGCTATCTAGGATGGTCATAACTTTTCGTCCAAGGAGCAAGCATCTTTTAATTTCATGGCTGCAGTCACCATCTGCAGTGATTTTGGAGCCCTCCAAAAATAAAGTCTACCACTGTTTCCATTCTTTCCCTATCTATTTGCCATGAAGTGGTGGTACCAGATGCCATGATCTTAGTTTTCTGAATGTTGAGTTTAAGCCAACTTTTTCACTCTCCTCTTTCACTTTCTTCAAAAGGCTCTTTAATTGCTCTTCACTTTCTGCCATAAGGGTGGTATTATCTGCATATCTGAGGTTATTGATATTGCTCCCAGCAATCTTGATTCCAGCTGTGCTTCATCCATCCCAGCATTGTTCATGATGTAGTCTGCATATAAGTTAAATAAGTAGGGTGACAATATACAGCCTTGACATACTCCTTACCCTATTTGAAATCAGTCTGTTGTTCCATGTCCAGTTCTAACTGTGGCTTCCTGACATGGATTCTGATTCTCAAGAGGTAGGTAAGGTGGTCTGGTACTCCTATCTTTTCCAGAGTTTGTTGTGGTCCACACAGACAAAGGTTTTGACATAGTCAATAAAGCAAAAGTAGATGTTTTTCTGGAATTCTCTTGTTTCTTTCTATGAACCAAATGATGCTGGCAATTTGATCTCTGGTTCCTCTGCCTTTTCTAAATCCAGCTTGAACATCTGGAAGTTCACAGTTCACCTACTGTTGAAGTCTGGCTTGGAGAATTTTAAGTATTACTTTACTAGCGTGTGAGATGAGTGCAATTGTGCTGTAGTTTGAGCATTCTTTGGCCTTGCTCTTCATTGTGATTGGAATGAAAACTGAACTTTTCCAATCATGTGGCCACTGCTGAGTTTTCCCAAATTTATTGAAATTACATTATTATTTTAATAGGTAGTTCGTTCTAAAATCTCTAGATTTTTTTTTCGGAGAGCAAATGAGACACAATTCAATTAACATTTGGGCAACTGCCTAACAGTATGGATGGAAAAATTAAAGTCATAAGCATCATCAGCCCAAATAAATTTCTAAGGATTGAAGATTTACAAAGAAAAAAACTATAAAAAAGCAACTAGAAATATGTTACATTAGATATATAGTCTAATATATACCTATTATTAGATATAGAGTCTAGATATATAGAAATATAATACATTAGAAACTTAGTCTGGTTATAGGGAATTTATTCATACATCAGATACAAAATGAAAAAGTTATAGAAGAGAAAGAAGTGCATTGATTAGATGAAATGTCAACCCACTATAGTACTCTTGTCTGAGAAAGCCCATGGACAGAGGATCCTGGTGGGCTACAGTCCAGAGTGTTGAAAAGAGTTGAATACAACTTAGCAAGTGAGCACACAGAAAATGTCTAAAGATGTCATAAACAAAACTGTATATTTCAAGTACATACTACTAAAAACTAAATAGAAATTACTTATAATTCTCTCTAGCAAATAAGAAGACATGATTTTACAAAATAAGCTCAGAAACAGTTAGGAAGATCTATGGAGACTATAGGCCAAACTATTTAAAAGATAATCCAGCAAATATACAAAATTCAAAGGAAATCAAACTGCAAGATTAAAATGCAATGGCAGAATTGAAACACATAGGAGACAATAAAGAATGTAAGTGATAAAGCATGAATTTATATAATGGTATGAAAAGTTCTCCTAGGATTAAAATGAAAAGGAATGAAAACTATAAGAGAAATAAATATGGAAAACAACTAAGCTGCCTAAAAATTATGTGTTCCAAATGATCTGAAAAGAGGCACGAGTCAGAATAAACTGAAAACAGCATAACTAAAATAGGTGAAAGAAGTCAAAATAATCAGATAAAAGGGTTTCACTACGGTTTAGCACAGGGATTTCAGGGAAAAGAGAATGATTGATGTCCACAGATTGGGTCATTTTGTCCCCCTAGTAATTAAGGTCCTCCTCTGATGTGGTTGTTTCTTAATTAGCTTCAGGTGAGATACATGTATCTTCACACATTGTGTCCATTCAGAGAAGTCAAACCATATACCTCTTCCACAGATTTCATCATCAATTTGTGAGTTGTGAAAATAAAAATGACTAAGTGAGAGGAGCAAAGGCTCTTTCTTCTGATCTTATTATAACAAAGGAATCAGCCATAATGACTCACATTTTGGCAGACACTAACAAAGAAGACAAAACAATACAAGAGGTTGACAGTTAGGGGGAAAAAACTTTAGGTATGCACTGACTAGGGCTTCCCTGGTGGCTCAGATGATAAAGAATCTTCCTGCAATGCAGGAGACACAGGTTCAATCCCTCAGTTGGGAGGATCACCTGAGAAGGGAATGGCTACCCATTCTAGTATTCTTGCCTGCAGAATTCCATGGACAGAGGAGTCTGGGGGGCCACAGTCCATGGGGTTGCTAAGAGTTGGACAAGACTCTGTGACAAACTTATGCAGTGATTGCAGGTGGTTGGTATAAGGAAGCTGTAGGTGGGCCAACTAGAAGTGGGCATTCTATGTGATTGGTTAGGGGTTCGCATTTGGTTTTATCTAGTTGGTACTAAGTTGAAAACAGGGACGAAAAATAGGGAAGCTATCAATTATTATCAACTCCTGGCCATGTTGGGTCAACTGCTATGAAAAAAATAATAATAACAACAACTTGCTGAGTTGTTACCAAGGATAACAATCTTGCATCCTTTAAGTCTGAATTATAGCAGACTTATTTCCTGGGCTATCTGTGTAGACAATGAGGTTGGTTTCTTGGGCAGTTTACTTTAGATTGTGGATCTGAGTTCAAATGTTATATAAATACGTACTCTGGCCATTGTCCATTATATAGTCAGTCTCTTGGTGTGGTGTTTGTCCCAAGCACTGAATCACTATGCCAAGCTACTGACTACTATGACTGATCAGTGCAGTCACATCTCTGGCTACAACTACTCTCAAGCAAGATATATACCAAGTGCACTACTCAGAGTTCTCTTCCATGAGGAGATTCCCCATTTACTCTGTCCTTCAAAAGCACCCTGGAATACAACTATAGTAGTATTGTCTTCATCCAGTTGTGGGTTCACTTCAGTTCAATCACTCAGTTGTGATCGACTCTTTGCAACCCCAAGGACTGCAGCACCCAAGGCCTCCCTGTCCATCACCAACTCCCAGAGCTTGCACAAACACATGTCCATTGAGTCATGTCCATCCAACCATCTCATTCTCTGTGATCCCCTTTTCCTTCTGCTTTCAATCTTGCCCAGCATCAGGGTCTTTTCCAATGAGTCAGCTCTTTGAATCAGGTAACCAAAGTATTAGAGTTTCAGTGTCAGTATCAGTCCTTTCAATGAATATTCAGGACTGATTTCCTTTAGGATTGACTGGTTTGATCTCTTTGCTGTCCAAGCGACTCTCAAGAGTCTTCTCCAACTCCACAGTTCAAAACCATCAATTCTTTGGTGCTCAGCTTTCTTTATAGTACCACTTTCATATCCATCCATGACTACTGGAAAAACCACAGCTTTGACCATACAGACCTTTGTTGGTAAAGTAATGTTTCTGCTTTTTAATATGCTGTTGAGGTAGGTCATTGCTTTTCTTTCAAGGAGCAAGTATCTTTTAATTTCATGGCTGCAGCCAGCATCTATAGTGATTGTGGAGCCCAAGACAATAAATTTTGTCACTGTTTCCATTGTTTCCCCATCTATTTGCCATGAAGTGGTAGGACCGATGCCATGATCTTCATTTTTTGAATGCTGAATTTTAAGCCAGCTTTTTCACTCTCATCTTTCACTTTCATCAAGAGACTCTTTAGATCCTCTTCACTTACTGCCATAAGACTGGTGTCATTCCCATATCTGAGGTTACTGATATTTCTCCTGGCAATCTTGATTCCAGCTTGTGCTTCATCCAGTCCAGCATTTCTCCTGATGTACTCTACATATAAGTTAAATAAGCAGGGTGACAATATACAGCCTTGAAATACTCCTTTCCCAATTTGGTAAAAGGCAAAAGATTTATATGCTTTGAAGAGAAACCAGATTATGTCCTTTCTCAATTTGGATCAGCCCGTTGTTCTGTGTCTGGTTCTAATTATTGATTCTTTACCTGCATACAGATTTCTCAGGAGGCAGGTAAGGTGGTGTGGTATTCCCATCTCTCTAAGAATTTTCCACAGTTTACTGTGTTCCACACAGTCAAATTTTAGCTTAGTCAGTGAAGCAGAAGTAGATGTTTTTCTGGAACACTCATGCTTTTTGCATGATCCAGTGGATTTTGGCAATTTGATCTCTGGTTCCTCTGCCTTTTCTAAATCCAGCTTGAACATCTGGAAACTCTTGGTTCTTGTACTGTTGAAGCCTCACTTGGAGAATTTTGAGCATTTCTTTGCAAGCATGTGAGATGAATGCAATTGTGCGGTAGTAAAGATTCTTTATAAAGAAAGCTGAGTGTCAAAGAATTAATGGTTTTGAACTGTGGTGATGCAGAAGACTATTGAGAGTCCCTTGGACAGCAAGAATATTCACCTATCCATTCTAAACGAATTCAGTCTTGAATATTCATTGGAAGGACTGATGCTGAAGCTGAAACTCCAATACTTTGGCCACCTAATGAGCTGACTCATTGGAAAAGGCCCTGATGCTGGGAAAGATTGAAGGCAGAAGGAAAAGGGGATGACAGAGGATGAAATGGTTGGATGGCATCAACAATTCAATGGACATGAGTTTGAGCAAGCTCCGGGAGTTGGTGATAGACAGGGAGACCTGGCGTGCTGCAGTCCATGGGGTCTCAAAGAGTTGGACACAACTGAGTGACTGAACTTAACTGAATTTGAACATTGTTTGGCATTGTCTTTCTTTGGGATTGGAATGAAAACTGACCTTTTCTAGTCCTGTCATCACTGCTGAGTTTTCCAAATTTGCTGGCATATTGAGTGCAGCACGTTTACAGCATCATCTTTTAGGATTTGAAATAGCTCAACTGGAATTCCAATACTTCCACTAGCTTTGTTTGTAATGATGCTTCCTAACGCACATTTGACTTCCGTCTCCAGGATGTCTGCCTCTAGCTGAGTAATCACTGCATTGTAGTTATCTAAGTCATTAAGATCTTTTTTTGTATAGTTCTTCTGTATATTCTTGCCACCTCTTCTTAATATCTTCTGCTTCTTCTTGGTCCATACTGTTTCTGTCCTTTACTGTGCTCATCTTTGCATGAAATGTTCCCTTGGTATCTCTAATTTTCTTGAAGAGATTTCTAGTCTTGTCCATTCTTTCGTTTTCCTTTGTTTCTTTGCATTAATTACTTAGGAAGGCTTTCTTCTCTCTCCTTGCTATTCTTTCAAATTTTGCATTCAGGTGGATATAACTTTCCTTTTTCCTTTTCCTTTCACTTCTCTTCTTTTCTCCACTATTTGTAAGGCTTCCTCAGACAACCATTTTGTCTTTTTTCTGTTTCTTCTTCTTGGGGATGGTTTTGATCACCACCTGGTATATAATGTTATGAACCTTTGTCCATAGTTCTTCAGTCGTTCTATCTTTCGGATCTAATCCCTTGAATCTATTTGTCATTTCTACTGTAGAATTGTAAGGGATCTGATTTAGACTGTGGGTATTGTCTCCATATTGTGCACAACCATCTGTAAAAACACACCTATTTTTTTCTTCCTCAGTCATTTGGTCATTGGGAACTCACCATAAGGCACTAAATGTGGTTACAAGAAAATAAGCAATTTGTCAGAAATAGGCATTTAGGTTACTTGCTCATCCAACTTACCTGTGCTAACAAGACTTATTCAAGCCCACCTTTGAATATACTCTCCCATTTGACATTGGACTGCTGCTCTGCACACTCAACTTTAAGGCTTGTTATATCAGAAAATACCCAGAGCATTACCATCAAGTCTCTATCACTATTAGCTCCAATAGCAAGCTAGAAACAGCATCTCAAAAAAGAAAAAAAAAGAGAGAGAGAGAGAAGAGAATAGCTATCTGCAGTATATGTTATGGTCTGACCTTAAAATCTCAAAATCCTATGCTGTTATTCATCTCTATGTGTTTTCCAAAAGTTGCATATAGCATTTCTAACCACGTGGTAGAAAAGCTTGTTAGGATCCTTTATTGCAGTTTCTTCTTACTCTGTATCACACTTAAAACAGGCAACCTCTTAAATTACTTGGTAATTGGTTTGAAGTAGCATACTCAAATGAGGAAATATGTTGCTTCCAAAATTCAAAAAGATCCACTAAGCATTGTGACCTCCTTCTTAGTGGTAGGGAAGCAGATGCAACAAATTGTCTTTCCCCTGAAATGGATAATTCAACCTTCCCAAGAGAGCTGGACACCTAGAAATTTCACCGAGGTATCAGACCTCTAGATATTTGTGGGATTTGTTTCCTACTTTCTGGCATGCTTGTTTCTTACCAATGTATCTGAAGTAGTTCCAGCTTTCTACTCTCCAGATCCAATTATTTGGTTATCATTGATGTGATGGACTAGTAGTATGTCTATGGAAAAGAGAGGTGATGAAGATCCGTGAATACTACATAATGGCTTAGAGTTGGAGCACTGGTACAGTCCTAACATGATACAGTGAATATATGCTGCTGGCCCTTCTGAAAGAAAACTGTTCTTTACAATCTTCTTTTTTTAACAGGTATGGATAAAAATGTTCGTGAGATGGATAACTGCATAACTGCATACCAGGTACCGACAAAGCCATGTCTAGAATAGCAGCTACAATTGGAGTCCACAGCTGGATAGATTTATGATAATCCACTGTCATTCTCCAAGAACCATCTTTCTTCACCAAAGGGCAAACACTTGAGGTCAAGGGGAATATGGTGGGTGTCATCACTCTTTCATCATTTTTGTCCTTGATGGTAATATAAGTTTCTATAGTGCCTCTTGGAATTTAATATTGTCTCATTATTTTGATAGGGAGAAGCAGTGCTACTGGCTTCCACTTAGTTTTTGTCATTATAACCCACACTTCATGGGGCAGGGAACAAACGTAGAGATTTTACAGGTTTTGAAACATGTTTATTCAAACTATACATACTGAAATTGAGGAAATAACCACAGGTTATATGAAATAGACCTGAGTCAAAGTTCTATTCATTTCCTATGCTTCATATTTATTATCTGAAAAAAATGAGGTATGACAAACATCTACTTTATACTCTTGTGAGATATAAACAGGATAACTCTAAATGACATACTTATTAAAGTTCTGGCACATAATATGCCTCAAAAATATTAGATTTTTTTTAAATTTAAGGTTTGTGAAAAATATATTTACTGTACTGACAATTCTGTATCAGAGTACAAACTTGATTTATTAGAAAGATATGAAATCAAACTAAAACAACTAAAGACATTGCAGCTATCTTTCTATTATGCAATTGTAAAATTTAAAATGAATACTCAGCATAATTTCTTATCTAAAATTTAAGTAATTTAAAATTTAAATAATTAATACCTTTTATAATGAATATTCAAAAATAACTTGAATATACTATATCATCATAACTATTGTAAAATTTCTAGAGCAAAATGTTGGGAGGAAACAATTTAATTTTTTTCATGGACTATAATTTTTCTACTTTTATAAAAATTATCTATTTATATTTTTATAGCATTATCTGTTAGCAGCTGAAATCAAAGTTTAAATATTAAAAAATAAGAAGTCAGAAATTACTTATGAAATTCAGAACAGCCTCCTAGGCATTTTGTAATTTGTTACTGTGAGGACAGCTGGGAAAAGACACGGTGATGTGCAGACATCCAAGAAAGACAGAGCTGAAACAAACCTAGTCTGAGGCTTGTCAATGAACAGGAAGGACAGAGAGACTGTCACAAGAATAACACATGAAGAAGAAGTATCATTATCAGGATGCATAGAAAGGATTAAAACAAGGCAGAAAGAACCAAAAACCCAGCATAAAAGTGAAAATGAGTAGTAGAAAGGAGTATCAGGAACCTGAGGGTGAAAACAGCAGGGAACAGAGAAGCTCTCTTCATATTGTCCAGCATGCTCTTTGAATATGCTTTTGGATTATGCTCTTTCCCATCCCCACTGTCAGAACCTGGAGACGCTCCTCTATACTGCTAAGAATGCGGTAGGCTTTGCTGGAACCACAAACTCTATAATTTAGCGGCCAAGCACAACCAGCATGCTTCCTCCCTTATGCCACAGCGTGCTGAGGGTTGAGCGGGTCTCTCCTAAGCAGAGGGTCAGGGACATAGGGCTGCAGACCACCGTGGCCTCATCTAGCCAGGACACTAGTGGTGCCCCTCGCCAAGTGACACCCTTTCTGTCCACTTACTTGCTTTGGCCTGAACCAATCACATGACAGACCTCACTTCTCTGTAGGTGGGTAACTGTAGAGAGGCACATGGACATTTATTCTCCTAATAGTTTCTTTCTTTCTCTCCACCCATTCCCACCTAACTAAAATAGCATTGCAATAGCATTGTTATTCATTTCATAACAATTTTCGCCTCCAATTATGGTCCATGTACTTTCTTTAAAATTCCCCTTTCTCAAAAGCATGTTCAACGACAATCTATCACTACTCACTAGGTTAAAACTAAATTCCACATCCTGATTTATAAAAATCTCCATATCCTGGTTCTACTTCACATAACTTGAACAAAAGATAGCAAAAGGCATGCATACTGTGACTTCTACACAAGCCATGTCACTGTAAGTCTCATTCGTGTCATTCTCTTCACTGTGACGACAGTCATCCTTCTATCCACATAGACGGCTATTGTTATGAACTCTATCTGGACACTAAATGAGTTCACGTCTAAGGAGATCCCTGCTGCCCATTATTCCCAACTTCAATCCAATCAGCAACTAGCTCATCTGAGCATTGAGACTGAGATTGGTAAGAACTTGGCACCTGGAAAGAACTTGGAGACAACAGGTCTAGAAAAAGAGGACAAACCAAAACATTTTCCCCTGTGAAGTGAGGGCCAAGCAGAATAAGATGAATTCTATAAATAAAATAAAATGTGGCCTAAGAAAGGCCAGTGCTGATCTCTAAGCATGCCTGTTAAAGAATTTTTACTGGTTTTCTGGACTCCTAGATTGAGAACTGGTAGTCTGAATTCTCTCTACCACTGAGGTGGAAATAGCACCATCCTTTGGAGATGAGAAGTCAGGGAATAAACTGACTTCATTGCTGAGCATGCGAGAGATAAAATGAACTTCACAACTGACACTCCACCAACCCACAGGACAGACTTTTGGTTCCTCCCATAAGTCATAAAACTGTCACCTATTAAGCATTTCTAGGACTGGACCTAAATTCCAAGAGTAGTATTTAAGTAGGAAGAGAAAAATAATCTAAGAAGTTTCAAAATAAAGGAGGAAATGGGAAAAAAAAAGCGCTCACAGTATACTGAGTTGAAACTTCTATAAGAGAGAATAATGTCAAGCAAAATAAATAAGAACGCTTTAGTGTGATTCAATTATAGTACAAAATATTTTCTAGGGATATGTAGGTAGGTAGACAGTATGATAGTTATTTAAGTATGTGTATAATACTTTATTTGAATTTTTTTTAATATCTGAAATATGGTTATTGAAGTGTGTTACTGAAAAAGACCCAGATTAGGAATTCATTCAAATTGAAGAAAACTTTGAAAGCACAGAGCAAATGGAATTACAGAAGGAGCAAAAATCATTAGGGAGAAAAGGCAAGAATTAAAAAAAAGGAAAACATATCCTTGAGCTGAGACAAACCAGATTCTGTAGATTAAAAGCTGTCACTGAATTCCAAGAGAATCAATGAATAAAGAAAACCCTTTGGTATATTCTGATATAATTCTTTAACTCCAGGAGTAAAGAAAAAATGTCATATGCTTCTAGAATAGATACTTAATTACAAAGTGAAAAGAATCAGAGTTAAGAAAGATCTATTAATGCTGATGTTGCTAGTTAGAAAACAATATAAATAGTAAGTTACATACACAGTATTAAAAATATATTTGCTAATACAGGAGAATTTGAGAAACAGAGATCCCAGCATAAAGTAACATGAAAAGAGAAAGAAAATCTCTTCAGCTTTTACAATGAAGAAGCAAACATTTCTTTCAATAAAATGCCTAAAACATTTTTTTCTCATTTCTGGGGTTCTAATAGTATTGCTTGCCCATCTCTGAATTCTATATGAAGTTATAGAATATTACTAAGATTTGCTTACCTAATAATGATATGTTTCTGAAATGTTAATGTTTATCCAAACGTGCATAGAGCAAATGAAGAGTGTGCACTTCCTCAAAATCAATTTGTACTGTTAGAAAGGGGGAATAAAAATTAGGTCCATTTATATTCATGGATAGGAAGACAAGATTGTCAAGATGTCAGTTCATCCCTGCTTTCATATGTATATACATAGATATGTATACACACATAAATATGTATATGTGTATTTTTAACATGATCCCAAACAAAACATTTTTTAATTTGAACATATTTTATTTTTATTTTTTACTGTGTGGGTTTAGTTTAATTTTTATTTTATACTGAAGAATAGTTGATTAACAATGTTCTATTAGATTCAGGTGTGCAGAAAAGTGATTCAGTTATACATATACATGTATCTATTCTTTTTAAAATTCTTTCCCCACAGAATACTGAGCAGTAAATCTTAGCAAGTTCTTTGGTGGATATTTACATACTAATTCCAAAGTTCACTTGGAGAAACAAAATATGCACAATAGTCATCACAATATGGAAGAAGAAGAAAGTTTGAAGATTGACACCGTCTACCTTTAAGACTTAACTATAAAGCTAAAGCATAAAGGACAGTCGTTTTGGTGAAAGAAGCCACAGATAAATGGAACAGAATACAGAGCCAAGAAATAAATCACCATAGTCATACTGAAATGATCTTTGACAAAGAAGCAAAGGCAATACAAACAATGCTTGAACAACTGATCATCCACATGCAAAAAACTGAACAGACCTTACACCCTTCAAAAATTAACTCACAGTGGATCATAGACCCAAATGTAAATTGGAAAACTATAGCTTTGAGAAGACAACATAGGAAAAAACCTTGGTAACCTTGGGTATGCCACCGATTTCTTAGATAAAACATCAAAATCATGAACCATGAAAGAAATAGTTAATAACCTGTACTTCATTAAAATAAAAATTGCTCTGTGAAAAACAATGCCAAGAGAATAAGATGTCAAGACAAAGATTTGGAGAAAATATTTGCAAAAGACACAACTGATAAAGGACTGTTATCCAAAGTATACAAAGAACTCTTAAAACTCACCAACATGAAAATGAACAACTCAGTTAAAAGTGGGGCATAACCTTATCAGACACCTAATCAAAGATATACAGATAACAAACACATATATAAAAATATTCTATAAGCTATATTACCAGGGAAACACAAATTAAAAGAAGGAAAGGTTCTGGCTCAAGATGGTAACAAAGGAACCTTCTGAACTCACCACTTCCCACAGATACATCAAATTTACAGCTGCATATAGAACAATTTCCTTTTAAAGAAATCCAGAAACAAGCTAAACAATTCTTATATATATATTGGGCAAAAAAAGAAAAATGCATTGAAAAGGATAGGAGTGACTGAGACACAAATTTATCACAAACCCTACCCCAGAACAGTAATGCACAACCAGAATGGAGCTTCCAACTCTCAGCTTCTTCTGAGGATTCAAGATATCTGGACCTTCATCTCACACCCACCTTTTAAAACTTTTGCCTAAATGTTGGGATCCAAAACATTTAGCTTTGAAAGCCAACTGGGATTGCATCCATGAGACCCACAAGACTTTAGGGAACTTGGAAACAGTTCTTAAGGGGCTTACTGTGGCTATCCTTTTAAGGCCCAGCACAGAGGCAATAGACTGAAAGATGTACATTCTTTCTATTACAGAAAACTGGTTGATTATCTTAAAGAGTTTGACCTGAGGGGAAGTGTTCTAATCTAGCACACATCTAGGAGCTAACTGCTCTAATCTCCAGAGACCGGGGAGGCTGACAGGCACAATCTTCTTGCCACTCTCTCTGCCTTACTCCAGGTCCTTGGTGTCCTAGAAAGGAAACTGTGCACACGTCTAGTGACCCAGTTTTTGCAAGAGCCACCCAGAGGACACCTCGATCATCAGGCTTTGGTGGCCAGTGGGACTTATATTCACACATAAAGGACTGTAATAAGAAGAAACAGTTCTTGGCCAACTGTTCCCCCAGAGCACAATGCAGAGGCATCAGACAGATGCCAGGTTCTTTCAGAAAACAAAATTAATAAAGCAGTTAATAAAATGGCAGTAAGTTCATATCTATCAATAATTACTTTAAATAGACTAAATTATCCAACCAAAAGACACAGAAAAGCTGAATGGATCAAAAAAATAACATCTAATATTTTTCTGCTTTAAGAGATTCACTTCAGCTTTAAGGAAAGGGAAGGGATTGAAAAAGATATTCCATGGAAATTGAAACCAAAAAAAGCTGGAGTAGCTATCCTCAGATAAAATAGACTTTAAGATGAAGAGTAAACTGAGACAAAGAAGATAATTATATAATAATAAAGTTACAAATATAAAAAAAAGAATATTTATGCACCCAACATAGGAGTACCTAAATAAGTAAAGTGAACATTAATAGAACTTACAGGGAGAAATAAACATCCATACATTAATTGTAGGGGACTTTAATACTCCACTTTCATCAATGGAGAGATTATCCAGAAAGAAAATCAGTAAGGAAACACTAGACTTAACTCATTAGATCATATGAATTTAATATTTATAGAACACTGTATCTAAAAGCAGAAGAATGCACAGTCTTTTCAAGCACACAGAGAATGTTCTCCAGCATGGATTATGTTAGGCCATACAAAAGGTCAATAAATTTAAGAAGACTGACATCATATCAAGCATCTTTTCTGACCATCATGGTATAAAGCAATCAATCAATTATAAGAAGAACACAGGAAAATCAACAAATTGAAAAGATTAAACAATTTGCAGTAGAACAACAAATGGATCAAAGAAGAAATCAAGAGAAATTTTTAAAAAATTCCTGAGACAAATGACAATGGAAATATAACATACTAAAACTTAGGGACTAAAACAAAAGCAGTTCTTAGAGGGAAGTTTATAGTGATAAATGCCTACATTAAGAAATAAGAAAGATCTCAACCTAACTTTCTACCATAAGGAACTAAAAAAAAAAAAAAGGAAGATCAAATGAAGCCATATGAAGACCAAACTTAATAGAATAAAGAAATAAAGATCAGAGTGGAAATAGAGACTAAAAAGTCAATAAAAACTCAATAAAACTAAGAACTGACTTTTTGAAAACATAAAACAGACATATTTGAAAATCACAAAGAAAAAAAAATAAAAGATTCAATTAAATAAAAATAGAAATGAAAGAGGAGACATTACTCTGAATTCACAGAAATGCAAAGTATCATAGAGACTACTGTTAACAATTATGCAATGAAAAATTGGACCACCCAGAAGAAATGGATAAATTACTAGAAATATATCAAGACTGCATTATGCAGAAATGGAAAATCTGAGCAGACTGGTTACTAATAAGGAGATTGAATCAATAATAGAAACCTCTCAACAAACAAAATTCCAGGACCAGATGGATTCACTGGTGAATGATACCATTTGAAGAATTAATACTGACTCTTTTCAGACTCTCAAATTAGAAGTGCAGGATACACACCCAAACTCATTTTATAATACTAACACTACCCTGATACCAAAATAGAAGACAGTAAAGGAAAGAAAATCATAGGCCAGTATCCCTGATGAACAAAGATACAAAAATTCTCAACAAAATATTAGCAAACAAAATTCAACAATATGTTAAAAGAATCACCACCATGGCCAAGTGGGATTTTTTACAGGTATTCAAGAATAGTTCTACATCTACATGTGGTATATATGTGAGATATACCACATTAACAAAATGAAGTATCAGAATCATATGACCATCTCAATAAAAGCAGAAAAAGCAATTTGACAAAATTTAACATCCATTTTTAATAAAAACACTCAGCAAAGTGGGTATAGAAGAATGTATTCCAACAAAATAAAGGCCATATATGACAAGTCTACAAACTAATATCACACTGAATGACGAAAAGCTAAAAACTTTTGCTATAAGATTTAGAACAAAACAAAATCTCAGGATTTACTTGACACTATATTAGAAGTTCCAGCCAGAGTAATTATATAATAAAAGTAAATAAAAGATACCAAAATCAGAAAGGAGGTAAAACTATCTGCATTTGCAGATGACATGATATTATACAAAGAAAATCCTAAAGATTCTACCAAAAGAAAACTGCTAGACTAAATTCAGTAAAAAAAAGTTTAAGATCCAAATCAATGTATCAAAACTAGCTGTCTTCCTATATACTAATAAAAAAATCAGAAAGCAAAACTGAGAATACAATTTTACTTAAAATTGCATCATAAAGAATGAAATACCTAGTAATTATTAACCAAGTAATTTACCCAAAGAGATGAAAGACTTATCCACTTGAAAAACTATTGTATATTAATGCATATATATGGAATCTAGAAAATGATGCTAATGAACCCTTTGCAGGGCAGTAATAGTGGCACAGACGTAGAGAATGGACTCATGGCCACAGAGAGGAAGGAGATGGGGTGCAAACCAAGAGTAGCACTGACACGTATACAATACCATGTATAAAATCGACTGCTAGTGGGAAGCTGCTGTCAGTACAGAGAGTTCAGCTGAGTGCTCGTGACGACCTAGAAGGGGGAAGTGGGAGGTTGGGGGGGAGGTTCAAAAGGGACGGGGTGTGTGTATACATAGGGCTTCCCAGGTGACACTGGTAGTAAAGAGCCTCCTGCCAATGCAGGAGACATAAGAGACATGGGTTTGATTCCGGGGTCAAGAAGACCCCCAGGAGGAGGGCATGGCAACCACTCCAGTATTCTTGCCTAAAGAATCCCTTGGACAGAGGAACCTGGTGGGACAGAGGAGCCTGTAGGGTTTCAAAGAGTCAGACACGACTAAAGGGGCTTATCATGCACACGTGAACATACGTATCCATATGGCTGACTCATGATATTGTACAGCAGGAACTAACACAACATTGTAAAGCAATTAAATTCCAATTAAAAACAAGAGATGTTGGTGGAAGAAACTTAAAAAAACAAAGGACTCAAATAAATGGAAAGATACTCCAGGCTCATGGATTAAATTAATATTGTTAAAATATCCATAGTACCCAAAGAAATCTACAGATTTAATGCAATCCTTATCAAAATTCCAACAGCATTTTTCAGAGAAATTAAAAAAAAATCCTAAAATTTATACAGAAGCACAAAAGACTCTAATTAACCAAAGCAATTTTGAGAAAGAATAACAAAGCTAGAGGTATCATGTTTCCTGATTTCAAATTATATTAAAAAGCTAGAGGCAATCACAGCATTATCGTGTTAGCATGAAAAAACACACATAAGTCAGTGAAACAGGATAGAGAGGCTGTATCTATATCATCAATTATTTACAACAAAGAAGCCAAGAACATACAATGGGGAAAGAATGATCTTTTCAACAAATGGTGTTGGAAAAACGGAACAGTCACAAGCAAAAGAATGAAACTGGACCACTATATTACAACTTATTTAAAGATCAACTCAAAGTGAAAGTCTTGAATGTAAGACCTAATTCCATAAACTTCCTAGAAGCAAATATAGTGGATAAGCTTCTGCTCTTGGCAATTTCTTTTTTTCCAGTTTGACACCAAAAGTAAGGGCAACAAAACCAAATATAAACAAGTGGAACCATGTCAAACTACAACGTTCTACAAAGGATTCTATCAATAAAATGAAAAGGCAATCAACAGAATGGAGAAAAGATTTGCAAATCATTTATTGATAAGGGGCTTATATCCAGAATATGTAATAAACTTATACAACTTAATAGAGAAAATAAACAATTCAGTTTAAAAATGAGCAGAAAAACTGAATAAACACCCCCCCCCCCACCCGGCAAAGAAATACACAAATGACCAAAAAGGACTTGAAAAGGTACTTAACATCAAAAATCATCAGGGAAATGTAAAGCAAAACCACAATGAGATGTCAACTTACACCTGTTAGAATGGCTGTCATCAAAAAGACAAGAGGTAAAAGTGTTGGTGAGGATGTGGAGAAAAACAGAAAGCCCCTGCACTGTCAATAGTAATGTAAACTGGTGCTGTTACTATGGAAAACAATATGTGTATTCCTAAAACATATTGAAAATAGAACTACCATATATTCACATGTTCATTTCTGGGTATTTATCTGAAGGAAATGAGATAACTACCTTAAAAGGTATTTGCAGATCCCTGTATTCTTTGCAGTATCATTTACACCAACCAAGCTATGGAAACAACTTAAGTGTCCATCAAGAGAGAACTGGATAAACAAAATGTCACACACAAAATGGAATCTTATTCTGTCATAAAAAGACAGAAATCATGTCATTAGTTACAACATGGAAGCATCTTGAGGGCATATGTCAAGTGAAATAAATCATATAGAGAAAAAGAAATACTGTATGATTTTACTCATGTGTGAAATTAAAAAAAAAAAAATCTAAAAAAATAAACGCCTAAGTGCAGAGAACAGATTGGTGATTTCCAGAGGTGGGGCATAGGTATTGGACAAAATAGATAAAGGTGGTCCAGAGGTACAAATTCCAGGTATAAGATAAATAGTTCCTGAAGATGTAATTTATAGCATGGTGAGTACTTTTAACAATAATGAATTGCATATTTTTCGTGGTAATCATTTTATAATATATACAGATCAGATCAGTATGTTGTATACCTCAAACTCATACAAATTTACATGTAAATTATACCTTAGTAAAATATTTTATATACATACATGTACATATATGTGTCTCATATAAATATTTTGTCATATATGAGTTTATATATATGATACACACACATATACATCGCCAACAACGAGACTCCACAATGCACCTATCGGAATAGCCAGAATCCAGAAAGCTGACACCAAATGTTGGCAAGAATGGAACAACAGGCTAGGGACATGCTAGTCTCATTCATAGCTGGTAGAGTGCAAAGAGGTTAATAGCCATTTTGCAAGACAGTTTAGCAGCTTCTTACAAACCTAAATGCACTCTTACCATACAACCAAACAGTCATGCTCTTTGGTATTAATATTTACCCAAAGGCATTTAAAGCATGCCCACCACTAAACTTTCACACGAATGTTTACAGCAGCTTCATGATTGCCAAAACTTAGAATCAACCAATACGTTCTTTGCAAGTAATAAACAACCTGATACATCCAGACTATGGAATATTATTCAGAACTAAAAAGAAATGAGGTATCAAGCAATAGGAAAACATAAAGCAAACCTGAATGAATGTTATTAAGTGAAAGAAGCCAATCTGAAAAGGCTACATACCATTCTATCATTCCAACTGTATGACACTCTCAAAAAGGCAAAACTATGGAGACAGAAAGGTCAGTTGTTGGGTGGGCAGAAATGGGGAGATAAATAGATCACAGAAGATTTTTAGTGTGGTGAAAATATTCTGTAGGATACCATAATAATGGATACACATCATATTTGTCCAAACTCAAAGAATGTGCAACACCAAGAGTGAATCAAAGTATGTCCTTTGGGTAATTATGATTTATCAGTGCAGTTTCATTAATTTTAACAAACATACCACTCTGGTGGAGGATGTTGAAAATGGGAGATGCTACGCATATGTGGGTAGCAGCAGATATGAGAAATCTGTTCCTTTGCCTCAACATTTCTTTGAACCCAAAACTTCTCAAAAAATCTTAAATACAATTTTATTAAATAAATAATTTTTTAAAAGTCTATTGTTTGTCAAGGAACTGTTAACAGAATAAAAGATGATTTCTAAGGTTTAAAGATTCTTTTGATGGTGGGACAGGACACAGCAACAATTGGATATCTGGAAATCAGAACTCCTTTTTACTGAACTATCAGGGAAGTATCTGTTACAATTTCAAAAGTGATTATTCTGCCATGCAGGGCTACACAGAGGTTTGCATCCTAGGATAGGCAGGGTAACAGCAATCCCCCTGGAGCCAAAGAAGGCAACTTATGTATACCAAGCAGGGTGAGATTAGCTGGGTCTTGCTGAGTGCCAGTGGATTGTTAAATCTGAATAATTTCATAGACTCAGGGCTTAGGGGCTGTCTCTAGTTGTCTGGTTCTAGTAATGGAGTGATTAGAGCAGGTTCATAGTATGTCTCATAAAAGATTGTGAGAGCCCCAGAAGGAAAGTGCACCTACTTAACTGCTCAAATAGGGGAACTGACCTGCCTCTAGCAAGGGCCTCGAAACTGGATCAAGAGAGCATTTTAAAAAATATTAAACTACCAAACATCCTAAAATAAGTAAAGTTCAACTCCATCCTCATTTAAAAAAAGGAAAATAAACTACTTTAAAAAAAAAGCCAGACTTGCAGAATATGTTCACAAACATATCTGATACAGGACCTCCATTAAAAAAATATAAAATGCTTCTCAATTCAACAAGGAGAAGACTAAAACCTCAATTAAAAAGGACAATTTGAAAAAATGTGAACAGAGAAAATCCACAGAGAAGATCTAAGATTGAGAAACAAGCATATTAAAGGGTGGTCATTAGTCATTAGGGGAATAATGCAAAGTAAAACCACAATGAAATACCACCAAATATCCAGAGGCTAGAAAAAAAACAACTTATCAATTGACGAATACAATATGCTATAACCTTACAAAGGAAATCTATACAACAATAAAAGCAATAAATGACTGATAAAATCAACATGAACGAAACTCAAAAGGAAGATGCAAAGCAAAAACAGCCAAACACAAGACTAAAAACTCTATGATTATGTGACATTCTGGAAAAGGCAAACGTACAACGGTCATGAGAGAACATTGTACAATGGTGAAAATATTTTATATCATGCTTTGCAAACTCATAGAATGTTACACTTCAAAATGGAATTTTTCATATGCAAGTTATACACTGAAAAATGCTGATTAAAAAATAAGCCTACTATGGCTTGGTTGTTTGAAATGACACCACCCAATTCCTTTACAGAAGAACATAATTTACTATTTAATTTCTAGTTGTAATCCATAGTTTAATTCGTATTTTCATCTTAAACCATTTAATAACTAAAAATATTAAGTCCAGCCAAAATCATTGATCCTTCTCTTGTAAATCCTACAGTTGCCTTACACTTTTAAGAAAGTGAGTTTTACACATATATTCCTATACCTCGCCCTGGATTTTAGTTCTTTTTTAAGTAAAATACTAAATGTTTTATAGTTTATAAAACGTTGTAGAAATGACATTTACTATTATTTATTATTCTTCATACAGGGTTTGCTCCTAACTCATTTCTGAAGGGAAATTAGCAATGCACATAATATGATTTTTGCTCAATAAATATGTGTTGAATATGGTTGAATGAATGATTAAGATCCTTATTTTTATATTTGGGCACTTTCAAGTGGCAATATTTAATTTAGACACAACAGATTGCATTATCTTTGCTTATCAAAGCTAAATAGTGACTAACAGTGACTATCTTGTTTTCTGTTAGTTTTACTCATCATCACATTCCCTGTAAGTGAACTGTTTATTGAGTTTCAGTAGCACCAAGTGCCAAAGGACAATTAAATTGATCCTCAACAAATCACTAAGGAACACTTCCTTAATTTCAGCGTTTTCCCTTCATTGTGAAGCCATGGCAGCTCCACACACACACAGAGTGAGTTATTTACCAGACTTCACTGATAATAATGTGAAAAGCTCACATTATTTATTTATTCACATTATTTATCTGATAAAGATACACAGTTGCTATATTTTCACCACAAACTACACTCAATCCTTTACAAACACACACACTAAGCTATTAAACCCATGCTTTAAAAATGTTTTTCTCTTGTTCAGTTGCTTTGACATGAAATATTTTGTCCTTGTAAGCAGTCTATAAAGGTGATAGGAGAGTTTGATACTATAGATAAGAAAACAAAGGCTCAAAGAATAAAAGCTATGTGTAGGGTAGGGTGTGGGGTTTCCACAGTTTCTCTTACTTTCAATAGAAAACTGTTTAATTACCTAGAATTAATTTACTCTGTTTTCAGAAATCTGAGTATGAGCTACATGGGAGAAACTCCACGCATACATTTTTGCCAGGATTTTAATCAACAGTGCTGACCATATTGCTTAATTCATAACACAGGAAATAGAATATAAATAACTACAATTTCTGGTAGTTTCAGAATCTGTAAGCGGATTACATATTTCATTTCATTTATCTGCACAATACCTTTGTAAAATGGACACCACTACCCCATGTTACTTTCTGCTACACATGCCCCTTTGTTCCCCTCTTTCTAAGTTTTCTATTGCTCCTGAGACCAAGTATCTCAAATTTAGTAGCTTAAAGCAATACAATTTTTTTGACTTATCATTCTGAAGATCAAAATCATAAGATCAAGGTGCTGGCCAGGCGTAACTCCTTCCTGTAAATTCTAGGGGGGAAGTCCATTTCTACATGTTTTTAAACTTTTAGAAGTCACCTATGTTCCCTGGCTCACATTTCCCTTCTGCCATTTTAAAAACCAACAAGACAACAACTGTGAAAGCTTTTCTGCTTTTAAGAATGTGTGTAATTAGATTGCACCCACCTGGATGATCCAAGTTACACTGCCCTTCTCCATGTGTTTAAACTTAATCATGTCTTCAAAGTCCCTTTTGCTCTGTAAGGAAACATATTTACAAGTTCCAAGGATTAACTCCACTAAGTTGTGGACATCTTTCCATGGCCATTATTCTGTTTGCCACACTTATATCATCAGTTTTTCAGTGACCATTCCCTTATGCTTCTGGCTAAACTGAAACCTAGCTTTTTTTCTTACTACTTCCACAAATAAATTTGCTCTTCTATTTCCCATGCTCCAAAAGGACCAGAAGTGGGATCCGTGTTATCTTAGTTACAAACTGCTAATTCTCAACCATTACTTCAAAGTAACTATTCTTATGCTTCTTATCATCCAGACATAAAATTTCCAGGGCACTTTGAAACTTTGTCTCTCAGTTATTAGGCTTTTTCATTCACAATAAACTTTCTTGCTACTTATTCCCATGACCTCATCCTCAGTGTTGCATATCAACCTCAGCTGCTGGGCTACCAACATATCAACATCTCCCCCCTCCCCTCCCCGCTTTCCTGTTTGTTTTTGCCTTTTTACCTGAATTAGAGAGAGAGGAGTGAGTTTCATCTTTATGAGCACCAGTGAGCAGAAAGAATTAGAATATTTTCCCCAGATATTATTCTGCCTCTTCAGATTCTCAAGACTACAGCCAGGAAAGAATTTATTCAACTACCAGTTGGCACATTTTAAAAGGCAAGTCCAACAAAAAAAGGGGGGAGGGGGGAGGATAAAACTTCAACAAAATTTTCTGCCAGAGATTAAGGAAAATATCTTTAAAGTGAATCTCCTCTAGGTGTTCCCATGGTCAGTGCGACCGAACAGTTCTTGGCCTTTAGTCTGTGTTCCTATTTTCCAAATGAAATGTTTATTAAGTCTTGCCATAGAGATCTCCAGCCACTTACATGTGAAGAAAAACCTACTCAATTATGTAGGAGTAGATCTTATTTCCCGAATCCATTTCTTCCTTTCTCATTAATTTACCACATTTTGAGTGTGAGTATCTTTGCCTTAGTTTCCCAAATAGTTAACTTGTTACTAAGCCCAAGTTAAACAGTGTCAAATCAAGTGAGGGGCTTGGAGTGTTAATGGAGAAGAAGATTTTGATAATACTGGAATGAATTCTGGGAATTTACCATTGAAAATGACCAATAATCCATCTGTATTGTTATCGTCATCTGTTAAGGGTTTACCAGATGATAGTTTCTCTAAATATCCTATTACTATCTCTATGTAACCTATTATATCTAAGTAACCTATTATTTTTAACCTAATTATTTCTAATTAAACTATTAAGCACATATGTAATTTAAGGAGAGAAATGCAGGTGGAGATTTGGTCTAATCAAATTCATGTGGAAAAAGGAAACATTTCCTAGTTTAGCAAGTTGTCAGCCACTTCCCACAGAAAGAAATTCTTATTTCTGTGCAGTATATTGTTTGGTTTTCATGCTTTATCAGAATACAAAAGTAATAACTTACCTTTAATTAGATTCCTTCTTGGTTATCACAGAGAAAGATTTTTGTTTGCTCACTCTATAATGAAAATCAGAAATTATGCCATTATACTCAGTTGTCTTTTAGATGTGGAGGAAAGGAAAAAGAAAAGTCAGTCACATTTTCCATGTTTATTTTAGAATCTAATTTTTCTACCTAATATTTTTATCCATGATGTAAATTCTTAGGGTTCTTCAATTGTTTAGTGCTTCTTTCACCTGTAACTTTAATATATTCCTTAATGTTTTCTACTGGCATGTAATTTTGTTCAGTATTTTTATATAAAATAATTATAAGAAAATGAATAACAATCATGGACAACCTTCCCTTACTTCACTTTCCATATTAGCAATTTTTTTTTTTTACTGCTTCTTACATAAACTTAGAGCCAAAAATTATTGAAAAAGTTGCTTAAACTTTCAACTCTGATTAACTCATTGATCATTTACTTATCACATTGAAGTTCGGCTTCTGTCCCCATTATGCACCAAAATATTCTTCCCCAGGTCACAATTGGACTCCATGTTATAAAATCAGTAGACATCTCAGCAGCTTTTAATCTCCTTAACAAACTTCTTTCTTAGTATCTCTCATCCTTTTCCTTATTGTTTTTTACCCTAGTGATTCCTTCTTTATATATTTTTAAGATTTAATTTAAGTAAGACTTAAGATTTTCTCTTTCTCCATCAGTTCTTTAAATATTAGTGTTCTTCAGCTTTAGGCAATTTCTCTTCTTAGTCTACAACTCTTACAGGATGATTCTACTATGAATGTGGCTTCCGGTGGCATCACTATTCTGTTGCTTCCTAATTCAGTTCAGTTCTGTTCAGTCGTTCAGTCGTGTCCGACTCTTTGCAACCCCATGAACCACACCATGCCAGGCTTCCCTGTCCATCACCAACTCTGAGAATTTACTCAAACTCAAGTCCATTGAGTCAGTGATGCCATCCAACCATCTCATCCTTTGTTGTCTACTTCTCCTCCCGCCTTCAATCTTTCCCAGCATCAGGGTCTTTTCCAATGAGTCAGTTCTTCATATCAGGTGGTCAAAGTATTGGAGTTTCAGCTTCAACCTCAATCCTTCCAATGAATATTCAAAACTGATTTCCTTTAGGATAGACTGGTTGGATCTCCTTGCAATCCAAGGGACTCTCAAGAGTCTTCTTCAACACCACAGTTCAACAGCATCAATTCTTCGGTGTTCAGCTTTCTATATAGTCCAACTCTCACATCCATGCATGATTATTAGAAAAACCATAGCTTTGACTAGATGGACCTTTGCTGGCTAAGTAATGTCTCTGCTTTTTAAGATGCTATATAGTTTGGTCATAGGTTTTCTTCCAAGGAGCAAGCGTTTTTTCATTTCATGGCTACAGTCACCATCTGCAGTGATTTTGGAGCCCCAAAAAATAAAGTTTCTCACTGTTTCCATTTTTTCCCCATCTATTTGCCACAAAGTGATGGGACCAGATGCTATGATCTTAGTTTTCTGAACGTTGAGCTTTAAGACAACTTTTTCACTCTCCTCTTTCACTTTCATCAAGAGGCTCTTGTAGTTTTTCTTCACTTTCTGCCATAAGGGTGGTATTGTCTGTGTATCTGAGGTCATTGATATTTCTCCCAGCAATCTTGATTCCAGCTTGTGCTTCATCCAACCCGGCATTTTACATAATGTTCTCTGCATATAAATTAAATAAGCAGAGTGATAATATACAGCCTTGACATACTCCTTTTCCGATTTGGAACCAGTCTGTTGTTCCATGTCTAGTTCTAACTGTTACTTCTTGACCTGCATACAGATTTCTCAGGAGGCAGGTCAGGTGGTCTGTTATTCCCATCTCTTTAACAAATTTCCACAGTTTGTTTGATCCACACAGTCAAAGGCTTTGGTGTAGTCAATAAAGGAAAAGTATATGTTTTTCTAATCAGTGTCTTCTATTCTGTCTTTTCTTAGCCTCAGATTCATATAGCTAATTCCCTCTGGCTAACATTTACATTGAACTCTCTTAAGAATCCTGGAAAAGGAAATAGCAGCCCATTCCCATATTCTTGCCTGGAAAATTCCATGGACAGAGGAACCTGGTGGACTACAGTCCATGGGGTTGCAAAGACTCGGCCACAACTGAGCACATCAGAACTCTTAAGAATCTCATCCACAGCAAGTCCAACACAGAAATTTTTCTTCCTGCTTCACACCTAAAGCCTACTTAAAAAAACAAGGCAAGGAAAAAACTGTATCCTAGGTAAATGGTGACCCACGTAACAGAAGACTTTAAGATATTTTTGGACATATTTAAAATTTTTAAAGTTGTTGGCTGCTTTGTTCTACATACAAACATATCTTTGAAATTATTGTGTTTTTGGGGGACAATTACAATATATATTTTTAAAGCGAATATAATTCAACAAAGCAAACTTCTGGGAGAAAACTGGACAAAATGAAAAATCCTGAATGCAAATATTTCCATGAAGACACTGAATGATAATATAAATTAGTTATGTAAATTAGGTGTATGCATTACCAAAACTCTTGCTCTCTGTAGTTTGTGGCTTCTTTGGGGAAATGTTTATTTTTCTGTACACGAATTTATTCCACAATATGCATTTTATTTTACTCCATCTAAAATTGCTGAAGAGTTTGGTAAAAATGTCCTGACTTTTGGAAGCACAGAGCCCTAAATTCAAATTTTATCTCTATTACTTGCTAGACTATAATAATCATTTATTTAATCCTTTTTATCCAGTTTCCTCATCAATAAAGTGAGGGCACCTATATTTAACCTACAGCCTTAATGTAAAGATCATGTCACCTTATGAATCCTTCAGGTATATATGTATATGCATGTATCTGGATCTCAAAATAAGGGAAATATTATTAACAATTTTGCTTTTGCTGGTTTCTCATGTGCATATTGCTATAAGAATGAATGAAGAGCAAACATAAATACCTGATCCTAAGCTTTGTTTTTTATAATTTTAATTCTATGCAAATTACTTACAAGTATTTGTTCTTTTTACTTAGAATCCTTTGAGTTTCTATAATGTGTCTAACGGACAAGGCAATGGCACCCCACTCCAGTACTCTTGCCTGGAAAATCCCATGGATGGAGGAGTCTGGTGGACTGCAGTCCATGGGGTCGCTAAGAGTCGGACACTACTGAGCGACTTCACTTTCACACATTGGAGAAGGCAATGGCAACCCACTCCAGTGTTCTTGCCTGGAGAATCCCAGGGACGGCGGAGCCTGGTGGGCTGCCGTCTATGGGGTCGCACAGAGTCGGACACGACAGAAGTGACTTAGCAGCAGCAGCAGTGTGTCTAAATGCTCTTAGGCTACTCACCACTGGGTAGACTGAAGAAACCAAGGATATAGAGGAACTTATAGAAATGAACCCAGACCAAAGCAGTCTGTTATCCTTGAGACAATTAGTTATCATATCAAATTATTACTGCTGACTAAGTACCACAGACTTTTCCTATGATGGTACTGTCTCCTCTCCCTTAAGCTGTAACTCTTTCTGTGAGAGTTATATGGAACATGGTATAACCTTCACACAATGATTTCCTAGAACAAGTTGTCACAAAAATTTTAAGTCAATTTTATCCTTTTATTCTTTAATTTTTGTTTTGGTTTTACTTTATCCTAATTAAGAAATATGATTTTATCTAAAATTGGAATGAAACAAGCTGTATAAATAATAAGAAAATGTTTTAAGATAGCATTTTAAGATTTTTTTATAATTATGTTTAATTATATTTTAATTAATGTTTAATTTATTTTAATTACTATATAAATATTATTCTGGAGATGTATCTTTGAATATACCTTTTAATGTAAAACTATGCCGTAGAGGTGATTTCTCAGATGGATTTTTTATATAAATAACTTATACCAAATAGAATATGTATTGAACATTTGGAATAATCTAAAACATAATTCTTAATGATTACTGATTTCATGACCCTTACAAGACAAATCATTTGGAGCCTTTCATCCTTTTAAAATACAATTTCAGGCATCAATTCACTTTAGGAAATAATTAAGCTAATTATTTTAATTAACAGGATATGTGGACCATCTTTTCAGTTTTATTGAAATTCAGTTATAAATTATTCTATTGTCATATTATTCTGCCTGGCAATAAATTTCTCTAATTGTTAGTAATAAAATATATTAAAATAGTATATGCTATTAATTTTGTGCAACTTAAAAATTGTGAAAACATATCCACTTCTCAGGATAGTATCATCATAACACTAATTTAATTAGAATTCTTTATTCAGCTTTTCTATACTGAAAGTTAGATTGAATCATTCTCATTTTTTCTCAGTTTCTTTGCTTATCTGAAAGGACGCTGATCAAGTCATGTTAGCATTTATAGCTTTAGAAATTGTTTAATTGAGTAATTTATCACTTCACTCTCCTCTATTTTTTAAAACTGGTTGTCAGGATAATTTTATTAGCACTAAAAACTATAGTGGAACAGCATTTTCCCATAGAAATTGAGAAGTTACACTCAAAGAATAATTTTTATTTATTGCAACAGTGGTTTACAAATTGTAATCAAAGCATTTTCAACAATAAAAATAATCTAGCTAAATGTTTTAAAATATAAAATTCTAATGAAAAGTGACTATTTTCAATAGCATTGAAACATGTATATTACCATATGTGAAATAGCTCACCAGTTCAAGTTCAATGCATAAAACAGGGCACTCTAAGTCAGTGCACTGGTACAACCCAGAGGGATGGGATGGGGAGGAAAGAGGGAGGGGGTTTGGGATGGGGGACACATGTACACCCATGGCTGATTCATGTCGATGTATGGTAAAAACCACCACAATATTGTAATGTAATTAGCCTCCAATTAAAATTAATTAATTAATTAAAAATAATTTAATTACAAAACTCCTTATTTGCTTCCATCAATGTATTCAACAAAAGTTTTAAATTCTACTTGTTGGGCATTTGGCTAGAATCTGAAATCCTGAGTAACTATGAATAAACATTGCAGTGCCCTCCATCAAAAAGTTAAACAACTCTTTTTTTTAAACCAGATAGATTTTTAATCAGAGAGATTATTAGTTAAATTGCATATATGCTGATTTTTTTCTATTTTGATATTTATGGTATCTTTTATAAATATTCTTATAATTATTATCCCAAATTTTAATGTGAACTATCCACAGTAAAACATAAATAATAATAAAAACATGTGTTTGGTCTCTTGGTATTGTCTACTAGTTCAACCAAACATTCAGAACAAATCCAAAATAATATTCTTAAATAATAAGTGAGAATTGATTTTGATTGTACATTGTAGTCAAACAAATCATCTTGGCCTAGCTGAATTTTTTAACACATGGATATAAGAAAATACACTAGAAGTTATGCCAAAGAAAATCTGCCAGTTTCAGCCTCAAAGACTGACCCTCCACTGCGTATGCTTGAAGGACTCTAAACGATCCACTTCCAGTTTGAAATTCAAGTTTGTATAGAGAGAAGGGCACATCTTCAAACTGAGGAACTGAAGATTCTTGGAATTCTAGACTGTTCTCTCACCTCAAATGACTCTGCAGATATCCACTTGTTTACAAATCTTGAATGCCCCTTTTCTTACATATTTCCAAGTTAAGAAGGAAGCTAATAGCATTTCCTATATGATTCCTCATTTATTAATATATACTGTGTTAAATAGCTTCAGTTGTGTCCAACTCTTTGAGACCCTATGGACCGTAGCCTGCCAAGCTCCTCTGTCCATGGGAATTAGTTCAAACTAAAGAATACAAGGCAAGAATACAGGCAAGAATACTTCAGAGGGTTGCCGTTTCTTCCTAAAGGAGATCTTCCCAACCCAGGGATTGAACCCAAGTCTCTTACATCTCCTGCATTGGCAGGCAAAGTCTTTACCCCTAACACCACCTGGAAAGCCCACTTATTAAATGCATTGTTTTATTTGAGCTTGAGGTCAAATATCCAGATTATATATAATTTTTCTATGTCAAGTATGCTCTTTTATAATTCTATAGTATCCCTACTTGATAATACATCTTATTCAGGGCCACATGTCTCATCTTCTGACTGTTTATTTCTTCTGTCACTGTTTCTGACTGCATAAAATACTCCACCCCATCTATCACAATCTCACCTTATCACACTGAGGGCTGAGCAGAAGCTGCAAACCAGAAATGCATCAACAGACTTCTCATCGCATTTGCAATGCTCTTGAGTGATAATCATGCTGTGTCTGCTTAGATGTCAACTAATGGGGATCCAGCTACTCTATGAGGAGCAGTTTTAAATGAAGAACATCTTTCTTATGCACAGAAAAAGCCTGTTTCCTTAAGATACCGATGATTTATTCATTTATTCATCCAGTGCATAGTAAGTACCTTGTTATATACTAGTCTCTGAATAAAACAAAACAAGATACAGTATCTAGCTTGAAGGCATTTTATAGTCTAATGAGAAAACACTATGTAAAATAAAGATCTCATTCTAATGAGATCATGTATAACCACACCTTCCTCTCTTTGTGGAAAGTTCTTTGCAACTAATCCTTTCAATCTTTCATTAAATACCACAAGACATTTGAACCTAGGAAGAGTCCTTTGCTATGTGCAGTAAGAGAATCATACTCTATTACTTTACAGCTCATATCTCAGTTTTTATAACTGTGATTGTATAGCACACCATTTTCCTCCATTACACTCTAAGTCTCGTGAGAATAGGGACTGGGCACTTTTTTGCTCATCTTGTTTCTAAAGCAATGCCTGATATATAATAGTAATTACTAAATAAGTGAACAAATAAACTAATCAGCCATTTTACCACCAGTTCTACTTTTCCCCCACACTGTAGCTATATTAGTTATCAACGGCTACATAATAAGTTACCACAAAATTAAAGGCTTAAAATGCCTATATTTCACAGTTTCCTTGGATCAGGAGTTCAGGCAGTGCTTGCATGAATGTGTGCTAAGTCACTTCAGTCATATATGACTCTTTGTGACCCTATGGACTGTAGCCCACCAGGCTCCTCTGTCCATGGGATTCTCCAGGCAAGAATACTGGAGGGGGTTGCCATTTCCTTCTCCAGGGGATCTTCCTGACCCAGGGATCAATCCTGGGTCTCCTGCATTGCAGGCAGATGTCTTACCACTGAGCCACCTGGGAAGCCCTTCAGGCAGTGCTTAACTGGTAACAGTTATCTTGGAACTTGGCTACAATCAAGGTTGTCAACTAGGTCTCAGATCACATCTTCTATGTGATCTGGGTCCTCTTCCAAGGTCATTAATTTTTTGGCAGACTCTAGACCTTACTGGAGAAAGAAATAGCAACCGTCTCCAGTATTCTTGCCTGAAAATTTCTATGAACAAAGGAGCCTGGCAGGCTACAGTCCTTGGGGTTACAAAGAATTGGATATGACTTAGCAACTAAAGAGCAAACTGTTCCGTGTAGTTTGTATTAATAGCCTTGAGAGGTTGCCCATCATTCTCTGCCATCTGACCCTCTCTACAGCATGGCAGTTAGGTTCTTCAAGACCAACAGAAAAGTGTCACCTCCATCTCTCTTTTAAAGAGTTATTGAAAGCTTAGCTAAGCTCCTCCATGGCATTCATTTTGTCTGGCCAAGTAGCATGCAGTGACCTCAAAAACTAGTCTCCTCATGCCAGCACGTGCCTGAGATAGCAGCCTATAGGGTCACACACAAGTATAAGTGCCTGAAATAACTTCCCCACCAGTTCTTAAGACCAAGTCTCTTCCCTAGACCTTCCCCTTGTGTACCCCTAGATAATACCCTTATGTGGCTTAACAAGTAGCATTAGTAGTAAAGAACCTGTTTGCTAATGCAGAATACATAAGAGATGTGGGTTCAATCCCAGGGTTGGGAAGATCCTCTGGAGGAGGGCATGGCAACCCACTCCTGTATTCTTGCCTGGAGAATCCCATGGACAGAGGCGCCTGGCAGGCTACAGTCCACAAGGTCACAAAGAGTTGGACACGACTGAAGTGACTTAGCATGCATGCACGTGGCTTACCAAAATCCCATTCTTTTGTTTGAATTAATCTGGCCTTAGTCTGGAAACCCCACACACTCCACCCATAAACCCCAGTAAAGCCGTGTGCGCCTCTGTGTGCACTCTGCCTTGATCTCTCCAGGTAGCCTCTACACCAGGTCCTTCACTTAGGACCTGTGAGTTTCTTGATCTCAGCTCCTCTTGTGGTTTGCTTTTCAATCAAAGTGCACCATCTGGCATTCTGTGTGCCACTGAATAAGTATTAATTTGATAAATTCATATCAAGGGTTCACCTCATTAAATCAGGCCTACCCAATGATCCTTTTGATTAACTTAAAGACAACTGATTAGGGACCTAATTATGTCTTCAAACTCCCTTCACCTTTGTGGTTAATCCCTTGAGAGCTTAGTGGTTTAGTCCTGTCTGACTCTTTGTGACCCCACGGACTGTAACCCCACCAGGCTCCTCTGTCCATGGGATTTCCCAGGCAAGAACACTAGAGCGGGTTGCCCTTTCCTTCTCCAGGGGATCTTCCCAACCCAGGGATCAAACCCACATCTCCTGTGCCTGCTGCACTGGCAGCTGGATTCACTACCACTGAGCCACTTGGGAAGCCCTGGTTAATCCTTTATCACAGTACAAAAACTACCTCTGCACATAGACCCTATTTTATGTTTTTAGAAGTTATGCCATAACATGAATTTAGGATAAACTATATTCTTGAATCCTTATCCCAGAAACTCCCTCAAGCTAGGTCTTCACAGTGCCTTTGAGTGATTGGTATTTGGAAACTACATACAAGAAATTTTATCATTTGCTAAAAAAATCTTTGTGTTTTCTATCTGAATGCTATCTCTTTAAAATATTTTAACTGTTAAAACAGACTTCAATGCTTCATCAAGACTGGTATGTTTCTCTCTCTCTCTCTCTTTTAACATACTTCTGTATTGGTTTAACATGGGAAGAGCATAAGTTTAAATTCAATTTATTCTGTAAAGGCATGTTAAAAGATATTATAAGAAATGGTTGAAGAAGCAGTACTATGTTAAGCCCTTAGAAACTTCCCACAACTTTTACAACCTCTTCTTAAGTGTAACATGAAATATATTGCCCAGTGATTTGTTGGATGACTATATACACCTAAGGTATTCTCTAGATCTAAAAACTTTCATCAGAACTTTCATGAAATCAGTTTGGAATGATTTTTCCTGAGTAGTGTTGTACAAATTTTTCCTAACACCAGGAAATAGACGACATAGAGAAATCACTGAGTCTATTTCTAGAATACCTATCCAGGAAAAGTGTGCTATGACTGATTATTTCAACCATGGTAGATAGAATTCCTGTGATTCCATAGTGTTCAAGGACTGAGAGAATGAGGTAGTAGAAAAACGAAGCAAATGAAATTGCTGAGTAAACAAAGTAACATTTCAAAAAACCTATTGTTTTGTTTTCATTGTGTACCCTCTTTCATTTATTTTCATTGTGCGCCCTCTTTTGTTTGTAGTTTGTTCTATATTTGAGCAAGTGGTTTAATATCCAAATAAAAGTGATCTATATAAAGAGACTTTATCTCACAAAACAAGTTGTCTAACACGACAGACCCAAGATTCACTTAGCAACATCTTAAGATTTGGACACAACTTAGTAACTGAACAACAGAAACAACAAATAGCCTTGCGGATCTGACTCCATCTTTCCACTTTACTCTCCTTAGGGTTTCTCCTCAGACACAGTGCAAGATAGAGCACCCAGTCTTTCTGTTGACATGCATAAATTATATGAGACATTGACAAATGTTATTAACATTTTAGTTTATTCTTTCTAACATACTTATGTTATAGTCACCAGGGAACTGGAATTATACCATGTATTAAAGTTTGCAAATTTATTTTTTCTACTGGATTCAAGTCCATCACATCATACCATTAATATTCTAATAATTCATTTTTAAACTTAGAAGGTATTCCCAGTTTTTCAATTACTAGTGCACTGTTATTATATTAATTAAATTTTCAACTTATTCTGCGTTATTTACCTGATAATACTGGAGATATTATAGAGTCTTAAACTTAGATACTTTGATAGTTTAAAATTGTTGATAGTTTTGGTGTTTTTCCAGTTATTTTGTTTATATATAAAATAACTTTCCTTGGTTCTTGTATATATGAAACTTTAGTAAGTTTTTGAAAGCACTACACACTGCCTTGAGCCAGATTTATTTTTAAAAAACCAACTTTGATATCTCTTTGACATCTGAAGTGTATATATATATATATATATATATATATATATATATATATATATATGTATGTATATATATATATTTAAGGTGTACAACTTAATGTCTTGATATATGTACACATTGAGACAAGATCACAAGTAAGCTAAATAACTTACACACCACCTCCATATAGTTACCACTGTTTGTATATATGTTGAAAGATTTAAGTCAAGATTTATCTTAGCAAATAACTATGCAATATAATAAACCGTTATTAACTATCACCACCATAGTGTATATTAGACCTCTAGAACTCATCCATCTTGCATAACTGAAACTTGTACCCTTTGGCTAATATCTCTTCATATTCCCCTTCCCCATACCCCTGGCAATCACGATTCTACTCTCTGATTCGTTGAGCTTGACTATTTTAGATTCCACGTATATCTGAGACTGTGCACTATTTGTCTTTCTGTATCTGGCTTATTTTACTTAGAATAATGTCCTCCAGGTTCATTCATGTTGTTGCAAATGGCAGAATTTCATTTTTTTAAGTCTGAACAATATTCCATTATATATTCATATTTTCTTCATTTGTTTGTTTATCAATAGATACTTAAGTTGTTTTCATATCTTGGCTATTGTGAATAATGCTGCCATGAGCATGAAACTGCAAATATCTTTGAAATTCAGATTTTATTTCTTTTGAATATATCCCCAGAAGTAGGATTGCTGGTTCATGTGGCAGTTCTTAATTTACTGTGGAACTGCCATATTGTCTTCGACAATGGATGTAGCAGTTTTGATTTCCACCAATGGTATATAAGGGTTCTTTTTTCTCTATATCCTGGCCAGCATATATTATCTCTTGTCTTTTGAGAATAGCCATCCTAACAGGTATGAAGTGATATGTCTTTATGGTTTTAATTTATATTTATCTAAGGATAAAGTGATGTTGAACACATTTTCATGTATCTGTTGGCCATTTGTAAGATTTTTTCTTTAACTTTAGTTTTCTTTTTTGAGAAGTATCTATTCAGAAACTTTGCCCACTTTTTAAACAGGTTATTTGTTTTTGGCTATTGAGTTGTATGAATCTTTTAAATACTTTGGATATTAACCTCTTAGCAGATATATGATTTGCAAATATGTTCTCCATTCTGTAATAAATTTGCATAGGATACATACTGAATGTACACAGCTTCATACGCAAATTTAAATATACAAGAATTCAGAGGATATAAAAGTCAATTCAGTCCAGGTGGGAATAATGCAAAAACAGTATAGACACTTTAGACAACCATTTAACTACTATTCAGTTAAGTTAAACAAAAATTTACCATAGGACCCATCAATCCAACTCTTAGATATTTAAACAATAAAAATGGTCATACAACGAACTGTACATGAATGTGTGAAGCAGTCTTATTCACAATCATTCAAAGCTATAAAGATCCCAGATGTCCATCATCTGGTAAATAAACAAACGAACCATGGTACATTAATGTGATGAAATACTAGAGAGCAACAAAAAAGGAATAAACTGCTGATAAATGCAAGAACACATATGAATTCTATAAACACTGGCACAAAGGCAGCAAGTCAGACACCAGATGCTACCTACTCTATGACTTCATTTATATGATGTTCTAGAAAAGGCAAATTGAGTGGACAAACATCAGGACAGCAGTTGCCAGGGAGTAGAGGGAGGGAGGAGGAGATTGCGTTCAAAGGGATACTAAGAAACTTCTGGGCATGATAGAGGTATTTTACATCTTGATTGTATTGGTGGTTATATGGTGAAACATGTTTGTAAAACTCTTAGAACTACATACCTAATACTGGTGAATATCACTATATATAAATTAAAACTCAAAAAAATCTGACTTTAAAAAAATGTTTCACTTAAAGAGGTGTTACTGAAATTATTGTCAATGCAATCTGAATAATCTAAGCATATTAGTATGCACAAAAACTCTACTCTGTTCCTTACTATTAAAGCTGTGAAGACTGACCATAGGATATAAAGCTGACAATTCATTTTTGCTAATCTCTTTATAAGGAAAATCCAGTGAATGGTAACATCATGCCTCTTATGCCTCTTTTTCTGACTCAACAGTATCAAAATTAATAAAATTATATTACCTTGAGTCATATAAAAATGAGATATAAGTCCAAAAAGATTACTGTAGTCATAAGAAAAGATAATTTAAAGTTAGAATGTATATACCTAAAACTAAATGAGATTTTTAAAATATAACTAAATATTCTCTTTTTGAGACCAGATGAAGATACAAAGATTGAAGTTTATTTACAATATTGTTCAAAATTACATAATTTGAGTTTTCTATAAAAAACAGAATACATATTTTAATAGTTTTAATTTTTCCTTTTGCTTTCAATTAAAAATTTAACTTTAATGATTTTGCAATTAAGGAATCTGATAAAACATCCAAATAATGTTTTTTTTCCTTGAGAAATAAACTTGTTAAAGAAAACACAAAAGTTATTTTTAATATGACATTGTAATTTAAAGAAGCAATTAAAAATATTAACATGGCTTAAACTAGTTAATTTTACTGTAGTATTTTCAGATACACACACACACTCACACACAACTTCATATATGTGAGTGATATTTGGAAGAAAAAGTGCCAATTCATTGATGGAAAGCAGAATGCTGAATAACATTATAAAGAGGGAGTAATGAATGTTTGCTATAAAGAGAGTCTGCTTTGGAAAAGAAATGATAGATTTGTAAATGAAATGCCCCTGAGGGCAGGATTTGGCTAAACAATGAGTCAGATTTTAACTCAACATAAGGAATAGCTTTCTACCTAATTAAAAGTACATGATCATTCTATCAACTGAAAATCTCTAGCAAGATGATAATCATATGCATATAAAAATGAAATGTACTGAACTTGCTGAGAGGTTAAACTAAGATGACTCCTTCCAATTAAAAGGGTTTATTTTTATTCCATTTTAGTACTTTATGCAAACAGGAGGCAATGTAAACAAAACAGATATGTTCCACTGCAGGAAAACAAAGTAGAGAACTATTTATTACAAATGACAGATAGTTCAAGGATTTGGTTACATTGATATTTAAATCATATTCCTTAATTTCACAGAAGTATACAAGCTAAACAAGTCCTACTCATGTTTATTCAGTTAAAGTAATAAGTAGAGACATTATCTCTAGCTCAAAGTCAAATCTTACTTTTATTATTTCAAGGAAAATCCAGAGTCTTACTATATTGTGGATTTCCTCTTGAGTTTCAATAATAGTGAAGAGCACTTATTTGATTAAAAAGTAATGGCCAGCTGCTGGAGGATTCTGTTGACAATTTATAAAGAAAGACTAAATTTATCTAGGAAAAAAACTTGCCTGGAGTCTTTTCCAGATGAATCTAACATACAAATGTGGCAGAACTCCTGGTAAATAATCCTAAACAAAGGAAACATATCAGCTCTTATTTCTAAGTTGAATTGGGATATTAAGTCCAAATCAAGAAAAGTAAATGTATAACAAAAAAATAACACATTAAGCAGAGGAAACATCTACTCCTTGTAATATAGACACCTTGAAATCCACATGCACCATCATAGAAAGCAAAAAAAGAAACTCATTTTTGACAATACAGAGAAAAAAAATATAAAAGAACAAAGGAATAAATGAATACTGTCATATTTTAAAAAGTCATGATACTTTCGGGAATCCCAAGAGCCATGATTCAAAATCCCAAATTATGATTCAAAAATCAACCCTAGTCTCTCAACTTTCAAGGACCAACTGCTTTAACTATTTATTTTTAAAGGATAGAGTTTGATATACCTTATTTTCTACCAAGAATTTGTATCCCAGTCTGTCTCTTCTTACATGACTTATCCAGTTCTGTTAAAAGTCGCTTCTCACTTTACCATGTGTGATTGAAAGAAACTGTAGAATTCAGTCTTTTCAATACAATGTTGTCACTACTTCATGGTTCCTAGCTAGGACATATTTTCCTTTACTGTTTTTCTCAATCAGAGTCCTGACTAGAAACAGATATGGGCTATTTAGGGCCCATAAGAAAATATTTTTTCAATAAGAAAAAAGATTAATATTGCATTATTTATTAAATAAAACAGAAGCTCCAATACTTTGGCAACCTGATGCGAAGAACTGACTCACTGGAAAAGACCCTGATGCTGGGAAAGATTCAGGGCAAGAGGAGAAGGGGGCGACAGAGGATGAGATGGTTGGATGGCATCACTGACGCAATGGACACGAGTCTGAGCAAACTCCAGGTGACGGTGAAGGACAGGGAAGCCTGGCGTGCTGCATTCCATGGGGTCGCAAAGAGTCAGACATGACTTAGCAACTGAATAACAACAAACAACAAATTTATTAAACAATAGGCAGGGTATTATAGTGTGGTTCCAACCTTAGCAGAAAGTGGTTAAAAGAGTCAGCACCCATAGGTCTGAAGAAGCCAGGGGAGAGAGAAGTTTCCAGACCTTGAAGAAGACAGCCACATGAAAATGCTACCTGGGTAGGACCTTAGATTGAGGAATTTAGCCAACCCAAGGCAATTTGAGTGAAGAAGAAACTATTGAATACTTTAACTTATTATTCCCTGTCTCACCATTCTCTTCTGCCCTTCCCCATCAGCAAATCAAGTCTGAGAGAAGAGGACACGGGAATCTCTTGATTTAGTCCCCATGAGGCAGATCCATGGGGACCTAGGCAGAGAGAAGACAGACAGATCCAAATGGATAAATGGAAGGTATCCTTTAGAGATTTAGGGGTAATAAAATGGTACATGTTAGTTCTTATTCATGAGCTTGAGTACTTAAGAGTGTTATAATACAGACTAGAAAAGTGAAGTTATATGTAAATATGGTCAGTTCCAAGCTGTCTATGAAAGCCTTAGATAAACTCCTTCAAAAGGGTTCCCTTTCATCAGTGTCCTTGGCTTTTTTTTAAATTGTGTATCTAGACTTAATTTCATCATACACAACAATATAACTTCTTCAAACCATATTTCTTGGACACACAGGATTTGTTATCACAAGATCCAGTCCCTCTTCCCTTATGTATATTTCTCAAAGTCAGAATTAATATTCCTGAAATAACAAACAGAAGCCTTCATCAGAAATATGCATGGGGCATGAAGTGACCACTTGGAGGTCTTCCTACCAGATACACCTCCATATTCACCCACTTGGCCTTAGGTAGCTGTAGCTTACAACACACATACATAAACACAAGCATTCTCACTCACCCACAGTCATACACACACACACACATACACACACACATGGAAAATGATTCAATTTATCTAAGACAGTACAGTCCAAATTGCAAGAAGGAAAAGAAATATTTTCCCAACTGGGGCATAGTCATATCCATAATTTTCAGAGTCAGCTCTCTCATAATGTTGTTTCATTTATTTATCTCCACTGCCCCTTGTTTTCAAACCTTGCCTTCTTGGGCCTAGAGAAAATACGAAATACATGCATTATTGAATCACATACAGCAGAAGATTGCTTATCTAGGAGACAGAACACCAGACTCATCCAAATAACATAATCAAGGATAACTTTTGCTGATCATTCATTTAAAAACAACACATAATAACAACAAAGTGTCAAAATAATTGAAGAATTATAGTCTCTATAGCACATTGTATGGTAATGTCATTGTATGGTAATGTCATCTTCTGCTCACTATGAATGACCACTTAGGAATATTGCAGTGGCTCAATTTTTTTTTTTTTTTTTTTTTACTATTTTTTAATATTTACTATGGGAGATGAGAAATATAGACCATGCAAATGGAGGAATTGGTTATTTTGGAGTCAAACTGAAAATGCTTATGTCCTAACCATCATAAGTAATAAAAAAAGTACTAATTAGATATATTATCTCTTTACAAATTATATGTTACTACCTTCTTATAAATCAACAATTGTTATGAATCAAATACTTATAATAAAAAAGAATTGTCCATAGATATAAATAATATATGCTTGTGTGCTAAGTCACTTCAGTCATGTCTGAGTCTTTGTGACCCAATGGACTGTAGCCTGCCGGGCTACGGTCTATCTGTGGGATTCTCCAGGAAAGAATACTGAAGTGGGTTGCCATGCCTTCCTCCAGGAGATCTTCCTGACCCAGGAACTCAAATTGTGTCTCTTAAGGCTCCTGCACTAGCAGGCAGATTTTTTTACCACTAGTGCCACCTGTGAGTCAAAGTCGCTCAGTCGTGTCAGGTTCTTTGCAACACCATGGACTATACAGTCCATGGAATTCTCCAGGCCAGAATACTAAAGTAGATAAGCCTTTCCCTTCTCCAGGGGGTCTTCCCAACCCAGCAATCGAACCCAGGTATCCCACATTGCAGGTGGATTCTTTACTAGCTGAAGCCACAAGGGAAGACCAGCACCACCTGGATAGCCCATAAATAATATATACTTGCTATTATTGAGGGCTATTATATATCAGTTTAAGGATATGTTTGTATTAAAATTCAGATTGCCTGGGTAAGATATAAAAGTAAAACAATTATTTCTAGGTCACTACATAGTTTATATACTATTCAAGGTTTTTACTTAACTTTTTAAGAAATGATTTTTTATTTCATGGGGGAAATATGGCAATAATTAATATATTGTTCAGTTGATTTGTAGAACATGTATATTTCTATTTAACATGATTATTTATCAAATAAATATTTTCAAACACATTTGCTTATTACACCTCACATTCCATGTTATGTACCATGCTTTATGTAATAATTCTTTTTTCTCTATTACTATAGTTCTGGAGTTAAGAAAGATAGGTTTAAGGGAATAAAAGATCTCTTAAATTTCAGGTAAAGTACTTTAGAGTTCTTTTTATTTTACTGACTGCTTCTGAACAGTCAGATCTATTTCAAATTTTGAAATAATTGCTTTGTACTTATATAGAGGTCTCTGAAGAGGGAAAGGCATTCCATTTGTTTGTTTTTTTTTTTTTTAAACGTAAGAGATCTATATACAGGGAATGTAACACAAGCCATTTATAAAGATGCATTTATTTATTGTTGAGGAGTCTTTACCTATATTGAAGTCTAGAACTTATCACTCACTGTGAACAAAAAACCCTTCTACTTCTAGAGCCAGCAGATGAACTTAACATCAATTATTGTTCTTCCTTCTTCAGGTAATCAAAGGTAGTAACATGCAAACATGAGCACTGCACTTTGACTCTGTCATACAATAGTCATATGTTTTTGGAAAATGACTTAACTTCTCTGAATCTCAGTTTCAATCATTCATTAATTCTAAAATCATTGATTGAGAAGCTACTAGCTATAGCAGCTATAGCGGTGTCCTTGAGAGTTTACTTTTGTTGGGGTAGGAAATATTATGCAATAGATTATACTTTAGTCATTTAATCATATGCTGTAAAAAGCAGGTATTGGGAACTTAGAGAGCATATAACATATATTTCATTTTTACTGAAGTCAGGGAAACTGTCTTTTATTCTTTACTTAGATTTTGGAAGATACAAATTTCACTGTACTATTATTCTGAGACAGTCTATCACCATCACTTTTGTAAACAACACAGAATTTCAGTGTTAGCATTTCCAGTATGCCTCATAATCTACAAGCTGAACCAACCTATTAAACAAATGCAGGAGACATGATACTCAGTTTAAAGACCCTTTTAAACAGATGGGATTTTTCATTTGTATGTAACACAAAATTAAAACTTCTGAGCTCCTATTTTTCTGGTTGGACAGAATAATAATTTTAAAACCACAACAAGTAATTTTAAGTAGTTTCTGGACATTCCTATCCACTCAGTTTTAGAGTCATGCCACAAATGTAAGCATTGCTGGGAAATGGCAGTGAAGGGATGGCAGAGTTTTAATATGGTCCCCCCAGTCTATCTTTCAGTCAAAAAATGGTTTTGAGGTTTATGTTAACTCTATCATTCATATCACCCTTTCAAGAGTTCTGGGTTTCTTCTATTTCCTTGACATCTAATTAACTGATGTAGGAATATTTTGATAAACTATAAGAACTGTTCTTACTAGAAAACAAGCTACTAGTGCCCTCAAGTGCCCTGAGCCCCCTGAGCCAGCCGACTTTCTCTTTCTCTTTCAGCCTAGGTTAATCTCTCACTATTATTATTTTTTTTTTCTGCCATGCCACGTGGCATACAGGATCTTAGTTCCCCAACTAGGGACTGAACCTGTGTCACCCGCAGTAGAAGCACAGACTCTTAGACACTGCACCACCAGGGAAGTCCCTTACTACTCTTTTTATTTTTTAATTAATTTATTTATTTTAATTGGAGGCTAGTTACTTTACAATTTTGTAGTGGTTTTTGCCATTGACTGACATGAATCAGCCATGGGCCGTACATGTTTCCCCTGTCCTGAAACCCCCTCCTACTCCCTCCCCACCCCATCCCTCAGGGTTGTCCCAGAGCACCAGCTTTGAGTGTCCTGTTTCATGCATCAAACTTAGACCAGTGATCTGTTTCACATATGGTCATATACATGTTTCAATGTTATTCTCTCAAATCATCCCACCCTTGCCTTCTCCCTCAGAGTCCAAAAGTCTGTTCTTTATATCTGTGCCTTTTTTTTTTGCTGTCTCACATATAGGGTCATCATTACCATCTTTCTAAATTCCACATATATGCATTAGTATGCTGTGTTGGTGTTTTTCTTTCTGACTTACTTCACTATGCATAATAGGCTCCAGTTTCATCCACCTCATTAGAACTGATTCAAATGTGTTCTTTCTAATAGCTGAGTAATATTCCATTGTGTATATGTACCAGAGCTTTCTTATCCATTCATCTGCTGATGAACATCTAGGTTGCTTCCATGTCCAAGCTATTGTAAACAGTGCTGTGATGAACATTGGGGTACATGTATCTCTTTCAATTCTGGTTTACTCAGTGTGTATGCCCACAGTGGGACTGCTGGGTCATATGGCAGTTCTACTTCCAGTTTTCTAAGGAATCTCCATGCTGTTCTCCATAGTGGCTATACTAGCTTTGCATTCCCACAAATAGTGTAAGAGGGTTCCCTTTGCTCTGCACCCTCTCCAGCATTTATTGTTTGTAGACTTTTTGATAGACTTTTTGTGGTTTTGATTTTCATTTCTCTGATACTGAGTGATGTTGAGCATCTTTTCATGTGTTTGTTAGCCATCTGGATGTCTTCTTCAGTGAAATATCTGTTTAGTTCTTTGGTCCATTTTTTGATTGAGTCATTTATTTTCCTGGAATTGAACTGCATGAGCTGCTTATATATTTTTGATATTATTTATTTTCAGCTGCTTCATTTGCTATTATTTTCTCCCATTCTGAAGGCTGTCTTTTCACATTGCTTATAGTTTCCATTCTTGTGCAAAAGCTTTTAAGTTTAATTAGGTCCCATTTGTGTATTTTTGCTTTTATTTCCATTTCTCTGGGAGGTGGGTCATAGAGGATCCTGCTGTGATTTATGTCAGAGAGTGTTTTGCCTATGTTTTCTTCTAGGAGTTTTATGGTTTCTGGTCTTACATTTAGATCTTTAATCTATTTTAAGTTTATTTTTCTGTATGGTGTTAGTAAGTGTTCTAGTTTCACTTTTTTACATGCGGTTGACCAGTTGTCCCAGAACCACTTGTTAAAGAGATTGTGTTTTCTCCATTGTATATTCTTGCCTCCTTTGTCAAAGATCAGGTGTCCATAGGTGTGTGGATTAATCTCTGGGCTTTCTATTTTGTTCCATTGATCTATATTTCTCTCTTTGTGCTAGTACCATACTGTCTTGATGACTGTTGCTTTGTAGTATAATCTGAAGTCAGGCAAGTTGATTTCTCCAGTTCCATTCTTCTTTCTCAAGATTGCTTTGACTATTCAAGGTTTGTTGTATTTCTATACAAATTGGGAAATTGTTTGTTCTAGTTCCATGAAAAATACCATTAGTAGCTTGATAGGGATTGCATTGACTCTATAGATTGCTTTGGGTAGTATACTCATTTTCACTATATTGATTCTTCCAATCCATGAACATGATATATTTCTCCATATATTTGATATCTTTGATTTCTTTCATCAGTGTTTTATAGTTTTCTATATATAGGTCTTGTTTCTTTAGGTAGATTAATTCCTAAGTATTTTATTCTTTTCATGGCAATAGTGAATGAGATAAATGAAAAAGAAACAAAAGAGATTACACCAAAAATCAACAAAACTAAAAGCTGGTGCTTTGAGAAGATAAATAAAATAGACAAACCATTAGCCAGATTCATCAAGAAGAAAAGGGGAAGAAGCAAATCAATAAATTTAGAAATGAAAATGGAGAAATCACAGGTAAATTCATGTTTGATTCATATCAATGTATGACAAAACCACTACAATAAAAAAATAAATAAATAAAAAATAAAATGGAGAAATAAGAACAGACAACACTGAATTACAAAGGATCATAAGAGATTACTATCAGCAATTATATGACAATGAAATGGACAGCTTGGAAGAAATGGACGAATTCTTAGAACAGTATAACCTTCCAAAACTAAACTAGGAAGAAAAAGAAAATCTTAACAGACCCATCACAAGCATGGAAATAGAAACTGTAATCAAAAATCTTCCAACAAACAAACGTTCAGGACCAGATGAATTCTACCGAAAGTTCAGAGGAGAGCTAACACCTATCTTACTCAAACTCTTCCAGAAAATTACAAAGGAAGGTAAACTGTCAAACTCACATTCTATGAGGCCAACATCACCCTAATACCAAAACCAGACAAAGATGACACAAAAAGAGAAAACTACAGGCCAATTTCACTGATGAACATAGATGCAAAAATCCTCAACAAAATTATAGCAAACAGAATTCAACAACATATTACAAATATCATACATCATTACCAAGTGGGCTTTATCCCAGGGATGGAAGGATTCTTCAATATTTGCAAATCAATCAATGTGATACACCACATTAACAAATTAAAAGGCAAAAACCATATGATTATCTCAATAGATGCAGAGAAAGCCTTTGACAAAATTCAACATCCATTTGTGACAAAAACCCTCCAGAAAGTAGGCATAGAAAGAACATACTTCAACCTAATAAAAGCCATATATGATAAATCCACAGCAAACATAATCCTCAATGGTGAAAAATTGAAAGCATTTCCCCTAAAGTCAGGAACAAGACAAGGGTGTCCACTCTCACCACTGCTATTTAACATAGTTTTGTTAGTTTTAGTCACAGCAATCAGAGAAGAAAAAGAAATAAAAGGAATCCAGATTGGAAAAGAAGTACAACTCTCACTGTTTGCAGATGACATGATACTCTATATAGAAAACCCTAAAGACACCACCAGAAAATTACTAGAGCTAATCAATGAATATAGTAAAGTTGCCAGATATAAAATTAACATGCACAAATCCCTTGCATTCCTATACACAATGAGAAAACAGAAAGAGAAATTAAGGAAAAAATCCCAATCACCTTACTATTCTTAATACACATCTTCTTTCATGTGTTTTCACCTTGAGGAAATAACAGTGCTTTAAACTTTGCCACAATTCATCCCTGTCATGAAATCATAAATGAATGTAGTGAATAACTAAGTACAAATTGAATTGGGGAAAGGAGAGGACAATGTGAAATTTTTAGTTCTGGACACTAACCTATTGATAATCTTTTCATGCTTTAAAATATTTTGAGATATAAAATTATTAATTCATGGTTGTTGATGTTAAGATAATTACATTCTTGTGGAGTTATTTATTGGAAGAAATTTTAAAAAGTAAACTATTATTCCAACAAAATTGTATATGGGCTTGGTCTATAATGAGGGGTTCTAATAAAGAAGTCTCCATTTTATATGTCAGTTATACTTAGGAAATGAAAAATGAATATGCAAAGGAAATCATTAACTCCATACATAACTATAGAGTTACTGGGCCTTCTTAGAAGGTCTAATACACTTCAGATATTAAGAGGATTTGAGTTTAATGGGGTTTAGATTTGGTCTATAACTATATAGAAAATAAATATCTAAGAAATATAAGAAAGGAATTTGGTACAGAGTTAATGTTTTAAATAATATGCTATTTTTCTCCACATGGTATTCCAGATAGGAAGAAATGTCTCTAACTTCATAAAACTTGCTTTCCTCTATTCACATTGTATCAAAACTTCATGGCCCAGTGTTACTGAAATAGTCTGCTGTTTGTAAATGTTTTTTTTTTTTTTACAGTGTTTTCTTATTTGTGATGTTTCCCTTGCCACATTATTTACAAATTTTTTAGTCTGACACCAAGTGTTCGATGAAAACAAATTCAACAACAACAACAAAAAAACCTCTCAAAATTATGATCTGAATGTTTTGTGCATAAATTGATAAATGATATACAAAGGTTTATGTTATACAAGGAAAGTTCTGTTTGTTGTTGTTGTCATTGTTTTTAATCTCTATATAGTTAGAACTTGGACTCGGAAAGAGACATGTTTCTCCAAGAGTAGGCAGAGAAACATTCGGTAGGAGGTTGATAACTAAAACAAGTAGTACTGAATATGGATGTAGTTCATTAGTCCCAGGGTAACCAAATAGGAGACTGTTGATGGAGCATAACCTCACAGAAAATATGAAAGAAATAGCCAAGAGTTTGTGCCAACTTTGAGATCAGAATCATCAATTGTTAATGATTACACTGCTATATTCTTATTCCAAACACTATATTCAAAGTCTTATCTTCAAAAAAAAAAAAGCATGTAGTAGTAAAAGAACTTTCCTTCCTTCCTTATGCCTTTTCTAATTTTATTCTTCATCCATCTATTCAGTTCTTATTTGGCAGAGAATTTGTTGCTATTTTCATTGTCCTATCCAAAGTTAGATTATGATTTTCTTTTTTTCTATATATCTTAAAAATTATGAAGAATAGGCAATTTGTGAGAGGAGAAAACACACTATTTTTTAAGTTTCAATTTTTCCAATTCATTTTAAGAAGAAAGCATAGTGATTAGATCTACAGGAGTGAATTTTTTTTTTTCATATTTTTAAACATTTTAAACCTAGAGGCTGAAGGAAAAGTACTAGATCTCTCATGAGATAATGCATTCTTACATGTTTTCTGCCCTTATTTCTTCATCAAAGAAAGTTCGGATGAGGAAAAGGAACTCAACTTCCCAAAGCTTTGTGATTCACCTATCACTAATTTAAAAGAGCATTACTCATTCTGTTTCATAGGCTACACCAAGGAGATGTTTTACTTCATGTCCTTTAATCAGTGAATGTGAGGTGAGGCCCTCCCACGAGGTTAAAAGTGAGTACAGAGAAAAAGAATATATAATTTTCAGATTCATAGTTCCTCAGATTTGTTAGAGATGCTCAACTACTCATTACAATGGATTGTCCCAAATTTAATTTCCTGAGGTTTTCATTTTTAATGTATTTTGACATATATTTTATTATTTTTCAAATCCTATACATATATTTTATTACTTCTCCTACAAGCAAATTGTTTTTCATGTGTGTGATTTACTAAGTTATAATATTTTAAGATATATTGCTTTTCTAAATATTCTTAGTCTTAATTTAGTTTAATAAAAATTTTTCACAATTTGGAAAACCATGAAAAAAATGAGGGAACTCTGCTGGATGAAGAGAGTCCAGGCTAAGATGAGAATTAGTACAAAATCTTTGAGGTAAGGATGAGGATGAAGTAGAGAATTATGGAAGGAACTTCTTGTCTAGTTCTGGCTTATGCCACTTGCACTATATTAATTTAAAATCTAAGTAAATTAGATACAATGATGAATGTAACTAAGCCCATAAATTTAAAAAAAAATTACCAACATATTTTACTTATTTTTTTGTTAACTCTATTAGGTTATCTTCGTCTTTCAACTGACTATACTATCTTAGACTATCTACAATGACAGTGTCAAAAATCCTTGCAATGTAACTTTTTGACCAATATCTAGTCTCTTATTCAGTTCCTTTGGTTGTTTTACATCTTTTTACCTATGCCTATTCTTCTAACTCAGGAGAAGGCAATGGCACGCCACTCTGATACTCTTGCCTGGAAAATCCCATGGACGGAGGAGCCCGGTGGGCTGCAGTCCATGGAGTTGCTAAGAGTTGGACAGGACTGAGCGACTTCACTTTCCATTTTCACTTTCATGCATTGGAGAAGGAAATGGCAACCCACTCCAGTGTTGTTGCCTGGAGAATCCCAGGGACGGGGGAGCCTGGTGGGCTGCCATCTATGGGGTCGCACAGAGTCGGACACTGCTGAAGCGACTTAGCAGCAGCAGCAGCATTTTGTAACTCGTCCTTTACTTCTATCATCTAGAATGAGCGCAGCTATAGTTTTACTACATTTTGCCTCTTCTAACTGCAGAGAATGAGATAGCTGGATGGCATCACTGATGTAATAGACATGAACTTGGCCTAACTTCAGGAGACGGTGAGGGACAGAGAAGCCTGGCACGCTGCAGTCCCTGGGGTCGCAAAGTGTTGAACACAACTAGGTGACTGAACAACTACAACAACAACTGCGGAGTAAAGCCCGGAGGCTCTGAAGTCACACCGAGTTGAATTCAAATATACAGGTAAACAAGGTATTCCTGATACAATTTAGTTTCCACTTTAGGAAAAGGCAAATATAAACATTTACTTCAAACACCGTTAGAACGCTGGAAAGAAAAATATTTCTCAATAGGGTGTTCTATATGTGTCTTTCGTTTTGGTACAGATTTATATAACATACACTACTAACAATGAGTAAATTATGGTTCAAATAGACTGATTATAGTTGTGGAGCTGGGATAAAGCCTAAATCTTTGCTGCTGCTGCTGCTAAGTCGCTTCAGTCGTGTCCAACTCTGTGCGACCCCACAGACAGCAGCCCACGAGGCTCCCCCATGCCTGGGATTCTCCAGGCAAGAACACTGGAGTGGGTTGCCATTTCCTTCTCCAATGCATGAAAGTGAAAAGTGAAAGTCCGACTCTTAGCAACCCCATGGACTGCAGCCTACAAGGCTCCTCCGTCCATGGGATTTTCCAGGCAAGAGGACTGGAGTGGGGTGACATTGCCTTCTTTGACCTCAATTTAATTTTCTTTCTATTATATCATCATGATGATATTATATCTCTAGTGATAACTTTTTTTTTGCAAAGTTGATTTATAATATAGAAATATTTTAAGATACAGAAAACTCCACAAATTCCATTTGCTTTAAATCCATGTGCCCAGAGACTATGTATAAAATATTTTGATGTATAACCTTGGACAATTTTTTGTGTACTTACTTTTGAAAAGTAAGTACTCTATGAAATTTTAATCTATGAAATTAAATAGCTTGCCTTTTACTATTTTCATCATACATATGTTTAACATTTGTCTTTCCACAATACATTAGGTACATTCCTGGAAAATAAACTTTATTACTTGCATAGCAATCTATAATATGGAAAAAACTTTCCAAATTCAAAAAACCTTAAACATTGCTTTAGTAAATATCTTGTACCTATCAATCACAAATTCTTTAAGATAAGTTACAGATAGGAATTCACTGTTAAATATATAGAGGAGAGCTAGTTTTAAGGTTTATTCTTTGAATTACACTTGAGAAAGATCAATTATGAAAATATATTTTAAACCATTTCCCTATTGTTTGATTAAAGTATTTCAACCTTACAATTTTATTGATAGATAAATTCTGGACTTTTTTCCTTGGAAAGCAACATGCACTCAGTGGAATAAAAATGCCATGGTTTTTCATTTCATTTTATTTTTTGCACAGTAAAATGTAAATCTCTTGAATCTTACTTCCCTAAGAGATTATCTTGAGAAATACAAGTTTAGGCAATTGTTTCCTTAATGTAAGAACAAATGAATGAACTTTAGATACTTCTTATTTTCTGCAGCTTTTAAACTATAAGGATTTTTAGTGTTTTGCAAGTGAGAGCATAAATTACCTATGTTATTTTATTTTGTTAATAAAGACTCATTATATCATAAATTCAATCATCCCCTAGCATAATTTCCTATTTCTGTTATAATACCAAAAAATAAATAGTAGAGTAGTGTCTTATAAGGAACACAATTTTTGATTATCAGTAAGCGAAACATTTTTTATATGTTTTAAAAGATTCTCTTTTGCAAGCAGCCTGCATAGTGGACTATTTAGCATATAAGAAATGTTCAGCTTTATTAGATATTTATATGAATATTAATATGTCTACAATTAATCTCACATTTTCCCTCAAATTTTCTTATCAGCATTCATCCTGTTGGCATCTCCACTTATCTGATTACCGAGACAAAAAATCTTGGAACATTAAATCCTATTTCTTTTGTAGCCCTTTGTCAAACCATCAGCAAATTCTGATGTAATTGGCTTTGAAATACATCCTGTTGATTCTTACCTTCAGTACAAATCATCTCCTACAGGGACCTCAGCCATCCTTTTCTATCTAGTCTCACTGTGGTGACAGTTTTCTCTTGGTCAATTCACCCAAGTGATACCTTTTGAACTTAAAATAGATTATGTCATTACCTTGATCAAACCTTCAATGGCTTCTCATCCAACTTAACATAAAATTCAGATTCCTTCTGCAGCAAAAGTCTCCACATGATCCTTGGTTTCATCATTCTTAAAATGTGGAAAATAGTAGTATATACTCCCTAACTCTCTTATGAGGACTGACTTGAGATAATGCATATGAAGAACTCAGCTCATGACAAGCCTGCATAATTATGAGATAATACTTTCACCTATTCTTCATAAAATAATAGTAATTTACTTTAATCAAAGAAAGTAAAGAGAATATAGATGTCCTCTACTTAAATCTATGCTATGATTTAAAGTGGGAATTCAGTTGTTGTTTTTTTTTAACTGAAAAAGCAAATAAAGTGTAGAAATTAAAAAATCATGGACACCCAGTCAAGAGACCAAGGTTTAAATTCTGGCTTCAGTTCTTATTAACTAAGTGGCCTTGAGTAATTTACCTAATTTTCTTGGTACTTTCAATATTTCAGCTCGTCCCTAAAAATCCAAAACTATTACTTAGGTTTACTTAAAAGATTAAAAAATAAAAACAAAAACAAAAAACTATATGTAACTATTCAGCTATAGCTTTTAAAAATATTTATAAACATAGAAACATTATAAACCACATATAGATATGTTTTTTACTACAATGGGGGATATATTCTTTTCTATGTCTTAAGTGTAATGGTTTCAATATTACTCTAGATTCTTATAACTAATCTCTACTCACATCTCAAGTAAAAGCATTGTTTCTCTTAGTTTTTGTTACACTACCATTTTAATAACTTACTGGAAGTAATTTAGACTGCAGAACATTTCAAAACATCTACACGGCCATAAAAAGAAGTCTGTATTTTCAAATAGTGCATGTGAAGCTTTGACATGCAGCAGCCTGTATCTAGATGAGTATCTTTATATTGTTTTATACTGTGTGTTGTTTGCAATATAAAAAGAATGGCCTTTGAAAATGAAATTGCTAGATAATAAATAGTAGGTGAGAAAAGTACAAAATGTTTATGCTGTATCCATATAAAAATATGGGGCAGAAGAGAAATACTGAAGTAACTTTATTTTATACGTAACATGATTCAGAAGCATTTAAGATGTTGTCATATCAGAGTAATGAATATGTTATTATTTGTATAAGTTGAATGAGTAGCTGACTGGTTATCCCTTTTCAATAAAAAAGGAAATACTCTCTATTATGCAGAACATAAAAGGACTAGTAAAATTTTATTTTTATTCTGATCTCTATAAAGTATACATATAAAAAATATATACATATAAAATCAGAGTCTCAAATTGATGTCGGGTATAGGTTATTTAAAACTAAAGAATTATTATGCAACAGCAATTTTTAAAAATAATAGCCTAATGAACTTATAGCTGATAATTTTTCATATTAAAAACTTAAATTTGTATACCACTTAAGACTATACAAGCATTTATATATAATCAGATTTTGATCTCTTGATAATTATGTAATATAAATAATTATTATTCTGTTCGAGACAATATTATGTATTTTTATAGTATTCCATTGACATAGACTCCCTTCATATATTATTTTATTAACACTCACAACAATTCCCAATTGACAAATACACAAATAGGGGTCAAAATATTCTAAGTGACTTGACCAAGGATTCACAACTTTAATAGAGGTAGAGTGAAGCCAAATGATCTTCTGACATCAGCTGAAAGGTTTATTTAAATATGTTCAGCTTCCTCCATAGTTCCAAAGTTTATTTGATATAAAGCAATGTTAAAATCAAACTTATTCTTCCTCAACTTTGGGCTATAGAGTCAAAGATCAAAGAGAATTAAGTATTATGTACTTAATATTTCAAAGATAGTTGTCAAATCATCTATGGAAGGCTTGGTAGTTAAGGGACTAATCAAAATCCAAGACTGTGAGCTTTAATCCTGTAGCAAACTATCTTAAGGATATTGAAGAATTAAGAAGGAGTTGTTTGAAATGTGTTCTAGGAGTGCTGGGGAAGTCGTAAGCTTCAAAGTTAAATAATTAGATTAGTCATTAAAATTGCTGTTGAACCCATGTTCATGTGCCAAATACACAGGCCAAACAACTGAATACTGACTCTGAAGCAGAGAAAAATTTATTATTGCAAGGATCAGGCAAGGCAAAGGTGGCTTGTGTTCAAAAGACCCACACTTCCTAGTGGTTTTAAGCAAAAAGTTTTTAAAGGCAAAATTTGGGGTGAGGGCTCTAGGGTGTGTCACTTTCTTCTCATTGGTTGGTGGTGAGGTATCAGGCTGATAGATCCAGGAAAGGACCTATCACCATAAGTAACTACAGCGTGGATGAGGTTTGTAGACAGGGAGGAACCTAGCAAAGTCTGTTAAAAATTTCTCCTGCTTCCGTTTGTCTCTGTGTGGCCAGTGAACATTTGTTTACCAAACATTTGATTTTGCATCTCCAAGTCAATTGCCTTCCTCCCCTTTGAAGTTCCAAACTATTACCCTCCCACAGACTCTTCTGTCTTTAGTTGAAGATGGTATTGAAGGTAAGGGTTTTGCCCATTTCAGCAAGTTCCTCAGTTTTCCTAGATGTATCCCATGTTATTGAACTTTTGTCTTTCTCCTATCAAGCTGTCTCATGTCAATTTTACTTTTTGGACCTGCCAGAAGAACCCCTGCCACAGGAAAATTTCTTCCTCACCAACAACGTTACTCTCCAAAAGGAAAGAAATTTGTAATTGACAGTACCCACTGCAAATGAAATAAAAGTAGGCAGAACACATCTGCTCTTTTACTGCAGATAGGAGACAACCTCTGTTGTCACTTTATGAAGAATGAGTGAGCTGAAATGTTTCTGACCACGGCATCACTAAGATAATAAAAATTTCCATTATTAGAAGGCAGAGTTTTATGGGTAGTATTCAGGAATTCCTTGTAGTTGACATATATAGTGAAACTGAGGAGGACCCTGTGAGGCTCCTGGGCACAGAAGTCTTCCTGTGACCCCTGTTTCTTGTTTGTAGGTCAAATGAATGATACATATAACAGTATCTTTGAGTTCTTCTGCAGAGCTATAACCCCCAACAAATAAAAGATGCTAACTACTTGATGAAGTAATCTTCTGAGAAGATCAGGAGACCACATGAGGCCAAATTTAAGGAATGCAGGATGCTTGCACATCCTGATCCTTATCAGCAACCCTGCCCTAGAACCACTGCTATAAAACTCCTCACCAAATTCCCCTGAGTTGGGACACAGTTTTTCAGAGCAGGGGTCCACTGTGTTCCCCTTTGCCTGGCAAGGAAAGAAAACTATTTCTTTTCTACTTCATCCAAAACTCTGTCTCTGAGATTTGATTCCGCACCAGAGCACAGAGACTGAGTTTTCAGCATCAATAATAACAAAAGAAATAAGAAAACACATTTGCTTTTTTTCTTTTTTCTCTCAAATCTTCAGAACAGTGCCTGGAGGATATTAGAAATTCAGTGAATACTTGTTGAAATAATTAATGAATGTAAGGAGGAAGTATGAAACATAAAATGTTTCCAATCATCCAGTTCTATAAGAATCAGGTCATTAACCATTACAACTGGTGACTCACAGTACACCCTGAAAGGAATTCAAGACTAAAAATAGGATAAAGCACTTTGTGCTTTGGAAAACTGGGTTTGTTGGACAGTTAACAATATCTCAGAAAAAAAAAATTCAATGAAACTAGATTCTTCTATCTTTTCATACATATTAATACAAAAGTGCTAAAAACCATTAATGTAGATATCTAATACTTATGACTAGCAGTGAGCTTTTATTGAGATGCAAGCTTGATTGTACACATTCTCTAGCCAAAATCATGCACATAATGGCTTCTCCCCCTACCTCTTTGGACCAGCCCCTTAGAGTACTGAGAGACTGTTTCCTGGGCTATAGTTCTCAGTAAGACCATAAATGAAACTCAACTCACAGCTCTTAACACTGGGCATTTTTCTCTCAGTCCCCAAAAGAAAGAAGTGATTCATTTCTGACAGTGATTGTCATAAAATTTTTATTTTCTATAATTAAAAAAAATTTTTTTAAGCTGGCCCAGAGAAAAGTATTATCCTTAATTTTTGCAGATTTTAGAATGGATTATTACTTCAAATCTCACTTGCCCAGTCTAAACTCATCAAGTGCTTTTTGGCAACAGAATATACTCATAGATTAGCATATTTCCCTAAAAGCTGTTGGGTATTTACGTTTATAAAATCCAGATATGTCTCCCTCTTCTTTTAACATAGTTGAGTAGCAAGTATAAAACCATTCACTTATTTCTGGGACTATGATATGAATGAAATGAGAGTAATATTTCATTCAAAACAATATTGTGTGTGTGCTCAATCACATCCAACTCTCTGTGACCCCATGGTCTATAGCCCACCAGGCTCCTCTGCCCATGGAGTTTTCCAGGCGAGAATACTGGGGATGGGTGCCATTTCCTCTTCCAAGGGATCTTCCCAACCCAGGGACTGAACCCACATCTCCTTAATCTCCTGCAATGACAGGTGGATTCTTTACACTGAGCCAACTGGGAGGCCCTAAAACAATTTTAGTGGCTCAAATTTCAATGATAGATTTACACTAGATTAGGATCCAAATGTTATTCACATCTCCCATTCAAAGACTCTCCCTAAATAAATATTTTTATGTGTAGGTTTCTTGATATTATCTGGAATATATATTTGTAGATTTATACAGCCATAAACAAAAGCTTTAAAATGGATTTGTCCTGTATTCAAATAACACCATACACTTTCATACTTCTTCCAGTTTTATAAACATTGTGATGAACTCTATCTATAATTTATTCACAATGATCCTGTGTTCAAATAATCCTATGAAATAATTAAGGACAGTACTATATTCCCCATTTTTTAGATGTTAAAATGAGCTCCAAAGTTGTTAGGTTTTTATCAGAGATTACATAGTCAGGAATAAATATAATGACTTTCATTCAGTTCTCTCTTTTTTTTTTCTTGCCAACATTCTGAAAAATTTGAAAACTACAGAATGGCTAATTGAGTTGTAGAGTAAAAATCCTACAACCCACTTATAATAAAAAAATCTACCACCTAGAATCAAAAATAATTTTTACTTGTTTTAATATATATATCTGTCCATTCTCCATTCATCTATCCATTCATTAATCCATCTTATTTTTGATGCATTTGAAGTTAAGCTGCAAACATCAATGCACTTCCTCCTAGATATTTTAGAAGGTATAAAATTAGAGTTCAATATTATTCTATACTTTTTTTTTCTCTTGAGATAAAGTTTCACATAGTGAAATGTGCAAATGCTAATTGAATCATTCCAAGAATTTGACAATCACTTAAAACTCCTATGTAAAGCAAATATCTACCAGGTACAGAGAATTACCATCACCCTAGAAAGTTTGCACATGAAACTTCTCAGTCAATACTGTCTGTACAAGTCCCCCTAAAACTAACAGCACACTGATGTTTTGTCTGTCACAGATTAGTCTTTTTTGTTTAGAAATTTATATAGCTTAAATCTCAGTTTATTTACTTTGTGTATTGTTATTTTTGCTTCAATCAGGAAACACTTCGAGATCTATCTATGTAGTTGCATGTAACATTAGTTTGTTTTATTATTTAGCAATATATTACATTGTACGAATATATCTGTTTTCTTTCTCCTTTCTGTTGATGAACAATTGGAATATTTCTTGCTTTAGGTAGAGTGTAAAAATTGCTATGAACTTTTTTTTTTGTATGAATAAATGCTTTTATGGACATTGTAAATTCTCATTAGCTGTACCATTTCAACTGTGTAATTTTTTTTTTTTTCTGAGAATCAACAATTACAAGCTCTTGTTGCCTCACATTCTCAAAATACTTGGAGTGTTCAGTTCAGTTCAGTCACTCAGTCATGTCCAGCTATTTGTGACCCCATGACCCGCAGCACTCCAGGCCTCCCTGTCCATCACCAACTTCCGGAGTCCACCCAAACCCAGGTCCATTGAGTTGGTGATGCCATCCAACCACCTCAAACTCTGTTGTCCCCTTCTCCTCATGCCCTCAATCTTTCCCAGCATCAGGGTCTTTTCAAATGAGTCAGCTCTTTGCATCACGTGGCCAAAGTATTAGACTTTCAGCTTCAACATCAGTCCTTCCAATGAACACTCAGGACTGATCTCCTTTAGGATGGACTGGTTGGATCTCCTTGCAGTCCAAGGGACTCTCAAGAGTCTCCTCCAACACCACAGCTCAAAAGCATCAATTCTTCAGGACTCAGCTTTCTTTATAGTCCAACTCTCACATCCATACATGACCACTTGAAAAACCATAGCCTTGACCAGATGGACCTTTGTTGACAAACTAATGTCTCCGCTTTTTAGTATGCTGTCTAGGTTGGTCATTACTTTCCTTCCAAGGAGTAAGCATCTTTTAATTTCATGGCTGCAGTCACAATCTGAAGTGATTTTGGAGCCTAAAAACTTGGAATGTTCAGTCTTGTTAATTTTAGCTCATCATTCTCATCATTCTGTGAGTATAATGTGATAACTCATTGAGGTAATAATTTGTATTTCTATGATAACTAATGATGTTAGTCTCTTTTTCATGTTTTTACTGTTTATTTGCATATCTTCATTTGTGAAGTACCTGTTTTAATCTTATGGTATTCCTAGTACTGGTACACTAGAACTTTTGTTATTATTGTACAGATATATAAGGTGCTTCAATTAAAAAAAAACAAAAAATGTTTTTAAACTGGATAACTTTTAGGTTTATATTAGCATTCAGTTTTCTTTCATCATTTGTCACCATTTTCCTCTTAAGCACAAGTGATATTTGTATGTATATTATTATTTCACATTTCCTGAAGTTCTAATACTTCATTTTATAGTTTTTATTTCTTAGCTGAAAGCTTTATATTTGTTCATTAATTACAAGTATATTTCCAGTTATGTCTCAGAACATTGTTTGATTACATCTTTTAAATCCTAGTCAGCTAGGCTCTGAATCTCAACTATTCATCACAACTTTCTTCCTGTTGATTCTATTTTCTCTTATGAAGAGTACTTTTCTTAGAGATTCTGAGTTTTGTTGTATGTCTTTGAGGAGAACAGATTCTTTTTAGTTGTTCATTTAGCAGGAACATAACTGACTCAAACTACAAACTCTTCCCTGTAGTGTTTGGAAGCTCAATTTCCATTCACTCACTTTAGTCTTAGCTGTTCTCATTGGGGTCTGTTCCCAAGATGTTTAGAAAGACAACTTAAATGTGTTTGGAAAACAACAACTTAAAAGTTGTTTGAAAAACAACTTAAAATGAATATATAAATATTGAGTATATAAATAAAAGTGATAGCTTTAATAGTTGCAGTAAAGTTTGGAATATATAGAAGGCCATCTTTGCAACATGCCCAGATACAATTATTATTTTTATATTCTATTATGGCTTCCTATATTTGAGAAACAAAAATATGTACATCTTAGCCAAGTATATTTATTAAAACTATATGTTTTTATGAGTTTGCATTTTAAAATATAATAGCAAAGGGGCATAGTGCAGATTTAATTTAAAATGTCATCTTCTGAAAAAACAAGAGGTTCATTAAAATTATAAGACATACAACCTTTTAAACATTTATTGGCAAACGTTCTGTTTAAAGTAGAAGACTATGGTTCAGTATATTTAGATTTAGAAAGTTTGATAAACACATGTTTATTATACCTGGTTAATGTGTTTCATTACACATATAGTCAATAACTTTTGCATTGGAAACCCTAAAAAAAATGGGTCAGGATGAGAATACTTATTATGATCTCAATATGAGTGAATCTATTCTTATTCTACCTTAGTATCATAATCACTTCCCAATGTCTTAAATGATGGAAAATAGCACAAAAAAGTATTTCAAACAGTTCCATATAATTGTTGCAAAGGCTGAGGATATTTTGGGGAGCATAATGGGAAAAACGCACTTAAGGGTAATACATAGTTTGTGTGAAAGTTAAAATTAGCATGTCAGGTATTTTCTTATTCATCTAAATAAAGATCTACATTTTGAGAATAACTAAGTTGGAGGCACAATTTTCCTCAATTTACAAACATGAACGAAAAGATATGATTAGAATATTGTATATGAGAAAAGAAGTTCATAAAGCTCCTCTTAGCCTAACTATAGGAACACAGCAAATAAAAATCATAGTTAATTCACCAATGACAGTGACCTGTACTTAGCTCACTGAGTCCCAAAAGAAAAAATATGAAAATTGCTTTTATATAAAAATATTAAATCTTGTATTTAAGGAATGTTATAGGGACAGTTATTTTCCACCTTTACTCTTCACAGCATTATTAGTTGTATATCTAAGGATCACTTCTTCATATCATTCCTTGCCAGGAGAACTCCAATTTGAGTGGATGGAGATGTGTCCAAAGCAATTAAATCATGACTAATTCAATCACAAAAGTTCCTTTTCTCTTTCAGGTAACTGGTCTACTTGTGGCCATTTATCTCAATTATAAAGGATAGCCTGCCGGGAGCTTCTGAGAAAACCTTTCTGCTTGATAATATGGTGGCCCTTCCTTCCCCACCTCCCCACCACCCACCCACCCCCAACCAACCCTGCCACACACACCCGTCTTTCTTTCTTGGAACACTTTTGTGTAAGGGTGCAGTGCTTGAAATTTGTGATGGCTAATTTTAAGTGTCAACTTCACCATAAGGATGCACAGACAGCTGGTAATATTATTTCTTGGCTGTGTCTGTGAGAATGTTTCTAGAAGAGAAAGTGAAAGTGAAGTCACTCAGTCATATCCAACACTTTGCGACCCCATGGACTATAGCCTACCAGGCTTCTCTGTCCATAGGATTTTCCAGTAAAGAATACTGAAGTGGGTTGCCATTTCCTTCTTCAGGGGATCTTCCCAACCCAGGGATCGAACCCAGGTTTCCAGTATTGCGGGCAGATGCTTTACCCTCTGAGTCACCAGGGAATCCCTGCCTAGAAGAGATTTGAATTTAAATCAGTGGACTGAGTAAAGAAGATTGCCATCAACAAAGTGGGTGGGCATCATCCAACCCATTGAGGGCCTGAATAGAACAGAAACACTCATTCTACCTGAGCTGAAACATCCATGTTCTTCTGTCTTTGGACATCAGCAGCACTCAGACAGGAACTTATACTACTGGCCAACCCCACTCTCCATCCAATTCTCAGGTCTCTGGACTCAAACTGAATTATATTACTGGCTTTCCTTATTCTTTTGCTTGACCATAGAACTTTTCAGCCTCTATTACCATGTGAACCAGTATCTGTAATTAATTAATAAATAAACAAATAAATTTATCCAATTGTTTCTATTTCTTTGGAGAACACGGATTAAAACAGAGCTCTAGCACTTACCTTGTAGAGACTTTTCCAAACTCTTTTCCAAAACTTTGAAAACTTTTCCAAAACTCTTCAAATATTGGAGCAGAAGAAAAGGAAGGGCTTAGGTCTTTAAGAACAGTTTTAGCCACACTTCCAATAATGGCACTTGATAGATGAAATAAGTTAAAGTATTTACTGGTAAATCATATTCATGAGTAATTTTGAAAACTCTGAACTGAATGAACAATAGTTCATTTTAAGACAATTAATGTCAATTTTGAACTTTTTAAAAGATGGTTGATTTTGTTGATGACTTTAATCCTCCAAGTTTAAAATTCATTTCAACTATTCCATTCTTCATTTTAATAATTCTTTAGTTCTTTTCCACTCTCTGCCCTGTATCATGCCTTTTTCCAAATGACTTGCTATTTCTTTCAACTGAAAAGGCAGTTGAATATTGACTCAAAAGTGTTACTTGCTTTGGTCAGTAGATTAGAGTAGAAGTGACAGTATCTATATCTTAGGTCAATCTCTCAGACTGAAAATCTATACAAAACTTTGAGTAATTTTTTTTCTTTCTCGCCTAAATGGCAGGACTCATGGCCCATTTCACAATTTAATATGGCATCAGAACTCCTAAAATTTCCTTAGTTAACTACCTACAGACTTTGAACACTATTGCTTAGGTGCATTAGGATTTAAGAGCTTACAAAGCAATTCTTTAACAACCACTTTAGTAACTAGTACAGAAGTGCATATATTCCTTTGGATTGCAAGGCCCTGAATAATATCAGTGGTAAATGGAGTAATCTACATTTACCGGAAGATTGGGAACTGAAGTGTTAGATGGATGCACACTCCTAGAGTTTTTCTCTATTAGCATTATCACAATTTCCTTGGATGTAAATTTACTGTGCAGAATATGTGTACCTCTGGAGACCTCTTTTGAATTTAGGATTTTGTCACTCTCAATATGTGAGAAATAGAGGCAAGCTTTAAAATTACTGAATCATTACTTTTGGACCTGCCCTACCATGCCACTATTCCACCTGCAAATATGTGTGTTTATTTCCTACTGAAAGGTGTTAATACAAAATTTTATAAGATCAGCCTGTGTTACATTGTAGAACATGTAGAGATTTTACATAACTGATAATATAAGATAGCTCTTCAATAATAAGCAAGACAAGTAATATTAAAAGTATTGAGTCCTTTTAAGGTATAAATGGCTTAGAATACTTCACTATTTAATACAATAATTTAATACCTACCTTAAATATATATTGGGCTTCCCTGGTGGCTTAGATCGTAAAGAATCTGCCTGTAATGCAGGAGACACAGGTTTGATCCCTGGGTTGGGAATATTCCCTGGAGAAGAGAATGGCTACCCAGTCCAGTATTTTTGCCTGGAGAACTCCAAGGACAGGGAAGCCTAGTGGGCTACATTCCATGAGGTCACAAAGAGTCAGACACACTGAGTGACTAACACTAAGTGTATATTCTTTTTTATTTTCGGCATACCTCTAATTTTGTATTTTAGGAACAAATATATTCTTTAATCCCAAATACAGGGATGGATCATCTCCCAGAATTTTTATTATTCTCTTAAAAATTCTATCCCAAGACACACCAAAAATATAAAATTTAAAAAGTATTTTGTATCTTACATTCTTTGTTTTGCCTATCAAAACTTATTTTAAAATTCAAGAATCTTAAATTTGGAAATGATAATATATGTTGCTGTTGATCTCTCCAGCTCAGAACTAAGTGAAGGTTTCTAACTTGAGCCTACACACACACACACACACACACACACACACAATGGTGCTTGTACAATTCTAGTATATACCTCTTCTACTGTAGTTATCATAGATCTATATAGTTAGCATGGCAGTCATCCTGCAGATGACAGTGAAATGTTTGAGGAAAGGATGCTTTATCTGTGTATGCATACATTTTGGGGATACTTCCAACCTGTGATTTGGTAGAAAAATAATGCATGCCATTGCCTCTCTTTCATTTTATCTTCTACAAAGGCACAGAGACTAATGATAAATAATAATAGTAGAACAATAATCTACATATAAAATGATTCATATTCAAAAGATAATTCATAATTTTATCTTATCATTCCTTACTTTTGTTCACTCATTCAATAAAAATTATCATTCCAGACCTTGTACAAAGTGCTTGGAATATAATACTAAATAAAACAGAAAAAAACTCCTTCATGGACTTCAGAATGTTCATTATCAAAGGGAAATAAAATGTATAATTTAAAATATATATATATATCAAAAAGTATTAAGTGTTATGAATAAAAATAAATCATGGTACATACGACCAGTTGTGCTGGGAGTGGGGAAGGGTGTAGAAACCCTTAAGAGAAGGCCTTGCCAATAAGGTGACATAGAACAAGGACTGAAAGAAGGGAGTAAATCAGCCATGAGGCTATCTGGAGAAGGAGCACTGGAAGCAGATCCAAACTCCCTGAGTCAGAAGTCAGGTCTATGGTTCCAGGACCTTTGAGAGGGCCAGTGATAGAAATGAAGTTAATAAGAGTGGTAGGAAATGAAGGCAGAGGATAGTGGGTCTCAAATCTGATAGAGCTTAAAAGTCTTTGTAAAGACTCTCTCTTAAAACTACATATTAATAAAGACAGTGAATGTGAATAGTTTCAGAGACTGACCTTTCAGAAAGAATATTCTTTAAGCTCTCAGAGCAAAGGTACAAGTTGGATTGATGAATTCTGCCCCTGATTCTTCAGATCACTTGCCAACAAGGTGTCACTGTTCCTATCCAAAGTTTCTCTTCCTCAAAAACTTCATTATTCTTGAATATTAATCAGAATTGAAAGTTCTTGTGTGAACAGAGGACTAAGAAACAGAAAGAGTGAGAAGAATATAGAAAACATATTTGAAATATTTCAAATTTCAAAATATGAAGTGACTTAGAGCTAAGACTATTAATAATCTCCCTTCTTTATTTTATCATGAATACTATGGTAGGCAGCAAACTGAGACAAGTCAAAGCTTATGTATATACCTTTGCAGCAGATACTCATGGGCACTTATTCTGTTAGCAACTAACATAAATGGTCACCTCAATAAAGCCCAGATTATGAACTAAGATGGAGAAGAGTCAATACTTTGCTGAGTTAGCACACAGTACTGCTGGCCTCTAGAAGGCATTGCTAGTTTATCATACTTCATCTCATATATGAATCACAGGATGCTAATAAAATGCTATTATAACCACCTCCTTCAGTGATAATATAGAGACTTGAAGATTAACTTTCATATAACCATCACGTGGTCAATTCCATCATTTCTTCTATAATCGGCAGTGTTCAGGTAGATGGCAAATGAAGGCCACATGATAGACTGCTACCTTCTATCTTCCTTAGATTCTCCTACCAATTGAGGACATCTCTTGTGAGCAGGTGAACTTTTAGAACTTTTCGTGCTCCATTCATCACTGTACTGCCTTGGGGTAAATGTGGTCGGATTGACAAGGAACCACTTGTTACTGCTCATTCTCAAATGTGAAGTCAAAAGAAGCATTTTGTTTCCTGACCAATTCACAGAAACAATCCTTTTCTTATTTTATCTCACCCATAAACTTATAAATTCTTCTTCTGCATTGCTTTTGGTAGATAATGAAGAACTGTCCATCTGTTTCTTAAAAACCTAGTTTTTCTATGTTCTTCATTCTGTTCATCATGTTTTAACTGAAACTTGACTCTGTTAGTGATTCTCCATTGTTAATTTATATTTTCCTGTCCCTTTTATATCATTTTCAACTCAATTTAGAAATATGCTCAAACTCTCTTCCAAAGGTTAAAAAATATATGTATAATCTACTCTATTTGCACATTATCACTTTTTCACAACTACTGTATTTTTTATTTACTTTTTAACTTAAAAGAGTATGCATTCTCTGTCTGAACTTTTCCTTTTGCCCATAGTTACCAGGTGAAATTTCTGTGGCAATGTATTACATGATGCCAATTCAATGAATGACTTTTATTCTTATTTTTCTTGCTCTTCAAATATTTGAAACAGTATGTAAATTTCTCCTATATATAGGATTTAAATGAATCCATTTACAAATGAACCACTTCTTCCTGACACTCCTCATGTCTGTGGATCTCATAAGAGCTTTTTCTTGAGTTGCCTACTACCTTTCTGAAAATTCCTCAAATCTATCAGTAGAAATTTCTTTCTTCTCTCACCCCTTATATACTAGCATTCTTCATGACTCTGTAATATATCATTTCTCTTCTGACTTTCCAGGTATGCTATTCATATAATCTCATTCACTTTTATAACTTTAACAATCATTTTATGATAATGTCTCCCTGATTTATCACCAAAGCTGACTTACTCCATGAGTTTTAGATGGTTTTAGACACAAAAACCCAGAAGGTCCCTTTATTTCAATAAAAAGGAAGATGAAGAGAAGATTCATTAGAAAGAAGAATGAAAAAAATAGCTGAGTTTTATTAAGATGTATAGCTTCATTTAATGTTGTGTCTAGCATGTATTACCATATTTAATTCTCACATAACATGAAATTCAATTTCAAATATTAATAAATTAAATCTCACATATGAGAAAACTAAGGCTTAGAGAGGTTAAATACTATTCCTACTGTCCTACAGCTAACACAGAACAAAGAAAAGAATTAGAATTCATGTATGTGTAAAATTTAAGTGACTATTCTAGCCTCCATTTAACAGCTGCTTACAACTATATCATATTCAACATGTCAAATAATCTCTACCTTTTATTGTCTCTTCCTCTATATGTTAATTATATTTATGACACTTGTATCTACTCAAGCCATAAAACTTGTCATTCTTCCAGGTCTATGATGACCAGGCTGTCAATCTCCTTCATTTAACTTCCACTTCTTCCTAACATGTGTTTCCAGCTGCAATACTATGGAATAACTTGTATTTTCTGTGTTGCCATGGTATTTTATTTCTCTGTGACCTTATTCATTTTATGTCTTCTGCTACCCTTGTTTATCTGACTAATTCTCACCTATTCCTTGTGACTCAGTTCAAGAATTTTGTACTCCATATATTCTTTCTTGAAACCAAAGTCACACTCCAAGAGGTGCCAATCACTTAGAGTAGATTTGTTTGATTAATACAACAAACTGCTAGCAGATGGTCACAGAGCATAATTAAGTACAAATAAGAAAGATGACTGTTTTCCTAATTTGCACAAGTCTTACAAACTGACCTACCTAAACTCTAACATCTGAATAAATGCCCCTCTTATACTCACTGAGTTCTTTTTTTTTTTTTTTAATTTTTATTTTTCAGTGGGTTTTGTCATACATTGATATGAATCAGCCACAGAGTTACACGAATTCCCCATCCCGGTCTCCCATTCCACCTCCCTCTCCACCCGACTCCTCTGGATCCTCCCAGCCCAACAGGCCCGAGCACTTGACTCATGCCTCCCACCTGGGCTGGTGGTCTGTTTCACCACAGATAATATACATGCTGTTCTTTCGAAACATCCCACCCTCCCCTTCTCCCACAGAGTTCAAAAGTCTGTTCTGTACTTCTGCGTCTCTTCTTCTGCCCTGCATATAGGGCCATCGTTACCATCTTTCTAAATTCCGTATATATGTGTTAGTATACTGTAATGTTCTTTATCTTTCTGGCTCACCTCACTCTGTATAATGAGCTCCAGTTTCATCCATCTCATTAGAACTGATTCAAATGAATTCTTTTTAATGGCTGAGTAATATTCCATGGTGTATATGTACCACAGCTTCCTTATCCATTCATCTGCTGATGGGCATCTAGGTTGCTTCCATGTCCTGGCTATTATAAACAGTGCTGCGATGAACATTGGGGTGCACATGTCTCTTTCAGATCTGGATTCCTCAGTGTCTCACTGAGTTCTTTGCTTTGAATCCATGGTCAGTTGCTTACACAAACACAATTTCTAGCCACTTTTTTCCTTTCTGCCAAGAAAGCTCTATATCACTTTCTATGTGCTTAAATTCCAAACATTTAATAAGGAGTCTCTTCTTTCACAGCAAAGCAGTGTGCATGTGGCCCAGTTTTAACCATTAGGAACTGAGAGGAAGTCTGCTGAGAGTACTAAGAAACATTTTACTCCTCAGTAAAATGAAAGAGACACATAAGGACACCCACTCTCTCCAAACACTCCCTATATTAGTGTGCTAGGACTGAACAACAAAATACCGCTGAGTGGGAGGCTTAAACAACGGAAATTTATTTTCTCATTGTTTTGAATCCTGGAAGTTAAGATCAGATGCTAGAAGGGTTGGTTTCCTTTGAGGCCTCTCTTCTTGCCTTCAGATGGTCACCCACTTCCTGCCTTTTTTGTATATGTGTACCCTGGAGTCTCTTTTTATGTCCAAATTTCATCTTATTAAAAGAAGACCAGTCAGATTGGAGTAGAGTCCACTCAAATGGTCTCATTTTAACTTAGACATCTCTTTAAAAGCCCTATCTCTGAATAGTTACATTCTATAGTATTAGGGGTTAGGGTTTCAACATGTGTTTGGAGGAGAGGGGAACACAAGTCAACCCAGGATATGCCTCAACCACTTATTATCTTGGATATTGTCACATAATGTGATACTTTGCACATAACAGTCACCTGAGTGAAAATACAAAAGAATCTCAGAGAAGGTAACCCAGAGTGCTCGTATCACTGATCTATATTAACCAGCCTTGGAACCCCCTGTCCTCCAAACTTTTTTAGATTAATAAATGTACCTGTATTTTTAAATGATTTTAGCTTGCTATATTGCAACTTGTGCTCTAAAACATTTACTAGATACACTAATATTTTTTTTGACTTTTGACTTTTTTTGACTCATTTTTTCCAATGAGTCAGCACTTTTCTGACTCATTGTAAAAGACTCTGATGCTGGGAAAGATAGAAGGCTGGAGGAGAATGGGATGACTGAGAATGAGATGGTTGGATGGCATCATGGACTCAATGGACATGAGTTTGAGCAAGCTCTGGGAGATGGTGAAGAACAGGGAAGCCTGGCATGCTGCAGTCCATGGAGTTGCAAAGAGTTGGACATAACTGAGCAACTGAACCACAACAATATAGCACTTATTATAATAATTAATGGAATTGATTCTAAGTCAGGGGTAATACTGCATTTGTCATCATCTCTCTGTGACCCACTATAGTGTCTAATGCTAAAAAAAAAAATGTATTGACTTGAATGAATTTTATGCTTCTCCTTCCACATTTACTCCCAAATACCATAACTAGAATCATATAGTTTACTATAGCTTTCCTAAATCATGGATCTCTCTGGAAAATTCTTCATTGAGTCACTTGTCCTTGTAACCACTGGAAAAATGCCTCTTTTATATTTCTTCTCCAAATCTACCTGTATCTAAATCCCTCCATATTTTGATTTGACTTCACTCCCTAATTGTTTACATCTCCCAGTAGTCATCAAACAATGGTGATTTTATATTTTAAGAAATAATAGATATGAGTTTTGACTTCATAAAGGAAAATACATGGTCCAGTTGGTAATTCTAACATTGCTATAATTTGTGTTCATTCAACAGGTTAAAGTTGAAAAAAATAGTAATAATTTCCTAGATTTAGTAAGCGCCTCTAGAGCAAATCACTGTATTCAGACATATGCTCAGTTCTTTGGTTCTTCTTCAATTTAAAAATTATTGGATAAGTCAAATTTAGTTATCAGTTGTAATGTTTTATATTCACTTTAATATTCACTTTTATAGCTTTCAAATCAACATTAGAGCTGCAATGAGTCTTACAAATATATAACACTATAATTTATGACAATAATCTCTAACTTAAGCCTTCAATTTTTAAATATTCTCAAATTTTAAAAAAGACATATAGAAACATGGCTGGCTTTATGACATGAATAATAAAACTGCTTACTGCTTTATTTAGCTTCACAAGGAAAAAAATCTTTGAGTTTGACATATGTTTCATGCTTGTCTGATCCATTACTATGAGACTTCAAACTCCCTGAGTATCCATAGAAGCTGTGAATTGATGTATATTTCTGGTGAAACCATGTATTTTGCTTTTTCCTCTTGACAGATGTGGTAATGATTCTTCTCAGTTATCCACAGCCAAGGAGAAACAGATCTAAAGCCATTAACTTTAGGTAGATAAGACTGCTTACTCTCAGTCCTGCTTTGCCCAATTATTTGAAAACTCCAGCTTTCCAATACATTGGGAGGATTGAATTAAATGGAAGTAAAGACTCTTGTCAGGATGGTTCCATGTAAAATACAAGGGTCTTATCTAATCTTATCTACATTTGCTGCTATAGAGAATTAAGCCTACCAGCATTAAAATCCTTCATGGATTGCCAATTCTCACGAGTGTTACATTAGCCAGTAAAAACACAGACTCATAATGATCTCTATCTTCCAGGAGTCCAAGAATCCAAGACAGGAACAGTTAAAGAGATATTAAGACCACTTGAATAATCAGATAAATAAGGAGTTTTGGGAGCTGTTGTTGGAAAAGAATGAACATCTTTCTTCTAATTAGTCATTATGTTAACCAGGAATTGTAAAAGTGAGTGCATTAAAACCAAACCTTCAGAACACTTTCAATGATTTTTTTTTTTAACAGAGTTCCTAAAATGCTGTTCTGATGATAGGCAATTTTTTCTCTTGAGTAATGACAGTTGTTTTTCCAAAAAGTTGTATTTTTTTGATTCCCAGTAAAATCATGTTTTGGGATTCTGTATTACATTTGTGCAAATGTACCTCTTCTTTATTGTATTCATGTCCATATTGCTTACTGTATGTGAGCAGTAGGATCATTTTTTTTAATAAAGTCAAGTAAAATATCATCCTTAAGGTGGTTTTTCAACTAATTTCAATGAGTTAAACTCACAGAGATAATATGTGTGATGTTCTCTGTGAAAAAAATTTATATACTTTTAGTTTTATTCTAAGGCTATACTTGGTTGGCAGACATGCTAGAGGGAAAAACCCTCAGCTTAAAGGTGAAAGCTTTCACACAATTCATCTTTACAAAACAACAATTTTAAAGAAAAAAATAAAAAATTTTGGCTCTAAATGCAGGAAAGTGAACAATCGTTCCAATACCTTCCCCCAAAGCTGGATCAATTTACTTTCAGATGTCAAGAATAAATAAATGCTTGAGATTACTGCCAGTGGGATCCAGAGGATGATATATGGTATTGTTGAAAATAAAAGCCTCTACAAAGGAGTTTTTGTGGTGTGACACCATAATTTTATAAAGCCACTAGGCGTTGTGAAGTATCTCACATAGACCTTAAGACGTGTTTTTAAAAATGTATAATTTGAAATAAAAATCCAAAAGGAAATATGTTTTAAAAAATGTTTCTCACTTGTGAAAATACTGGTCAATGTTTGATCGTAGAGTCCGTTCAGTTCTTAGTTCCTGGAGTTTAAAGATTATAAAGATAGCTGTGACCCAACTTATTTGCTTTGACAAAGCAATCTACAGTACAGAAACTAATAGCAGCTTGGTGTTCTATAAAAGTACAATAAGTGAATAACAGATATGAAGGATGTATCATTTAAGAGATGAAGGATGATTTAGGACAGGGAAGATGACCAGCACGATAACATACCAGTAACATTTTTCATATTGAGCATCTGTGAAACTGAAACAAAATAAAGGAGAAAGAAGACAAAGAAGGTGAATTCTGAACATCTGCCGTTTACTGTAAGTAGTGATAAATATAAGCAATCAAGGAGACATATGACTATAAAATGGAAATTAATAGGTCCTGTTTGATAGGTTTACTAAGTCAAAACAATATATTTCCCTACATATATTTCCCTTCAATGTCATATCTACCCAGAGCCCAAAATATTTCGAGTGTAAGTTACCAGATTTTATGAAATTTTAAAACTACTGAGGTTTTTCTATATCATTTCAAAAGGGAAACAAAATCTGCTCATTTTTTTCTCAAGACTTTTGAAATATAGACTTACTACTCAAATGCCTAATACTTAAATCATGCCTAAATAAAAATTTAGGGTGCAGTTTTCTATCAGATAAACATCTAATAATTAATATACAGATTATGCATACTTAGAGTGAGAGGGGATTCACTAATCCTTTTAGGTAGGAAAACATGATGCCTTTTTCAGTGAAATATGTGGTTTCAGAGGACACAGTCATGAGTATATGATGAAGAAGGGTAAATCAGAAATCTAACTACAATCAGCAGAAACTACCATTAAAATTAGTGGCCCAATAAATCCCACACCCAGATCTTTGTCAGACCCACTGTTTCTCACCATTTTACAATGTAAATGGTCACTTATATAATCTTCTTCTTTCCTATTATATCTTCAATTTATCTCTCTTGAAGTATTGAATACATAAAAACAGATACATGCAATTCAATTTTCCATTTTTGAAAAGTCATTTGTTTCCATATCCCCTTCTAGCTATTATCCCATTTCTCTTTTTCATTTCCAGTTCTAAGTTCTTATCATATTTGACATGATGTTTGACATTTGACATCTCTGGTTTTTCCAGTGGTCATGTATGGGTGTGAGAGTTGGACTGTGAAGAAAGCTGAGCACCGAAGAATTAATGCTTTTGAACTGTGGTGTTGGAGAAGACTCTTGAGAGTCCCTTGGACTGCAAGGAGATCCAACCAGTCCATCCTAAAGGAGATCAGTCCTGGGTGTTCATTGGAAGGACTGATGCTGAAGCTGAAACTCCAGTACTTTGGCCACCTCATGTGAAGAGTTGACTCATTGGAAAAGACCCTGATGCTGGGAGGGATTGGGGGCAGGAGGAGAAGGGGACGACAGAGGATGAGATGGCTGGATGGAATCTCTGACTTGATGGGCATGAGTTTGAGTAAACGCCAGGAGATCGTGATGGACAGGGGGGCCTGTCGTGCTGAGATTCATGGGGTCACAAAGAGTCAGACATGACTGAGCAACTGAACTGAACTGAACTGAACTGCTTACTCCTAGTTCACTAAAGTGGTATCTTCCACTGGCTTCTAAGGTATTATACGTCATTTCTGGTTCTCTTATACTATCTGGTTACTCTGTCTCAGTCTCTTTTGCTGGTAATTTCTCATATCCAACAAGTAAAATTTGGAATTCCCAAGGACTTGGTCCTTTGACCTATTCTATTCTATCTCTACAGTCACTCCCTTGTACTCACCCTGTTCTTTGGCCTCAAATAATAGTTATTGAACAATCTCTGATTTTTATCTACTTCCTAGGCTTATCTCAACTCTGGCTCATTTATTCAAAGGGTTGTTCAATATCTCCATTAGGATAACAAATGCCTTTCAAACTTCAGTTCCGTTCAGTTCAGTTCAGTTGGGTCGCTCAGGCATGTCTGACTTTTTGTGACCCCATAGACTGCAGCACGCCAGGCTTCCTTTCCCGGTCCATCACCAACTCCCAGAGCCTACTCAAACTCATGTCCATTGCATCGGTGATGCCATCCAACCAACTCATCATCTGTCATTCCCTTCTCTTCCTACCTTCAATCTTTCTCAGCATCAGGGTCTTTTCCAATGAGTTGGTTCTTCAAATCAGGTGGCCAAAGTACTGGAGTTTCAGCTTCAACATCAGTCCTTCCAATGAATATTCAGGATTGATTTCCTTTAGGATTGATTGGTTTGATCCTCTTGCAGTCCAAGAGACTCTCAAGAGTCTTTTCCAACACCACAAAAGTATCAGTTCTTCAGCACTCAGCTTTCTTTATAGTCCAACTCTCAAATCCATATATGACTAATGGAAAAAACCATAACTTTTGACTAGATGGACCTTTGTTGGTAAAGTAATGACTCTGTGTTTTCAAACTTAACATGCCAAAAAACAAACACTCTTCCTTCCAATATTAATTTTTCTCCTCAATCTTCCTCAGTTTAGTCAATAACAGCCACATTTTTCCATGTTCTTCATCAATCCCTCATTCCAGATTCCTCTCCTCCTCACACTCTTTTTCAAATTCAACAGAGGATTCCATGATTATATGTTTAAAGTACATCTGGCAGCCCATCATTTTTCACCATCCCTTCTGCTACCACACAGTTCTAACATATGATCAAATAACCTGAACTGCTGCAATAATTTCCCTGCATTCCTAAAAGTGAAGTGAAGTGAAAATCAATCAGATATGTCCAGCACTTTGCAACCCCCTGGACTATACAGCCCGTGGAATTCTCCAGGCCAGAATACTGGAGTGGGTAGCCTTTACCTTCTCCAGAGGAATATTCCCAACCCAGGTATCAGACCCATGTCTCCCTCATTGCAGGCAGATTCTTTACCAGCTGAGCCACCAGAGAAGCCCTTTGACTCTGTGGATCACAACAAACTGTGGACAATTCTTAAAGAGATGGGGATACAAGAGCACCTGACCCACCACCTGAGAAATCTGTATACAGACTAAGAAGCAACAGATAGCATGGAGCAACAGACTGGTTCCAAATAGGAAAAGGAGTATGTCAAACCTTCATATTGTCATCCTTCATATTTAACTTATACGCAGAGTACATCATGTGAAATGCTGGACTGGATGAAACATAAGATGGAATCAAGATTTCCTGGAGAAATATCAATAACCTCAAATACACAGATGACACCACCATTATGGCAGAAAGTAAAGAACTACTAAAGAGCCTCTTGATGAAAGTGAAGGTGAAAGAGGAGAGTGAAAAAAGTTGCCTTAAAACTCAACATTCAAAAAATTAAGATCATGGCCTCCAGTCCCATCACTTCATGGCAAATAGATGGGGAAACAGTGGAAACAGTGGCAGACTTAATTTTGGGGGGCTCCAAAATCATGGCAGATGGTGGCTGAAGCCATGAAGTTAAAAGATGCTTACTCCTTGGAAAAAAAGCTATGACCAACCTTGACAGCACGTTAAAGAGCAGAGACATTATTTTGCCAACAAAGGCCCGTCTAGTCAGAGCTATGGTTTTTCCAGTGGTCATGTATGGATGTGAGAGTTGGACTATAAAGAAAGCTGAGCACCAAAGAATTGATGCATTTGAACTGTGATGTTGAAGGATCTTGGAGAGTACCTTGGACTGCAAGGAGAACCAACCAGTCCATCTTAAAGGAAATCAGTCCTGAATAATCATTGGAAGAACTGATGCCGAAGCTGAAACTCCAATACCTTGGCCACTTGATGCAAAGAACTGTCTCACTGGAAAAGACCCTGATGCTGGGAACGATTGAAGGTGGGAGAAGGGGACGACAGAGGATGAGATGGCTGGATGGCATCACCGACTCAATGGACATGAGTTTGAGTAAGCTCTGGGAGTAGGTGATGGACATGGAAGTTTGGCATGCTGCGCTCCATGGGGTCACAAAGAGTCGGACACGACTGAGTGACTGAACCGAACTGAACTGATTCCTAAAGACTTTTCTCATAACAGCTGCCAGAGTGATCCTTTTATAGTGTAACTCAAATCCTAACACTCTTCTATTTGAAATGATCTAGTGGATTTCTCTTTCACTTAGTAAATGCCAAACTCATTGTATTGCATAAAAGACTGTAAGATCCGGACCAGTTACCTCTGTAACTTCTTTTACCACTCTCCCTATACTCAATATCCTTGTATGGATGTGAAAGCTGGGCCTTAAAGAAGACTGAGTACTGAAGAATTGATGCTTTTGAACTGCGGTTTTGGAGAAGACTCTTGAGAGTCCCTTGGACTGCAAGGAGATCCAACCAGTCCATCCTAAAGGAGATCAGTCCTGAATATTCATTGGAAGGACTGATGCTGAAGCTGAAGTTCAAATACTTTGACTACCCATTGTGAAAAGCTGGCTCATTGCAAAAGACCCTCATACTGGGAAAGATTGAAGGCAGGAGAAGGGGATGACAGAGGAAAAGATGGTTGAATAGCATCACGGAATCAATAGACATGAGTTTGAGACAGCTCTGGGAAATGATGAAGTACCGGGAAGCCTGGGGTACTGCAGTTCATGGGATCACAAAGAGTCAGACATGACTGAGCAACTGAACAACAACAATAACTGAACTCAATTACATTCTAGCCACACTGGCTAGAATTTTGCTTGAATATATAAGTCATGGTTGAGATCTGTGCTCTGGCTGCTCTTCCTCCATAAAAAGTCCCATTATCAATGTCCACACACCCTACATTCTTACCTACTTCATCTCTAGTTGGCATTCTTGACCACATTACGTAAAATAGTCCCCCTTCCCTTTTCTAGTATTTGTCATAGTGCTCTCCACTGCCTAATTTTTCTCCATGGTACTTACTACTTTAGTATAATCTACAGGTCACTTCTCCCTCTGTTAGTTGTCTCCACCACTAGAATGAGCATAAGAGTTTGAAACACTTGTTCACTGCTGTATCCTTTGCATATGGAACAAATCTGACACAGTAGATAATAAGAAGTGATGAATTGATGTTACTGAATTTTAATATTTTTGTTCATAGTGAATATTTTGTTAATAATTGTGAAGTGAGAGGAAAAAGAGAGATGTGTATCTGAAAAGTCTGAGAAAGTCAATGGGAAGTTTTCAATTGATTGGCATTCTTTGTCAGAACTCAATTTTTTCTATACAGTGATATGTTCAAATTCTTAGAACATTCCATCTCACACATCAGTAATTTCATACTCTGAGTGGTTTATTGTGTTATTTAATGTTTTGTGGTTAATTGATCATAACAAGATTATTTTTATGTTTGCAGGCCATAGCATATCTGCCATGTGTCAATAAGTGTGGTACACATTTCTTATGCATCACTTCAAAATCCTTTCATCCCAAACTCTTACTCCAACAGGGGCCACAGCATCCAGTTCCAGGCACAGGAATAGATTAGACACAGGGTATCCTCAGGAAATTATATTTGTTCAGACACATACAACCTTGTGATGTGAAGCAGTGAACACTGGAGGGATAGCCCTTGAGCAAGAGAGAATTAGAACTAATGGATATAGGTTTCATTTTTTTCCCCCTCTGGGTAATCAGTTCTAAAATGCATTTAATAGGCTTTTCATGATGTACTGGTGTGATCAGACATCAGTGACCCATAACAGTAGTGAACTCAGAAATGCATTCTTGTTTTGGCAGTCTTCCTTGTTTTATATTCCTGTCTTATATTTCTGCTTAATGAATGCAAGGTGCATTTCAGTTTCTGCCTTTTTGGAAGCCCAAGTCTGGAATTGTATTAAACATTTTAAAATACTTTTCATCTATCCCTTTGGAAACTTATTACTAGGCATTATTACAATCTTCATTGTTCAAAGAAGAAAATGTGGCTGATCTAATTAACATATCTTTAAGATAAAAGAGGCAGAATTGAAGTCATTTTTTTGTCTGACTCCAAATGTGTGGAGAGACCTAAGCTAGTGAGCTAATAAGGTTTTTGAACTCATGGTGTTTTTGATTTAAAAATAAAATGTATAGGTTATAGAGTTAATAATGCACAAAAATTAAGATTACAGGACAATTCATCAGGAAAAAACTTCTAAAGAAAATATAAATGAGCCTGCAAATCATTATAATGTGCCATAACACAAATGTGAGGTCTTTCTCATGTTAATTCAGGCATACATGATGGATATTTTCTGTTTGCTTCATCCTTCTCTGCTTAGCAAAATATTTCATCTTTATGAACTATACAAGCAGGCCCTTTTGCCTTCTGGTTACAGTTAGTTTCAGCTAGTGGGAGGAACTGGCAGAACACAGGGTGGGCGACAGTATGGCCAGGGAATCTTTTACTTAGGTTCATTCATTGTCTCTAGGGAACATCACAACTCCTGGACATAGTTCTCTTGTACTTGCAGGAAACACTCCTGTACCTTGCTGATTCAAGTTCACTAGCCTGGGGTTACTGCACCTTTCCATAATGGTTCTCTTCGCTTCACCCACAACTTTATAATTAGCTGCTTTATTAAAACTCTTCTTAATTACTTCATTTTGGAGTATGCCATCTGTTTCCTTCTGGGACTTTGGATGATACAAGAGACAACAAAAAAAATCTTTAAAATATACAATATTCTTAAGCAAAAAATAGTTGAAAGTAATTAGGGACAGATTGTCTGCTGAGGTGGGAGGAGGGATATGGTAATTATTAAGGGAGATTGGTAGTTACATATTAAAGGGTAAGAAATAAAATTAATGAATTATTTAGGGCCCAAATAGACTCTTACTGTATAATGTGAGAAATTAAAAAATTTATAAATTTATTAGGTATCTAACTGAAAGACTTTGCTATATACATTTGGTAAAACAAATTCATGATTCAACTTTCAGTGGAGTTGGTGGTCTATTGACAGAATGTTCACTACTGTGGCTACCATATTTAACAAAATATCAACCATGACCTGTTTATATTGATTACATCCTTGATGTACACTAGCATAGGCATTGATCTCAACGATGTTCACGGTGAGTTGCATGATTTGAAACTTGAAATCATTTTCATAGAAAAAGCATTCATACTACATGTGGTAATAAGAATTCTTACTACATTAAATGGATTTCATTCTACACAGACTTCCTATAAAACAGGATATAAAGTTATGTTTTATGGATATGAAACCATGAAATCTAATCTTTATAAAGAAAATTTCCAAAACTGCTACAGAACTAGAGATTTATATAGCTGTAGAACAGAAGATTAATGAAGTAGAAATTCTGAAATACAGCTTCCTGCATTTCCTTCTCTTTTTAGACTTGGTATGCAACCTGTTATCTGACAATTTTGTAATATATCTCTTCACATTTCCCTCCTTTTTATAGGACTTTCACTTTAAAAATGGTAGTGGTTTAAGCATTTATTTGTCTTTAGTAATAAATAACCCTCTCAATAATTTTTAAAACTGGTATAAGTTTCAAAGTATGAGACTTCCTGAGTATGTCCTCTATCATTTCATATTAGAAAGAGCCAATGCTCACAGGAAGAGAAGGGAACTTTGACTTTGGCTTTTAGATAAGCATTTTTTACATCATTTTACTTCAGTATGGACCCAGCATGTATTTTTGTAAACATAACCATGGCAACACAATAGATTGAACAGTACATCTATTGCTTCTGCTATCTGAATATCCTTAACATGTTGTCACTGCCTTGATGAGTGCTCCATTTTTGTACCATCCTTTTTTTATTTTTATACTCTGGGAAGAAAATTTAAATAGGGAATTTATCTTTAGGTATTAGAGTTTTACAAAAATGCTTCTTTATTGAAAATCATAACATATCTAAAGAAAAATACACAGTATGATTTATCTCAAAGTGAATTACTTTGAGATATTACTTCCCCCAGGGACAAGAAATAGAATATTTCCAATATCTTTCCAAATCCTTTTCTACTTGCAGTTTCCTCTTTCCCCTACTAAAATTTTATAGTTACTTTGATTTTCCACCCATCATTTCTTTTTCTTTTAAAATTTACTCCCTAAATTGCCTTGCCGACCCCATAGTTATGTTTCATCTGTTTTTATTCTGAGATATGTGTATAAATAGAATCATTCAAGAAGCATTCTTAGTGCATGGCTATTTTTCTCAAAATTATTTATTAGATGCACGTGTGGCACTGACATAGATATACTGTCTTCATTTCCATAGCTGTCTGACATTTCAAATTTGAATATATACTGTTTATTAGTACATAAGGGCAACACTTTTCTCCCAAAATGGTAGCATGAGGATTTGCTCTCATAAGCAGCATGGGAAAGCATTCCCTTCATAGTTTTGTCCTGGTACAGAGTTTGCTAATAAGATGACCTTGTGTATAATTTAGCAGGTGGAAGTAAGGCCGAATCAACCTCTTTTGTAAAATCGTGGCCTTTCTTACAATTATCCAGCTATAACCTTGCAGTTCTGTACTATCCAGCACCTCCCACATTTAGATAAGCCATAACTCTTATGGCTTTTTTTTTTTTTTTTTTGCTACATGAATACCATTCATTTATTGACGTTGACATTATGAACACATAATGGAAAAAATGGTTCTCAAAAGAGGAAGATGAATGTTGACAAAGCTGTCTTCAAAAGACAGAGATGTGGAAACTAGGTTCACAGTTGGGTTGTGGAGTCCATGTGGATGGAGCTCATGTGGATGGAGCTCATCTGTGTATGTGCATCTACAGGGGCAAGGCGTTTGATGAGGTGGCTCAGGAATGTTTCCAGCTGCTTCTATGCAATGAGTCCTCCTTTGTTGGTCCACTGATCCACTCTAGCAATGTCTTTGTTTCCCACATGATCCACCAACTGTGGCAAGTCAAGCTCCATGTCAGGGTTTCCTTCCAAGCATCCTTTTAAGTCCACCATTCTTCTACACATAGCCCTGAGCAGCACAAGATATAGTGGGTATTTAGTGATCTAAATAATTGTATAACGGCTATTTAACATCAAAACCAAACCTGAATAATGAGCTAAAGTGTGCCATATACTGCCAAAGATGGTTGATGTGTAAAAGGAAAGAAAAGAATAGTTCTATGACAGAGCAAGAAGGAAAACACAGAAGCTGATGAACAAAAGGATGAAACAAAGAAAGGAATGCCAAACCAAAGAAAGAGAATGTTTGTTACCAATGATTCTGATTTGTTGGGTCTAAATTAACTGAGAATATGATGATGTAATAATCACATAGAGACGTCAGAGTGAGGGTCTGCCATGTAGGATAACATGTTTAGATTGAATATGTTGCAGAATGCTAAAGAACAATAGGAGATCAGGAGAAAACAAACATTGAAAGTATGGAACTAGATTGAGATCAAAGATGAAGAAATGATTTTGGGAGATCAATTTGAAGGCAATAGTGCTTCTTACAAAGAACACTACCTAATGGTTAAAAAAATAGTGAAAAATAACCCTTTATATCAAGATTATATATACATATTTATATGTCAAATGGTGTAGGTATTCTCGTTTTTTTTTTTGTAAACCTTATTGTCAGGGAATTTCATCAGTAGTGTGTTGTGCTCCATGACCAGTATGTATCACATACACATGCTGTCTCAAATCTTAGAGTACAATATTTTTAATGTGGACATGAAACCCTATATATTACTGACTTTCTAACAGTACCTAATGCATATTTAATATTTAACAAATGATTGTGTAATTAAAGAAGGAAAAATAGAGGAATAAGTGAAAGATGGATAGATAAAAATGGTTGCATCATTCTGTAACAGAATACAAAAATCTTTCCAATTTAGGAATAAAAGCAAATGAGTTAATGAAGATCACCTTGCTTCTTAGAGCCTAGTGAAATGAAAGTCACTCAGTCGTGTCTCACTGTTTGAGACCCCATAGACTGTTGTAGTCCATGGAATTCTCCAGGCCAGAAGACTGGAGTGGGTAGCCTTTGCCTTCTCCAGGAGACCTTCCCAACCCAGGGATCAAACCCAGGTCTCCCACATCGCAGGCAGATTCTTTACCAGTTGAGCCACAAAGGAAGCCCAAGAACACTGGAGTGGGTAGCCTATCCCTTCTCCAGCGGATCTTCCTGACCCAGGAATCAAACTGAGGTCTCCTGAATTGCAGGTGGATTCTTATTTCTTAGAGCTTAAGGACCTACATGAAAAACCATGTAGGGAGCCTAGTCAACTGCAATTTCATGGGGATCTGGAGATGAAAGTCATCTCAGATGAAAGTCATCCGAGACTCCTGGTGTGAGATGGGACAAATACACTTACACAAAACTGGACCATGTTGGACAACCCTTTCATAACCAAAGTCCTGTAACACTGCCATGTCAAGAACTTTATTCCTTTTGACTTTTCCTTAATTATTTGTCATCTCCTGACTGAATCTAGATTGAATCAAATAGTGGGTAGCACTTTTACTTTTCTTAATTTAGAATCAATCCTGATGTAAACTATTTAAATTCTCAAAGCACTGTCATATTCTGGGTTCAACTAATATTGCCATCAAAACAGTTTAAACTTTCCTCTTTATAGTACATTATAATTCACAAGCTGGAATTAAGATTGCTGGAAGAAATATCAATAACCTCAGATATGCAGATGACACCACCATTATGGCAGAAAGTGAAGAGGAACTAAAAAGCCTCTTGATGAAAGTTAAAGAGGAGAGTGAAAAAGTTGGCTTAAAGCTCAACATTCAGAAAACTAAGATCATGGCATCTGGTCCCATTACTTCATGGGAAATAGATGGGGAGACAGTGGAAACAGTGTCAGACTTTATTTTGGGGGCTCCAAAATCACTGCAGATGGTGATTACAGTCATGAAATTAAAAGATGCTTACTCCTTGGAAGGAAAGTTATGACCAATCTAGATAGCATATTAAAAAGCAGAGACATTACTTTGCCAAGAAAGGTCCATCTGGTCAAGGCTATGGTTTTTCCAGTAGTCATGTATGGATGTGAGAGTTGGACTGTGAAGAAAGTCGAGTGCCGAAAAATTGATGCTTTTGAACTGTGGTGTTGGAGAAGACTCTTGAGAGTCCTTTGGACTGCAAGGAGATCCAACCAGTCCATCCTGAAGGAGATAAAGTCCTGGGTGTTCATTGGAAGGACTGATGCTGAGGCTGAGTTTCAACTCCAATACTTTGGCCACCTCATGCGAAGAGTTGACTCATTGGAAAAGACCCTGATGCTGGGAGGGATTGGGGGCAGGAGGAGAAGGGGATGACGGAGGATGAGATGGCTGGATGGCATCACCAACTCGATGGGCATGAGTTTGAGTAAACTATGGGAGTTAGTGATGCACAGGGAGGCCTGGTGTGCTGCAATTCATGGGGTTGCGAAGAGTCGGACACGACTGAGCGACTGAACTGAACTGAACTGAAACCAACAGAGGACTACCTACCTTGGTATTTCTTTCATATGAAAGATAAATAAGCATCTGAAAAACTCTTTCACTTTCACTTTTAGGTAATTTTCTACTCACTTAAATCACCATTAAAAGTGAATATGTTAGTCATTCAGTCATGTCCAACTCTTTGTAAACCCATGAACCATAGCCCACCAGGTTCCTTTGTCCATGGGGTTCTCCAAGTAAGAATACACTAGTGAGCTGACATTCCCTTCTCTAGGGTATCTTCCCAACCCACGGATCAAACCTGGGTCTCTTACATTGCAGGCAGACTACCATTTGAGTCACCAGAGAAGCCCCTTTATTTATAATCAAATCTAATTTAACACTTGGGTCTCTGGTGGCTCAGTGGTAAAGAATCTGCCTGCAATGCAGGAGACACCGGTCTGATCTCTGGGTCAGGAAGATCCCCTGGAGTAGGAAATGGCAACCTGCTTCAGTATTCTTGCCAGGAAAATTCCATGGGCAAAGGAGCCTGGTGGGCTATAGTGCTGAGAGTCAATAGAGTCGAACTTGACTCTGCAACTAAAGAACAACAAACCGAACACTAACTGACACTATATTATGTCTGAATGTTCAAAGATTCATCAATATTTCAAGTTCTAAAATTCCAAGAAACTGATTTACAGAACCTAGATCAGATTCCTGCTATTTAATGTCAACTTTATTTATAAGAGGAGAGTTATATTTTAAAAAATTGTTCTTTCCATGATAATTATATGGATGGAGACAGCTGTAATTCTCAGAAAATTAAAATACCAGCCCAGACAAGACAACAAAATAGGTGTCCAAAGTCACTTAACCAAAATATTTTCTGTGAGCTATCATTGCTATTTTTTAATCTAAAACTCTATTTTATTGTATTATTTTTATTAGTGAGTCTTGATTAATATAAACAAATGAAAATTATGAGAAAATATGGTATGACTTTAAGCAGTAAAATTTACTATTATCAGCTCAGATCAAGTTGTCAAGAGTTAAATTTTAAGTGTGGTCTTATTTTTTCTATGTGGAGTGTGAAATGAAGGATAGTAGATTGTATTTTTTATTTTATTAATAAATATGTCATACTAGATTTTAAAATTGTACATAACATGAATGGTAAATGTATTATTGAGAAATGACTGGAACATGATATTATGGTCTAGGTAGGACTATGTGATTCATTAAATTTTCATGTAGCTGTCTTGACAAGGCATCCTCTTGTGGATGCAACATACACTTGATAAAAATATTTACAACTATCATTTTGTGATAACATCAAAGAAAAAGGACATATACTTGGCAGATGATGCAACCATAACATTTTATTGGTTTATATAATACCAAAGCTTGCTTAATTTATGTTGTTAATGTTTGTGAATAACTTAAAAATTATTTAGGTGTTAAATTTTAAAATATTTACCCTAAATGGTAAATTGAACAAATATAAAATACTCAGTACATGTTCTTAGCTTCCACACATATTAACTCCTTAAAAAATTGAATATTAAAATAGGCAGAACTAGTTTTCGAATACTATCTGATTTTTTTCACATGGAATTTATTTCTATAAACTAAAAGTTGTTAGAGAATGTAGGCAGAAACTTTATTTTATGCTAAGGAAGTAGAAAATCCATATTAACATCGTAGGAAGCAAAACACCATGCAGTGTGATATATTTATAAAAGAAGTTCAGAGTGAATGTTAAAAAATGAATTCTGGTCACATTTCTATATTAAGTAGCCATGACCCTGGGAAAGTCACTCAACCTTGTAGTATATGTCAGTTTTCTCATGCATAAAAGGAAGTTAATTTCATCTGACTTCATGTGAATAGTGTGAAAACAAAAGTATGCTAATTGACAAGTGTTAAAGAAATCTAAAAATTTCCAAGGATGGAGATAATGTACTACACAGAAACTAACCACAATTTGTCAGTCTTAACCGTGCAATATTTCAAATAATGTCAATGCCTTTTGGAACAACTGACACAAGGGGAAGAGGACTAAGTAAGGCTGATGAAATTTGAGAAGTATATATTTTAATTTCTGTATACTATTGTATTTAATCAACACACTATATGGGGCAACACGAGATTACTTCCTGACAGTTATACAACACTTTGGGCCCAACAGAATATACAAGCAACTGAAGACCTCAAGTCTATAATCACATATAGCAATTAATTAATTGATCTCCCCACTCTTGCTTTCTACAGTTTACTTTCAAAACTTTTGGGGAGTGAAGGGTGGTGGGGATTTCCCAGATAGTCCAGTGGCTAAGACTCTGTGCTCCCAATGCAGAGGCCTGTATTCCATCCCTGGTCAGGAAAATAGGTTCCACATATTGCAACTAAGAGTCTGCATGCCACAAATAAAGATTATCAAATGCTGTAACTAAGACCCACCACAGACAAATTAATAAATAAATATTAAGGAAATAAAACTTCACAGGAAGGTAGGTGTGGGTATGAGTGTGCATTTATATATGTCAAAAATAAATTCTAGTCACATGAATCAGCACATAAATAATATTAAAAATAAATGTATAAATAAAATCTCCATTAAATCTCCATTTGATTACTTTCACCATGGTGGGATTTTGTAGTTTTATAATACCAGTTTTGTTAATAAACACATTAGTTCTGTGTCCTAAGTTAGTTCATGGGTCCTAAAACTGTCAGAAGCATACATTTATTTCTCATTCAGGTTCATTGATAAATAAGTCAAATATAGAGAAACAGGCAGAGTTCTACTCTATTTCATTTCAGGCACCCAAGAGGAGTGTCTCAATTTACTTATTTAAATCAATGGAAGTGAAAAATACTCTGTCATTTTCTTCAATCTGCACAAGAATATATTGGCTTAGGGAATAAATAATAAGTTTAGGAAATCTCTTATAAAATCTATCTTCATGTTATTTATGTCAGAATATCCTTCTGCTAATGAGAAATATTTTGGAAAGCCATGTTGAAATATAGATACATCATGTCTATGCTGTTTCAGATCAGTTTTATTTTCCTACCAAAAAACTGAGGGAAAATAGCAAAATCAGGCTAGTTATTTTCTAATTTTCTCTCCAGATCTATTTTCAACTCCTTTGCCCTCTTTGGGCCTCAAGAGGATATCCTAAAATTAATCATATTACTCAGAGACCCTGCTCCTAACAACTAGGTTAAATTGCCCTTAGGAGGAAGATAAGGGTAAGTTCTGAGAACTAGAATACAAATTCAGAAGAAAGCAAAATGTTCGATCTGACACTGTTCCCAAATTTCCTAAAATTCTTTTGAAGGACAGGTGTTTTCCTGTTGGCAATAGGGCCAAACCTGTATCTAAAAGCAAAGTGATCCATTGATGGAAAGATGAAAAGCACTGGGCTTCCCAGCTGGCACCAATGGTAAAGAACTGACATGCCAACAGAAAAGGCACAGGAGATGCGGATTCGATCCCTGGGTCAGGAAGATCCTCTGAAGAAAGAAATGGCAAGCCATTCCAGTATTCTCTGGACCACAGCCCAGAGGTCGCAACATGTCGGACACAAATGAAGCGACTTAGTGAGTGTGTGTGCATACACACACACACACACACACACACACACACACACACACACACCCATGAAAAGCACAGAATCAAGACACTAAGGACATAATTTCCCAAGTGGCGCTAGTGGTAAAGAACCTGCCCGCCAATGCAGGAGATGTAACAGACACAGGCTCGATCCCTGGGTCAGGAAGATGCCCTGGAGGAGGAATGGCAACCCATTCCAGTACTCTTGCCTGGAGAACCCCATGGAGAGAGGAGCCTGGTGGGGTTGAAAAGAGTAAGACACGACTGCAGTAACTTAGTACACAACACACATAGCACAAGGACATAACTACAAAACCATCTAAAAGTAATGACCTCAATGATTGCAAATACTGTTATTTTCAAATATTAGTTTACATTTCAGTATTTCCCTATATTTCAGCAGAAAAATAAAATGAGCTATGATGTATTTAACTTCTGCACTGTGTTAAGATTTTAATATGAGTATCACTTATAAGCTCATTATGGCTAGAAGTTCTAAATGACCAAGTTCACTTTTCAGAGAATGAAACAAAAACTTGGAATGGCAACAAACTGTCTGAGAGTACATGGCTATTGGGTGTCAAGGACTGTCCTCAAATTCTATCCTGATTTCAATAGCAACTTTCTTTGAATTTTCCCATTCCATAATTTCATCTAGGCTCCTTTTCTAAATTCCTCCCTCTAAAATCTAATCACAAATATTGGAAACTTTAGACACAAACCTGTGGCTACATGCATTTAAAGAAATATCTAATTAGGTTTATGGCTTATTGATGTTATTTAATCTAATGAGCGAAGGGATGTGAGGAAGGAGATTGCAGTGGGGTAGCTGGGCAGCACGGAAGCAAGGCAATAGGGGGTGGGGCCATCACTAGAGCCTCTTTCTCCCCACAGGTCAGCATCAGCAGATGACCAAGAGAGAGCTGGTCCCTCAAGCACTTGACACACAGAACTACAGAGTAGAACCCCACCCAAAGTGGCCCTTTACGTGCCTGATGCACTGATCTACAGAGTAGGGCCCTAACCGGGGTGGGGGGGCCTCTATGTGCCTGATGGGCTGAACAACAGAGAAGGACCCCAGGCAAGGGAGCCCTCTAAGTACCTGAATGGGCAGAGCTATGGAGAAAGGCTGGCCAAAGAGGCCTTCTGATCACTAGCTACAAGAGGCTCTAAAGAAGACCCTGATAGGGCCAGAACTCCTGGGGCAGAGGCAGTCTGTGTCCCCACACACTTCGTGCCTCCAGGGTCCCTGCAAGCCAAGCAGCTGTGCCACCTTCACACTCAACTCTAATGGGGGCAGAGCTGCCACAGGCAAAAAAAGAAGTCTCACGTCTATGTACACAGGGTCACTTTGGTCGTATCCAACATTTTGTGGCCCTGTAGACTGTGGCCTGCCAGGCTTCTCTGTCAAGGGGGGTTCTCTAGGCAAGAATACTAGAGCGTATTGGCCAACACTGGTTGCCATATCCTTCTACAGCAATATATTTCCTGCTACCCTAGCCGCCAACTCCTCTGAGTACCTGGTGCTGCCAGAACCCCTGCAACCCAAGCAGCTGCACCACTTCCATACCTGGCCCTCACAGGGGCAAACCAAAGCCCTCCAGGGCAGCCTCAGGAACAAACCCCAGTGGACAACTCACATGCAGAGATGGAAATAAAACCACAACTGAAACCCAGGGGCACTGTGGCTAAGGAAGAAGACTAAAAACCTTCCCACCAGCTGTGCAAGCTGCAGATTAAATCCACATAATCAACTAGGCTGACTCTGTGTCTATGGAATACATAAAAGGACATTGAGAGCTCCCACAAAAGAAAACACACTAGTTCTGATTGCTGTGGACATTGGAGGCAAGGACACAGAGGAGTAGGACCAGATTAGAATCTCAGCTACCCCACAGCAGGTCCAGAGACCAGCACAGGGTTGGAGGGCATCCTAGGGAGGTGAGGTGGACTGTGACTACCAGTGATAGAAAGGACTTTGACTGCAGTGACTCAGGATTTTTATTTCTTTTTCTTGTGTTTTGACTTGTTCTATAGATTCTTTTGGATTTGTTTTTCTTTTCTTTTTTCCCCCTTTTTCTCCTCCTCTGCTGTAGTTGTTGATTTTAATGGTACTCTGAAATTCAATTAAGCTTTTGAGCTTTTTTCTCAGTCACATTTTTTGTTGTTGTTATAAACCTCTACCTCTACATTGGACTTTTACAGTTCTGTGGAGTTTTCCTTTTTTTCTTTTCTTTTCTTTTTTTAAGTTTAATTTTTAAACCTATTATTTTTTTCTACATTTATTCCCTTGTTTGCTTTTCCTACTGTTATTTTCCCCTTGCAGTTAATCTTTAATGTATATAGATCTTCTTTTTCTACTTCTATTTAACTTTGCATGTCTGTTCTTCCTTTTCTTTCCTCTCAACATATTTGTTAGTTTTATTTTCATTGCTTTATTCCCCAATTGACATCTAGCTTTAGTTTTTGTTTTTATTTTCCCCTGTTTGTGCTTTAGTTAGTTTTGTTCTTAACTGGTAGATATACATTTTGGTTTCCTTTGCTCATTGGATCAAAATATTGCACTTTATTTTTGTTGGATTGTTTTGATTTTGCTTAAAGGTGTATATGTATATATGTATATTCAGTCACATTTTTTATTGTTGTTATAAACTTCTGCCTCTACATTGGGCTTTTGCAGTTCTGTGGAGTTTTCCTTTATTTTCTTTTTCTTTCTTCTTCCTTTTTTTCTTTTCTCTTTTTTACAATTTTAATTTTTCAATTTTTAACCTATTATATTTTTTCTACACTTACTCCTTTGTTTGTCTTTCCTACTGCTCTTTTGCCCTTGCAGTTAATTTTCAATGTATATAAATCTTCTTCATCTACCTCTATTTAACTTTGCATATCTATTCATTCTTTCTTTCCTTTCCTCTCAACATATTTGTTAGTTTTGTTTTCATTGCTTTATCCCTCACTTGGCACTTTGCTTTAGTTTTGTTTTCTTGTTTGTGCCTTAATATACAATTCTGCCTTAAATATAATTTTTTATTTCCTTTGTTCCCTGGGTCCATTTACTGTGCTTTATTACAGCTGCACTCCATACTTTGCTTATGGAGGGGTGTGTGTGTGTGTGTGTGTGTATTCCATTATTTTAATTACTATTTGCCTGATTTTGTAATTGCCATTTGTCTGGGGTTCATCTCTGGTTTCTCAGTTTGGAGTATTTGTTTTAATCTCACTTTATGCCATAACAAACCACTTGTGGAATCTTCATTCAGGACCAGAGATCAAGCCCTGAGCCTTTGGAGTAGGAGCACAGACTCCAAGACCCTAGAATACCAGAGAACTAACCCTAGGGAGTCTCAGAATTCACACTGAGGAAACCACTTGAATACAAGACCTAGCATAACCCAATCACCAGTAGCACCCTGTGCAGGGTGCCTCATCTAAACAACAAACAAAAAAATATAAACCCAATCATAAGTAGACAGGATTACCACCTCACTCAGCTTTGCCCATCAGTGGAAAAACAAACAAAAAACCCAGCACAAATCTCATGCTATACAAAGTTTACACAAACCACTGGACAGAAACCAAAAGGGAGAATGAATTCAAGCTTGAAGCCTGGGAAAAGGAGACCTCACCACAATAAGTGAAAGGCAGAGAAATAATGAAAAGGCAGAGAAATACTACACAAATGAAGGAACAAATTAGAAACACAAAAGTCCACATAAATGAAGAGGAAATAGGCAAATTATCTGAAAAAAATTCAGAATAATGGTAGTAAAGATGAAGATGAACAAAACATTGAAAACTAAATGGAGAAAATGAAAGAATCAATTAACAAAGACTTGAAGAATTAAAGAACAAACATACAGAGATAAACAACACAATTACTGAAATTGAAAATTCTCTGGAAGGAATTAATAGTGGAATATATGAAGCTGAAGAACAAATCAGTAAGCTGGAAGATGAAAGGATGAAAATAACTTCTGAAGAGAAAAATAAAGTAAAACTTATGAAAAGAACTGAGGATAGTTTCAGAGACCTCTGGGACAATATCAAATGCACCAATATTCGAATTATAGGGGTTCCAGAAGAAAAAAAGAAAGTGCATGAGAAAGTTTTTGAAGAGATTATAGTTGAAAATTTCCCAGGATGGAAAAGGAAGTAGTCAATCAAGCCCATGAGGCACAAAGAGTCCTATACAGGATAAACCCAAGGAGAAACATGCCAAGACACGTACTATTCAAACTAACAAAGAATAAACACAAAGAAAGAATATTAAAAGCATCAAGGGAAAAGCAACATGTAACATACAAGGCAAACCCCTTATGATTAACAGCTGATCTTTCAGCAGAAACTCTGTAGGCCAGAAGGGAATGACAGGATATCTTTAAAGTGCTGAAAGGGAAAAAGCTACAACCAAGATTACTGTACCCAGCAAGAATCTCATTCAAAACTGACAGAGAAAGAAAACGCTTTTCTGTCAAGCAAATGTTAGGGGAACACAGTATCACCAAACTAGCTTTAAAACAAATTTTAAGGGGCTTATATAGTCAAGAAATACAAAAGAAGGAAAAAGATCTACAAAATCAACCCCAAACAATTAAGAAAATAGCAATAGGAACATATATATATCGATAATTACTTTAAATGTAAATGATTAAATGCTCCAATGAAAAGACACAGACTAGCTGAATGAACACAAAAACAAGACCCATGTTTATGCTGTCTACAGAAAACACACTTCAGACCTCAAGACACATATAGACAAAGTGAGAGGATGGAAAAATATATTCCATGTAAATGGAAGCAAAAGAAAGCTGGAGTAGCAATCCAGAAAAAATAGAACTTAAAGATTACAGAGATAAGGAAGACACTACATAATGATCAAGGGATCAATACAAAAGGAAGACATAACAATTGTAAATATCTATGCACCCAACATAGGAGCACCTCAAAACATAAGACAAACAGTAACAGACATAAAAGGAGAAATTGACAGTAATACAATAATAGTAAGAGTCTATAATATCCCACTCACACTAATAAACAGATCATCAAAACAGAAAATTAATAAGGAAACACATCTTAAATGATATGTTAAATGAAGTGGGTGTCATTGATAACTTCAGCACATTCAGTTCAAATGCACAAGAATATACCTTCTTCTCAAGTGCACATGGAACATTCTCCAGGACAGACCACATCTTGAGTCACAAATCAAACCTCAGTAAAATTAAAAAGTTGAAATCTGTCAAGCATCTTCTCCAAGCACAACACTGTGAGACTAGACATCAATTACATGGGGGGAAAAAAAAAAACCTGTAAGAAACACAAACACGTGGAGATTAAACAATACATTTCTTAATAATCAACAGGCTAATGAAGAAATCAAAAGGGAAATCAGAAAACTTCTAGAAGCAAATGAGAATGAAAACACAACTGAAACACTGTGGGATACAGCAAAAGCAGTTCTAAGAGGGAAGTTTATAGCAATACAATCCTACCTCAAGAAACAAAAAAAGAACCAAACATCAAATAGACAACCTAACTTTACGCCTAAAACAACTGGAAAAAGAACAACAAAAAACATCAAAATTAGTAGAAGGAAAGAAATCATAAAGATCCTAGCAAAAATAAATGAAAAATAAATGAAAGGAACAATAATAAATATTAACACATCTAAAAACGGGTTCTCTGAGAAGATAAGCAAAATTGACAAACCATTAACCAGACTCATCAAGGAAAAGAAAAAAAAAGAAAGAGAGAGAGAGAGAAGAATCAAATCAACAAAATCAAAAATGAAAGAGGAGAGGTTACAAGAGACAATGCAGAAATACAAAGGATTATAGAGACTATTATCAATAACCAAATGACAATAAAGTTGATAACCTGAAAAAAATAGACAGATTCTTAGAAAAGTTCAATAGAAATTATGAACAACACAATTACAAGCACTGAAATTTAAACTGTGATCAAAAATCTCCCAAAAAACAAAATCCCAGGACCAGGTGGCTTCACAGGAAAATTCTGTCAAACATTCAGAGAAGAGTTAATGCCTATTCTAAAACTCTTTCAAAAAATTGCAGAGGAAGGAACACTTCCAAACTCATTCTACAAGCCCACCATCACCCTGATACCAAAACAGACAAAGACAACACACCCTAAAAAAGAAAACAGTAGGCCAGTATCACTGATGAACATAGATGTGAGAAATCCTCAACAAAATTTTACCAGACAGAAATCAGCAACACATCACAAAGCTCATACACCACGATCAAGTTGGGTTTATTCCAGGAATGCAAGGATTCTTCAATACACACAAATCAATCAATGTGATACACCATATCAACAAATTGAAAGATAAAAGCCATTTGATAATCTCAGTAGATGCAGAAAAAGCCTTTGACAAAATTAAACACTCATTTATGATTAAAACTCTTCCAAAAATGGGCATAGATGGAATCTACCTCAACAGAGTAAAGGCCATATATGATAAGCCTACAGCAAACATTATTTTCAGTGGTGAAAAACTGAAAGCACCCCCCCCCTCCTCAAAATCAGGAATAAGACAAGGGTGTCCACTTTCATCACATTATTCAACATATTTCTGGAAGTTCTAGCTACAGCAATGAGAGAAGAAAAAGAAATAAAAGGAATCCAGATCAAAAAAGAAGTAAAGCTCTCACTGTTTGCAGATGACATAATACTGTACTAGAACACCCTAAGGATAGTATCAGAAAATTACTAGAGCTAATCAGTGAATTTAGCAAAGTTGCAGGATTCAAAATCAACACACAGAAATCACTTGCATTTCTATATACTATACTAACAATGAAAAATCACAAAGAGAAATTAAGGAATCAATCCCATTCACCACTGCAACAAAAAAAATTAAATATCTAGGAATAAACTTACCTAAGGAGACAAAAGAACTGTACACAGAAAATTATAAGACACTAACAAAAGAAATAAAAGACAACATACACAGATAGAGAGATAACCCATGTTCCTGGGTCCTGGGTAGGAAGAATAAATATTGTGAAAATACTATACTACTAAATGCAATCTACAGATTCAATGTGATCCCTATCAAATTACCAATTACATTTTTCACAGAACTCGAACAAAAAATTTCACAGTTCATATGAAAACACAAAAGACCCTGAATAACAAAAGTCTTCTTGAGAAAGAAGAATGGAGCTGGAGGAATCAACCTTCCTGACTTCAGATTAAACTAGAAAGCTGTAGTCATCAAGACAGTATGGCACTGGAACAAAATAAACACATAGATCAATGGAACAAGATAGAAAGCCCAGAAATAAACCCATGCACCCCGGGAACCTTATATTTGACAAAGGAGGCAAGATTATACAATGGGGCAGAGACAACCTCTTCAATAAATGGTGATGGGAAAACTGGACAGCTACAAGTAAAAGAATGACATTAGAACACTTCCTAACAAACTCAAAATGGATTAAAGACCTAAATGTAAGACCAGAAACCATAAAACTCTCAGAGGAAAACATAGGCAGAGCACTCGATGACATAAATCAAAGCAAGATCCTCTATGACCCACGACCTAGAGTAATGAAAATAAAAACAAACGTAAATAAGTGGGACCTGATTAAACTTAAAAGCTTTTGCACAGCAAAGGAAACTATAGGCAAAATGTAAAGAAAACTCTCAGAATGGCAGAAAATAATAGCAAATGAAACAACTGACAAAGGATTAATTTCCAAAATATACAAGCAGCTCACACAACTCAATACCAGAAAAACACACAACCTAATCAAAATAGTGGGGAAAAGACCTAAACAGACATTTCTCCAAAGAAAGACATACAGATGACTAACAAACACATGAAAAGATGTTCAACATCACTCACTATTCAGTTCAGTTCAGTCGCTTAGTCGTGTCCGACTCTTTACGACCCCATGAATCTCAGCACGCCAGACCTCCCTGTCCATCCCAACTCCCGTAGTTTACTCAGACTCATGTCCATTGAGTCGGTGATGCCATCCAGCCATCTCATCCTCTGTTGTCCCCTTCTCCTCCTGCCCCAATCCCTCCCAGTATCAGGGTCTTTTCCAATGAGTCAACCCTTCACATGAGGTGGCCAAAGTATTGGAGTTTCAGCTTCAGCATCAGTCCTTCCAATGAACACCCAGGACTGATCTCCTTTAGGATGGACTGGTTGGATCTCCTTGCAGTCCAAGGAACTCTCCAGAGTCTTCTCCAACACCACAGTTCAAAAGCATCAATTTTTTTGGCGCTCAGCTTTCTTCATAGTCCAACTCTCACACCCATACATGACCACTGGAAAAATCATTATTAGAGAAATGCAAATCAAAACTACGAGGAGATATCACCTGACATCAGTCAGAATGGCCATCATCAAAAAGTCTACAAACAACAAATGCTGGAGAGGCTGTGGAGAAAAGGAAATGCTCTTGTACTATTGGTGGGAATGCAAATTGATACAGCCCTATGGAAGACGATATGGAGTTTCCTTAAAAAACTAGGAATAAAACCACCATATGACCCAGCAATCCCACTACTAGGCATATACCCTGAGGAAACCAAAATTGAAAATGACACATGAATCCCATTGTTCATTGCAGAACTATTTACAATAGTTAGAATATGGAAGAAATCTAGATGTCCATCAACAGATGAAGGAAAAGAAGTTTTGGTATATACATACAATGGAATATTACTCAGTCATAAGAAAGAACACCTTTGCGTCAGTTCTAATGAGATGGATGAACCTAGAGCCTATTATACAGAGTGAAGTAAGCCAGAGAGAGAAAGATAAATACTGTGGTCTAATGCATATATATATGGAATCTAGATAAATGGTACTGAAGAATTTATTTACAGGGTAGCAATGGAGAAACAGACATAGAGAATAGACTTGTGCACATGGGGAGAGGGGAGGAGAGGGTGAGATGTATGGGAAGAGTAACATGGAAACTTAAATTACCATATGTAAAATAGATAGCCAACAGGAATTTGCTGTATGGCTGAGAAACTCAAACAGGCACTATGTATCAACCTAGAAGGGTGGGATAGGGAGGGTGATGAGAGGGAAGTTCAAAAGGAAGGGGTTATATGTATACCTACGGCTGATTCAAGTTGAGATTTGACAGAAATCAAAACTCTGTAAAGCAATTATCCTTCAATAAAAAAAGAAAAGGCTCGCTTTCCATAAGAATCTATATATGCTGCAGAGTAATTCTTTGCAATCTCTTTAGGGACTCAGGAATCTATTTCACTTGACTATACGCTGCCTTTCCAAATATCTTATGAACTTCAGGAAAGAGAAGGAAAATGCCATTTTCTTCCTTTGTATCCTCCCAAATATGTCTTCCCTGTTTTATTCACACAGTGGGTATCCAATTTATTTTGCTGAGTGAAAGATAATATCATTATATAATAAAATTTTCTTTTCTCCACAGCAATTAAAGCAAAAGAATGCCTAAAAACTGTCATGAAGCTTCCAAATATGATCTATTTTGTAATGATGATTAGTAATAGAAATCATTAGTTAGTCCATGATACAGGAGAATACTAATGAAGACAAAGCATATTTTGCTAATCTGTTTTCTGAAAAGTTCTTGGTAATAAGTGTTAGAATGGGGTCAAAGTCATTTCCCTTATTTGAAATGGAAAGGTAATTCTAATGCTTAGAAAAGGAAGCTTTGCAATCTTCCAGGAATTTTAATTTCTAAGCTGAAAATGCTTTAGCACTTACATCTGGTAACAATTGTTATAATGCACAAATCAGTCTACTATCAGTCTTCGGCTCTTTCACAAGTCAAAAGTGAAATATGGGTAACAGCAATGTGAAAAATGTGATGCAACTCTCAACATTGATCATATTTAAATGCTATTAAATTATGTTAAAAAGGCATGCTGATGGCAATGTTACATATTTCCACACCTGATAGTATTCTAATCAAAAGCAATTTTCCTCTGAAAAAGAAATAGATAATGAAGTAGTTTAACTTAATTGAACAACTGATAAAAATAATCAATGGTACTTTAGTTTTTGGTATGGATAAAGAAGTAGAAATGATTTCCTATTTTCAGAAACATTGTAGTGAAATAGATGATGGGAATGGAATACAAAATACAGTTTGTAGATCACCTTTGCTACTAAGAATCAAGTCACTAAATCATCTCACTTACAGAACGAAGCAAAAGCAATGGGACAAAGGTCACAGGTAAAGAAAAGGACTATATAAATATCTGAAAGCTGTTTGATATATTTATTATAGTCAATACCAGTCCACCAAATTTTTGGCCTCCTTTGACAAGTTAAAAGTAGAGGGAAGAAAGGAATTAGCAGATATGATAGTGAGGAAGAAACCATTTTAAATGTGGAGATACATATTTATCTCCGTTCTTCTTGAGCCTCCCTCACACCTTCCCATTCCACCCCACTCACTGAGCTGAGCCCCAGTACTTTAGAGCAGCTTTCCACTAGCTATTTATTAATAAACATGGTATTATATATGTCATTGCTACCCTCTCAATTCAGCCCCTCCCTCTCCTTCCCCACCCTGTGCCACAAGTTCATTCTCTATATCTATGTCTCTATTCCTCCCCGCAAATAGGTTCATCAGTACCATTTTCTAGATTCCATTCAGAGCGAAGTTAGTCAGATAGGGAAAAGTAATTACAGTGTATTAACAAATATATTTGGTATTTGGGTATTGAGATAAAGAAGGTAGCAGTTCAAACAGAAATACCAGAAAGCAAGCACAGTGATCAAGTATGAGGGATTCATCACATTATATGATATTTTAAAGTCTTGCAATGGCATCACCTGCTCAATTGCAAAGCCGGAACCTTTAAATGAAGAGAAGTCCCAGAAGTAAGGGAGAGAGACACTGATGAGTTAGGATTCCTGTTTTCCTGCTCATGATGCACAGAAAGAGCCTCCTGGAGCATTGGTCCAATTAGCAGAAGTGAGACTTGGGGCACCTTACTTAGATAACATGAAAAGGTTGCTCACTCTGAAGTCACAGGTCAGAAATTACTTTCAATTCCAGGAAATGATGAAAGACACAGAACTTCAGATCTCAGAGGTAAATCTAGTTCTGCATTACTGGTTACGAGTTGAAGTAATCAAGTTTAAACTCTTTCCATGGTCTAGAAATACTATTAATATCTAACTTGATCTGACTACAAACTGTTTCACTACCAGCATGTATTCCTGAATGTTTACTGGATGAATGTCATGCCAATCACCAAAGAGACCCCCCCCACACACACATGACTCAATGTTTCACTTCCTGTGCCGTGAACATATTTTTACCTTTCTACCTGGCAGACACTACCCTCAGGCATTTTCTGGAAAGGTTTACAATTATCTGTTGATATTTAGATTCAATACACCCTGATTTATTTCCCTTACAAAAATTCTTGACTGAGAGTCAATTGATCTCTTGATTGTACCAAGACTACATCTTACAGAATTTGTCATATCCTGTTTCAGTCATCTGGATCTCCTATCAGGGTGGGAGATAACTGTGGAAAAGGTTCATGACTTACTTGTGTTTTTCAATCCAGTACTTAGCACACATATTGAACATAGGTGATCAATGAGTATTTATTAATAACTAAATAATTTACTACCTTCAAATCTTGATCTGGGTACAATCATATTTCAAAGATAGAGCATGCTTTGTTTCAGATCACCAGAATAAAGCAATTATTGCAATAAAGTACATAATATGAATTTTTTGATTACCTAGTACCTATAAAAGTTACATTACACTACAGTCTATGAAATGTGCAATAGCATTATGTGTAAAACAGCAATGTTCTTACCTTAATTTAAATATAATGCTGTCAGGAAAGTGGTGCCAAAGTCTTGCCTGATGCAGGGTTTCCACAAATCTTCAATTTTTAAAAAACACAGTATCTGTGAAGCGCAAAAAAGTTAAGAGCAATAAAACAAGTTATGCTTGTATATGATCTTTACATTTTACCTTTATACATTAAGAAATTTATAATTAAAATTTATTTACACTATTATAATGTCAATAGAAGTCAAACTCTGTTAATGAAAGCAAGTAGTTTTATGATTTTTTCCCCTTGTATCACTGTCATAGTTTAATATATCCCTTTATCTTCTGTATTAGCTATAATTTGATGACTGAATCAGATACATAGTAGATATTATTGGCCAGTTGCTGTTTGGTCTCCGAGTCATGTGCAATGCTTTAGCGACCCCATGGGCTGTAGCCTACCAGGCTACTCTGTCCATGGGATTTCCCAGGCAAGAATACTGAAGTGGGTTGCCATTTCCTGCTCCAGGGGCTCTTTCCAACCCAGGGATGAAAACTGCTTCTCCTGCATTGGCAGGCAGATTCTTTACCACTGAGTCACAGGGAAGCCCCATTATTGGCAAGACTTGTAAACAGTGATATGATCTTCCACTGAGTCATTAACAATGTCAGGCTTTCATTTTTATTCCTGTAAAAGTTTAAGACCTTTTGGGAGGAGGAGTGGTTGATTTTGACTTATCAATGATGTGTCAAATGTGTTTTTCTGAGTGTGTGTCATTTATATGATGGTAAAGCTATTTAACTTTTATGCAGAGTACATCATGAGAAACGCTGGACTGGAAGAAGCACAAGCTGGAATCAAGATTGCTGGGAGAAATATCAATCACCTCAGATATGCAGATGACACCACCCTTATGGCAGAACATAAAGAGGAACTTAAAAGCCTCTTGATGAAAGTAAAAGATGAGAGTGAAAAAGTTGGCTTAAAGCTCAACATTCAGAAAACTAACATCATGGCATCCGGTCCCATCACTTCATGGCAAAATAGATGGGGAAACAGTGGAAACAGTGACAGACTTTATTTTGGGGGGCTCCAAAATCACTGCAGATTTTGACTGCAGCCATGAAATTAAAAGATGCTTACTCCTTGGAAAGAAAGTTATGACCAACTTGGATAGCATATCAAAAAGCAGAGACATTACTTTGCCAGCAAAGGTCCATCTAGTCAAGGCTATGGTTTCTCCAGTGGTCATGTATGGATGTGAGAGTTGGACTATGAAGAAAGCTGAGCACCGAAGAATTGATGCTTTTGAACTGTGGTGTTGGAGAAGACTCTTGAGAGTCCCTTGGACTGCAGGGAGGTCCACCCAGTCCTTCCTAAAGGAGATCAGTCCTGGGTGTTCACTGGAAGGACTGATGCTGAAGCTGAAACTCCAATACTTTGGCCACTTCATGTGAAGAGTTGACTCATTGGAAAAGTCCCTGATGCTGGGAGGGATTGGGGCAGGAGGAGAAGGGGATGACAGAGGATGAGATGGCTGGATGGAATCACTGACACAATGGACATGAGTTTGAGTAAACTTCGGGAGTTGGTGATGGACAGGGGGGCCTGGCATGCTGTGATTCATGGGGTCACAAAGAGTTGGACATGACTGAGCAACTGAACTGAACTGAACTGAGAGCTTATTGGCCTCATAAATGTAAGGTTTGATGTCTTTATCAGTTCTACAATATTCTTAATCATTATTCCATCAACCTGATCTTTCTTTTTCTTAAAAAGCTCATTATAATAATTAATTACATGCATATTGATGTTTTAAATGTCTCCCCTTCATATCTCTGAACATTTTATATAGTGTCTTATTTCTTTATATCTCTGCTCCATTCTGTGTCTTTTCATTATCAATTTTCTAATTGTCTGGCCCATTTATTAAATTTATTTTTTACTATAATGTTCTTATAAATTTATTGAATTGTGGTCAGTTGTTTCATAAGTTTATTGAAAACTTATTCAACATTTCAATTCCTTCTTTTGCTTATATAAATGTATTAAACATATTCATATTATATACTTGGTGTAATGCATACAAATTCAAAATTCTTGTAGCTTTAAAAAATATTGTTATTCATGATGACATGTGTTTCCATTTTCTAAAAATGTGAATTCATAACTCTTGTAATTATACCATGGGAATTATTTGATTTCATATTTTAAAATAATTCATCCAAGAGCTTTTCCCTGTCCTTTGGCCATGTGGTGAGGAGTGCTAAAATTCTTGGAACAGTTTACCTTAAGTTTTTTGTCTGTTTTATTGGAGTTTAATTGCTTTACAATGTTGCAGTAGTTATTGCTGCACAGGGAAGTAAATCAGCTGTATGCATACATATATCCCCTCCCTCTGAGCCCTCCTCCCACCACCACCCCATCCCACCCTTCATCACAGAACACCAAGCTGAACTAGGTGTCCTAATCAACAGGTTCCCATTAGCTATTTTATACATCATAGTGTATATATGTCAGTTTTATCTCCCAATTTGTTCCACCCTTCCCTTCTCTCATTATGTCCGCACATCTGTTCTCTCTGTCTTTATTCCTGCTCTGCGAATAGGTTCCTCTGTACCATTTTGTTTTGTTTTGTTTTTTGTTTTTTTAGATTCCAGACATACGCACTAATATACTATATTTGTTTTTCTCTGACTTACTTCACTCTGTTTGACAAACTCTTGATCCATCCACATCTCTACAAATGATCCAATTTCATTGTTTTCTAAGTTTTTTAACTGAGTCTTTTTGTATGGCAACCCACTCCAGTATTCTTGCCTGGAAAATCCCATGGATGGAACAGCCTGGTAGGCTACAGTCCATGGGACGACAGTGACTTCACTTTTGTACCACATAGATGGTAATTCAGCTTCTCTATGGAAGGCAGCATTGTGGTAACAATTCTCAGGGAGTTTTCATATCCCCACCCCCACCTACTTCTGCTTCACAACTGCAGCAGGCAAGAATCTAAATACCTTCTTGAAGTGTGTTTTATCTAGATTTTCTCCAATGAATGTGTTGCCTTCCATAAGTTCCAGCTTCATGAGATAACTTCTTGCAAAGCTTATTAATAAAATCACAAATTCTAAACCACCAGGGATTGACAGATGTGCTGTGTTCCTAGCTCTCTGGATTCATGTTTTCCCACATTTACTAGTTTGTGAGGATTTGTCTTAGTCTCCTGTTAGCTTAACCACTCATTAATCTGTGAGAATTAACCTGTGAGAATTAAATCTTATGTTTTATTCCCCCCCCCCATTTTTTAATTTACTTCTTGGTATTTTCCTTATATCAAATCTGAAATTTTGCAAGGAAAATAAACAATTTTTAACTAATTTACCTGAAAATTGTATGATTTCAAAAGTTCAAATATGTTATCTTTTATGTATAATATGATCAAAGACAGAATACAATGTTTGGCACAAATCTGAGGTATTCTCTGCAAAACTGAAATTATTCTGTCCCTAAAGCAATATCCCACAGTGAAACTGATCAGTCCTATCCATTCATTCATTTATTTACTTACATCTGACATCACCACAAACTCCTAATTTTGTAAACTAATTAATTTATAGCATTAATCAATCTGATTATGCACTTTCAATGAGTAAATGAGGATATTTATTATTATTAATTTTAATGAATGAAACACTTTTCATCAGTTGTATATGTAAACATGCCTCCTATTAAAAAACAATTTTCTAAAAAGACATTTATAGCAAATTCTAATAATGATTACTATATCACTGAATAGATTTCTTTCTTCAAAATTTGTGTATATAAACAATAAGCACTATTTTTTTTAATATACATCTTTGTTTCTTCATGTTTCACTGATGGTAAGGGTGTTGATACTTACAGTCCAGTGATGTTCATTTTTTCTAAGTGATAAAATATCAAACATTTGACCTAATCAAAATGATTTTTCTTTTCTTTTAACTGAGTTTGTTATTTGGAAATAACACATGTTTAACAGTATATGGGATAATTGGTTCTGAATGATATCTCTTCTACTCCAGAGTCTATCAACACTTTGAATGGCTCAATAACAGATGTAAAATGCAGAGTGAATGTAAAAAATTTATGTTAATTAAACCATGATGTATAGTTAAGCTGAAATTAAAATATTAACTTCCTTTATACCTATAGATTACATATTAGTTCAACTTTCTTTTTCAAATCTTTTTTGTGCATCATTATAAAGCATTACTATCTATATCACTTAGAAGAAAAACTGAATAATAAATTAACTTAATCTTAGTTTTAAATAATTTAAAATAGGAGCTTTAGCATGCTTACTGGGAACTTATTATAAAAGAAAAAAGTGGGAACTCTTTTCTGTCCACAGGGTATTTCTCATATTTCTGATTATTATTCAAGTTCCACGATAAGAAAAATGTATATTCCCAATAAATTTGAGGATCAGAATGTCAATCAATATATTTTCCAATTATGTTTCCTTTTATGTGTCTATAACAAGACAAGTTTTTGACCCAACAATGGCTGGCACATCCAGATACCTTCTACTGTGAAGAGGTAAGGAAAATTTATACCAATTTTAAAATACAAAATTTGGCATCAAGCAGATACCTGAGAGAGAACAAAATTGAGACTCATAATCATTTTCCTACAGTTCTTAGAACATTTATTCTAATGCCTGAGATGATCATAGCTGAGATCAGTAAGCAACAAGACACACCAAAAGTCTACATGAGGAAGGATCAGATACCTGAGCTAACCACTGGACCCTAAATAGCTGTTCTCCTAAATGCTCTGAAGCTCAACAAGTGACTAGGTCAAGACCTTGTGATCTCCCTATCACATGTGCTTGCTTTCCATATAATAGCAGTACTTTTGGGTAACCTTTATGAAGTATAACAGTGAGATACACTGCCAACCACATATATAGTATATATGTATTATGCACATACATGTGTCATTTAAACACTACACTGCATTTTATTTTTCTCTGTTATTTATAGTGTTGTAGTCATAAATTTGAATGTATAACTTTGCACATACACGTTTGAATTTCTGTATTACTGATTTTCAGAAATGGAACCAAGGAACTGCTGAATATGAAAGACAGCTTAATCCAATTTACTTTTCCTTCCTAACATTTGTGCTTCTTATTCAATATGTTTCTTCCACCTATTTAGAAATGGACACATTAAATTCATATTCTGATTTGGAATATAACCTCTGAAAAATCACTTGATCTATTCTCACTACCTAGAATATAAGTTCTGCATTGTGATATTTCAGGGTTTTTTTTTTCTTTTTAAAACACATTTCAAATGAAAACAGTTTGGATTTTTGTTTCCAGGAAACGCATACTGGATATGACTTGTTTAGCACTCAAGTGAGTGACTCATGCATTATGGCACTATTTCTACATATAACTACAGAAATGTGTAGGTGGCTTATTAGGAGCAAAACACATGACAGAGCTTCTCATGCAGATTTCACGAGTGTATCACAAATGGCATGGTCAATTTTTTGGTTGGTTTTCATATAAAGAGAAAAAGCAAACACTTTTTATTTAAATATGTTGCTGAAATTGTTCCAGCTTTGAATGGGAGTCATTATTTCAAGTATGTTTTATATATTAACACTCCTTTTGTCCAGCTATCCTTCATGGAATGCTGAAATATCTTATATGTACTGCCCAATCTAGGATCTTGGCTCTAGATGCTTGATCCACAAATGTGTCCCCTCAACTATTTATATTTCTCTTGTATGCTTGCTTCCTTTGTTTTATGTGACCTCGCTGAACTTGACAACATAATTCACTTTTAGAATCAATGGTCCTTCTCATGTCTCTAGTTCAGAACATTGTCTATTCTAATCCTACAGAGTTACTGATCTTGCTAATCATCTGTTCTTGTTGTTATTCAGTCACTAAGTCATTTTCGACTCCTTGTGAGCCCGATGAACTGCAGCAAGCCTTGCTTCTCTGTCCTTCACTATCTTTTGGAGTTTGCTCAAACTCATGTCCATTGAGTCAGTGATGCCATTCAACCATTTTATGCTCTGTTGCCCCCTTCTCCGCCTGCCCTCAATTTCTCCCAGAGTCAGGGTTTTTTCCAATGAATCAGCTCTTCATATCAGATGGCCAAAGTATTGCAGCTTTAGCCTCAGCACCAGACCTTCCAATGAATATTCTGGGTTGATTCCCTTTAGGATTGACTGGTTTGATCACCTTGATCTCTAAGAAACTCTCAAGAGTCCTCTCCAGTACCACAATTCAAAAGCATCAATTCTTCAGTACTCAGCCTCCTTTTTGTTCCAACTCTCACGTCTGTACATGACTATTGGAAAAACCATAGCTTTGACTATACGGACCTTTGTTGGCAAAGTGATGTTTCTGCTTTTTAATATACTGTCTATGTTTGCCATAGCTTTTCTTTCAAGAAGCAAGCATCTTTTAATTTTGTGGTTGCAGTCACCATCTGCAGTGATTCTGGAGCCCAAGAAAATAGAATCTTTCACTGTTTCCACTTTTTCTCCACCTATTTGTCATGAAGTAATGGAACTAAATGCCATGATCTTAGTTTTTTGAATGCTGAGTTTTAAGATGGTTTTTTCATTCTCCCCTTTAGCCCTCACCTTTGAAGGACAATGGGATTTGACTATAGAACTCCCACAGGACTGGGGGAAACAGAGACTCTTGGAGGCATAGACAAAATCTTGTACATACCAGGAACCAAGGGAAAGGAGCAGTGACCCCACGATTAATATATAATATTAAACAAGACAAGTAAGCTTTCGAGGCTTAGGCCTGAAAATGGTGAACATACATTGATTTGTCTACATCCTAAGCCAATTGTGAGGATTAACTAAGAATAATATATTTTGTATTAGGTAAATGCTATACAGGTACTTTCCTAAGCACTTGATGGATGTTTATGAAGAGGGAAGAAGTTGACATTTTATTCCAGTTTTAAGAAATATGAAATTAAGTATCAAAAGGTTGAATAATCATATGAGATACTGAATCAGAAAAATACTCAAGAATTTTTATTTCCATTCTAATTTGCGTTTCCTTGTTCAAAATACAGGAAATATATTTGCCTTCTTAACCAAGGACAATATTAAAATCAGATTATAATTGATAGTGACCATGATGATAACTTGGACTGCAAGAAGACCAAACCAGTCAATCCTAAAGGAAATCAATCCTGAATATCCATTGGAAGGACTGATGCTTAAGCTAAAGCTCCAATGCTTTGGTCACCAGATGCAAAGAACTAACTCATTGGAAAAGACCCTGATGCTGGGAAAGATTGAAGGCAGGAGGAGAACGGGACAACAGAGGATGAGATGGTTGGATGGCATCACCAACTCTATGGAAATGAGTTTGAGCAAGCTCCAGGAGTTGTTGATGGATAGGGGAGCCTGGTGTTCTGCAGTTCATGGGGTCTTGAAGAGTCAGACTCAACTGAGTGACTAAACTGAACTGAACTGATGATGGTAACTAACTTCACAGTAGTTAGAAATTTGCTTTAGTGTTAGGAATGGATTTAAACTTCTCATCTCTTTCTACATACACACACACACACACACACACACACACACACACACACACACACACAGACACGTCCTATGGACTAAAACAAATATTGAGGGCTATTTAAAATGTCATTAATAAAAATATTGGGTGAACCCAAAGTTTGTTGGGGTTTTTCCCATAACATCTTACAGAAAAAGTCTGAACAAACTTTTTGGTCAACCCAATATTGTAATTCATTCTGATTTTTTATCTGTAGAAATATTTTCTGAAGCACTGACATCATTTTATTAGCTCCCATGCATGGCAAGCAGCCTTTCAAAAAAATCATCTTTTCAAAGTGACTATGCAGTGATGGAAAGCTGCCATTTGCTCTACCCCATTAAAATCCTCATTTTCCCTTCATATGGCCAATACTGTCCCAGATGCCAAGCTGGGAACCTCAGGACCCCCAGAGCAGCAGCTGGTTCCTTGGCAGCCTCATTAAGTGGCTGCCCTGGCCCCCTTAATATGGTCTGTAGGTCTCACATGTCATTATGCTTCTGATAGCTGCCCTGGGCTTCTGTGTGCTTTGGCCTAACTTGTCGCCTTGACTGATATGTTTCCACAGATTTCCTTAACTTTACAAATTTATCAATTAGGTAAATGTAATTTGTTTATTGTACACATGAAAAATCATCCGTGGATAAAATGAAATCTATTGTTATTTTACATTTCAATTCATTTTGAGATAAGACTGCTTATTTAAATCCCAATGTGGAAAAGGTATTTTCTGACCACCAATTCTCAAACTAAAAAGAAATATAATTTATGTAGTTTATATGTAATAATAATGATCAGTTCAAACCTTTCTTTGAGAAGGGAACTCAATTCTTAACCACAGGAAAAGAGGGACTACCAAATTTATCTGTTGGCATTTTCCTTTTCCTATTAAGTCACTTACTAAAGTGTCAGAGAATTCATACCATTTAGGAGAAAAAAAAAAAAAAACAGGTAAACTTACCAATACATTAATCTTATGGCTCTAAAGTATTAGCCTCCAACTAATATAAATAAATGGGGAAAAAAGGCCAAAGAAAAAAGAATAAAGCATCTAATAACAAACTGACAAATGTACCTTTCCAATGGCTATCTACTAGGTTTGGAGGGGAAATGTCCTGAGTTAAATTATACATGCATCCTGTGCAGTAGCAAATGGCTTTGCAGGTGGTCAGGGACCCAAGAAAGAAAAGTTCAGAAGATCAAAGTGAAGTGGTTTGGGGTAAAGAGATGAGACTGGACAGAAATTTTTTCTTAAGGAAATAGTATGGATTTGCCTTTTTTGTCTACAAAGCCTCAACCAGCATGACTCTGCCAATTTAAAAAGTGATTGCTCAGGTTGTATGGGATCTCAGATAACATCACATACCTCACATCTAACCTGGACTGTAGTCCACCAGGCTCCTCTGTCCATGGAATTCTCCAGGCAAGAATATTGGAATGAGTAGCAACTCCCTTCTCCAGGGGATCTTCCTGACTCAAGGATCAAACCCAGGTCTCCGGTATGCAGGTGGATTCTTTACCATCTGAGCCACCATGGGAGACCCCTCGTCCCCCCGTAACAGGAGTATGAAGGAGGTATGAAATGAGCCAATGAGCATAGGCTACTCTGTCACTTCACTTAAAATCTGTTGTCCTAGTAGAGCATTGAAATAACCTATTAAAGACAAAGTTGAAGCACCAACTCAGTTGGGATATCATCGCCAGGAATTAATATACACATTGAGCCAAAGAGTTTTCTATGGTAGTATATTCCAATAGGAGAAGCAAATAGGTTTGCAAACCAAGGGGAAGAAGTACAAGTGATCCTATAGTGCTTCACGTCCTGATTGCCGAAGGAGAAATACTTTCACTAAGGGATGCAGCAAAAGTTTCATTCAGTATAACCTATAGCTCATGCCTGTAAATCAAGTAATTTTTAAATTATATATGGAATAATGAGGAATGCACGTTACAAAGACTCTGGAGTATGGTACCAGTCATTTACTAGCATACACTCTTGACATAGCAAACAGTGAAATTATTGGCTGATCACTTAGACTCCGTGGGCGTTTGATTTTACTTTTGTTATAGTCTATTTGTATAATGCTGGGGTGTTTTTGTTCTTGTTCAGTTGCTAAGGAAGGTCTGACTCTCTGCAACCCCATGGACTGCAGCACGCCAGACTTCCCTGTCCTTCACTATCTCTGGAAGTTTGCTCAAAGTCATGTCCATTGAGTGCTGTCCATATAACTTATTTGGCTCAAAAATCAAGCTCTATTTCACCTTCACTTCTAATGAGTGAAACCTCTGCTCTGTGTTTTCAGCTTTCCATCTGTCCCTCTCCTCTGGATGCAGTGGTATCTCCCTGAACACATATGCAACTCAGTGTTCAACCAACGATTTGAAAGGAATTTAAACAAATATTTGGTGGGTCCCCCTGCTGGAAATCTTTTGCAGGATTTCCTTCCTTAATTTCTAGCTTATTTCATAGCCCTAAACTCTGACTCTTCAAGACTGCCTCACCCATGTTGTTCAGACTCAGGGGTGCTCTCAGGAAAAGCAACACAGAGGTAAATCTTACTCTGTGTGCCTTTATTCTTTCAAAGGCAAAATGTCCTTCAGTTTCTGTCTATTTTTTGGTATTCTGCCATACCATAATATCATTTTTATTAAATATTTGTCTAGAATTTACAGAATTATATATAATTTTAACTGCATAAATCATATTATTAGCTAGAACTATTTATCAATTATTGAATTGAAATGCCATTTAATTACTTTTTATCATTCTATTATCTTAAATTTGTTAGTTCCAATTCAACTAGGATATAGAAAACAATCTTTGTATTTTTCTAAAGGTAAAATTAATTTAGAAAATTTGTTACCCAAATGATGGCCGAAAAGTGGAAAGTATGGCAAACCAAAATTTAGTACACCTAGGAGACAGCATTACTGGAGCCCAGGGGCTAGGGTTATCCAGCAGAAGCAGAAACTTCATTGGGCTACTCTAAAAAGTTTTGACAGTATGAAGGAGACTCAGCTGCTTCCAAATATATTGCCTGGGTCAGAGTGAAAGAGAAATACTAAGGCTTTCCTCATCCTCCTGTCCTCAAGCTCCTGTTAGTACCCGTCATTGACTGAACCCAGCAGAAAGTCGACTGATAAAGGAACTTGGAAAATGGCAAAGGAGTCTACAGATATCATCTGCCCTGCAATACTTAATAGAACAAGATATGGACAAGAAAGATATCGGAAATCAAACAATACCAGAAGAAAAGTCATTCACCAATGCTCTTTCAAAAAAGTGTTTCTGAGATTATCCAAAAAATTATAATTTGCATGTTCAATTTATATGAATTTAAAGTTATGAAATAGTTTTTTTCTTTTTTCTAGATAATTCAAGTGACTGAAAATATTTAACATTTTATATATATATATATATATATATATATATATATATATATATTTTCATGAATTGTCAGGCTTATCCATTATTGTGATTTTAATGTTACTTCATTTATTTCAACCCAAACTCTATATGATTATTATAAATAATATTTTACAGTCAGTATTTGGTTATATATATATATTTCATATGTACAACTTTCTGTGCTTTTCTTTCCTTCTTGCATCTTATAGTTCAGTGGATGTGTTTATATCACAAGCATGTGCTTTAGAATTTCTTTAGTGAGATTCTGCTTATGGCAAATTATTTTATTCTGAAACTATTTTTGTTTAGCCCTAATTTTGAAAAGTTTTGACTTTTGGTTGTTTTCTTTCTTTCTTTCTTTAGCACACTAAAAATAGCATTCCACTGTTTTCTGGCATCCATTGTTAATATTGAAAGTCATGTTGTCAGTCTATCTTTTGCTCCTTTGAAGCACATAAATATGAAAATATACCAATAAATAAAATTCACAAGATATATATAATTTTTGGATTCCACTTGTGGACCAGTCAAGGAGATTGTGCACAAGATTATTTCACATGCTATAGAAAGAAAGGATTTCTATAAGGCAAGAGATTTAAAAAACTGCACATCTTTCACTTGGAAGACAGTCTGATACATATAGTCCCTATCCCCAGGTGGCTCAGACAGCAAAGAATCTGCCTACAATGCAGGAGACCTGGCTTGGATCCCTGGGTTGGAAAGATCCCCTGGAGAAGGAAATGGCAACCCACTCCAGTATTCTTGCCTGGAAAATCCCATGGACAGAGGAGCCTGGCGGGCTACAGGAGGCCGCATGGAGTCTGACACGACTGAGTGACTATCACATAATATAAATAACTTCACACTGGCCTTTTCAACTGCTATACTGGTAAAATAAAATATGAACCAATATGAAAGCTCTTACATTCAGTTCAGTTGCTCAGTCGTGTATGACTCTGTTGATGGACTGCAGCACGCCAGGCCTCCCTGTCCATCACCAACTCCCGGAGCTTACTCAAACTCATGTCCATCGACTCGGTGATGCCATCCAACCATCTTATCCTCTGTTGTCCCTTCTCCTCCTGCCTTCAATCTTTCCGAGCATCAGGTTCTTTTCTAGTGAGTCAGTCTTCGCATCAGGTGGTCAAAGTACTGGAGTCTCAGCTTCAGCATCAATCCTTCCAATGAATATTCAGGACTGATTTCCTTTAGGATGGACTGGTTGGATCTCCTTGCTGTCCAAGGGACTCTCAAGAGTCTTTTCCAACATCACAGATGCTCAATAAAACTACTTTATTTTTTCCCTTGAGTATTTTTATATATTTTATGTTTATTCATATAATGCAGAATGAGCATTATAATGTCATAATTTGTTGAGAAAACAGCAATGCTGTAGATTAACTTTTCATTTTCCTGTATTTCAGCTAAGATTTTCTCCTCTCTTCATTTCCATTTATTTTAAGAAGTAATTTTACCAATAAAAAAGTGAGGTATATAAAATAATGTCAGATAGCGATGATTTTTTAGAACTTACTTCTAGTTACCTGCTCATTTTTATTTATATCGGGCTGTGTTTCAGCAGAGCATAGCAGAAACAAAAGTATCCTGATATGAATATCCTAAAATACACTGTAATAAGATAAAGCAATACTGACATCAGTTATGAAGGGACATTAATCCAAAAATCATTTCTCAATCAATTTGCAAGAATTGTCTTTAGTCCCATAAATAGTTGATCTGACACTTTTTTGCCTGTATTAGAATTCTCTACCCAATGGAATTTTAGGTATGAGCTAACTACAGGTGACTAGGTAACGACAGGTGAAAAACTAGACAAGTCTTGGCATACTGTAATAGAATTTTGTGTGTTTTGTGTGCTAATTTGTGAAAGAAAGTTCCAAACCAAAAGTTCAATAAAATTACAGTCATTTACATTGGTTTTCTAGTTGCTGGGGCATGAAACCATTATGAACAAGAGATGTCAGATAGGTTTTACTCTGCCTTCCTAATCGAAAACACAGTGCTGAAATGAGTTCTACATTGAGGAGAATGTGAGGTAAAATAACAATGAACCAGCTTTTCAAAAGGCCACCAGCTAATTTTTCATTTGCCATGAAAATTGATCATGAATAACTCAAATCTCCTTGCAGTTCTTATGTACAACTGAAAGTTTAATAATAGTATTTGCTATGTACTTTGTTTTCTTAGATATCTTGCAAGAATTCCCAATCAATGCGGTGGCCATATTTTTTTGGGGGGGGGAGGGAGAAACTTTTGCTAATTTCTGTTATCCAAACAACCATAGATGACTTATTTAAACCAACTGTGGCAATTTCATTCACTTTACCAGAGATAAGTTTAGCAAAAGTTATTGTTATTAAATACTGGGCAATAAGACTTAAATCAGGGTCTGTTAGGATGCTTTTTGAAATGGGTAAAGGAGGGAGAAAGTGAGACAGACAGACAGACAGAGATGGCTATTGAAAGCAACATCCTCTTTCACCTTTCAATATTGTCTGATCATATGCCCTGAAGTAACTACAGCCAACCTGAACCAATAATTGTTTCAGAAATAAACTGAAACTTCAGAGACAGAAATGTGTAAAAGCTTAAACAATGTGGATAACTGAAAATGTCTTTGAGCCATTGAGTTTATAGGTTTTGGAGCCATCACAATTTGGAATTTTTTAAATGTGAGTTTATAAATTTTGTTATTGCTTAAACAACTTTAAGTTGGATTTTCTGCTAACTGCAAATGTATGCTAATTCTTTCACCTTGCTAAAGAAATGAGGAAGCAATGAACTATAAGGAATAAGGAATTAACTTATAACCCCCAGTTACTCGGGATAAATCCAAGATGTAATAAAATATGTCTAAATACGTCTGTATCTAAAGCTTTGGCTCTTCAATGTACTGTGGAAACTAGCTCACATACTGCCATAGTGGACATTGTTGAGGTACATCAAGAAAATAGGCATACATTAAAATACATCCTTCTCAGATTATCTAAAATCAAATTTTGAACTGGTAATTTAGTTTATTTGGAATGACTCAATGCAATTAAAAGTATAACTCACTGGGTCTGGATTATAGTCCTAACTGCCACAAAAGAGGAAAATTTTGCTTATGGAAATGTTCTGGTTTGCTGCAAGGATACACAATGTCTCAAATACCACACTGTTCTTATCATTAGCTTTACATTTTAAAACAGATAAATTAATTGGTTTCCAGTATATCTTATCTTGTAAAGTGAGGTTTATTTGTTAAAAAAAACTCAGTCTGCTTTTAGAAATTCTTAAACATTTCAGTGAAGCATATGTTATAAATTTTTAAGCTTGCTCCAAGGTAAAACAATCATCTCTTCATAGAATCCTTTCCTTTATTTCTCTATCATCACTCTTAAATAAAGCTTTTGTATATTTAAAGTCAGAGGCTTTTGCATATAATGAATACAATGATAGGGTTTTTGCTTTGTTGTTTCTTTTTCACTATCTGGAAGAAAAATGTAAAATATGGTAACAAAATCATTTATTCTCTCCAGATTCACTGTTTTATCACTTTTCACTACTATATTTTAAACAATTGCCCCTAGTATTTTGCAAAAGTGTTCCTTTACACTTAAATGTTACTAACAAAATTTGGGGATCAGGATTCAATTATTATTAATAGTTTATTTAACTGGATTAGGCTATTAAATTTCCCTTTGTTATGCTAATATTTTATTCTTTGCTTCCAATTATGTTTGTTATAGGACATAAAATATTTATTATATTACCTAATTAAAGAGCATAGAAAGTTGGGGTGGGGGATGTTACCAGAAAAATCTAAAGAATTTGGCCTTAAGTTTGGCTCAAACTGGTTTTGCGTTTGCAGGCTGGCATCTTTGAGTACTACGTTCTTTCCACTGGCTTTTCCTGGAGTCAAAATAAATAAACTTTCTTTCACAGACTTTGGTTTCTTCTGCTCTGTTAGTTTGTAATTCCAGTTGGGAGTGATTCTGTCCTGGAAGAGAGTGGGGTTTACTTTTTGGGGTGAGATAGTCAGGGGTTATAAATATTTGGGCAGTTTTCTCCTTCTAGATCTCCCTGGTCTTTGATAGTAACAAAAATGCCAAGGTCTCCCCAAGAAATTGAAAGATTAACAATTAACACATTATAAAATCTGTGAACTACTAATTAGTTCAATGAACATAAGGACTTTACAGTAGCCATGACCACTGTTGGCTAAATAACAGCCACCCTAGGACACCAACCCTAGTCATGAGAACCTGTAAATTTTACCTTAAAAGGAAAAAGCATCTTTGCTAGTATCACTGAGTTAAGGATCTTGACATTGGGAGATTATCCTGGATCTTCTGGGTGTGCCCTGATAATAAGAGAGTCTTTATAAGAGGAAAGTAGAGAGACAGTTGACACAAACTGAAGGCAACATGATCACAGGGGCAGAGACTGGAATTACATGCTAAGCCAAGCAACGCCAGCAGACTCCAGAGCTGAAGACATGGAAGAGATTCCCTCCTAGAATCTCCAGAGGGAGAACAGCCTGACTGAAAGCTTGATTACAGGCAGTGTGACATTTATTTTAGAGTTCTGGCTTACAGAACAGTGAGAGAATGAATTTTTGTTGTTTTAAGTCATCAAGTCTATAGTAATTTTTTACAGTAGCCACAGAAAATTAATACTACACTAGGTATATAATAAAGACATATGCTGAATTCTTTTACAAATTCACATATTCTACTATATTTACACCTATTTTTAAGGAAAGGTAACTATCTGTGTCAATCGTTCTTCAGGTATTCTAAATTTGGAAACCACAGGAGTCACCTATATAGAGTAGTGATGGATGGTCCCTTTCTATTCCTTGTAAATACTGTAAAGCTGTGCCCAGTTGTATCTGATTCTTTGCAACCCCATGAACTTTAGCCTGTCAGCCTCCTCTGTCCATGGAATTTTCCAGGCAAGAATATTGGAGTGGGTTGCCATTTCCTCATCCAGGGGATAGAACACCTGGGTTAGACCCAGGGATAGAAATCCTGTCTCATGCATCGCCTGAATTTGCAGGCAGATTCTTTGCCACTAGTACCACCTGGGAAGCCCATTCCTGGCACTCAAGTACCAGTAATTTACAAATTAAATTATGAATTTAATTGTTTCCAAGATTACTTCCACTATAAGTATCTTATTCTTCATGTGCAACTTATGTAAATATATTCATTAGGGATTCTTGACATCACTTTTTGTTGTGATTTTTATGTCCACACAAATTTTCTTACCTTAAAGGACAAAAATACTGTACCAGGGAGGTTGTAAAAATACACATATCATCCATATATAGAAATAGGTTTATACTGATATAATGAGCTATTTCCAAACTTTGTTTCAATTCTGATTGGCATAGAAGTAAATATTACATCTATATAGGGAGCATGATTCTATAAATATTCACAGAGATAACCCCTGCTCATACAGAATAAAAGGTTTTATTTGTTTAAAGAAAAGAATTGGGTTAAGATGTGTGGCTTGTACATGACTTTTGTAGTCCCAATTGTGAGGTATTTCAAAGGATTTTCAACCACAACTTATTTCAGCATAATTTTCATATTATATCAACTGTTCCATAAATTTTATATATATATATATATTTTTTTCTTTCTAAGGTCCTGAATGAGTTTAGACAAAATAATTACTTCACAAAGTTTGACTCTCAAAGAACAATCTCCTTCAAACACTCTGGATGTAAATTTTGTCATGTACTATGACTTAGACTCACTGAATGATTCAGTCACTTCAGCCGCTCAGTCGTGTCTGACTCTATGACCCCATGGAGTGCAGCACTCCAGGCTTCCCTGTCCATCACCAACTCCCAGAGCTTGCTCAAACTCACATCCATCTCGTCCTCTGTTGTCCCCTTCTCCTCCTGCCTTCAGTCCTTCCAAGCAACAGGGTCTTTCCAAGGAGTCAGTTCTTTGCATCAGGTGGTCAAAGTATTGGAGCTTCAGCTTCAGTATCAGTCCTTTCAGTGAATATTCAGGACTGATTTCCTTTAGGATAGACTGGTTTGATCTTCTTGCAGTCCAAGGCACTCTCAAGAGTCTTCTCCAACACCACAGTTCAAGAGCATCATTCTCTGGCACTCAGTTTTCTTTATAGTCCAACTTTCACATCCATACATGACTACTGGAAAAAAACATTGCTTTGACTAGACGGACATTTTTTCAGCAAAGTAATGTCTCTGCTTTTTAATATGCTGTCTAGGTTGGTCATAGCTTTTCCAAGCAGCAAGTGTCTTTTATTTTCAGGGCTGCAGTCACCATCTGCAGTGATTTTGGACTCCCCCAAAATGAAGTCTCTTACATTTTCATTGTTTCCTCATCTATTTGACATAAAATGATGGGACTGGATGCCATGATCTTCGTTTTTTGAATGTTGGGTTTTAAACCAGCTTTTTCACTCTTTCACTTTCAACAAAAGGCTCTTTAGTTCTTCTTCGCTTTCTGCCATAAAGGTGGTATCCTCTGCGTATCTGAGGTTATTGATATTTGTCCCAGCAATCTTGATTCCAGCTTATGCTTCATCCAGCCTGGCATTTCGCATGAGGTACACTGCATATAAGTTAAATAAGCAAGGTGACAATATATAGCCTTGATGAACTCTTTTCCCAATTCAGAACAAGTCTGTTTTTCCATGTCCAGTTCTAACTGTTACTTCTTGACCTGCATACAGATTTCTCAGGGGCAGGTCAGGAGGTCTGGTATTCCCATCTCTTGATGAATTTTCCACAGTTTGTTGTGATCTACACATTCGAAGCCTTTGGCATAATCAATAAAGCAGAAGTAGATGTTTTTCTGGTATTCTCTTACTTTTTCGATGATCCAATGGATATTGCCAACTTGATCTCTGGTTCCTCTGCTCTTTCTATATCCAGCTTTAACATCCAGAAGTTCACAGTTCATGTACTTTAGAAACCTGGCTTGGAGAATTTTGAGCATTACTTTACTAGAATATGAGATGAGTGCAATTGTGATCATTGTTCAAAGAATGTTTGAACACTCTTTGGCACTGCATTTCTTTGAGATCAAAGCCTCTTATCCTTATCTGTCAGAGAGCAGACAGAATGAAAACCACAATCACAGAAAACTAGTCAAACTGATCGCATGGACTACAACCTTGTCTAACTCAATGAAACTATGAGCCATTGAATAATTACTAGGAAAAAGAAGTTTATAAAAATCAAAATGAAATAAAGTAGCTTTCAGATATGAGATTGCACAACTACATTATTGCATACAAAGAACTTCAGAAAATAAATTACAAGGTTTCAACCTAAATTATAAAATTGAAACTAAAGAAAATTATAGGATGTAGTTAGACAGTCAATGAAAACTACACACCTGAAAATTCCACTAAGTACAAATTACTATACACAGTTTGTTTTTCTGGTCATTTCATCACATTCAAACATTTGAAAAGCAGTGAAAACTGCTGTACTTTTGTTTTTGTTTTTTATTTGTCTTTTGCATTCACGTACTTCTTCAGGAATAATGAGAGTCCACCAATACCTATCATTTTATAAAAAAATTAAATCACATTTTCAGCTGATATAATTGGCATAGTCAGGTGCTAGTTTATTCATTAAAGCCTCAACATTTAATTATAAAATATTTTCAAACTTGAAATGCTATGTGCTCTATTATAAAATATTTTCAAACTTGAAATGCTATGTGTTCTATAGGAGTGTCACTACTTTAGAACAAAAACTTGTACATATGTCAAATAGAAATCACTTTTGGAAGTCTAACTAAATTGAGAGTTACAGAAAGCTGCCAGGATTATGTGTTAGAAGATTAAAGAGCCTGTCTGCAAATTTCAGAGGATCTAATTCTGTCCAACACTAGGGGAAAAAATACATAAATTCCTTTATGTATTCTTTATTGGCTAACTCAGATGTCTCACAAAAAGAATTCAGTTAGAGTAAGAGAGAAATTTAAATTCTACCACGTTAATACTTGATATTTTTACAGTATGAATTCATCTCTGGCATATAATGATTTATTAAATGAAGAGTCGCCAAATACACAATGACATTTTACTTCAAGTATAATTTATCAGAGCTAATGACATTTTTGTAAGCCCTGAGTTTGACAGTCTATAAATTTAGATAACAACCATTATGTATTTCCTATACTTTTGTCAGCTATTTTATGAACCTTATGGATCTAACTAAAAGTTAGGGTTATATATTCATGACTTATAAATTATAAACAAGTGTTAATTCACTTCAAAACTAGAAATGCAGCTGACAAAATGTTTTTAAGTTACAGTTGCCAGAAGAGTCGTAAGCATCTGAAGAAAAATTTCTTTGAAATTCAAGTACCACTCAGGGAAAATTTTCCATAAAAACCTATCCTGAAAGAAAAAAAATCTATAAATAATTTGCTTTACAGTAAAAACTGGAATATACTAAGAATGTAGCAGGAGAATATCTTATTTTTCAAAGAAATAAGCTTAAACTTGCAATATGCTTTAGAAGAAAAAATGGGGGGAAAAAAACCCACCAATTTGTTCAATGCTCTAGACACATTAAGTTTTTTCCTTAAGTCCTTGGACAAATTCTTTAAAAACTTTTACAGTGTTCTTCTTTTGCTTGGGTGTCTAGTCTTACCAGTCTCTACTCAACTACATCTCACTTCAGATGTCAGCTTGCATGATTTGACTGGTACTTTATCACTGTATATGTAATTAAGTGACCAATCTGTGTTCTCACTGTATGCTTCACATAATCAAAATATAGCAGACATTGCACTATTATAAATGTTTTTATATTACCTTTCCATAAGATCATTAAGTCCCTAAGTTCAAGGACTGTAACACTTAGATCTATGTAAGTAATCAGCAAATAAGAGGAGTTTAATATTTATTATCTTACCAAGTAAATGAATGAAAAAGTGTGACCAAAAAGGAGACTGGGATTTAATCCATACATTATTAGCTTTTCATAGAAAAGGTGTAAGAGTCTGTCATTTTTACACACTGCAAGTGAAATAGGGACGAACAAATCTGACTCCATATTGGATCTGTTTCATTTACCTATTGCTGTTGCTACAAGTTAAGAATGTTGCCTATGGTGAGTTTGGGGGATCATGGGTACACGTATATGCAGAGCTGAACCCCTTTGCTCTCCAACAATGTTATCACAACATTGTTAATTGGCTATATGCCAATATAAAATAAAAAGTTCTTTTAAAAATCTAAAAAAAAAAATGTTGCCTATTGCCTGAGCTATTCAGGATATCTCATTCTCAAGACTCTGACCTTCTAAAGTATAACACTTATCCGTTCATATGGAGATTAAAAAGTTGTAGAACAGCAAAGAATATCTGTCTTGTTGGAGGTTTATAGAAACATCATGAGTTGATCTGTGTGGACAGCTGCAGGACAAGGGATTCCAACACGAAGTTTTCAGCAACCAGCAATACCACATTTCCTTTTAGCATAGAAAAAGCCTGAACTCTAACTCCAGTAAATTGGTTTTTTGGGATGCTAGTCCAACATCTTCTCTGCCTGCTAGTTTTCCAAATAAAGTCACTATTCCTTGCTCCAACAACTTTGTCTCCTGATTTACTGGCCTGTAATGTCACAAGCAGTACAAGCCTACATTCAGTAACACAAAAAGATGCCACAGTTTCTAATTAGTAAAATTTGGAATTAGTTTTCCCATTTGCTAAATCATCATTAAATAAAATAAACTTTACACTGAGTAATAATTCAAATGCTGAATTTTATAAATTGTCACAACTTTCTGACAAGGGCCCAATTTTTTACAAACATAAGTTTATATATATATATATATAAGAGCCTCTAACTTTTCCACACAATTCACTTCAAACTTTTGGAGTGGAACTTGTCCAAAACTAGCCAAAATGTAAAACACAAGTATTCTTTGATCTAGCAATCCTAAAACCATGCCAAATGCATATATATATATATATATACACACATATATACATATATATATATATATATACATACAAGAACATTAAATTGTGCATATTAGTGAATAATTGTAGATATTAGTGAATAATTATAGATAACCCAAAACTCAATCTTTTAGAGACAGGGTCAGCACATTAGGTACAATTAGATTCCAGGTAGCTATTTAGACCAAGGAAGATTGTTTAATATATTAATATGAAAGAAGATTCCAACATACCAAACATACTGTTTGATGATACCAATCCCATTACATTAAAATATATAGACTGTGATTGTAACTTTTTCCTTTGAATACATACACACCTATCTACCTGCCTATCCAAACACATACATATACATATACACATACATATATTGACTTATATAACTCAATAAACATTTCTTGAGGAATTACTACATTCTAGGAAGTGCTCTGTGTAGGAAATATACTGTAAAATAAATAAGATCCTTGGTTTTTTACTATATATTCTAATAAATAATGCAATGCTTATAAGTGAATATGAGATGGCTGGAAGAAAGCACAGCAAAATTTTAATGATCTAAACTTAATTTAGGGGCTTCCTTATTAGCTCAGATGTTAAAGAATCTGCCTGAAATGCAGGAGATCCATGTTTGATCCCTGGGTTGGGAAGATTGCCTTGAGAAGGGAATAGCAACCCACTTCAGTACTTTTGCCTGGAGAATTCCATTGACAGAGGAGTCCTGGCAGCCAACAGGTTATGGGATCACAAAGAGTTGGACACAACTGAGCAAATGACATTATCTACACTATCTGAACTTAAGACTGAGGTGGGTAATTGAGAAAAAGCTAAGAACAACTTTTATAAACTGCTCTTTATATATTTTTTATAAAGTATTTAAACTTGCTAACAATCAGCATGTATTCATTTTGTGTTTAAAATAAAAAGAATTAAAATTTTTACTTGAAAAACTAGTTAGCCCATATAATTCCTCCAAAAAGCTTTAAAAATTATATAAAAATTTCAATTTGAAACTTAGACAAGTTTTTCTTTTGTCTTTTTTTTTCTTTTTGCACACAGACTTTATTTTTTAGAGCAGGTTTAGCTTTAGCAAAATTGAGCAGGAAGTACAGTTTTCCATATATATTTGCCCCATAAGATATAGCCTCCCTCATTATCAACATGCCCCACCAGAGCAGTACTTTTGTTACAATGGAGGTACCTATACTAACAAATCATTATCACCTCAAATCTATAGTTTACATTAGGGTTCACTTTTGGTGCTGTACTTTCTATGGATTTGGACAGATATGTCATGATGTGTATCCATCATATAGTATTTTACAGAGAATTTTCACACCCCAAATATCTTTCATGCTTCACCTTTACATCTCTTCCCATTCCAGCCCTTGATGACATATGAGATGGATCATATTCGTGTGTGTTTATTTATTATTTGTATATCCTCTTTGCTGAGGTATCTGTCCAGAATTTTGGTTCATTTTTTTAAATTGAGTTGCTTTCTAATTTTTTGAGTTTAACAGTTTCATGTATATTTTAGATAATAGTCCTTTATCAGATAACTTTCTTGCAAATATTTTCTTTCAGTCTGACTTCTCTGTTTATTTTCTGTGACTTCTCTTTTTTCACTTAGTAGAATACCCTCTAAAAACATGTATTGTCAAAATATCAAGATATCTTTCCTTTTTATGGCTGAGTAATATTTTATTTTATATATATACCACATGTCTTTATCCAATTATCCATTGATGAATACTTAGGTTACTTCCATGTCTTAGCTATTATGAATAATACTGCAATAAACTTTGATTGATCTTCAGATAGCTTTAAAAATTAGTGTTTTTATTTTTCTTTGGTAAATTCCCAGAAGTGAAATAGATGAATCACATGGCAGTTCAATTTTTAATTTTTTTAAGAAATGCCATATGTTTTCCACGATAGCTAGACCAAGTTTACGTTTTCATCAACAATGCATGAGTACTCCCTTTTTTCCACCTCCCTGCCAACATTTGCTTCTTTTTTTTTCTTTTTTCTTTTTCTTTGGTGATAAGGATTTTCACAGGAGAGAGGTAGCATCTCATTGTGATATTTATATTTTTCTGATAGTTAGTGACGTTGGGATTTTTTCATATGTGTGTTAGTCATCTGCAATGTCTATTGGGATTTTTTCATGTGTGTGTTGGTCAACTGCAATGTCTATTCAGATCCTCTGCCTATTTTTAATTATGATATTTGTTTTTGATGTTGAGTTGTGTGAGTTCTTTATATATTTTGGATCTTAATCTCTTATAGAATATATTGAATGCAAATATCTTTTCCCATTTAGTAAATAATCTTTTTAATTTTTGATGATTTCCTTCATTGCACAAAAGTTTTTAGTTTGATATAGTCCTATTTGTTTATTTTTGCTTTTGTTTCCCTTGTCTGAGGACACAGATGCAAAAAAATAATATTGAACTATTGCTAAGATCAGTGTCAAAGAGTATATTGCCAAGGAGTGTTACATTTAAGTCTTTAACTAATTTTGAATTTATTTTTGCTCATAATGTGAGACAGTGGTCCACTTTGATTATTTTTCATGTAGCAATCCAGTTTTTCCAACAGCACTTACTGAAAAGGCTCTGTTTTCTCCATTGTATAATCTTGCCTTCTTTGTCACAGATTAACTGTTCATAAAAATTTGGATTAAAATATGGACTTTCTATTATATTTCATTGATCTATGTGTTTATTTTTGTGCCAGTACCATATTGCATTGATTACTGTAGCTTTGCACTATAGTTTGAAATCAAGGAGTATAATACCTCCAGCTTTGTTCTTCTTTCTCAAGATTGGTTTGGTTGTTTCCATATAAAATATTTAAATTATTTGCTATCATCTTTGAAAAATGCCTTTGGCATTTTGAAACGGTTTGCACTAAATTACACATTTTAATCTTAATGAATTTCAGTTCATTAATCTTTTTTTCCATGGATGATGCCTTTTGGTAAGTTAAAATTAAAAAAATATCACCAAACCCTAGGTTATATAGGTTTTTTCCCGTTATTTTGTAAGACTTTTGCATATAGGTATATGACCCGTTTTTGCCTGAAGTGTTAATGTGTAAAAGTACTTAGTTTTTAATTTCAAATTCCACTGTTTCAGGAGCTCCTTTATATTTGCTAGATGAGATGTTGCCTCATTTATAATCACTGAATAAAGTCAACAAGATTTTAAAAATTTAATCAGTTGAATTTTGTTTTCTAACAGATTTGGTGGCAGTGAAAGGATCCAAGGAAAACTTCTAATGACTCAGGGAACAACAAGAAGAATAGGTGCTATTTCTGAGGACCAAAAGTGAGTTTCTCTCAGTTCTGAGCTCTACTTTTTGTAGCTAGCTCCTGATCTAACTGGCCCTCAGACTTCACATTGGGAAGTTTGGGGGTTCAGTTCATAGTTCTCCATTTCACTGAAACCGGTTTCACAGTCCTCATTTGTTGAGGTCTGCTAGTTCAGTCTTTTCCCTAGTTCCCAGCTACACACTAGGAATTGCTGATGGTACACAAGGCCTTCTCTTGGCCAGTTTGCAGTAACATCTCTTTGATTACTTCTGGTGTGTTAATGTGGGCCTTTATCAACTCCTCTCCCACTTCCTCTGCTTTAGCTTCTTTCTAAAGGATACAGATAATAGTATCTGATGCATATTTTCTGAGTCATTTACAGATGCTAAAACTACCAGCAAATGGAAGAAACTAACTACTAGATGATCATAAGCATATAGCCCCCAGATCTACTGGAGCCTAAGAACCTATGATGCTTAACCCTTGTGACACTTCCCTCTCACCTCATCTACAACCAATCAGAGACTTGTGCATGAGCTGATCACAAACTCCAGGATGCCCCTCCTTCACTTTGCCTTTAAAAATGTTCTACTGAAACACATCTGGGAGTTTGGGTGTTTGGAGCACTAGCCTCTCTGGACTCTGCTGCCCTGTGACTCTGTGCTTTCCTTCACCACAGCCCAATTTCAGCAAATTGGTTTTACTACACATGGGGGAAGAGACCCAAGTTTGGTTTGGTAGCATTAATGTACACATGAAGTGAATACTATTGCTAATGAGAATATCAGGAGCCAAAAGCTGGAAAATTGATGGACACATGGATCAAGAACATAAAAAAAAAACTTACCACCTCACTCTAAAATTCCTATGTTAAGTTGGTCACAGAACATGTTAGATTGACACTAGGTCATCTGCTAACCTCCAGAAAATTCCCATGCAATAAACTATACTGTAAAATACCACCCAATCCCCTACCAAGAGGCACAATTCTCTTAAGCATTAATTTGGCTCTGAGAGACCCAACGCTTTACCTAAAAAAAAAAAAAAAAAAAAGGGAATTCTTAAGTTTCAAGGAATCAAGCACAACAAATTCTGGCACACTTACTTATTTTGTGCTTAAGAACTATGATCCCAGAGGTAGTAGATATCTATGAAAATGTAAAAATGTTACTAAAATCTGTGTCCTGAGAACTTGACTTGGTAACTGTTGGGATGGAACTCCAAAAGATAAACAGAGATATGGGTTGCATCCCATTTGCAGCTAGATTTGGGTGGACAGAATGTGGGTTAAACTCCATTTGAGGCTAAGGTCTTACCAAACTGCTGCCAGCCCTCAGGTGAATTACAACCTAGAATTACAATGGTCATTATGAGGAACATTCCAATTAGACAAGATCATTTTAAAAGTACATTTAAAAGCAAGGGTTTCCAAATCAAACTCAACTGGATACATATTTTAATTGTCATGCAGAAGTCTCCAAAAGGCCTCAAAATCCCAAAATGGCATCCCTGAAAGATTCACTGTGAAAAGCAAAAACTAATACAAATTTTAAATTATATAAGGTAATTAAAATGAAAGACTACAAAACTGATATAGCTCTTACTGTTCCCCTCCATCCTCCTTTATTTATTTATCCACCATAAAAGAATACTCATTCTTTTATGATGTTCTGTTTGAAACATTACTGGTTCCTTAATGTTTTATTTTTCCAGAGTTAAGGAAACCTTTTTTCTTTCAGCTATCGGTGACTTACGGCAATTAGGTAAAGTATACCTTTGTAAACAAAGATGGAGCATTTACTTTTTCACTATATATGATTCCTCCAGAATTCAGAAAGTCTTGCATATTCTCTTTGTAGCAATATAATTACTTATTTGCAGAAGTTCAATAAGAATCTGTTCTCCTTATGACAAGACATAATTGGAAACATTGGCTAAATAACCAAGGCTTTGTATGGAATATCATACTTGAAGAGAGATGTACACAGACTCAGATACAAGACAGATTTAAGGAACAGCTTGGAAAAACTGGCCTGGAACTGTTTACATGGTTCCTGGCAGCATTACCAGGTGAGTAAAGAAGGTGACTTCCTGGCTGGCTCAGGAACTTAAGGATAGTTTGGGAGACCTTGAGAAAAAAATTTACCCAAACTATATGTACTGAAAGTAAAATTTGATGGTGAGTCCCTGGCTTGGTTTCCTGGCCTCCATTTATTTCTAAAGTTTGATCTGAGATTTTTTATGAAAAATACTAAGCAAATTTTTATGAAATTTCTATGAAAAAGCAAAATGGTATTTTTATAAAGAAAGCTTATATCATTAATAACTATTCCTGCTCTAAATAATAGGCCATTATTAACAAAAGCAAACTACTTTTACTATAATTATCTTTATTTCTAGAAAGTGGGGGTAACTGTAAACAGAAAAAATTATGTTTATGCCTTTGTATATATGGATTCTAATTCTGTTAAATGTCTGAGGTTGTGTTGTATATCTATAAACTGGACTAGACTCTGATTTCATCCAGTTTCCTTAAATATCTGGCTGCAACTCTTCAAATTAACATTTCTAATTTTCTCCCACTTTTAAGAACATAGAGTGCCCTTGCATTTTTTTTTTTTTTTTTTTTTTTGGAAGGGACTGTTAGGTAGTTAGAATGGAAAAGGAGTCCAGAATGGTGGTGCCTAAAAGACAAAGATGGGAAAATCCCAGGAAAATAGAACAAAGGAAGGTCTGAGAACTGGAGTGAGAGTATCAGGTAAAAGAAACAGCCCTCTTGGCTAGCACAATTTACATAGGGCAGGCTCAGGAAAAGGAGAGAAACATATAAAAAGTGAGTCAAAATTGAGCCACAAGGTTTCTCTTCTCTTCGCATTTTTTGGGTCAGCCTGCCCTCATGCCTCCAGGATGTATTTTCCTTTGCTTGCTAAATAAAACTGAGCTGTAACACTGATTCATGCATCGCTTCAAATTTTTGCTGAAGTGAGACAGAACCAAGGAAATTAAATTCCCTTGAAATCTCTGGTGCCGTTTCTTGGATTTAACCTGGCTGAAACAACCTCGGCTTGGCCCCGTAATGCAGAGACTAATTACAGCAGAAGCCCAACTCGGTGAAAGCTCCCATGCTGGAAGTTGAAAGCAAGAAAATCCAGCGCAGATCACTTCAGTTCAGTCACTCAGTCGTGTCTGGCCAGGCCTCCCTGTCCATCACCAACTCCCGGAGTCCACCCAAACCCATGTCCATTGTGTCGGTGATGCCTTCCAACCATTTCATCCTCGGTCGTCCCCTTCTCCTCCTGTCCTCAATCCTTCACAGCTTCAGGGTCTTTTTCAGTGAGTCAGCTCTTTGCATCAGGTGGATAAAGTACTGGAGTTTCAACTTCAGCATCAGCCCTTCCAATGAACACCCAGGACTGATCTCCTTTAGGATGGACTGGTTGGATCTCCTTGCAGTCCAAGGGACACTCAAGAGTCTTCTTCAACATCATAGTCCAAAAGAATCCATCCTTCGGGGTCAGCTTTCTTTATAGTCCAACTCTCATACCCATACATGACTACTGGAAAAACCATAGCTTGCACTAGATGAATCTTTGTTGGCAAAGTAATTTCTCTGCTTTCTAATATGGGACTGGATTCCAAGATCTTAGTTTTCTGGATGTTGAGTTTTAAGCCAACATTTTCACTTTCCTCTTTCACTTTCATCAAGAGACTCTTTAGTTCTTCTTCACTTTCTAACATAAGGGTGGTGTCATCTGCATATCTGAGGTTACTGATCTTTCTCCCAGCCGTCTTGATTCCAGCTTGTGCTTCCTCCAGCCCAGCATCCCTCATGATGTCCTCTGTCTATAAGTTAAATAAGCAAGGTGACAATATACAGGCTTGATACACTCCTTTCCCAATTTGGAACCAGTCTGTTTTTCCATGTCCAGTCCTAACTGTTGCTTCTGACCTGCATACAGATTTCTCAGGAGGCAGGTCAGGTAGTCTGGTATTACCATTCTTGAAGAATTTTCCACAGTTTTTTTGTGACCCACACAGTCAAAGGCTTTGGCATAGTCAATAAAGCATAAATAGATGTTTTTCCTGAATTCTCTTGCTTCTTGATGATCTAACAGATGTTGGCAAATTGACCTCTGGTTCCTCTGCCTTTTCTAAATCCAGTTGAACCTCTGGAAGTTCACTCTTCACATAATGTTGAAATCTGGCTTGGAGAATTTTGAGCATTACTTTGCTAGCATATGAGATGAGTGCAATTTTGTGGTAGTTTGAACATTATTTGCCTTTCTTTGCAGTTGGAATGAAAACTGACCTTTTCCAGTCCTGTGGCCACTGCTGAGTTTTCCAAATTTGCTGGTATGTTGAGTGCAGCACTTTCACATCATCATTTTTTAGGAACTGAACAGCTCAACTGGAATTTCACCACTTCCACTAGCTTTGTTCGTAGTGATGCTTCCTAAGGTCCACTTAACTTCACATTTCAGGATGTCTGGCTCTAGGTGAGTGATCACACCATCATGGTTATCTGGGTCATGAAAATCTTTTTTGTGTAGTTCTTCTGTGTATTCTTGTCACCTCTTCTTAATATCTTCAACTTTTTGAGGTCCATACCATTTCTGTCCTTTATTGTGTCCATCTTTGCAGGAAATGTTCCCCTGGTATCTCTAATCTTCTTGAAGAGACTTCTATTCTTTCAATGACTTGTCATCTTGGACCCATTTGATTTTAATTTGTTTATGTTATGCCCTTGGGCTATGTCTTTCTTTCAAAAGTTGTGCCCTGCCCCCTTCCCTCCTGTTTCACGCTCTTATCCTGGGCCCACTCCAGGCCCACGATGTGGCCTCTACAATCTTCTGGAGGGACAACCAGAAAACAGCTGGCCCTTGGGAGACAAATGCTGTATAATATCCAATCCCTCTAGATATCCAGGCCTTTTTCTTCCATGTTTCCTACAACATGTGCAGCAACAGCATTTCTCAGCGGACCCGCTAGGGTGGGTAACAGGCACACAATGTCTGCTAGTGTCTGTTGATGGCATCCGTTCAAGGGCAATTGGGCTTCCAGGGACAATGTTTGCCACTTTGGGAGTTAGCACTGCAGGCCATTTGGGGCCAAACCCTTACCACCCTTCTCCTAAAGTTACAAATATACCCCCTGATCAAATCTCCATTCCACTTTTATGAAACATCTGGTTTGTTGCCTCTTGTTAATTTTTTCTTAAGCCACTTACTAACTCCTACAACGAAGACCCTGCCCCCTCTGTAGGCAATATTGCTCCACTCTGCCTATTATTAAAATACTCTAATATTCCTAACAGAACCAGATAATCCATTCCCTTATCATTACTTCTGTTATTACCTAAATTGGGTCTATGACAATGAAATGTTTACCATTGGAAATACCCTAAACTGCCCTTATGGAGGACTAGGGGAGGAAATCAGTGACATACATTCCATTGGAGCAATAAAAGGATAAGACATGGTTATTTTGGCAGGTTCCTAGTCTCAGGGCACAGACTTGGATTGCTTTACAATCCAAGCCAGCAATGAGTTAAGATTACAACCCCTTAACACTACCCAGCACTAGTCATGCTGGACAGCTTAGGGACACCCAATTCCAGCCTGGAGTCCCAGGAGGTCGACCAACTTCGACCTGCCTAGGGATCTGGTCTCAGGAGGTTGTCATGCCTCAACCTGCTCGGGGATCTGCCAGTCCAGGGGTCTCAGGAGGTCAACATGCCTCGATCTGCCCAGGGACCCAATTCTCAGGAGGCCAACCTGCCTCGATCTGCCCAAGGATTCTATCTCCAGAAGGCTGTCATGCCTCAACCTGCATGGGGATCTGCACCCTGACCCAGGGACAGCTGGCTCTCAGGTTGCAACAGTACTGGGTAGGATAAGCTTCAGAAAGGAAGCTTCCTTCACCCCTAAGTCAGTCCACCCATGGAAATAGACGGAAGCCCATTAGCTGTGGGACTATGCCCAGTCTCAGCAATAACTCAGGAGTTCAATGGGAACCCCATTGCCTTTCTGGAAAGATGCTCTCCAAAAGTTTGCCAATCTGGACTTAGGCTCTTACAAGGGATAGGTGATTTTAAAGGACAAATTCCTGTTCCAATGGGCATCAGACATAAGGATAAAGTTACAACAGCTACAGCATCAGGACCCTGCTTCCTCTTTAGATGAGATGGTCCAGACAGCCACCACTACCTTTTATAACAGAGAAAGGAAACGGAAGCCAAGGGCCAGGAAAGGGAGAAAAGGAAAGGGACAAGGCATGCCCAGATGATGACTGCCCTCCAGGGAAGCCCCATGGCAAACCCTGACCCCTTAAATCACAAGGAATGAGGCAAATGCCTAATCTGTAGACAGGCGGGACAATGGGCAAAAGAGTGCCAAAACTGTGACAAGTCTCCTAAAATGCCATCAGCTGAAACCTTGGGTGGCATTCTGCCCTGGGGACCCAAAAGCCTCAAGGTCAAGTGCCAAGCCTTCCCTCACTATGGTTCAACAGGACTGAAGTGGACTGCTCCAGTCAGCTCACCTGTCACAGATAACCATCATGGGGCTGTAGCCAAGGGTGCAACTGGATGTAGCAGGTAGGTCTGAGAATTTTTTGGTTGATACAGGGGCTCCTACTCTGCCCTGACCTCCTACTCCACAGACTTCTCCTCCCAAACCTGTACCATTGTGGGTGCTACAGGAAAAACAATTACAGAAAGATTCACTTCAGCACTTCTTTGTTGCTGGGATGGACAAATATTTTCCCACCAGTTTCTGGTAGTCCCTGAGTGTCCTACTCCCTTATTGGCAAGAGATCTTTCCCTTCCTTTGAAATATTGCAGCTATTGCAGTCCTGTTAGAACATGTTTTAAAACTCTCTGTTTGGGGCAAACTAACTATTTTTACCAGCCACCAAGTGAAACAATTCCTGAATGGGAGAGGCCATTTATGGATGTCTGATCAAAGAATCCTCATGATGGAAAATCCAGGCCTGACTATATCCCCTTGTGAGATTCTTAACCCCGTCACCCTCCTGCCTACCCTGAGGGCTCTCTCCCCTTTCATTCTTGACCTAGAAACCTTGGACTACCGGACAAAACCCCAAGAGGGGTTGTCAGAAGATCCTCTGACCAATCCTGGGAAAATCTGGTACACTGATGGAAGTAGTTTTGTCTTGGATGGAAAAAGAAGAGCCAGATATGCAGTAGTCTCCAATTTTCAGACCATAGGGGCTAAACATTTGCCACCAGGTACTTCAGCACAATTAGCTGAGCTCATAGCCCTGATTCAAGCTTTAGAGCTAGGAAAAGGAAGAAGCATAGCCACTTACACTGACTCCAAGTATGCCTTTCTGGTGCTACATGCACATGCTGCTATTTGGAAAGAAAGAGGCAACTTGATCACCCAAGGGTACCCAATCAAATATGATGATCAAATCCTTAGGCTCTTGGAAGCAGTCCATCTTCCCACTGAGGTTTCAATCTCCTAATGTAAAGGACACCAAAAAGGGAGCACAGAGGTGGCACGAGGGAAGCAAGCAGCTGATCAGGCAGCTGAAAGTGCAGCATTACAGAATAATGACCTACTAGGGGTTTCCACCTTAGTTTCACAGAATAATTTGCCAGAAACTCTTTCATATACTGAAGGTGAGACTCTTAAAGCTAAGAGTGAGGGCTTTCCAGAAGATCATATGGGGTGGTTCCACAAGGAGGGACTTCCTTTTCTTTCTGGGAACTTCCAATGGAAGTTGGTTAACTCCATACATGCCACCACTCATTTAGGTGGAAAGGCTCTCCAAAGGTTACTAGAAAGGTCCTTCAGAAGAACAAGCCTCCAAACAACTCTAAGGCAAGTGTCCCACTTGCCAATTAAAAAATCCCCAAGGAGCTGAAACACCCCAGCTGGTCCAGCCAGTCCAAAGACGTGGGACCTACCCAGGAGAGGAATGGCAGATGGACTTCATCCAGATGCCAGTTTCTCAAGGGTATAAATACCTATTAGTCATGACAGATACATTCACAGGATGGATTGACAGCTTTCCCACCTGGACTGAGAAGACTGAGGAGGTGATTTTAAAAAAACTGCTACGTGAAATCACTTTGAGATTTGTTCTGCCCAGGTCATTACAAAATGACAATGGGACATCATTTACTTCTAAGGCCACCCAACAGGTCTCTAAAACATTGGGCATTACTTTTTATCTCCATTGTGCCTGGAGGCCTCAGTCTTCAGGAAAGGCAGAAAGAGTCAATCAATTCTTAAAATCAGCGATAAAAAAAGATAATGCAGGAAACCTCCCTGGGATGAAAGGAGGCTTTACCAATAGCTCTCCTCCACACCCATACTGCCCATATAAGGAACAGTTTGGTCTTAGTCCTTATGAGATGCTATATGGAAGACCTTTTGTTTATGTCAACGACCTCTTCCTAGGTCCAGAGGCTCAGACCCTCCAGTCTTATACCATGGCCAGTGGGCAATTCCAACAGGATATACCCTTGTGGGTGTCAACCAGGACCCAAAAGATTCTAAAGAGCTGCCACGATAAGCTCCAGGGACTCAAGTCCAGATTAAAATCTAAAAAGATGGGTCCCCAAAGGCTCAACTCCATCCCATATGGAAGGGCCCCTGCCTTGTAATATTTGCTACCCCACAGCAGCCAAGGTACCAGGACACTACTCCTGGATTCACTACTCACGAGTCAAGCCATGGAAGAAAACAGAAGAGGACACTCAATACACCTGTGGGCCCCTGAGAGATCTAAGATACCTACTCAGGACTACAAATGAGTGCCATTCTAATGAACACCCCCAAAACTAAGTTTCTGGGAATAAGATTTCTCAGTATATCGCTGAAGAGCCAACCCAGCTTGGCAGGGGTTGTACTTCAAAACAGAGAGGTGATAGATCTCCTGATTCCTGAACAAGGAGGGACTTGAGCCATTCTGAATGAGACTTCTTGTTTCTAGGTAAATACCTCCAACTAGGTTGAAGAAAGTCTCACAGTCCTCAAGAAAAACATTTAGATCCTACAGGACCTCAAAGAATGAGCTAGAGAGTTCTCGGGGTGGCTAAAATCTCTCTTTGGGGGATCCTTCTCCTGGCAATTGGCAAGTCTGGAGCTGGATAATGCCCCTACTAATCTCTCTTATCACCATATTGATGCTGCTTATGATTTCTCTATATATTATCAATTGTCTAAGCCGTTTTGTCTCTGTACATGCAGTGCCAGTTCAATAAGAATATATAAAACTATAGCTGACCACGGGAAATATCACTCACCCTTAGATGGACACTGCTATAAGAATTCATAGGCCAGAGACTAGCAAGAGGGGGAGGCCCAATGGCCCTTGCCATCCCAGTTCAGCAGGAAGTAGCCAGAGAACTTGACACCTCTATTCCCAAAGAATTGGGCCTCCCATCTCTTGAGGGGGGACTATTAGGTAGTTAGAATAGGAAAAAGGAGTCCAGAATGGTGGTGGCTAAAAGACAAAGAAGGGAAAAGCCCAGGAAAATAGAACAAAGGAAGGTCTGAGGACTGGATTGAGAACCTCAGGTAAAACAAACAGCCATCCTGGCAAGCCCAATTTATATAGGGCAGACTCAGGGGAGGTGAAAAAACATAAAAAAGGGGGCCATAATTGAGCCATAGGGCTTCTCTTCTCTTTGCATCTTTTGGGTTGGCCTGTCCTCATGTCTTGAGGGTGTATTTTCCCGTGCTGCCAAATAAAACTGAGCTGTAACACCAATCCATTCATTGCTTCAAATTGTTGCTGCAGCGAGCCAGAAGCGAGGAAATTACAACCCCCCCCACCCCACCCTCCCCCGACAGGACTAAATCAAGTCGTCCTTATGACCTAGACGGGAGCCAAAGATCAGAGACTTTAATCCTAGGTCCACATCTCCTACTTAAAAAGGGCTCCTTTAGGCTCTAGGAACTGTATAACAGCTGGAAACCTGAAAGGCAGATTGACTTGGAAGACAAGAAGCTGATATCAAGGCAGACTGCTTCCTCTTACAATGCCAGGTCAGTAATTTTTTTTTTTCCTTTTCCTCTCCAACAGTCCTTTTCTTAATTCTTATACCACAAAGATCTTTATAACTCTTTTTTACACCTTTTGCTTTGATCTGGCCTGGAAAGACAATGATATCTCAGGCCATTACAAAGGGGGATAATCCAATCTCCAAACAACTGCTAGACCTGACACAACATTGGTAGTTTTGCCTATCAGTTTCTCCCTGATTTCCTATACCTCAGTTACCCTGGAGCAAACTCAGCCCCTTCTTTATTGTGTTAGACCAGGGTGTCCATTTCCCTCTCTGGTTAACAACCCCAAACTCACGAAACACTCTGTTCAGACTCTGCACAAAGAAACAGACACAATGCATGAGTAACCAGAAATAAAATCACACGTGTGCTCTAAAGACTTAAAATTTTACTAGTTTCCATGGCTGTCACCTTTCCAATTTTGGACCACAAACTCAAACAGGAATTATCAAGAAGCATTCACTATTCAAAACTAGCTTTCTTTAACTAAGGAGGTAAAAGGTCTGTACTCTGAAAACTAAATGACACTGATAGAAGAATTTGAAGATGACACAAATAAAAATAGAAAAAGACAGACTATGCACGTGGGCTGGAAGAATTCATATTGTTAAAATGTACACACTACACAAAACCATCTACAGATTCAATGAAACCCCTACCAAAATAACAATGGCACTTTTCAAACAACTGAAATAAATCATCCGAAAATTTGTATGGAAACAGAAAAGACTGTGAATAGTCAAGGCCATCTTAATAAAGAAGAGCAAAGCCAGAGCAAAGTCATACTCACTGATTTCAAACTACAGCAAAAAGCTATAGTAATCAAAACCATATGGTACTGACACAGAAACAGATATATAGTTCAATAGAGCTTAATAAAAAGCCCAGAAATAAAACCATGCTTATATGGCCAATTAATTTATGACAAAAGAGCTAAGAATATACAGTGGGAAAAAGTTTTGTCAATGAGTGTTGCAAAACTGGTCAGCTACATGAGAGAAAATGAAAATGAACCATTTTCTTACACCATTTAAAAAAATAAATGCAAAATGTATTAAAGGCTTAAATGTAAGACCTGAAACAATTAAACTCCCAGAAGAAACATAGGCACTGGTCTTGGCAGCATTTTTTGCAACTGTGTCCTCAGATGAGGGCAATAAAAGTAAAAATAAATATATGGAACTATACTCTGCTAAATATAACTTTTTCATAGTGAAGGAAATCATAAAACAATTCAAAAGGCAGCCTAATGAATAGGAGATGATATTTACAAAACATATATAAGAGGTTAATATCTAAGATATATCAAGAATTCAAACCACATGATATCTTTAAAAAATCCAAACATTAAAAAAAAAAATCCAAGCAGGGTAGAAGCCCTGAATAGACCTTTTTTTTCAAGGAAGACATACAGATAGCCAACAGACACATTAAAAGATGCTCAATATCACTAATAATCAGAAAAATGCAAATCAAAATCACAATGAGCTATTACCTCATGCTTGTCAGAATAGCAATTATAAAAGAAAGAAAGACAGGAAGAAAGGAAGGAAGGAATGAAGAAAGTGTTGGCACAAAAAGAGGACTACAGAACCCTTATATAATGGTGGGGATGTAAATCAGTGAAGCCATTATGGAAAACAGTATGGCGACTCAAAAAATCAAAAGTTAGAACTATCATACAATCCAGAAATTCCACTTTTAGGTATTTAGGAAGAAAACAAAATCACTGATTTGAAAAGATATATGCATCTCTATGTTTATTGCTATAATTTACAATAACCAAGATATGGGAGCAACCTAAGTGTCCACCAGTAGATGAGTGGATAAAGAAGAAATGGTATTATATATATACAGAAATGGTATATATATATATATATATATAATGGAGGATGTGTAATATATATATATATATATACACACACACACACACACACACACACACACAATTGAATGTTACTCAGACACAGAAAAAAATGAAATCTTGCCATTTGCAACAAAGTAGACATACCTCGAAGTTATTATGCTAAGTGAAATAAGCCATACAGAGAAAGGCAAAGTCCAAGATATTTCATGTATATGTGGAACAGACAAAACTAAACAAATGAGCAAACAAATGAGCAAACAAAACAAAATAGAAATACCTCATAGATATAGAGAACATACTGGCAGTTGTTAAGGAGGAAGAGGGAGGGAGATTGGGCAAAATAGGTGAAGAGAATTAAAAGGCAAAACATTCCAGTTATACAATAAATAAATCATGAGGATGTAATGTACAGCATAAGGGATATAATCAATAATATGTTATATGACAGAGTTGATCATGTTGATCAGTTTGTAACATATATAAATTTTGAATCACTATATTGTAAATCTGTACCTAATATGATATTGTACATCAACTATATTTCAAAAAAATAAAAACTTTCTTTGAGAGATTACTGCTCCCCTGGTTAGAAGTAAGTGCAAATGGGGCTATGATCAGGAACTTCTTTTTGACTCTTGAAGATACCACAGAATCTGCTGCTAAAGCTGTAGCTGCCTAACAAAAATCCCTACAATCTCTTGCTAAAGTTGTTCTTGATAATAAAATAGCTCTTAATTATATTTTCATTGAGCAAGGAAGTGTCTGTTCTATGACCAACACCACTTGCTGCACCTGGATTAACACTTATAATGAAGTTGAAACTCAGCTACATAAGATGACTGAATAAGCCACTTGGCTTTAAGAAATGACTTCTTCAAAACAATCTCTTTTGACTTATTTGGTTTTAATTGGTCTGGGTCTTGGGGACAATGGCTGTGAAGTGCACTCCAGACATTGAAAATTATCCTCCTTGTAATGACTATAATAGTCTCCCTGGTGCACTGTATTTTCTCAAAAGCTTGAAATTCATGTCTGTAGCTGCTAACCACCAAGCAAATGATCTGCCTAAGACTGGAATGTCAGGAAAGCAATGAAGAGAATGGCTGACTTTAAAAATGTAAACCTAAAGATTTTTGAATATCACAGAAATGTGGCAAAAATGCCATGACCTGTGATACCATACAAAGGATCAGAAAAAACTTCAAGAATTTTAAAGTTGTAGAAGGGAGTGGTGTTAATGCCTTAATTTCTTTTTCTTTTTACATTTAAATTTATTTATTTTTAATTGGAGGATAATTGCTTTAAAATGCTGTATTGGTATCTGCTATTAAACAGAGAAAAACAGTCATAACTATATATATACATGTGTGTGTGTGTGTGTGTGTGTGTGTGTGTGTGTGTGTGTGTATGTCTGCATATATATTCTTTCCCTCTTGAGTCTCCCTCCCACCCCACCCCCATTTCATCTCTCTAGGTCATCATAAAGTGCTGGTCTGGGCTCCCTGTGTTATATAGCAGCTTCCTACTAGTTATCCTAGATGTGCATTGAAGGATGAATGGATAAAGAAGTTGTGGTACATATATACAATGGCAATCACTGAATTATAAAAAGGAATGAATATGAGTCAGTTGCACTGAGGTGGATGTACCTAGAGCCTGTTATACAAGTGAAGTAAGTCAGAAAGAAAACCATAAATATTGTATATTGATACATATATTGAAGAAGGAAATGTCAACCAACTCCGGCATTCTTACCTGGGAAATCCCAAGAATAGAGGATGCTGGTAGGCTACAGTCCATTGGGGTTGCAATTGGACACAACTTGGTGACTAGACAACAACAACAACCAATATATGGACTCTAGAAAAATGGTCTGGGGGAACCTATCTGCAGGGCAGGATTAGAGACACAGACATAGAGAATGGACTTGTGGACATGACTGGGGAAGGAGAGGGTGAGGGAAATTGAGAGAATAGCATTGATGTATATACACTGCCATCTGTATTCCCTTAGATTTTTATCACATCTCTCACCTAAGCTGAGAGTATGATTAAGGGGGGGGACCTTTAAAAAAGAGACAACAGACTCAAAACAGAATCACTTTTGTGTTATGCCTATGTTATGAAATGAAGTTGTTCAGTCATGTCCAACTCTTTGCAACCCCCATGGACTGCAGCCTACCAGGCTCCACAGTCTATGGAATTTTCCAGGTAAGAGTACTGGAGTGGGTTGCCATTTTCTTGTCCAGGGGATCTTCCTGACCCAGAGATCGAACCTGGGTCTCCCTCATTGCAGGGAGACACTTTTTCATCTGAGCCACCAGGGATTGCCAAATTCAGACTTAAATTGAAGAAAGTGGGGGAAACCATTAGACCATTCAGGCATGACCTAAATCAAATCCCTTATGATTATACAATGGAAGTGAGAGATAGATTTAAGGGACTAGATCTGATAGACAGAGTGCCTGATGAACTATGGACAGAGGTTCATAACACTGTAGAGGAGACAGGGATCAAGACCATTCCCAAGAAAAAGAAATGCAAAAAAGCAAAATGGCTGTTTGAGGAGGCCTTACAAATAGCTGTGAAAAGAAGAGAAGCCAAAGGCAAAGGAGAAAAGGAAAGATGCAGACTTCCAAAGAACAGCAAGGAGAGATAAGAAAGCCTTCCTCTGTGATCAGTGCAAAGAAATTGAGGAAAACAATAGAATGGGAAAGATAAGAGATCTCTTCAAGAAAATTAGAGCTACCAAGGGAACATTTCACACAAAGATGGGCTTAAGAAAGGACAGAAATTGTATGAACCTAACAGAAGCAGAAGATATTAAGAAGAAGTGGCAAGAATACACAGAAGAACTGTACAAAAAAGATCTTCACAACCCAGATAATGACAATGGTGTGATCACTCACCTAGAGCCAGACATCCTGGAATGTGAAGTTGAGTGGGCCTTAGGAGCACCACTACAAACAAAGCCAGTGGAGGTGATGGAATTCCAGTTGAGCTATTTCAAATCCCAAAAGATGATGTTGTGAAAGTGCTGCACTCAATATGCCAGCAAATGTGGAAAACTCAGCAGTGGCCACGGGACTGGAAAAGGTCAGTTTTCATTCCAGTCTCAAAGAAAGGCAATGCCAAAGATGCCCAAACTACTGCACAATTGTACTCATCTCACATGTTAGTAAACTAATGCTCAAAATTCTCCAAGCCAGGATTCAGCAATACATGAACAGTGAACTTCCAGATGTTCAAGCTGGATTTAGAAAAAACAGAGTAACCAGAGATCAAATTGCCAAATCTGCTGGATCATTGAAAAAGCAAGAGAATTCCAGAGAAACATCTATTTCTGCTTTATGGACTATGCCAAAGCCTTCAACTGTGTGGATCACAATAAACTGTGGAAAATTCTTCAAGAGATGGGAATACCAGACCACCTGACCTGCCTCTTGAGAAACCTGTATGCAGGTCAGGAAGCAACAGTTAGAACTGGATATGGAACAACAGACTGGTTCCAAATAGGAAAAGAAGTACATCAAGGCTGTATATTGTCACCCTGCTTGTTTAACGTGTATGCAGAGTACATCATGAGAAATGTCAGGCTGGATGAAGCACAAGCTGGAATCAAGATTGCCAGGAGAAATATCAATAGCCTCAGATATGCAGATAACACTATTCTTATGGCAGAGAGTGAAGAAGAACTAAAGAGCCTCTTGGTCAAAATAAAAGAGGAAAGTGAAAAAGTTGGCTTAAAGCTCAACATTCAGAAAACTAAGATCATGGCATCGGGTTCCATCACTTCATGGCAAATAGATGGGGAAACAGTGAAAGCAGTGGCTGACTTTATTTTTATGGGCTCCAAAATCACTGCAGATGCTGACTGCAGTCATGAAATTAAAAGATACTTACTCCTTGGAAGGAAAGATACGACCAACCTAAACAGCATATTAAAAAGTAGAAACTACTTTGCCAAGAAAGGTCTGTCTAGTCAAGGCTGTGGTTTTCCCAGTGCTTATGTATGCATGTGAGAGTTGGGCTATAAAGAAAGCTGATCACTGAAGCGTTGATTCTTTTGAACTGTGGTGTTGGAGAAGTCTCTTGAGAGTTCCTTGGACTGCTAGGAGGTCCAACCAATCCGTCCTAAAGGAGATCAGTCCTGGGGGTTCACTGGAAGGACTGATATTGAAGCTGAAATTCCAATACTTTGGCCACCTGATGCGAAGAGCTGACTCATTTGAAAAGACCCTGATGCTGGGCAAGATTGCGAGCAGGAGGAGAATTTGTGATAAGATTAAATAAAAATCAGTATTGCAGAGGACCATCAAGGGAAGACACTCTTATGAGATGGATGGAATACAACAGTGCAAAATATAGATCCAACTTCATATTTGACTATAAAAGTGGAGTTCACATGAGGAACATATCTCTTGCTTATTTGTTGGGGTGGTGCCACGCCACATGGCTTGCAGGATCTTAGTTCCCTGACCAGGGGTGGAACCTGGGGCCATAGCAGTCAAAGTACTGAGAGCTAACCATTGGACCACTAAGGAACTCCAAAAGGGTGTATCTCTTTAGATAGCAGACTCCAGTCAAGGAGCAGATACAAAAAACCAGGTTACCGATAGTCTCTATTCCTTCCTATCTACAGTTTGCAATAGCCTAACCAAGACCTCTTCAAGTCTGACTCAGTCTCAAGGCATACTGCTTCAGTTGCTTTTTTTTTTAACTGCTGCTCTTCGATGTTTTCAGTTCCCTATTCCTGGGTCAGGTGGGTAAAATGCCCACCTGATAGGAATCTTTTATGGATGATCCATTTTCCCTCAAAGGGGACTCTAAAATGAGTAGACTGGTCATAATTTCTTAAAAAACAACTCAGATTCTCAATGGATAACTAAACTAAATATACTCACTTGTTTTTATAACTGTCTTTAGGAGCACTTAGGGTAAATCATAAAGCCCTGCCTATGGAAATTTAATTGGCTGGGAGCATATGAAATACACATCATTAATTTAAATAGACAAGATGATTCATGACATAAATTAGCCATAATATACTTTTTCCAGACATATTGCTTTTGTTCCTTCTTGATGTTTTTTTTATTAACCATGATTATTACTTTGTCTCAAAACTAAGAATGTACTGAACAGTCTGGTAAAACATTATTCAATTCAATATATTTTCACTTCATGGAATGACTTTTGTCAATGCAATATGTTTAAAGATCTTGTGCGAGACAACCACAGTGAAAGCACAGAGGAACAAAGACATTATAAAGATTGTGTGCTCAACAAATTACAGGTTGACAAAGTCTTGTGTAAAAAAGCTACCTTGAGGATAAGTGTGAGGGATAATGAGGGGATCTACTAAACCCGCATGAAGAACCAAGTATCTCTCAAAATGTCGATGAGTGTTAAAGAGGTCTGATGATGAAACTCATCAATAGCAATACTGTGTTTCCTGCAGTCATTCTGAGAAAGGAGATGATCAATTGCTTATTCAATACAGTTATAATGTACCTATAGCACGAGAGGCAATGTTATAAGAATTGAGGATTTAGCATTAAACAAGTCAGGCAAGTTCTGTGCTCCCATGAGGTTTGTACATAAGTGATAAGAAGCAGGTAGAGAAAAGGGGGGAAAGAATGAAAGAAAGATTATCAGGTAATAATTTGTGATAAATACTACATATTTTAGTGGTGGCACTGGAAGTTGGGGGAAAAAAGGTCAGATTTACGGACAAGATACATTTCAGATAAGACCCAATAAGACTCACTAACATAATTAATGAAGGTATGGGGGAAAATAGATGATTAAAATTATACTTAGTTTTTAACTACAGGTGTGTGTGTGTGTGTGTGTGTGTCATTATGCAACTCTTGACTGATGATTTGCAGCAATCCTAGAGGACATGAAAATTGGTATGTACTCGGCTGAAGACACACTATAAAAGATAGGTAGTGAATGGAGAGAGTAACTTCTCTCATTCCTAACCCCTTGCTATGTTTTGTTGTCGCTGTTACGCTCAGTTGTATCTGACTCTTGCAACCCCAAGGACTGTAGCTCACCAGGCTCCTCTGTCCACGGAGATTTCCCAGGCAAGACTACTGGAGCAGGTTGTGATTTCCTTCTTCAGGGGATCTTCCCAACCCAGGTATAGAAACTGATTCTCCTGCAAGACTCCCTCATCACAGGCAGATTCTTTGCCACTGAGCCACCAGGGAAGCCCTTCATCCCTTGCTATCAAATACCAAGGATAGAAGAAACCACATGAAAGATGCTGTGATAGGAAGATGCTGTAGTATCCTTACTAATGTTTCCTGTTTCTCACAGAAATAAGAAGCAAAGTCATAAAATAAGAGAAAAAGAATGAAGTGCTAGGTATTTGTAGATAGAATGACAGGAGTGGAATGGCTGCCTGAGAGAAAGGGGGAGGACATATTCTACAGAAATGTGATAGGTTTATTGTAACAGTAGTTTCACTGTTACTACAGATAGGAAGGTCAGGGAATGCTCCTCTGAGAAATGGGTATTTAACTGAAGCACTAAACAAAAAGGATTCTTCTATGGAAATATCATGAGAAAGATTATTCCAAAAAGAAGGAATAGCAAACAAAACATCTTAATGTAAGAACAAGCTTCTGTTTAAGGCTCTGACATATAGCCAGTGCTGTTTGAGCATCAGTGTGCTGTAAGATGTGGTAGGAGAGATAGGCAAGAGCTGAGTCCTGTTAAATATGTGAACAAAGTGAAAAAACTAGATTTATAATACATGCAGTTGCCCATTAAGGAGATGATTTCTGGTGTGTGTGTTATTTTGTTTCCTACAAGCTGGAAACAATAAGAGGCAAGAACCACAAGATGGAATCAAGATTCTCGGGAGAAATATCAATAACCTCAGATATGCAGTTGACACCACCCTTACAGCAGAAAGCAAAGAGGAAATAAAGAGTCTATTCAAAGTGAAAAAGGAGAGTGATGAAGCAGGCTTAAAACTCAACATTCAAAAAGCAAAGATCATTACATCTGGTCCCAATGCTTCATGGCAAATAGATGGGGAAACAATAGGAACAGTGACAGACTTTATTTTCTTGGGCTCCTTAAATCAGTGTAGATGGTAACTACAACCATGAAATTAAAAGAGGCTTGCTCCTTGGAAGAAAAGCTATGACAAACCTAGACAGCATATTAAAAAGCAGAGACATTACTTGGCCAACAAGGGTCTGTCTAGTCAAAGCTATGATTTTTCCAGTAGTCATGTACAGATGTGAGAACTGGACAATAAAAAAAGACTGAGCCCTAAAGAACTGATGACTTTAAAGTGTGGTGTTGGAGAAGACCCTTGAGAGTTCCTGGCCCTTTAATTGCCTGAAACTAAAAGATGCTCCTTGGAGTAAAAGCTATGACAAACCTAGACAGCATATTAAAAAGCAGAGACACTACTTTGCCAACAAAGGTCCATCTAATGAAAGCTATGTTTTTTCCAGTAGTCATGTATGGATGTGAGAGTTGGACTATAAAGAAGGCAGAGCACCAAGGAACTGAAACTTTTGAATGGTGGTATTTGAGAAGACTCTTGAGAGTCCCTTGGCTTGCAAGAAGACCAAACCAGTCAACCCTAAAGGAAATCAATCCTGAATATTCATTGGAAGAACTGATGTTGAAGCTCCAATACATGGGCCACCTGATGTGAAGTTAGAAAAGACCCTGATGCTGGGAAAGATTGAAGACAGGAAGAGAAGAAGACAACAGAGTATAAGATGGTTGGATGGCATCTTCAATTCAATGGACATGAGTTTGAATGAGCTCTGGGAGATGGTGAAGGACAGGGAAGCCTGGTGTGCTGCAGACCATGGGGTCACAAAGAGTCAGACAGAACTGAGTAACTGAAAACAACAGTAACAACTGCAAGATGTGTTTGACCAACAATAAAGCTGCCAAAGGGGTGGATCAAAACCCATATTGAAAGTCTGTTCATCACCAACCTCTAGATCACATTAAAGCAGTGGAAGAATTTGTTGACAGACTAAAGAAAGACATTGTTTATCAAGTGTCTGTTTCCCTTCATCCATTACCTCTATCACGTCTTTTGGCTTCATCATGGTATAGGAAGTAGATGGTGGGACCTCACCAAAGAGATCTGTCTGTCCCTGTGATATGATGGCATCAGAAATAACTCACAGTGTCAGAAACAGTGTCAGAGAGAAGAGCTGAGAGGTGAGTTGTAAGTGATCAAATGTTGGAATATGATCCATACCAGAAAAAGACAGAGTTGGAGGTATTAACAGAATGATGGATCTCAAAACAAAAGGAACAAAAACCCAAACCCACAAACTTGCTTTTATGCTGTGTATCATAAAAGGATACAACAACAGGTATAACAGCAGAAGTCATGTAAGACTGCCATTTCTTCTAAATTCTTCTTTCCTCTATATCAGATTCTGGAGGATCCAGGAATAGAAACTATCAAGTCAGGGAGTTGACGAAGAAAGGAAAAGAGACACTACAATACATGTTTCTCTTTCCTGCTATAGTCTTAAAAATCTGGACTCGGCCTAAGCTGTAGAAGGAGATACTTTAAATTGCTTGATAGAGTGAATAATTTTGATATTTCACTGATGTTGTGTCTAATACCAGAAAATAAGGTTGCCAATCAATACATGAATATAACAAGAAAAATCTACGGAATTTAGTTCATGAAAACAACCAGAAATGGAGAGGAAAATTCCAAGAGTGATTTTGAATGGCATGGTAAAATAGTACAGAGTACACTCTGAGTACAGTACATTCTGATTCCAACTCTGTTAATAAATAGTGAGTCATAAGTATGTAGTGACAGAAGGCTTTTGAAGGATTTTAGTCAGGAAACAACATTTTCTAATTACCATACTGAATATAACTTCACTGGCTGCGTGGGAAGATTTTAGGAGACAACAAGGGGGAAAATTGTGAATATGTGAAAAGAGACCAGACAAGAGAGGACAGGAACTTGGGCAAAAGTGGTTATTAGTTGAAAATGAAGAGAAAAGGATAGTTCTGAGATACGTTTTAGAGAGAGGTACAATAGGATAGGATGATGTGGGAGTGAGGAGTAAAAGGAAATGAAGTGTAAATGCTAGATTTTAGGGTCTAACGACTGAGCACAAACACTTACGGAGTTGTAGAAGACTAACAAGCAGCAGAATGTGGTTAAGACAGCAATTCATAGTTCTTTTTGAACATATTGAATCTGAGGTGCCAAGTGGTCATCCATTCAGAGATGTAATATTTGGAATTGGTGGAAGGAGTCTGGAATTGTGGAAGAAGGCAGGGATGGGTGTACAGAGTCTTCAGTACACAGTATTTAAAATTCTGACTTTAAAACAAACCATGTAATGGGATTTCTTTGGTGGTCCAGTGGTAAAGAATCCACCTTCCAATGCAGGGGATGTGGGTTTGATCCCTGGTCAGGGAACTAAGATCCTACATGCCTTGGGGCAACTAAGCTTGTGTGTTGCAACTACTGAGCCTATGTATGACAACTGGAGAAGCCTGCTCATCACAGTGAAGACCTGATGCAGCAAATAATAATAAAAAATTATGTAAAAAGAATTAATGCAAATAAAAGAGAAGGGGTGCCAAGTCAGAAAAATGTGACACTATAACATTGGAGTTTAAATGGAGGAAAACAACAGAAAGGAAATTGAAAGGGAAACAGTCAAGGAGAGAGAAAAACAAGAGAGTACTTTTATCACAAAGCAATGAGAAGATAAAGTTTCAAGTAAGTGGACAGACAACAGTGTCAGAGACTGCTGATAACTCAATTAGGAAAAAAAAAGAGAGAGAGAGAGAAGAGCAATTATCTTTTTAGTTAGTCCTTGATGACCTTCACAGTTATTCTCACTGAATTGATAGATAAAGAATACAAAGATTGAAAAGCTGAGGGGAGAATGGGAGATGAGAAAATCCACAAACCATCAGAAAAAAGAACATTCCACCAAGAAGTGAATGGAAGACAAGAAGCTTAGAAGCCGAAGAAGATCTATGGTTAAGAGCCATTAAAAAAAAACAACAAAAGACTGAACATCAAGAATATGTTTGAGCAATTCAGTGAAGACAAGGATCATTCAACAATGTAGAGTGGAGGGTGGAATTAAACGATCAACATTTGCGAACTGATGATGAAATACAGCCCAAACTTGAGAACGTGGCCTTGATAAGAGCGAAGATGCTTCCGCTGTTAGAGAAACAAAGGTAGAGAAGACAGAGACACAGGAAGGTAGATTATTTTTATGATGGCAAGATAAGAAAGGTTATCAATATTCTTTGCCTCTCCAGCTAACAAAATCATTGTAAAGGGCACTGCTCCCCTTTGCAAGCAACAGTAGCAGTTTCAATCTCACACTGTTCTTTTCAAGTTTCTTAAGCTAATGGAGAAACTGCTAGTAACCTACTAGTGCTAGTACTAAATCGCTTCAGTCATGTCTGACTCTTTGCGACCCTATGGACAACAGCCTGCCAGACTCCTCTGTCCATGGGATTTTCCAGGCGAGAATACTAGAGTGGGTTCCCATTTCCTCCTCCAGGAAATCTTCTCAACCCAGGATTCGAACCCATGTCTCTTAACTTCTGAATTGGTAGTGGGTTCTTTACCACTAGTGCCCCGTGGGAAGCCCAATCTATGCACAGTATTAATTTGGAAAACCGCATTTACAATTACATATGTTTTTACTGCTTTCAGTCCACAGAATAACAGCTTTTTATTATCTCAACCCTCAAGTGAATGGTGTGGAAGACAATGGGAATTTATATCATGCCATCCTGTTTAGGGCTTCCCTGATAGCTCAGCTGGTAAAGAATCCACTTGCAATGCAGGAGACCTGGGTTCAATCCCTGGGTTGGGAAGATCCCTGGAGAAGGGAAAGGCTACCCACTCCAGTATTGGGCTTCCCTGATAGCTCAGTTGCTAAAGAATCCACCTGCAATGGAGGAGACCCTGGTTTGATTCCTGGGTTGGGAAGATCCTCTGGAGAAGGGCTAGGCTACCCACTCCAGTATTCTTGGGCTTCCCTGGTGGCTCAGGTAGAATCTGCCTGCAATGAGGGAGACCTGGGTTCCATCCCTAGGTTGGGAAGATCCCCTGAAGAAGGAAAAGGCTACCCACTCCAGTATTCTGGCCCAGAGAATTTCATGGACTATATAGTCCATGGTCTTGCAAAGAGTCATACAGAATTGAGTGACTTTCACTTCACATCCTGTTTAACTAAAATCAGTCACATTCTCCAAAATCAACTTGTGTGTTAAAAGCCTAGATATTTCTAATATTTAATTTTGCTCATTTTTAGAATGAATTAAAGTGATATTTTCTAATTTATAAAGAATTAAGCCCATGAGAGCCATGGTGAATTCTATCAAGGGGTTAGAGATGCAGGAATTTAAGTCCAACTGAGAGAAAGTCAGTAGTCCATTGATTAGGAATTTAGCATGCGTCTCCAAGAGTATCATGGAGATGGTATGAGATATGTATGAATTGCAATGTGATGATGTATCCTGACGTGGTTTACTGAAGTGGTAAGCTCAGTGCTTTACAACTAAGGTAAGGGTTTTTCACAAGGAGTATTTCTTGCCTGAACAGTCCTAAGAAAGTCTAATTGAGTATATTATCGACTTGACTGCAGTCACTCAGAAGATGACTTATTCCACAATACTCCTTAATTATATATCATTCCCTCTGAGGTATAAATTTCTCCTATTCCCCATATCCCTTTTAGGTAATAATAAAATGTGTCATACTTGATAAACAAGAAGAGTCTATTTACTTGTCCTACTAGAAGGAACTTTAAATATCCAAGCTACTAACTCAGCCTATGTGTGCATGCACAGATTCAGGGGCAATATTTCTATTTTATAGCTCGATTGCAAAGGAGCCAAAGTGAACACTATGGAAATAGGCATCCTCATGGGATATTCTACTTTAAAAGGTCAGAATTTGGCAGAGAAAATGAGTATTTTTCCTAGCATCTAAAAGGTTTGGAACTAAAACAGAATTTCATAACTAAGAAATGGAAATGGCTGTCTCCTAATAGAATAAACAAATATTGCCAGAGTCATGGCTAGTTGGCCACACGATACTGTATGTACCCTATGTTCTATATAACAAGTCTGCTATAATCTCCACTTTTGTTGCTGACCATAAGGCCTAAGTCAAAAATCATAGTTTCTTGCTTTCACCCCTTATTTTGTATGCTTCTTGCAGCTACTCACTGCTGGATTGATCATGTTTAGCACTTTTAACTGGTACATAATCCCAATTATAGTATGCAGTGGTTACAAGTTATCTTGTATTTGTTAGGCTGCCAGTTTCCCACTGACTTCTGTTATTAAGAACTTCCCCAATGAATCCTCAGGTTTCTGGACATAGTCTTTTATTAGTTTCCTACAAACTGCTGTTGTAATAAATTATCACAAACTTAGTGACTTAACACATTTATTATATTATAGTTCTGCTGATCAGAAGTCTAAAATGGGTTTATAGGATATTCTTTCTGTAAGCTCTTTCACTCTGTCCTCAAATCTCTAACTCTGTCCCTCTATTTCTACCTTCTATCTTTGTAAGGATCTTTGTGATTATATCATTTGGCCCAATTAGGTAATTCAACATAATCTCCCCATCTCAAAACCCTTACTTTAATCACAATGACAGAGTTCATTTGCATAATTCACACGTCCCAGATATAAGGAACACTTTTGGGGGATCATTTGTCAATCCACCACAATCCTCTTTATTTTCATATTGTAGCAGCCACCTAATTTTTTCTTGCTAATTTGAAACAAATACCTGAGAGTAGAGCAGAACTCTTTTGTACCTGTTGGCTTAATTAGTGTCAGGAGTCAGAAACTGTTGGCCAACAGTCTTAGCTTAACATTGTCTTAGGCACTGGGACCTGCAAATCTATGAGTCTAAAATCTAAAGCTGTAGAGATGAGAAGCAAAAAATTTCTGAAGATTCTTCAATATAATATGAAAGAGGTCTCATTTACTTAGACCTCCTTAGTTCCTCCACTCATATTTTGTCAGTGGAGAGAGTACCCTACAGATCAACCTGTTTTAAGGGATAAATTGTGTTCTATAGAACAATAATCCAGCATAACAAAGCCCCTCAGATGGAGCTCTAAATAAATCTATGGGAAGCTATTTCACCATGAGTAGGTTTGTGATACTTTGAAGGAATTCTACAGGGGAGAGCCTGTTCCTGCATATCTTTTGCCTTATAGCAAATTATTTGTCTAGTGGAAACTTACATGTATACCATATTGATGAACAGTGCACCAGGATCTTGGACTGGTCATACTGACTCCTGAGAGAAAACTGGTGAAATTTTAACAAATTTGTAAAATTGCTTGAAGTGAAGTCACTCAGTCGTGTCCAACTCTTTGTGACCTCATGGACTGTAGCTTACAGGCTCCTCTGTCCATGGGATTTTCCAGGCAAGAATACTGGAGTGGGTTGCCATTTCCTTCTCTGATTGCTTAAAACTTCAAAATTGGTTATTAAACACAACCATTATGAAAAAATAAATTATTTAAACTTACTGTGGGAAAATGAAACTTCTCTGAGTTTCTTAGCACTTCGGTAAAAAGAGCATTCTCATACCTTGAGAACTGTTTGTGGCCATCTCTCCATTTTTCTGATCCAAAGGGTGATAAAACTTCTCTTACCTCCTTAAGAGAGCCAAATGTTAATAGTAATAGCCGAGACATGTTTCTTGGGTTAAGCTCCTAAGGTGTCAGAAATTCTGGGTGCTGCTTCACAAGGTTTGAAGCCAAAACTTTGCAGAAATATCTAGGTCAGAAAAGACAGTCACCTGGGATTTACCTGACCCTTGGAAAGATGCACTTACATTCCAAAGATCAGAGTAAGATACAGAATGGGAGAACCTAGGATTCTTTCCAACTGCCCCGAAGAAACAAAAGTGGGTTTGGGTGTGTGTTTATTTTGCTTTGTTTTTTTCCTTCTCTATCTTATTTGAGAGAGAAGGAGCATGACTGTCACTCTTCTATAGAAAAATGGAGAAAATCCATTGTTCTTCATTTTTTGTTTAAATAGAGTTCAGCTACCAGAGTGGCATATTTGACCTAGTTTTTATCACGTCATTCCAGGGCTACAGCAAGGGGCAAATGGGGGCATCTGATGAGCTTTACTATTTAAGTAATAAGATATTTGTCTCTGATCTAGAACTCTTCATGTGTGAGCATTCAAGGCGAAATTAATAAAGATGAATATCAAAAATCTAACACAATTAAACAAAATGTATTAAAAGTAAAAGCAATCCATACAGATTTTATCACTTAATTATTTTACTATATTTTACAATCTTCTATGGTCTTGAATTATGTCCACCTACTTTGTCCAAATGGTGAAATACTAAGTAAGCTACCAAATTAGTCCAGGTCCAAGTTTAGTGGATCACACACTGACCATAGCGGGAATATTTTCAGCCTGAAATTGGAAAACACTACACTCATAACTTAATGTTGATTGTCTAGATTTAAGAAAACAATGGAGAAAATGTTAATAACAGACATTTCTCTTTAAAATATGTCATGTCTATCACATTGTGAATAAAAAAAAAAAAAACAAAGACAGAGAAAGAAAAACTTTCTTCAGTATTTAAGAACTATTACCCAATGTAACAAAAAAATCACATACATCAGAACCAATGAGTAAAACTCTTACATATATCTTTATTATTTCACTTGGGTCTTATCAACATAAAGGAAAACATCAATTATCCTTCATGTTTGAATGTCATTAATTCATTAGTTGCAGCAATAGTTTGTTGCAGATAGAAGCCAGCATAAATCAAACTCATTTTGTAAGAATCAACTGGTTCCAATAACTCACAATAAATTTTCATATATTATAATATTGTATGTGTATCACACATACACTATATTACTATATAATTCTTATATGTATGAATATACATGTGTACTTATTCTTAGATAACTGGTTGTTAAATATTTGCCAGCACAACATTGTTAAGGCTATATAAAAGTCCACTAATGATGATACTGGAAGACAAGTTGTGAGCATGAAGGCAAACCTGTATGCAAAATACAGATGTATTACAGTGTCCTTTCCTTGATGGAAGAGGTGAAATGAAATCAATCTTAGCCCCTAAGAAATGGTGCTATACAAGGACCTCAGCATTGGGCTTTAACGCTGGCAAGAGGGGAAGTCAGCAAGGCTCAGCACTGCAGTAACTCTGGCGAGAGAAGTCCAAATTGTTAAGGTCATACAGAACTTCTCTCTATCCCTGCCTCCTAAATAGTTCATCTGCCAGAATTAGGGGTGCATAAAACTAGACCATTCTTTTAAAATTAGCTTATCTTCTCAGAGAGTTGAAAAAAAAAAAATAAGCCTCCTTTTTAAAATATTCAACACTGAAGAATCATCTACCTAGCAACATTAACCGACACTGTAATTAAGACATTAATCCAGGGATTTTCTTGCATATTTCACACTGAGTAGGATTAGACATTATAAGAAAAATGAATACAATTAAAAAAATTTAAGTGGGAAATTGACTGTCATTATCTTAGCCAGCGGTATTATCATCTTATATAAAGAACTGAAATGATAATTTGCTGAGTGACTGTTGAAAATGTGTGGAGATGTTTTAGGAAAAGAATTATTTTTATCTGGAATGATGATTTTCTTAGCTGAAGTGAAGATGCACACAATGCACTGATGAACCCCCTCAATGTTCTATTTATGGACCTGCAAATTGTTCAGGTTTGTCAGGATTATATTTGAATTTCAACTTATCTGTTAATGCTGAGGTTGTTAAGGAGGAAAAGTAAAGCATTCTCTTAAAGCTGATCTTTACTTCATAAAACTTCCTTAAAAATCCAGTAGGATCTGGCATTTATTCAAAAAGAAACATCTCAAGTTAATTATTTAAATTAGAGAAACTGGTGACAAATCAAAATTTACCTCTTAATCTAACAATAGACTTCCCTTCCTCCCTCCCCAAATTACTACTTACATAATCCCTTTCTTCAGGACTCATTTTCTCTTAAGAAACCAGGGTTCATCTATCACTTTTCGGTTTCTCTCACACACATGTGCACGTTGTACATAGGAACAAAGAACTAATGCAAAGCCCATCATAATGTAAAATCAATATTTATTAAACTTGTCTCAAACGTTATTATTTCTTTTTGAATGTATTAGTTTGAACTAATTCTTATGGTTCAACATAATAAGTCATGATCATTTTAGGAGTGGTGAGCTAATTAAAGCTGCTAAGGATTAGCCTATCCCTTCTCCAGTGGATCTTCCTGACCCGGGAATCAAACTGGGGTCTCCTGCATTACAGGCAGATTCTTTACCAGCTAAACTACAAGGGAAGCACTAAAAATACTGGAGTGGGTTGCCATGCCCTCCTCCAGGGGATCTTCCCAACCTAGGGATTGAACCTAGGTCTCCTGCATTGCAGGCAAATTCTTTATCATCTGAGCCATCAGGAAAGCACATGAATACTGGAGTGGGCAGCATATCCCTTCTCCAGTGAATCTCCCTGAGCCAGGAATCGAACCAGGGTCTCCTGCATTACAGGTGGATTCTTTACCAGCTGAGAGCTACCAGGGAAGCTCTGATCATTTTAGCATAAAAAAAGAAAAAAAAAAAAAAAATTAGGTTATCTAATTAAGAACCAATGTAGTTTAACCTATGTAAAATGGAGTGGTGAGCTAATTAATGCTGTTAAAAATTTAAATATCAAACAAAGAGAAGGACAATGAAGAGAGAGGTAGGAGTTTTGCATTCAGTTAAAAAAAAATACTCCAAATGTTTTATTATTACTCACAATCAATCAACTGTAACCTCACGCATTTAAAAAACAATGGACATGACTAATTAACAGGAATCTAAGTCACCAAAGGTGGTGCAGCTCAATTTAAGGTCTTAGCATGTATACTGAAAAGCTGAAATAGTAGCTTTATTTAAGAAGAAAGAGGACGAGATTATTGAATACTTCTTAGAAAGCCAGACACTATGCTAGCCATTTTGCATGAGGCATTTCATCTAATTGTTAATAAACTCAATGACATTTTATCCCATTTTTTCAGAAAAGTGAAGCAGAATAAATTGCTTAAAGAGACATAGCTGATAATCAGCAGACCTGGAATTTGAACACATATTTCACTGAATTTGGAGCCCCTGATCTTTTCATCATTTCTAGATTAAATCCAAATCAATTCAATAAAAATAAAATACAATCAATAGAATGAATCTAAAGAAAAAAGGAGTAGAAAGTGATTTGAAAAAATCTTAGGGCAGAACAAGCAGATAGCATCACTGCAAGTTGGTCAATGGACCAGAGAAAATATTCACATGGATGCCATAAGCATGTTTTCCCCCTATAATCAGAACTTTAAAATTCCCACAACTACAAAATTATTCTAGATGAGAACTCAATGACCTGTAAAATATCATTTGTATATGAAAAGTTGTGAGTTACAAAGTACAAGCCTCAAGAAGTACCCTTATAATCCTCCTTTTCTCATTTGAAATGCAATCAGCAACTCAAATACCCAAGTGGCATCTTTACAAAGTTCTCACATACATGATTGTGGCCTTTGAAGGGCAATTTTCATCTCAAGAATTGCAATTGCTGATTCATGTACAAACTCCTCAAGATGGAAAAAAAGATAAAAATGACTCTAAAAAGTAACACATTTCTAAACTTATGAAATAATTCCAGTCACGCATAAATCACCAGTATAATCATTTTATTGTGGTTTTAAACAAAACTGATTTAATAAAATAAAACACTAGTAGGGATTAAAATTAAACTATTCATTTTAATAAATACTGTTTCTTGTTTAGTCACTAAATCATGTCCAACTCTTTTGTAACCCCATGGACTGTAGCCTGACAGGCTTCTAATTTCCCAGGCAAGAATACTGCAGGAGGTTGCCACTTCCTTCTCTAGAGGATCTTCCTGACCCAGGGATCAAACCTGTGTCTCCTATATTGGAGGTGGGTTCCAGGCTTCTCTGGTGGCTCAAATGGGAAAGATTCTACCTGCAATGCACAAGAACCAGGTGCATCCCTGGGTTGGGATGATCCCCTGGAGAAAGGAATGGCTACCCACTCCAGTACTCTTGCCTGGAGAATTCCATGGACTAGAAATATTTTCACTTTACTCTTTTTGTTTCTTTACCACTGAACCATCAGAGAAGCTGCTTTCATACACTAGGTCAAATAAATTTGCAAGTAACCTTTTTATTTTCTGATAAAATAACTTTTAAGTAAAATTACACAATTGCACATGCAGTTAATATAAAATGTGCTTATTTTATTGAACTATGCCAACTTACCTACTCTGAACATGAAAAACATATGGAGAATTAATTATAAATTGTTTCTTAGAAAATGGTCAGCAAAGCCAGTCAACATTAGAAACCATAAGAATAACCCTAAAGTACAAGTTGGACATTTCCTCTTCTATTTCAGCTATTTCAAGCTCTCAGAGTGTTCTGAAACACTGTGAATCTTTGTAAACTATTAACCATACTTCAGATATCCATACATTAAATATGGTTAGTATTTTACTCATCAAGGTCCTAACCCTGAAGCTTTCAACTAGCAGTAATCCCCATTATCAAATACCAACATGTCTCCTTATGAGAGTCTCCATCACCTTTTACCTTCTAATGTCTTCTTTGTGAGTGAGTCTGTCTTTCTTTATAGTGTGTAAAATCCTTGAAACTAGAAATATTTCCTCTTATACCTTTATATCTACCTATAAAATACATGAATTTATACCTATAAAATACATGAATTTTCTACAGTTGAATATTTTTGATACATTAAATACTTCAAATGAATTCTGAGTTCAGTCACTCTGTCCTGTTCGACTCTTTGCGAACCCATGAATGGCAGCACGCCAGGCCTCCCTGTACATCATCAACTCCCGGAGTCCATCCAAACCCATGTCCATTGAGTTGGTGATGCCATCCAACCATCTCATCCTCGGTCGTCCCCTTTTCCTCCCGCCCTCAATCTTTCCCAGCATCAGAGTCTTTTCAAATGAGTCACCTCTCTGCATCAGGTGGCCAAAGTATTGGAGTTTCAGCTTCAGCATCAGTCCTTCCAGTGAACAATCAGGACTGATCTCCTTTAGGATGGACTGGTTGGCTCTCCTTGCAGTTCAAGGGACTCTCGAGAATCTTCTCCAATACCACAGTTCAAAAGCATCAATTCTTCAGCGCTCAGCCTTCTTTATAATCCAACTCTCACATCGATACGTGACTACTGGAAAAATCATAGCCTTGACTAGATGGACCTTTGCTGGCAAAGTAATGCCTCTGCTTTTTAATATGCTGTCGAGGTTGTTCATAAGTTTCCTTCCAAGGAGCAAGCGTCTTTTAATTTCAAGGCTGCAATCACCATCCGCATTGATTTTGGAGCCCAGAAAAATAAAGTCAGCCACTGCTTCCACTGTTTCCCTATCTATTTGCCATGAAGTGATGGGACCGGATGCCGTGATCTTAGTTCTATACAGTCAGCAAAAACAAGACCAGGATCTGACTGTGGCTCAGATCATGAATTCCTTATTGCCAAATTCACACTTAAATTGAAGAAAGTGGGGGAAACCACTAGACCATTTCAGGTATGACCTAAATCAAATCCCGTATGACTATACAGTGGAAGTGAGAAAGAGATTTAAGAGGCTAGATCTGATAGACAGTGCCTGATGAACTATGGATGGAGGTTCATGACATTGTACAGGAGACAGGGATCAAGACCATCCCCAAGAAAAAGAAATGCAAAAAAGCAAAATGGCTGTCTGAGGAGGTCTTACAAATAGCTGTGAAAACAAGAGAAGTGAAATACTTCAGATATGTTGTTTAATTGGCATATCACTGTGAACCTCATTTATAATAATGAGTCTAATCCAAGTTCAGTTACTTATTTTTTATCTAATTAAAATTATTCTCTATAAAAACAATTACACTACTTTTCACTACTATGAAGAGTCTAAATTTATCCTTGGGTGATGGTAAGGAGGAGGAGATTATCCCTTTTTACTTAACACATAGGATGTGACACTGCAATGGGTAGCATTATAGTTTGTACTTGGCAATGCTCAAAATGAAATATTTTTTAAGGTGTAATCCATCAGATGAAAACCAACACACACTGGATCTGAATATTATTGAAACTAGAGAGATGACTGATGCATGTTCCTGAGCACTCCCTAAACCATCCACTATCCTGGAATATCTCTATTGCCAGACCACAGAATTTCTCACATCTTCCCTGTGACGTGATTCTCTGAATTGCTGATGAGACCAAAAACCTCCTTCTATGCATATTAGTCATTCTAGTCTTTTTTTCTTTGATTAGCTCCCCAGAATTAAAGATGTTTTTAGACATGCAAAGATTATAAACATAGGATCCAATGCACACTTTCCTTAGTATGTTATTGGAGGACTGACTAACCAAAAATAAATGAATAAATTAAAAAGTAATTACAGAAATGCAGGGGAACCAAGGATCATGGACTCTTAGGCAGGTAGCAAAGAAGGTGCTCAGCATTTCACTGAAATAAAAACCAGGCTTGTAAGTGGGCAGAAGAGCTAGAAAGCAAGTGAACCAGACAGGGGAACTGAGGGCGCAAAGGGGGATTTCTCTAGAAATGCAGGTGGTTTTATGATTTGAGGTACTTCAGCACTGAAGGAGTTTTGTACCTGTGGGAGTAAATTAATGATAGATTCATAGGACATAAAAAAGAGCTAATGAAAAGATGAGTTAAAACTTTACTTCGGTGGAGGAAAAAAACTATACTTTGATTACAAATATAGTCCCTGTGACTCAAATGTAAACTGCCTTTTTTTCAAAATAATCAAAACTCAAGAACTCTAAAACTGATTTAAAAATTCTTGTACTATATTATGTGACTGGGAGTAGTGAATGTGCATTTGTTATAAGTGTGTGAACAAATACTCATGGGCAGGGGGGCAGACAAAAAAAACTAAAACGCTCTTCTTACATAGTAATAAGATAATAGAGTCTCATCTACAAAAAATAAACTGCAGAATAAATATGTGGCTTATTTATATCCTTTATAAATATGGAAGTTAAAGAACAGAAGAAAAGACTGAAGGCATAAAAGTGATTATCTCTGGGGAAAAGGAAGGTAGACTGCTGTTTTACTCTAGCATTTTGAGATTTCTTTTTTTTTTTAATTGTGAGCACATGTGCACTGATTTATCTGAGTGAATTCTATGAGCCTTGCTGCGAAGGTCCAATCCTCCAGAGAATATCTGTGATTGTTCAAGGTGCTCCTAACTTGGGTTCTCATCAAATTAATTTCCAAGGTTGGATGTTTTTGATACCACCTGTGTAGTGGGAATTTAAAGCAGTCTTGCATGAGGGTAACTTACAGTTATGAATTCTCTGGGGTGACTTCTCATTCTACAAACAAGTGCCAAAGCTGTGGCAAGTGCGTCAAACAACTGCCTTTAGAGAATGGATTATTTTTAGTTTCTCTGACACTGAGATTGTAGACCTTCATTAATCTCTGTGTAGTGCTATTATTCTGATTCTCTACATTGCACAGACACTAGGTCTTACTTCTTTTCCTCACTGCAACCATTAAAACTCAAGTTCCTGAGGCAAGTGCCCTTAGGGCATTTCTGAACTCCACACACAGACTAAACTGGATTCATGCTCCTGGACCATTCTTGCCTGAATGGGAGTTTGCTTACTTTCTTGATTCAGCTTTGTATTTTTTACCAAAAAAAAAATGTTTTCAAACATTACAAAATTATAACAGCTTGAGAGATGATTCACATATCACCCAGTATCTTAAATAGTTTCATAGCAGAAATACTTGTAGAACATTTAGTCCTACGTATTGTAGGAAGTGACAGCCTTTAATATATCTTCAATTATTATCTTTTATCCATTTTCTTTCTTCATATTGTTTCTGGATAATTTCCCAGATACAAACTCACCTAGATCTGTTCTCTAAATTCTTATTTTTCACAAGACTTTTTCATCTCTCTGCATTTTTAAGCCTACTGTGTGTATATTCCATACTTTTTCCACTTTTTTTCTTCTGCTTTCATACTGTCATTCCAAGAACATTTTCTTGTTTTCTGAGTGTCCCTTTCTATATAATTTCTACTGTATAAATACATATCACTTTCTATCTCTAGGGATATTGTATTTTTGCAAGTTTTAATATTTTAAAATTTTTTAACTGGTTTTATTCATTTTTCTTTGATATAAGACGCTGTCTGGAATATTTATAAAGGTCCATGACTATTCATTTATATTTGAGAGTGAAAATCTTGAGTGAATAGTATGGTTTGCTAACTTGGAGGTTTTAGTGGGGGCACATCAGTATATATTATGATAAGACAAAATGCCTCACCCATTCCTTTGGGAGACAGCTAATTCCATTAGCTAAATTTTTATACTATCTAATTTCTCTACAAAGGAGTCTTCTCTCTTCAATAAAGGTTAAAGCCCTGTTAATAGCTTCTGGAAGATGAGTAGAAGTGAGTCCACAGTTATTTACCATGAATGTAGACATTGATTATGAATCTTTCAGTAACATGCTCCATCTGTTGTCCTTTGCTATGCCTAGAGTCTTTAAGTATAGAATCTCCTTTTCAGTTTTCTTTGTCTTTTCATGGTGAGAGAATTGTAGTTGTTTGGCCATTGCAATGGAGGAAGCTATGTATGATTTTCCACAAATCCTTTTAACTTTTTAGTTCACTTTTTTGAGCACCAACTCCCTGGAAATATGCAGGCCCTAGAATCCTGACCATTGTGGGTGGGAGAAGCAAATAATCATCTTCTTCTTGTCTTCCCCTTTGCCACACTTAAATTTTAGCATCCTCAGCTTTCAGTAAGTGATCACGTTGTGATTTACTTTCACCCTCCAAAATTATGTTGACACCTCTCATCCAATGCTGTCTTCCTTCCAGTTCTCTTTTTGCCCACTGTTACTTGTTTAAGTTTATTTGAGTATATATTTTTGGAGAAGGAAATAGCAATCCACTTCAGTTTTCTTGCCTGGAAAATTCCACAAACAGATGAGCCTGGAAAGCTACAGTCCATGAGATCACAGACAGTCAGACACAAATGAGGGACTGAAAATACACATACAAGTATTATTTTAGGAGAGAGTAGAAGACAAATATTTAATCACTCTACCATGTTTAACTGGAAGTATACCTATTAATTTTTATTGTATCAATAGTTATGTGTAGCTATTTAAGGTGTGTATTTATAATTATTTTTCCTATAAGTCAATTTTTATACTTATTTTTATTTATCTACCAGACCATAAGAACCACAACAAACCACCACTTCCCTCTAGTCTTCTGCCCCAAATTCCTATCTCTCTATCACCACACATACAGATAGCCATCATCCTAGAGTTTTCATTCTTGGTTTCTACCATTTATGTGCTTTGGGAAGCAAATGTGACGAAGATAAATGGTTATTTCATAAGTGGAAGAGTAAAATTTGTTGCTTTTCCTTATAATGACTGGTTACAACCACCCGTATTTCTCTTTTGTTTCAAATATTTGAAAACCTTTCCTGTTTTCTTCTTTCATTCAGTGATGCTGTTGGAAAATCTAAGTCAATGTGCTGTCTTTCTTGGGACTTTTATTATAATTCTTGAGCTCTGAGGTTTACAAGTGATTGAAAATTCATGTGTGAGTACTTTGATTTGTTTAGTGCATGAGCTTTGTTTAAAATTTTCTAATACCCTATTCATTTCCTTAGAATGGGAAATACTAGAGATCTCTTCAAGGAAATTAGAGATACCAAGGGAATATTTCATGCAAAGATGGGTACAATAAAGGACAGAAATGGCAAGGACCTAACAAAAGCAGAAGAGGTTAAGAAAAGGAACCAAGAATACACAGAAGAACCATACAAAAAATATCTTAATGACCCGGATAACCATGATGGTATGGTCACTCACCTAGAGTCAGACATCCTGGAGTGTGAAGTCAAGTGGGCCTTAGGAAGCATTACTACTAACAAAGCTAGAGAAGGTGATGGAATTCTAGCTGAGCTATTTCAAATCTCAAAAGATGACGCTGTTAAAGTGCTGCACTCAATATCCCAGCAAATTTGGAAAACTCAAAAATGGCCACAGGACTGGAAAAGGTCACTTTTCATTCCAATCTTAAGGAATGGCAATACCAAAGAATGTTCAAATTACCATACAATTGCACTCATTTCACATGCTAGCAAGGTAACACTCAAAATACTTCAAAATAGGTGTTAGCAGTATATGAACTGAGAACCTCCAGATGTTCAAGCTAGATTTAGAAAAGGCAGAGGAAGCAGAGACCAAATTGATAATATCCACTGGATCACAGAAAAATGCAAGGGAATTCCAAAACATTTCTGCTTCGTTGAGTACAGTAAAGCCTTTGACTATGTGGATCACAACAAACCATGGAATTTTCTTCAAGAGATGGGAATACCAGAGCACCTTACCTGTCTCCTGAGAAACCTGTATGTAGGTCAAGAAGCAACAGCTAGAAGCAGGCATGGGACAACAGACTGGTTCAAAGTTGGGAAAGGAGTACATCAAGGCCATTTATTTGTCACCCTGCCTATTTAACTTATATGCAGAGTGCATCATGTGAAATGCTGGGCTGGATGACTCACAAGCTGGAATCAAGATTGCTGGGAGAAATATCAACAACCTCAGATATGCAGATGATACCATTTTAATGGCAGAAAGTGAAGAGGAACTAAAAAACCTTTAGATGCAAGTGAAAGAGGAGAGTGAAAAAGCTGGCTTAAAAACTCAACATTCAGAAAACAAAGATCATGACATCTGGTCCCAAAACTTCATGGCAAATAGATGGGGAAAAAGTGGAAACAGTGATAATAAATAAAACTGGGCTATAACCGGGCATGGAACAATAGACTGGCTCAAAACTGGGAGAGTACAACAAAGCTGTATATTTGTCACCCTACTTATTTAATTTATATGCAGAGTGCATCATGTGATATGCTGGGCTGGATGACTCACAAATTTTGGGGCTTTTATTTTCTCGGACTCCAAAATCACTGGGGATGGTGACTGCAGCCATGAAATTAAAAGATGCTTGCTTCTTGGAAGAAAAGCTATGACCAATCTAGACAGCATATTAAAAAGCAGAGACATCACTTTGCTGACAAAGGTCTGTATCATCAAAGCTATGGTTTTTCCAGTAGTCATGCACAGATGTGAATGTTGAACCATAAGGAAGGCTGAGCATGGAAGAATTAATGCTTTGGCACTGTGGTGTTGGAAAAGATTCTTGAGAGTCCCTTGGACTGAAAGGTGATGAAACCAGTTAATCCTAAAGGGAATCAGTCCTGAATATTCATTGGAAGGACTGAAGCTGAAGTTCCAATATTTTGGCCACTTATGTGAACAGCTGACTCATTGGAAAAGACCCTGATGTTGGGAAAGATTGAGAGCAGGAGGAGAAGGGGCAACAGAGGATAAGATGGTTGGATGGCACCATCAACACAATGGACATGAGTCTGAGTAATCTCTGGGAGATATTGAAGGAGAGGAAAGCCTGGCATGCTACAATTCATAGGGTTGCAAATAGTTGGACTTGAATCAGAGACTGAACAAATATTTCCTTGTCTGGGGAAATTTTAAGTAAGTGTTTTCTTTAATATTCCTTCTGAAGAAGGAATTCATAAGGCTTGGACCCCATCTTAGGCCTGTCCGTGCTGATCATGCTCTTCCACCTCTCCAATGGACTCTGAACTCCTGCTTAGTGCCTGTGGGAACGGCAATGGAAGGATAAGACCCCCTCTGGACAGGGGAACCTTGAAGATCATATCCAGGTTGGTTAGTTAGTTAGTTAATTAGTTCAGTCACCCAGTCGTGTCTGACTCTTTGCAACCCCATGAATCGCAGCACACCAGGCCTCCCTGTCCATCACAAACTCCCAGAGTTCACTCAAACTCATGCCCATCAAGTCGGTGATGCCATCCAACGTATCCAGGTTACTCATCACCTAAGAGAGAACATACTCTAATCACCTCTGCCTCCGGAGAGTATCTATCAGAATGTAACCACGGGCTTATCGGTTATTAACTGGTTGGAATGTAACCGCGGGCTTATTGATTATTGACTGTTTGAACACTTAACACATGAATGATGAGGTTATTGCGATTGTATTTACCATTCCTTTGTAAGTCTCAAGGAATCTGGGGTGGTGGGTTCGGACACGTACACATAGGGTATAAAAGATTTTCACAAATGCTGGTCGGGGTCCTTGGCTAAGATAAGACTCTGCCTTGGGCCCACCGGTGTAATAAACTGCACTCCACTATCTGCATTGTCCTGAGTGAGTTTGTTTCCCAGAACGCGTGGCTATAACACCTCCCCTCCAGGTATTTTTCTCCATGTTTATCTACTGTCATATTTTGATCTTTTAATTTTTTTCTTTTCTTTCTTTTTTTTTTTTTTTTTACTGATTTTATATTTGGTTATCTCCTTCTAATGCCCTCTGAAAGAATTATCAGTTTAAAATTTGACTTCCTAATTCAGTGTTGTGTTGAACCAACTGTTGGCTTCTTTATTTCAAAATTTGGCATGTAATATTTGAGGTTGACTATTTTAATACCTTCCTATTCCTATTTTGTATTTTCATTATCCAAACATTTCAAAGGCATATCTATAATGTTTGAAAATATGCTTATTTTAAATTCTTATTTTTTAATATCCATTAATTTTGCTTCATCACTTTTTAAAATTATTGAGGAAACTTAAGCCTCAGGGTGAGTCTCTGGTGTTAACTGCAGGCTGCTATTCCTCCAGATCCATCTTTTTCTACTGTGTGATATTCTCTCATGTAACTGTCCTGAACATCAAACTTTTTTTTTTTTTTAAATCAGGTAATCTTTGAAGTTAAGTAGAGAGAAGAATGGAACACTCAACCCACAGATCCCTCTGCCAGATACTAAATTGCTAATGTCTACCTGCAAAACCTAGGCTATCATTGGTCTCACACTGGGAAATGAGGAAAAAAAGGACAAAAGCAAAGTATTAACTCCTAGCCTCTTGTTGTTTTTAGGAATCCAGTTCTTATCATTTCCATCTGACACTGCAATAAAAAAAGTTTGGCCTACACACACTTATCTCAATTCAGTTCTTAAGTTTCAGAATTCTTCAAATTCACTCACATTAATATAGTCTCTCTAGTATTACATTTAGAGAAGGGGAAGTCAGCAACAGTGGATGTTAGTTAGTTATCCATGATAAAAAGGAGTATTAACATTTTCATCCATTCTGTGTGTCAAATGATTATTCAAGATAAGGGATACTATAGAATCAAGAGTGAAAGATGTAGGGTTGGCAGGTAGATTCTTTGCCACTGATCCACTTGGTAAGCCAGGGTTAGCATATAACCTATATAAATCCTGATATGCCAAAATCATACACAAAGAAGTTTTGGAAGTAAATAACCAAGGCAAAAATTTGTTCATGAGATACACAGGGGATTTCAAGACACTATAGTCAATTAGAAGATTTCTTCCTCTAAAATAATTACATTAAAATATTTGGTATACTCTCCCAATGCTAAGCCCAGGCAAGATTCTATCTTCTATTAACTGAAATCAGCACAGATAGAAGACATTCAAAAAGCAGTTTGCCAGTTTTAAAGTTCTTCACCTATCACATATAAAGGGCATTCAGATTAGTAACGGTTGTTCTGAGTTTATTTAGAATTGCCAGGAAATAATCTACACTTTGAGCAGAATCTAAAAAATTACACCATTTAATAGGCAAAAAAACATGTGAGAAAAGATGTGGTCTGCAAGCAGAGTCAACCATACAGGTCAAAGTTTATGCAAACATTCACAGATTCCAAGAGTGCCAGATGATAAGAGTGGCATTGATAAAAGATGGACACAAACTCGCCCAAAATTTTGCAACAATATGTTCCATGTCTAAAATTTCACCTACAACACCCCCATGTTTTCTCTCCTTTTATTCCATTTACAACGGAGAAAAATACTCTCAGACATATTTTATGTTCTAGCACCATAAGCGACTCAGTTTAAAAAGACATGGTGGGTTTCAGTATCAAAGACTGAGTAAGAACATGTCATAGAAAGGAAAGAGAAAATGTTTACTGAAAGAACTATGATTTTGCTATCACTAAAAGGCTATTGATAGGTTAATTTCATTAGGAGCTCTTAGAAATATCTGTTCTTCAACTGTAAATCTCATTATCAAATATTAAATGTCATATCTGATTTCCCTGTAGAAGATAGTACCCCCAACACTCTTTGCTTTTCCACTCTACTTGTCTTTGTTGCACTCTTCACCAGCTCCCGTACTGTCTCCCTCCCACCAGACTACAAACTTCATGATGGAATAGACGCAGTCTGTTTTACTCACTGCTAAACCCCAGCACCTAGAATAGTGCCTGTTCCAGTAAGTACTAATATAAATTAATGAGCAAAGACAGAACTCCAAAACTAAAAGGGAAACAAACAGCCTTGACACCTGTCCCTGAGTAATGCAAGATACGCCCAGGAACAGTGAGTTTGGAATCTGAAATCTTCCCTGTAGCTAGGCACAAACTATGGTGCATCAATACCATGATGAACTTTCCAACTGCTGGTCATCAGTCATGCCATTCAATAGACATGGCTGATGTAGTTAGTTCAAGGCAACATGCTGAGGTAACTATTTAGACGGTTTTTGCTCCAGAAGAATGGTCTGACAGGAATGATAATGAATTAGGCTATGATCCATAAGGGATCACACAAGCACAAACCCAGGAAACTAGAGTAGTTTCTTAAAGTAGAAGTGGTTTATTTCATGGTAAAAAAAAAAAAAAAAAGTGGTGTTCTTATCCTTAACCTCTAAGCAGGATTAAGAAAAACAAGTAAGCTCCTAGAGGTTCCCTGCTTTACTCTGAATTGTTTCCTTTTATTTCACCTCTGGTTAATCAAGGTGGGATTAAATCAAACAAGTTTTAGTGGTAAATTCTTTACTCAAAACTGATGCCTTAATAAAGATCTATCTTGGGTTTTTTAGAGAATCCTCTTAAGTGAGAACACATAAAGTCTAAAATCTCAGGTAAAGAGTGAAACAAAAAGTGCTTCAGAATGGTTAGTTTTGTAAACAGCTTGGATATAATAATACTTATGCTAGACAAGTGGTACTTGGATGAATCCTATTTAGAAACCAAACTTGAAATCAGGACCACATTCCTTATCTGGAGTCTTAGAGGGAGTTCCTAGGAAAGATGGAATCAAACAATCAGGGAACCAAAGATCACACAAGTCAAAGACTAGCAGAGAATAAATATTATAAGGAAGGTGATAAAAAGTTCAGAAAATAATACTGCCTCAACTCTCAGTGTCAGAATCAGTTCAGTCACTCTTGACCCCATGGACTACAGTATGCTAGGGTTCCCTGTCCATCACCGACTCCCAGAGCTTGTTCAAACCCAAGACCATGGAGTCAGTGATGCCATCCAAACATCTAATCCTCTGTCGTCCCCTTCTGCTCCTGCCTTCAATTTTTCCCAGCATCAGGGTCGTTTCCAATAAGTCAGTTCTTCACATCAGGTGGCCAAAGTATTGGAACGTCAACTTCAGTCCTTCCAATGAATATTCAGGACTGATCTCCTTTAGGATGGATGGACTGGTTGTATCTCCTTGCAGTCCCAGGGACTCTAGGTCTTCTACAACAGCACAGTTCAAAAACATCAATTCTTTGGCACTCAGCTTCCTTTATAGTCCAACTCTCACATCCATGCATGGCTACTGGAAAAACCATAGCTTTGATAGATGGACTTTGTCGACAAAATAGTGTCACTGCTTTTTAATATGCTGTCTAGATTGGTCATAACGTTTCTTCCAGGGAGCAAGTCTCTTTTAGTTTCATAGCTGCAGTCACCATGTGCAGAGATTTTGAAATCCCAAAAAATAAAATCTCTCACTGTTTCCACTGTTTCCCCATTTATTTGCCATGAAACGATGGGACCAGATGCCATGATCCTAGTTTTCTGAATGCAGAGCTTTAAGCCAGCTTTCTCACTCCCCTCTTTCATTTTCATCAAGAAGCTTTTTGGTTTTCTTCGCTTTCTGCCATAAGTGTGGTGTCATCTGCATATCTAAGGTTATTGATATTTCTCCCATCAATCTTGATTCCAGTTTGTGCTTCATCCAGCCTGACATTTTGCATGATGTAGTCTGCATGTAAGTTAAATAAGTAGGATGGCAATATACAGGCTTGATGTACTCCTTTAACAATTTGGAACCAGTCTGTTGTTCCATGTTCGGTTCTAACTGTTGCTCCCTGATCTGCATACAGATTTCTCAGGAGGCAGGTGAGGTGGTCTGGTATTCCCATCTCTTAAAGAATTTTCCACAGTTTGTTGTGACCCACACACTCAAGGCTTTGGCGTGGTCAATAAAGCAGAAGTAGATGTTTTTCTGGAACCCTCTTGCTTTATTGATGATCCAGCGGATTTGGCAATTTGATCTCTGTTTCCTCAGCCTTTTCTAAATCCCGCTTGAACATCTGGAAGTTCAAAGTTCACGTACTATTGAAGCCTGGCTTGGAGAATTTTGAGCATTACTTTGCTAGTGTGTGAGATGAGTACAATTGTGTGGTAGTTTGAACATTCTTTTGCATGGCCTTTCTTTGGGATTGGAATGAAAACCAATATTTTCCAGTCCTGTGGCCACTGCTGAGCTTTCCAAATTTGCTGGCATACAGAGTACAGCACATTCACAGCATCATCTTTGAGATTTCAATTAATTCAACTGGCATTCCATCACCTCCATTAGCTTTGGTAATAGTGATGCTTCCTAAGGCCCACTTGACTTTGCATTTCAGAATGTCTGGCTCTAGGTGAGTGATCACACCATCATGGTTATCTGGGTCATGAAGTACTTTTTTGTATAGTTCTGTGTTTTCTTGCCACCTCTTCTTAATATCTTCTGCTTCTGTTAGGTCCATACCATTTCTGTCCTTCACTGTGCCCACCCCGTTTAGAATCAATCCCCATACTGGCAAGAAAGGCTCGGAGGGCTCAAATAAAATTCTCTCTCCTGCTATCACAATAGCATTTTTTTGGACTGTTTCATGATTCAGTTTTTAGGGTTATATCATCAGTCCTTTATCATTGAAGTATAGATCTTCAGAGCTAACTTCATCTCAAAATATACTTATTTTCTGACAGGAGAACAAATTATAATGTATTTTTCAAAACCTTTCACTTTTTTTCAAAAGATGAGATCTGTGTCTAAGGAAGTAGCTTTCATCATGCAGAAGTAAGAGGTGTCTCTCTGCACCATACTTTAGGGGTAGTGCTATTAATTATGTTTATGCTAAAGGCAATGCCAAAGAATGCTCAAACTACAGCACAATTGCACTCATCTCACACGCTAGTAAAGTAATGCTCAAAATTCTCCAAGCCAGGCTGCAGCAATATGTGAACTGTGAACTTTCAGATGTTCAACCTAGTTTTAGAAAAGGCAGAGGAACCAGAGATCAAATTGCCAACATCTTTTGGATCATCAAAAAAGCAAGAGAGTTCCCGAAAAACATTTATTTCTGCTTTATTGACTAAGCCAAAGCCTTTGTGTGGATCACAATAAACTGTGGAAAATTCTTCAAGAGATGGGAATATCAGACCACCTGACTTGCCTCTTGAGAAACCTGTATGCAGGTCAGGAAGCAACAGTTAGAACCGGGCATGGAACAACAGACTGGTTCCAAATAGGAAAATTATGTCCTTGAATACATCAAGGCTGTATATGTCACTCTGCTTATTTAACTTATATGCAGAGTACATCATGAGAAATGCTGGGCTGCATGAAGCACGAGCTGGAATCAAGATTGCTGGGAGAAATATCAATAACCTCAGATATGCAGATGACACCACCCTTATGGCAGAAAGTGAAGAGGAGCTAAAGAGCCTCTTGATGAAAGTGAAAGAGGACAGTGGAAAAGTTGGCTTAAAGCTCAACACTGAGAAAATAGGATCATGGCATCTGGTCCCATCACTTCATGGCAAATAGATGGGGCAACAGTGGAAACAGTGGCTAACTTTATTTTTCGGGGCTACAAAATCACTGCAGATGGTGATTACAGTCATGAAATTAAAAAGACACTAACTCCTTGGAAGGAAAGTTATGACCAACATAGACAGCATATTAAAAAGCAGAGACATTACTTTGCCAACAAAGGTCCATCTAGTCAAGGCTATGGTTTTTCCAGTGGTCATGTATGGATGTGAGAGTTGGACTATAAATAAAGCTGAGTGCAGAAGAATTAATGCTTTTGAACTGTGGTGTTGGAGAAGACTCTTGAGAATCCCTTGGACTGCAAGGATATCCAACCAGTCCATCCTAAAGGAGATCAGTCCTGGGTGTTCATTGGAACAACTGATGCTGAAGCTGAAACTCCAATACTTTGGCCACCTGATACAAAGAGCTGACTCATTGGAAAAGACCCTGATTCTGGGAGGGATTGGGGGCAGGAGGAGAAGGGGAAAACAGAGGGTGAGATGGTTGGATGGCATCACCATCTCAATGGACATGAGTTTGGGTAAACTCTAGGAGTTGGTGATGGACAGGGAGGCCTGGTGTGCTGCGGTTCATGTGGTCGGAACGAGTTGGACACGACTGAACAACTGAACTGAATGAAAAGATGAATATTTCACTGAGTAAAGAACTGATATTCAGTGCAACAGAAGCATCTAAATTTTCATGACTTGCATTTACGCTATTGTGAAATGCTGACAGAATCTGACAGTGTTTAATTCAACAAGGCTTTGATATTGTTTTTCATGCCAGAACTTGATCAGGAAATAGAGAAATAAAATGATCTAATAAGCGGAAATTTGGAAACAACTTAGAATATCCTGATGATATGAGAGTATTTTTAATTTGGGTATCTACAAGTTGGATATGCTCATGGTGCAGACGTAGTATTCATATAAGCTTTCCTGTAATGATTTTATGAGTGCTACTCCTAGTTCTCTGGGATAGGCTTTATATTCATAAGAGTTTATGGTAAGGTTTTAAATTGGTTTGACACATATGCTGTCATACTTAAGCTAATTTTATATTCAAAGTCTGCTTATATTCTCAACTACTTCTTAGAACAAAATTATCAGTGCAGGGATTACTGTCTATTAAATTTTACTAAACCTGTAAAATAGGTGTGTCAGTCACTGGCAGTTACCAGCAATCCACAATAAGTACTCAACCATTTGAACTTCTCTCTATGATTTGAGTCCATTTTTTAATGATAGTCTTGATTAATGTGAAAATAAGCATACAACTGGTAGACAAGATTCATTTCAATTTTCCCTTAATTCAAGACAAAAATAAAATCAAATTTGTCATGTTATCTCTTTTCCCATGAGACACAAAGTATGCAAATATGACAGGGTTGAGGAACAACCAAGCAACCATTTAGAGCTTGTCACAAGTATTCTGCATATGAAATTAAACCTTCTCTTTTATTTAAATTTGTTTAAATTTAGAATGTGATCTTTAAAATGTTTCACAGTTTGTAGGGAGTGTTTTGGAAAGAGTACATTTAGGTTTAATAAAAAGAGAAAAAAAAGAGCCGCCGAGAAGGATAAAAGCAAATCAAAACCCTGGTTGCAGAATCAGAATCAACTAAGGTATTTTTTTAAAGAACTTATTAATAGTTTTCTCTGAAAATACTACCAAATTATCTCAAAGTAGGTTTATAGTTTACAAAACTACATGTGGTTTCCTAATGGCATATCAACACAGTATGGAATCTTAGAAGAAATTTTAACATCTCCCCTAAGGTATATTAGAGAAAATAATAATGTAAAAGACCTAAAATAAAAACCAGAACTTCATACAGTTAGTAGAAAATGGCTATGAAAGAAATAAGGTGTTTGAGATTTTTCTTAGAACTCTTCTTTTGTTTTGTATGGTAAGTGTTGAACACCAAAAATATTAAAGATACTCAAATTAATTGAGCTATTTTTTTTATTTTCTGGCAATCTAAATATTTGATTTTATCATTTCCCTGAGTGAGTCCAGTAATGTATTTTTAGCAGATTGGGTTGTTTGGGGTGGTCTTTGCCCATGAAACTTTAGAGGCTTAACTACTTTAAATTGCTGCTGTGATAAAAGATGACTTAATTGTTCATGTCCAAATGGTGCCTGTGTTGAATCAGAGAAGCCAGGCTCCTCCACCTGCTTTACCTTGTATTCCCTCACTCTGGCCTTTCTCTGGCCATGTTCAGAGGAAGTCAACGATTTCCTCAAGGGATCAAGAGGCCAAGACACCTTGCCCTCGCCTTCGTGCTGTCCCCGGGAGAGCCAGTTGCTTTCTTCTTCGGCTCTTCATGTTTTGTTTTATGAATATTGTTGCTTTACACTACTATGTCACTATCTGCTGAACAGCGAAGTGAATCAGCCATGCGTATGCAAATATCCCCTCTTTTTGTATTTCATTACCATTTAGGTCACCACAAGCAGTGAGTAGAGTTCCCTGTCCTATATAGTAGGTTCTCATTAGTTATCTATTTTATACATGAGTGTATATATGTCAATCCCAATCCCCCTCACACCAGCCAGAATAGCCCTCACCAAATAATAGATGCTGGAAAGGGTGTGGATCAAAGGTAACCCTCTTACACTGTTGGTGGGAATGTAAATTGATACATGGAGAACAGTATGCAGGCTTCCTAAACAAACTAAACCCAGAACTACCATATGACCTAGCAATCCCACTATTAGGCATATACTTAGAGAAAACCATAATTAATAAAGAATACAAGAACCCAAATGTTCATTGCAGCACTATTTACAATAGCCAGGATATAGAAGCAACTTCAATGCCCATCAGCAGAGCAATGGTTAAAGAAGATGTGGTATGTGGTGTGTGTGTGTGTGTGTGTGTGTGTGTGTATTCATATACATATAGTGGAATATTACTCAGCCATAAAAAGGAATGCAATTGTGTAATTTACAGAGACATGGATAGACCCAGAGACTGTCATACAGAGCGAAGTATGTCAGAAAGAAGAATCAATATTTACATTAAGGCATATTATGTGGCATATAGAAAAATGAGGCTCTTCACTTTGTGCAGTTTCTTATCTGAGCCTCTAAGTCTCTTTTATTCATTAAGGAGGGAAGCTCAACCTCCCCTTCACCAGAACTGACTTTCAGTTGTCTGTACTGACTTGGCTAAATCTAGTCTCCGCACAGGGATGCCACAGAACACCAGCTTGGTGGCAGTCTGGGGCAAATTGCTAATTCTGCCCATCAGATGCTAATCCACACATGCACCAGACACTCAGCCTTCTGATTCAGGATATTTTGCTTAATATTTTATTAAATGACTTTACTAATAGACTTTTCTACTGTTTAAAATGGCCTTGATTCTCCTTCTCCCACATATAAATAAATATTTTATTAAAAGAGGACTAGAGAGGAATTTGAGTAATCCACCTACTTTCCCAGCTCAAACCCCCACTCCACCCCCATTTTTTTCCTGTTCCATGAGTTGCCCTTTGGCAAAGACCAAGAATGTACTTACTTTTCTCCAGATTGCAACTAGGAAATTCCATGCCAAAACACTCAAGCCTGAGAAAGAAAAATTTCTTTTTAAATATCTGAATTACATGTTCCTATATATTTTAACTTAGAATAAATAAATTTTTATATACATTTAATCAAAATACTAACCTGTGCTAATTTTGTTGCCAGGACAGAAAACTTACAAAACACATTTTATCTTAAAAGCAAGAGAAATTGCTTTTTTCACACCATATCAACAGAAGTCTCAAGTCTTAATTAAGTACTTTTGATTTTCAACTTGGAGGGCATCCAGTCCAAGTAAATAATCATTCTTGGTTTGTGTCTTTAACATTTTTTCTTTGAACCCAATTATTTTCTTCTTTGAACACATATTTTCATGGCCAGAGCTCAATAAAGGAGAAAATTCTCTAAAACAGAATTTCACAGTAAATGTAAGAAAAATGAACTAATGTGGTCATTAAATTTTCTTATAATTACCTCTCTTTTAGCATCTTTATAATAAAATTATCCATTACTGCTTTAGCAACTTAATGTAAAGAGAGTTTGAATTATTTTACTAATATTTTTATCAGCATTTGCAGGTACATAGGACAGATATATCAGTGGTAGTAGTATTTAAGGGCCTTTTAAACTAATAAGCTATGATCCTTTAACCATTTATCTCAACCTTTACTCTAATATAATTTGGTCTAAAGAAACAGCTATGTCACTGGAGTATGCCATCTAACCTTTATGTGCCCTCATTCTACATTTGCGGAAATGTTCTCAGGTCAGACCCTAAGTCTAAAGAAGTTAATATATGCAGATGACCTTGAGCAGTGCCTGACACAAAAGAAAACTCCTAAGGAATTACTGTTATGAGAGTTCACATATCCTCTTCTATCTAAAACATTTTGACTTCAGTGCATGAATTTTCTTGTTTTTAAGTTTTCATGTCAGAACTTCACAATTCTCATTCTGTGTTTAATGCTTTTCCCTTGTACACTGTTTGCACATTGTTTTCCCTGCTGGTTGTTGTTCACCAGCTTGTTGATTTTTGTGAAAGGAGTCAATATTATTGTCGACTGCATAATTTTTGCCTTTCTCATTTAACACAAGGCATCAGTGAACTTTAAATGTGTTTATGAGACATTTCTCCTTCTGCTTCTCCAGGGAAGAATCTCAACTTGCTAAGTCCACCATAGGGGTTGGCAAAAGGTCCTGCATCTAGGAATGAGTTTCATACGGAGCCAAAGCAATCATACTTTGTCAATATTATCAAACTTTTAGATAGTTTTTCCCTTTCTGCGGGTTCCTCTTATTTCCTGAAATATGATAAAGCAGAAACTTTGCTATGGTTCAGGAGAACTAAAGAAAGGAAGCTAGGAAGCTGCCAAGGCTTATTTGATGGGTGAATTTTTGAGGGGAGTGAGGGCAAAGAAAGACATCTTTTTCTCTGTTTTATATGGTGATATTCTTCTCCTCCCAAATACCAATATTTAGTTGCATGGAGAGCAATTATTATTAGTTTTTTCACTATTACTATTTATCACTAATTGGAGAAGGAAATGGCAGCTCATTCCAGTATTCTTGCCTGGAGAATTCCATGGATAGAGGAGCCTGGAGGGCTACAGCCCATGGAGTTGCATGGAGTTAGACACAACTGAGTGACTAACACATTTATCACTATTATTAGTTTTATCCACTAAGTTTATTAAACTTAAAAAATAGTTGTTATAAATAGATGCACAAATAGAGCTAATAAATATAGTTTCAGCAAATTATATTTTTCCAAACACAGACACTGCTTACAATGTTTACAAATTTTTAATGTATAATATATAAGATCCTCTTAAATGTTTCAGCCATATTAACAACAAACAAAATAATTATAACAGGCTATAAAACTGTTAATATCAATTCTTTAATTTCCTTTTGTTTTACTCTATATTTTCCATTATACTACATTTTTAACCTATTGAGAGAGTTGGGTTCATTAAATACTAGAGCAAGTGTCACTTTCTCTCACTTGATTCAGTATATAGGCCTCAGGATTTAATTTACTCAATTTCTCTTATCTTATTGGGAGTCATTAATTTTTTAAATAAGTTTTAAAACTAAAAGTTTGAATTTTCTATATTAAAGTCAAAATGAGGAGAATTCTGTCCATTACACTTTGTTTTTTGATCTGATAAGAAACAAACTGACAAACTTTACTTCCAGAACCATTAGCAGATTATCTATTTTAACTTAGTCAATTTAGAAGTATTTTAAATTGGAATTATCTTACCCTAAAGAAATGTCAATTAACCAACTACTTGAAACTATTCTATTTACAATTATGCTGAACATTCATTATTGGTAGTTTTTACTATGATCCAAGCTCCAGTAAAAATTTTATTCAAGATTCTGTCAGGAGTTATTAGAGGCATGATGCTGTAGACAGTAAAGTGAAATTATTTTCTTCACAGTAAGAACCAAATCATGCAGTCCACACTATTGCACTCATCTGAAGGCCTTTCTTGTTGGAATACTTATTTTTTAGGTATAGTTTACGTATGATAACAGATTAAGCAATTTGATGAAATTTGATAAGTAAATATATTTAATTACCACATTCTGACCATAAAATATATCCATCATTCAAAATATTTCCTTCTCTCAAATATCTTTCCACAATTTACAGATCTGTCATTGTTGTTCAGTTGCTCAGTCGTGTCTTGACTCTGCAACCCCATGGATTGCAGCATGCCAGGCTCTCCTGTCCGCTGTCTCCAAGGGTTTACTCAGATTCATGGCCACTGAGTTGGTGATGCATTGTAACCATCTCATCCTCTGCCACCCATTTCTCCTTCCAGCATCAATCTTCCCCAGCACCAGGGTCTTCTTCAATGAGTCAGCTCTGCACATCAGGTGGCCAAAGTATTGGAGTTTCAGCTTTAGCATCAGTCCTTCCAATGAATATTCAGGGTTGATTTCCTTTCAGATCAACTGATTTGATCTCCTTGCAGTCCAAAGTACTCTTAAGAGTCTTCTCCAGCACCACAATTTGAAGACATCAGTTCTTCGATGCTCAACCTTCTTTACGGCCCCAATCTCACATCCATACATAACTACTGGAAAAACCATAGCATTAACTATATGGACTTTGTCAGCAAAGTGATGTCTTTGCTTTTTAATATGCTGTCTTGGGCTTGTCATTGCTTTCCTCCCAAGGAACAAGCATCTTTTTAATTTCATGGCTGCAGTTACTATCTGCAGTGACTTTGAAGCCTAAGAAAATAAAGGCTGTCACTGCTTCCACTTTTTCCCCATCCATCTGACTGTAAAATATATCATTACTCTAAAAATATTTCCTCTCCCCATAATTCCTTCCACAATTCACAGATCTGAACTGCCAGCTAATGACATTTGCTTTAAGACTGAAGAACTTTTGTTAGCATTTATTGCAGTCTGACTTATTGGCAACAAACAGACAAAAAAATTTTTTTGAACAAAAAGGATACTTTTTGTTCTAAACACATCTCTATTTGTATTTTTGAAGCATAGCATAGTGCAATATAGAATTCTTAACTACACTTATTTGTTTTTCCTCCATCCTTTGAAATATCATTCCATCATTTCTGGCGTAGATAGTTTAATTCATTTCTAATAAATCATCCATTTATTTGTTATTCATACCATTTCCTTTGCTTGCTTTTGAGATTTTCTCTTTGTTCAACAATTTGACTATGATGTATCTGGTAATAGAGTCCTTGTGTTTTACTTACTTGAAGTTTGGTGAGCTTCTTGGATCTGTAAACTAATGTTTCCCACAAATTTGGGAAGTTTTCAATTAATATTTCCTCAAGTGTTTTTTTCTCCTTTTTGCTTTCTTCTACCTTTCTGCAAATCTATTCAGCCATATGTTGGACTTAAACTGTCACTAAGGTCACTGAGACTCTGTTTATTATTTATCATTTAAATAGTTTTCTTCAAATTGGATAATTTCTATTGATCTAGCTTCAAGTTCATTGATTGATCTTTCAAAAATAGATTGTTTTTCTTCTGCCTGTTTATTTTTTGTCTAGTTTTTGTTTTTTGTTGTTCCCACAGGGGTCTCTCTCATATATGCCAGTTTAGTTGTCAATCATGTCTGTGTACAATCTATAGTTTATATTTAGAAGTCACTCCTTCAATGAGTTTTGGGATGCTGACTTTTCTGTTCATATTTCCATTTGTTTTTCCAGCTCAACATAATATATATCCCTTCATATTTCCAGCTATTATTCCAATTCAATCTAATTGCTGGTACCTTCAAATGACAAGGTTTCTGTTCTACTGCTCTATCACTTACTTGTATCTATTTTTTTCTAGCTAAATCCAAAGAGGTTTAGGTTATCATCTTGATCTAAGAAATTGTTAATGTTTTATTCTTACTCTTGCCTGTTGGGCTTTCCAGGTGGCTCAGTGGTAAAGAACCTGCCTGCCAAGCAGGAAACACGATCCCTGCGCTGGGAAGATCCCCTGGAGAAGAAAACGGCAACCCACTCCAGAATTGTTGTCTGGGAAATCCTGTGGACAGAGGAGCCTGGTGGGCTACAGGCCACAGGGTCATGAAAGAGTTGGACATGAATGAGTGACTAAACAACAAAAATCTTTCCCTTCACAATTTTTGAGATAAAATGGTCCTTAAGTTTCTGTCTTTTAATGTTTTTTTAACTTAATTTTTAAAATTCATTTACTTGCATTTATGTGACAACTTCATTGCTTTGCCATTTAAAGAAACCCTAAACTTCACTAGAATATTTCAATACCAGTAGATACCAGTATATATAGGAAAATATCAGTACATACTAGGAAAGAAATTGTCTCAAATTTGTTAATATTACTTAAATAAGTTTCTTGATCTCCTAAGCATATGGCATAAATAAACCAGAGTGATCTGATATATAGGACTTAAATGAGTAAAATATGATTATCAAAAGCTATCAAAAACAAAACAAATACACAACTAAAAAGGCAAATAAATCTCATGCGAGTATTGAGTGCACTGCTAAGAGAGCCTTCTCTACCAGAAAGAACCCAGTGCAGAATATAATAATTTTTTTTTTTTTTTAAGTTGCAGACTGGAGTATGTGGCAATGGTTCCATTTCCCACTAACAGAGCTCATCTGAATAATGACCCCTACCTTAGATACGGGCTTCCAATTTGGTGCTAATGGTAAAGAAGCCTCCTACCAATGCAGGAGACTTAAGACATGAGTTCGATCCCTGGGTTGAGAAGATCCCCTGGAGGAGGGCATGGCAACCCACTCCAGTATTCTTGCCTGGAGAATCCCCTGAACAGAGGAGTCTGGAGGGCTAAGTCCATAGTGTTGCGAAGAGTTAGACATGACTGAGTGCCTGAACGAGCCTACATTTATTTTAGAGGATATGCTGCTTTGGCTTACATAGAATATGAATGCTCTTCTTTTCTGAGACAATTCCAAAGAAATATTATGCAGATGCAATTGTGAAATAGCATAACAAGCTAAAAAATGCTTTGGTAGAGTGTGGCCAACCAATTATATTCTAATTAGGACTTTGATTCAATACAAATATTCTCAAACATCAATGTCATATACTAGGACTTTGACAGAAGAACAGATTACCTACATTTCATATCATACTGACACAAATTCAGTTTAGGCCCTGATGATAAATACTAAATATGCTTCCCAAGTGGCTCAGTGGGTAAAGAGTCTGCCTGTGATTCAGGAGGTGCAGGTTCAAACCCTGGGTCAGGAAGATCCCTGGAGGAGGACATGGCAACCCACCCCAGTATTCTTGCCTGGAGAAGCCCATGGACAGAGAAGCCTGCAGCCTACAGTCCATAGGGTTGCAAAGAGTAGGACACAACAGCTGGGACTGAGCACGCATATATACTAAAAAATACAATTAGAAATTAAATATAATGCTGAAGTAGAAGTGAAGTTGCTCAGTTGTGTCTGACTCTTTGCGACCCCATGGACTGTAGCCTACCAGGATCCTCAGTACATGGGATTTTCCAGGCAAGAATACTAGAGTGGGTTGCCATTTCCTTCTCCAGGGGAATGCTAAGTGCAGTCAAATCATCAAGAGAAAAGCTGAGTAGAGAGCTAGCAAAAGAAGCCCAGCACTGAGTTAGAAGAAAGGACAGCACCCAAAAGCCACAAGTGTCAAAGATTCCAGTAGTGAGTTAATCTTAATTTTTAGTAAAATTTCCTATAATTTCTTCAAAAATTAATTTTATATTAATAAATTTGGAATTATTAAAAATTTTAATTGTGTTCTCACAATAGCTCATAATTTTTAAATTAAAAATAATTTCTTCACAGATACTGAGGGAGCTGATAAGTTCAAAGAAAAATATACCTTGATATTATTAATTTTTTGTATCAAAATGTGTAAACAGTTCAGTTGAAATATTTATGTAGATATCATATTTCTGCCTTCCCTGAAGGTACTTTTCTTCAAAAATGATGTTTACAAGATAAAATTAACTGAATTATTTTCTATAATTTTGATTATTTGAATGCTTCACCAAAATTAGATGTTGTGAAATATAAAACTCAACTCCATTACATTCAAGTAGAATATAAATCTATTTTAAAAATAAGAGAAGCATAGGAAAATTCATCCCATAAGCATATATATTCTAAAGAACAAAGATAAATTTCAAAATTAAATACTTTAAAACATAGTTTATCACACAATTTACTACCTTGATTTTGAGGGAATACTGTTCAACGTGTTTCTTTTTTTAAGTTTAATTTCAATAATTAAAACTTATGAAAAGTTTCAAAAGCTGAATTTTCCTCAGTCTTTGGTTATAAATATATGATTAAAGATTTCCAGCTGAGTTTGAACAAAATAGATCCAAAATTTTAGAGAATGTATTTACAAACATTTTAATATCATTCTAGAAAAGTTAATTTACAAGTTTTTTTTAAGTTTAGATATTGTAAAAAGCTCCTTTAAAAGCACAAAGGTGAGAAAATGTACTTATATATATACATATATTCTTATAAGTACTAGGGTGTATATAGACACACATATCACCCTCTTAAAAATATTCTGTGCAAATATAAAAGTAATTATCTTTTAGTACTACCATTTCTATTTTCATTGGTAAAACATTTCCACTTGGGACATGATTATAAATTGCAAGAATTTTTAAAAATATAAATTTCAAAGTTCCAATACCATTTTTGCTCAGAAGCTTCTTCAGCTCATAATAGCAATACTTATACTATGACATTTTGTTCCTCTCGATTTTTAATTTATATTGTTATAACAAAAAACAATTTCATATTTACAATTGAGCCTCTTAATTGAATTTAAAATATCATTCACAAAAATGTCAGATGTTTCTGACAGAGTGAACTTCCAAAACTTCTTTTCTGATTCCACTAATTGGGTGTATATATATATAAATGACCCATTATTGGAACTAACTGACCTTCTGTTTGAGGCGTCTGATGACACTGGTGTACTGGCACCATGTAATTGTTTGCGAAGTTCTTCTGCTAATGGATCTAACACATCAATTGCTATCATCACACTTCTCAGAAGTGCAAACACACACACAAACTTGTTATCAAAAATGAGCCAAATTAATTCAGCAGAATAGTCATTTGATACAATTAAAAAGTCATACTTTACATAGTATTATGTAAATGAACTCTCTACAAGTGCCCCTGCTATCTTTACATCTTCAGGCACAATGTTTTAAATACTTATTAATTTGGAGATCTGATGCTTTTTGAGTAAATGTGTATATTCTGGTTTTGACTTCTGTCCAGTGATACCACAGTACCCATGGTGGATAGTAAATGCCAATAAATATATCGGGAAGGTTACACATTTATTATCAACTTTTCTGAGAACTCTAAGTTCAGTATCTGTCATTGAAACATACACTTTTATTGAGTTCATTGCTCCTGATTTGCTGCAAATTTAGAAAAAGATGATTTGCCAATCTTATCCTATAAGCAAACTCATGAATTACATGTTTGAATGACATAAGAACTGGGTTTAATGTTAAGATGCTTTTCTCTCACTCATTTGAGGTTTTTCCCTCTCCCATGATAAACAATCATTTCTTTCACTATGAAGCAATTATTTAGCCATAAACTCTCTTTCACACATTTAAAAGTTAAACATCACAAATTAAACAGTAAATATTTCTTCTCAGCAATAGGAACCACAGATGCATTTAGCAAATAGATGTTAGCACACTGGGAAAAGAGATTCCAGCAGCTAAACCTCTCCAAAACTAATATTTTATCATGCAATTAACTCTAAAATTAACAAGAAAATAAAGTCAAGAAAAAAATTGAGAAAATTTGCATAGGCAATTCACAGAATGGTTGTAAGTTTATGAAAATAAGTTCAACCTTTTTAGTATTCAGAATAATGTAAATTTTAACAACAGTGCAATAGTTCAAATTGACTAAAATGAGTAGAAAAAGATGAAATAGTCTAGGATGTGGTAGGATGTGCTTTTCTGTTGGGAGAATAATCAGATTCTGCCATTTGGGGGCAGTCTGATAGTACTTAGAAAATAAGTAACCATAAATTCTTGGAACAAATGTTCTGACTCCTAGATATATACCCCAGAGAAATCGTTCATGGAAGTACATCAGTTCAAGCACTATTTGGGCTGGCGGGAATGTAGATGGTCATTTTCCATTAGATAGAAGTGATTAAATAAAATGTGACAAGGCAGCTTTTGGCATACAATGCAACAATCAGACTAACTGGAATAGAGAAACATACAGCAATGTGGATAGATAACCAAAAAAAAAAAAAAAAGCTCTGGCTTATTTTTTTTTTAATCAGGAAAAAGGAGAACATTTATAACATTTTAAAAGTAATTTAAATAAGATATATATGCTTACTATACCCAGTAATTTTTCAGATAGCTAATATCCAAAGGCACACCCCAAACATATTAAAGGAGCAAGAATATCACATTCTGAAGGAAAAGTAGCAAGGGTAAAAGACAGAACCACACTTCAGGAAGTTACAGTAAAGAGAGGCAGATGTTGAGATTATAAGCTTTGCAAGCGATGGCTAGCAGAATATGACATCCAAACCATGACTACAGTAGTTCAGGACAAACTACCTCAAAATATGGTTGACTTTGATATTGATTATTTTGATCTGTAGGTACCTAGAAAACAGCAAATGCAGGGAGGGGCTTTCTCTAAAGTCCCCTTCTCTGCCTAAAGACAGAAATTCAAAAAGGAACTCAATAGTCAGAAATGTTCTCCCAGGGATGTCACCAGCCAAGGACGATTGACTCTTGCTAGGAGAGAGGAAACCAGAAGCTGATGCCAAGCAGGGCCCTGTGGGGCTCCCAGGCCTGGAGGCATTTTAGTCCCCTACTTCTTGTAGGCAAGACTCAAGCCTCTATGACCTTCTCTGAGGTCCAAAGGGCAGAACAGTTGCTAATCAAAGGAGAAGCAGCAATGAAACCATCTGAGGCAAGATTAAAGGGACCAGAGAGGCTCATAAAGAATTAAAAAAAAAAAAAAAAAAGATTAGGAGACCAACCACCTGAGACCCTGCACAAAGCTTAACCTTGTCAGCAACCCCACCCTTTTGAAGCTTTACTGAAGAAGGAATGAAGACTGTTACTGCATTAATCCTTATCACTTACTGCTGCTTGACTATATAACCTCTCCCTACTCACCAGAGAGGAGATCACAGCTCTCAAGGCATTAGGCTACTGTGTTTCCCTGTTGCCTGGTAAAATAATAAAGTCACTCTTTCTTCCTCCTCCATAACTCTGTCTCCATATTTCTGTTTGGCATTGGTGCACAGAGAGCCTTGGTAACAAAGTCAACACTTCACTTAGACAAATTTTGTTCAAACCATCACACTGGTATTGAGCAGGACCCTGTAGGGCTCCTGGGCACAAAAGCCTTGCTCTGTCACCAATTTCCTGATTATAAGAAATAGGCTTCATTCAGCCTCCAAGAACTTCCATGAATTCCTATGGCAGGTTCATGCATGCATGGCAGGTTTAGTCGTGTCTGACTCTTTGTAACCCCATGAACTGTAGCCCACCAGGCTTCTCTGTCCATGGGGATTCTCCAGGCAAGAATACTGGAGTGGCTTGCCATGACCTTCTCCAGGGGACCTTCCCAACCCAGGAGTGGAACCTGGGTCTCTTATATCTCCTGCACTGGCAAGCAGGTTCTCTGCCACTGGTGCACCTGGGAAGCCCATATGGCCTGTTCAAGCAGATGCTAATTAGGGAAGGCAGGAGATACAGAAACAAGGGAGGAACTGTCAAGAAACAATAGTGTAACCTTGAGGCAAATTTCTAGTTCTCCCCCAAGGGAGACACATAACCATATCTTTGAGCTGTTTTGCAGGTATTAAAAACCACACCAGGTGTCTGAAGTTAATTGTATGCTGCCCACAAACAAAGAGACCCGAAAACTTGGTGGAAGCAGAAAGTTGATGATGCTGCCTCCCACTTACCTCATCACCAGCCAATCAGGCTGTCCACAAGCTGAGCACACCCTCTCTGAACCATTACTATAAAACTCCTCACTACCCTCTCCAGTCTCGGACACACGATTTTGAAGGCATTAGCCCACTCTGGCCCCCTTTACCTAGGCAAAGCAATAAAGTTATTCTTTTTTGAGGTGCAAAACCCTCTCTCTGAGACTTGATTAGGAGCTGAGGTACAGAGGCTGGATTTGGCTTCTAACTTCCCATTGAAACCGAGTTCCCCCTAAAACCCAGTTTCTCTGCAGTTTATAATTAATCTATCTAAAATGTCATTCTCTTTCCTGTCTAACACCTGTTCCCCTCAAGACTGAGGAGAATCAAAGAAAAAAGAAGTGAAGTCGCTCAGTCATGTCCGACTCTTTGCAACCCCATGGACTGTAGCCCAACAGGCTCCTCCATCTATGGGATTTTCCAGGCAAGAGTACCGGAGTGGGTTGCCATTTCCTTCTCCAGAGGATCTTCCCGACCCAGGGATCAAACCCAGGTCTCCTGCATTGTAGGCAGACACTTTACCCTCTGAGCCACCAGGGACGTCCTATTAAAGGACTATCAAATCAAAGAAAAGGGAGGATCAAAACCAAGCAGGACTCTGTGAGGTCATACAGAGTCAGACACGACTGAAGTGACTTAGCAGCAGCAGCAGTTGAAACTGAAGGCAGATACCAGCTCTTTGCGACACCACGGACTGAAACCCACCAGGCTCCTCTGTCCATGGGGATTCTCCAGGCAAGAATACTAGAGTGGGTTGCCATGCCCTCCCCCAGGGGATCTTCCCAACCCAGGGATCTGAACTCAGGTCTCCTGCATTGCAGGCAGACTCTTAACCAACAGAGCCACAAGGGAAGTCCATGAATACTGGGGTGGGGAGCCTAACCCTTCTGCAGGAGATCTTCCCAACCCAGGGGAACTGGGGTCTCCCGCATTGCAGGTGGATTCCTTACCAGCTGAGCTACCAGGGAATCCCTATTCCTAGAATACCATCCTTTTTCTTCACCATCAACCAATTAGAGAAAGACCACACATCCTGCAGACTTCCCCCAAATTTTACCTATAAAAACTCTTCCAAGAAAACCATCAGAGAGTTTGGGTCTTTTGAGCTTGAGTCCTGTCCTCTTTGCTGGGCCACTGCAATAAGCCTTTCTCTGCACCAAACTTCGATATTTCAGTTTCTCTGTCCTCACTGCGTGTCCAGCACTTGAACAGGGTTTGACCACATCATTTTTTATTCTAAGACTCCATTCCTCTTTCCTAAAAAAAAATCATTTATTCAAAGAGGGCTCCATCCCTTCTCCCCTTCCCCTATTAAGAGGGTATTTAATCCTGAATTCTGAGCCATCTCTGGGAGTTGCTCATTTTTCCCCAGGTATTTCACACATAAACATGAGATACACATGTTAATAAACTTTTTTTTTATTTTGTTAATCTTTTTATTACAGAGGTCTCAGTTAAGAGCATAGAAGGATAAAAGGAAAATTATTTTTTTCTCTGCTAAATAAGTTTGTAGAATGGAACTCAAGCAGCCCCAGATAGTAAAAAATGAGAGCGGGTCCTATAGAAAACAGAAACCTCTCTGGTTCATGATGTGATTTTTCACTCCCTCTCAATATTCAGTGCAATTATACAGTGTATGATACTGTGCACCACTGGAAAATATACTGAGAAATATAGAGGTCATCTGGGTTGATGAAGTAAGTTGGGGATAACAAACAGTGAGAAACCTTAACAACTTAAGGCAGAAGTGAAGAGCAGAAATCACAGCAAGGCCTTTGAATAGTTCAAGTTTGTAAGAGTGCACTTCTAGTTTAATTAACATAAGGGCTTAAGGAAGAATATCCACCCTCCCCCAAGACATCTATGCTATCTAAATCAACATTTTCTGGCATCTAAACTTCTATTTTCTAAAATTTGGAAATATAAAGATACATGTAAGTAAATGAGGAAGAATTTTTGTAAGTACATGAAGATAAATGGAAGGACAGAATAAAAGTACTTTTTTTTCCTATCTAAACCACTCAAATTCCCCTTTGATTACATTTAAATTACTCCTTTTCTTGGGTTTAATTTTACATGCTTTATGTGCATTGAATTAAAAAGTCAATTTTCAGTATGCATTTATTTATCATTTGGTGCACTGCTATTTTACAGGGTAATTTTGTTCTGAGTTAAAATGAATAGATGTTTGCTAATTCAATCCTATTCTTTAAAAGTTAATCCTGTGTTAATAAGAGTTAGGAGTCAATATTGCTTTAACTCATTTTTATATTTTCTTATAAAAATGCTTGTGTTCTAATATAAAAATAACAGCTTGACTGTAAAATAAAAGAGCTCAATAGTAGCACCTCATATCAATTTCGTTTACTTTAAAGTGAGGACTAGTAGAAAGAAATAATCACAATATGTACTTAGAAGTACTTTTCACATATAAATTATCTGTTAATATAATACCTTTAAGATCAAGGCTGTAATTGTAAACATACTGAACAGTTTCAACTGAACATAGAAAAACCATTTGATTGGAACTAAAGTATAGAAGTTAGCCTTATGCTATGAAGCAAACTTAATATAATTAATGAGATACATTTAATATATATTTGTTGTTGCTTAGTCAATAAATCATGTCTTACTCTTTTGCTATCCCATGTAGCCCATGAAGTTCCCCTGTCCATGGGGTTTTTCAGACAAAACACTGGAGTGAGTTACCATTTCCTTCTCCAAAGGAACTTCCCGACCCAGGAATCCAGTCTGCATCTCCTACATCTCCTGCATTGCGGGTGGATTTACCTGCTGAACCACCCAGGAAGCCAGAAAATACATAACCAAGGTATACTGCTTGTAGTTGTTAGCAGAAGGAACTCAATAGCACATTTATTCTTTTTGAAAGCTCATCATTTCAGAGGTAACTGGAAGTGTTCTCCTAGACCCCTACTCTGTCTGAACTGTTTTCTTAATCTTATTAAATTTAAAGCATCAATTTCAAAAGTATTTACAAATTTAAAAGGTTTTTTTGGCCATTCATTCTTTCACTATTGTTTGATCAGAAATTTTGTATCTTCTGCAAGAAAGAAACTTTATCTGTCCTTCAATCTTTTGTCAAGTACATGCGGGAACCTGAAGGTTTGATTAGATGTGAATGTCCAGATGTGTCTGATTTTAAAATTGAATACAAGTTAATTCTGGCCTTCTTGGGGTTTGGATAGACTGTTGTACCACTAATTATGGTTCAGTATCTCTGCCATAAAGGAAGCAGTGATTTCCTTAAGAATGGATATATCTAGCTGGCTCAGTAAGACTTACTCTATTGTCTTCTACCAAGGACCTCACAGCCTGAAACATTTGGGAACAAATAACCCTTCTCTTAATCCCTCTTTGAACCTATTTCACTTTTGTGTTAAAGAGTATTTGTCTCTTTACCATATTGGCTATTGTTACCAAGGACCAGTGGTTAAAAATAACTTACTCAGAGGTCAAGTAATTGTTTTACCCCCATACCAAATCCATAAAAATGTTTTCAGCTTAATATACACGGGTTGTATGACTACATATTTAAAGACATGTTCTAGATTTTGTTCAAAAATAAATAAAATATAACCTGTGCCCTCATGAAGATCACAATCTAGAAGCAAGTGAGAAAAAACACCACAGCAGGTATACAATTAAAGAATAAGAGCTCTGATTTACAGAAGCACTATAAACAAATAATGGAGAGATGTCAGGTAAGGGCACCATCAGGTTCATCGAGAAGGGTTGTGAATTCATCACAGGTGTGATAATATCTTGGTTGGTCTTGGACAAATGATGACTATTACTTGGCCTATATGAGAATATTTAAATAGATTTATTTCTCTGGATGATGAGAAATGTGGAGACAGTCAGTGAACCACATTGAACAATAAAGTCAGGTCCAGTATCTCTTTGACTCAATTGCCCTTTTTATGCTTAAAAAAGAAAGAAAGAAAAAAAAAGAACACTATAACTCCAGATAATACATTCAGATTCAGGAAAGAACTAGATGGTAAGCTCTAGTAAAATCTGACACTGTAGCAGAGAAAGCAATATTTTTCTACTATAAGACAATTTGTATGTCCCACTTGTAAGAATCCTGCCACTTGGCCATCTTCAGCTGAAAGGGGATTTGTGAAGCACCAGTCCAGAATTTCTAGTCTCCAGTTGAAAGACAATAAGGAAAAAGGTTAACATGGTTGGTATGAATTAGCCAATCTATGAGGTCAGTCTCAGTTGAGTAAAGATTTATCACATTGAAAAATAAGAAAATAAAATCGAAGGCCAAGGAAAAAGGGAGATTGAAGACAAAGAGAGATGAAAATATGAGCATAGGAAATTTTATGTTAAAAGAGGTAGGTATGAGAATGGAATGACATGACATCAGCTGTGTTTAGTGGATAAATATTTGCATTAAATATGAATTTAATATGTCAGTTTCTAAAGGAAGTAAGTTTTGTCTTTTTCTTTCCAAAAGGATTAGAAGACTTTAGATTTTCCATTGTTTCCACCACCTCCAATCTACCACTGCAAACATCATGAATGCTATAGACTAATAAAAAATTTTGCATACTTCTTAGGAGTCAGACACTTTGCAAAGCATTGGAGTTATAAAGATGGACTTCATTCTGAAGAAGCCTTGAAAGAAGTAGTAAAACACTAAAACCTAAAGTAATGTTCCAGTTTTTTAGTGGTGTGATAAAGGAACCTAAACCAATGTTCTATTCAGTTCAGTTCAGTTCAGTAGCTCAGTCGTGTCCAGCTCCCTGTGACCCCATGAACCACAGCACGCCAGGCCTCCCTGTCTATCACCAACTCCCGAAGTCCACCCAAACCCATGTCCATTGTGTTGGTGATGCCATCCAACCATCTCATCCTCTGTCATCCCCTTCACCTCCTGCCCTCAATCTTTCCCAGCATCAGGGACTTTTCAAATGAGTCAGCTCTCCACATCAGGTGGCCAAATTATTGGAGTTTCAGCTTCAGCATCAGTCCTTCCCATGAACACCCAGGACTGATCTCCTTTAGGATGGACTGGTTGGATCTCCTTGCTGTCCAAGGGACACTGAAGAGTCTTCTCCAACACCACAGTTCAAAAGCATCAGTTCTTCTGCACTCAGCTTTCTTTATAGTCCAAATCTCACATCCATACAAGACTACTGGAAAAACTGTAGCCTTCACTACTAGATGGACCTTTGTTGGCGAAGTAATGTCTCTGCTTTTTAATATGCTGTCTAGTTTGGTCATAACTTTCCTTGCTCCATAAAGGAGCAAGCGTCTTTTAATTTCATGGCTGCAATCAACATCCACAGTGATTTTGGAGCCCATAAAAATAAAGTTTGTCACTGTTTCCCCATATATTTGCCATGAAGTGATGGGATTAGATGCCATGATCTTAGTTTTCTGAATGTTGAGCTTTAAGCCAACCTTTTTACTCTCCTCTTTCACTTTCATCAAGAGGCTCTTTAGTTCACTTTCTGCCATAAGGGTGGTATCATCTGCATATCTGAGGTTATTGATATTTCTCCCAGCAATCTTGATTCCAGCTCGTGCTTCCTACAGTCCAGAATTTCTCATGATGTACTCTGCATATAAGTTAAATAAGCAGGGTGACAATATACAGCCTTGACATACTCCTTTTCCTATTTGGAACCAGTCTGTTGTTCCATGTCCAGTTCTAACTTTTGCTTCCTGACCTGCATACAGGTTTCCCAAGAGGCAGGTCAGGTGGTCTGGTATTCCCATCTTTTTCAGAATTTTCCACAATTTATTGTGATCCACACAATCAAAGGCTTTGGCATAGTCAATAAAGCAGAAATAGATGTTTTTCTGGAACTCTCTTGCTTTTTTGATGATTCAGCGGATGTTGGCAATTTGATCTCTGGTTCCTCTGCTTTATCTAAATGTAGAGATAATTTTTTAGATATAAGCAAGCCATAATCCATGATAAAAATAATCTACAAGCTGGAATTCATTAATTACTTCTGCTCTCTGAGAAACAATGTTAAGAGTGTAAAAAGACCATCCACAAACTGGGAGAAATTATTTGCAAAAGATGCATCTTATAAAGAACTGTTATCTGAAATAGACAAGTAATCCTGAAACTCAACAAGAAAACAATCTGATGAAAAAAATGGCTCAGAGACCTTAATAGGCACATCAACAAAAAAGACGTATAGATACCAAATAAGGACATAAGAAGATGATCTACATCATAGATCACCAAAGAAATGTAAATTAACATTTTGATTCCATGACACTCCTATTAGAATGCCCCGAATCCAGAATACTGACGACACCAACTGCTGGCCACAATGTGGAACAATGAGAATTCACATTCATTGCTGGAATGCAAAATAGTATAGCCACTCTGGAAGACAGTTTGATGATTTCTTACAAAACTAAACACATTCTTACTATGTGATAGAGCAATCCTACTCAGTATTTACCGAAAGGAGTTGAATAAACATATCCACATAAAAATCACCAGGCAGATATTTGCAAAATCACCAGGCAGATATTTGCAGCAGTTATTTTCATAATTTCCAAAACCTGGAAGATAACCTTCAATAGATGAATGGGTAAATATAATGTGGCAACCCCAAACAATGGAATGTGACACAACACTAAAAAGAAATGAGCTATCAAACCCTGAAAAGACATGGAAGAAACATAAATGTACATTACCCAGCGAAAGAAGCCAGTCTGAAAAGGTTACATACCACATGATTCCAACCATAAGACATTCTGAAAAAGGCAAAACTATGGAGATGGTATGGTAAAAAGTCAGTGGTTTTCTGGGTTTAAGGGTTGATAGGGATGGATAGGCAAAAACAGCAGATTTTTATGGCAGTGAAATTACTCTGTGTGATCCTATAATGGTGGATACATCCCCTTATACATTTGTTTAAACCCATAGAATTTGCAACACCAAGAGTAAACCCTAATGTAAAGTATGGACTTTAAATGATACAAAGTCAACATAGGTTTATTAATTTAACATAATGAATAAGGCTGTGTGTGTGTGTGTGTGTGTGTGTGTGTGTGTGTGTGTGTGTAATATATGGGAAACCTCAGTACCTCTGTACTCATTATTGCTGTGAATCTAAAATTACTCTCAAAGACAAAATCTCTTAAGGAAAAAAAAAGGTAGTGTTTTTCCAATGGAGAATTATGTGCATCTCTTTTTGGTTTCAGTTAGTTGTACTCAATTGCTTTGTGCATAAAAACTTTCTAAAATATAAGTTCTCTGGTAAATGGATAAACTTTCTTTCCATGTTACGTGCTGAAATCCATTCTTGATGTACTATGGTAAATGTAGGACTAGATGACACAGTATTTGCTTCTTTGAGTCATATGGTGCCTTGCTGTTCAGAGATCAAACACAAATAGCAACATGGTGAGTTAAGGCCACTGGAACTGTTTATTTAGTCCTTCATTTCTTGAACATGAGTTTCTATTGATGCTCTTACACTCATATGCTCATCAATGCATGTTATATTCTGACCTTCAGAATAATTTCCTGAAATATTTCTAGGTAAAGGGACTCAATTACAAATTGTACTTTCATTGTTTCTGAATAGTTTCTGTATACTATTTGAGCTAAAATATACTTTCAAAAAGAATCTACACAGAATTCATTTTAAGTTCACACAAAAAAATCAGCATTGCCTGTGGTTTATGACCTTCTACCCTTTACCTATCGATTATGTTTCCTGGTTTATTTTTCTCTCTCAAGTATCTTCCAGCTAAATTCACCTTTTGTCACCCTAAAATTAATTTTTTTTCAATAAGTGACCTTGCTATTATTTCTTGAAGGCATGAAGGTTTTCATCATCTCTGTGGATATTCATATATATGGATATATATGAAAGGCTAGGACTCTCAATTATTTTTATTCCTAACAACTGTCAACATCCTACAGTAGAATTTTTTCTTCATTTCATTAGCAGTAAATACTGTGTGACCCTTTTAGCATCCATAAAAATGTACTTCTTCCTATGTATTTATGCATTTGGCCAAATGCTTTCACATTGCAGTTAAACACAGTACGTTGATTGATTGGATTTAGCAGGAGGAGGAAATTAAATTGTTTTTTAGTTCTGTTGCATATGAATAAAAAAATCATTCTGCAAAATATTCTGTTTGAATCATGTTTTTTGATTGTTGCTGTTTTCAAAGACCACAAAGCAGGCTGACTTTGAGGACTGTGTTCTTAAACACTAAGTAATACTGGTATTTAGATATTAAGTGCACCATTATGTCACCCATTTCTTAAACACATGCTTTCTGTACAGAAATGTATGAACAGGTTCTATCAACGATTTTGGCCATTGACAAAGCAGTGTAACAGGAATAGTTATTTATTTCCTATCTCACATCCCTTTCATTGCATTTACTTTTTTTTTTTTTTTTTTGCATTTACTTTCAAATATGGAAGTGAATTTTTTTAAGAGAAGTTTCTAAAACCTGCAAACATTGAAAATGATATTATTGCATGAAATATTTCTGTGAACATTTGTCTCAATTATTATATAAAGATGTATAAAGGCTTTATGCAGTCATATTTCTAAAAAAGAAAATTGTTTAGATAATTTTCATACTGTAGATCTTATTTCCAGGTTTTTGTTTTAATTCTTTAACAGTTTTATTGCAATAGGAATCACATACCATGCTATCTACTTATTTAACATATATAAGTCAACATTTTTACTATATTCACAGAGTTGTAAAACCATTACGATAATCTAATTTTAGGATATTTTATTCCCTTCAAGAAACTAAATACCAATTAGCAGTTACTTCCAATCCCCTCTCTCCTCAGCTCCTGGCAACCCATTAATCTACCTTATCCTTATGTATATCTTTTCCTATTCTGGACATTACATATAAAGGAAATCATATAATAGGTGGTGGTGTGTGACTAGTTCCTTTCACTTAGTAATATCTTCAGAGTTCATCCATGTTGTAGCTAATGTAGTTCATCCATGTATCACTAATTTCTTCAATAATTACTAACATCCCATTGTATGGATGTATCATATTTACCAACACATTATTTGATGGACATTTGGGTTGTTTCCATATTTTGTTTATTATAAAAAATGCTATTATGAACATTTGCATGCAACTGTTGTGTGTGTGTATGTGTTGGGGGGGGGGGGTGGGAGGGCATTGCCTATGGTGTTTCTTATTCTCAGGAATATACCAAAGAGTAGAAGTTTCTTAGTCATGTAAAGACTTGATGCTTAGCTTTTCACAACTCCACAGTGGTTGCACCATTTTATATTATCAACACAGTATATTAGGAACTTAAGCTTTCCACATGCTCATAAACATTTGTTTTTGTCCATCTTTTTGAATGTAGTTATTCAAATGTAGTTATTGCAGTTTTGGCTTTCATTTTCCTAAGGACAAATGATGTTGAGCAATTTTCATGAGCATATTGTACATTTTATCAAGAAAAACACCTATTCCTACCATTTCCCTATTTTTATGTTTTTTAGTTGTTGATTTACAAGTTTTTAAATTTAGTCTTCATATAGATCCTTATCAGTTATTTTATTTGAAAATATTTTCTCCCATTTATGTGTTGTCTTTGCTTTCCCTACACTTTGATGTACAAAAGTATTTGATTTTTATGATAACAAATTTATTTAATTTTTCCTCACTGTACTTTTGGTGTGACATGTCAGAAAGCATTACTGAATCCAAGGTCACAAAGACTTATCCCTATGAATCATTCTTTGATATTTATAGATTGATATCTTACATTTAAGTTTTTTACCTACTTAGAATTAATTTTTGTTTCTGATCGGAAGGGGTCCAGTTTCATTGTACCACAAGTGAACATTCAATTGTCACAGCATCGTTTGTTGAAGAGACTGTTCTCTCCCTATTAAATTATCTTGGCACCCTTATCAAAAGTCAACTAACTGACTACAAATATATAGATTTATTTACTGGAATTGTAATTCTATCTCATTGATCAGGATGTCCATCCTGGTGCTGTTTAGATTATTGTGGCTTTGTAGTAACTGAATTTGAAACTGAGAATTATGAGTCAGACAACTTTGCTCCTCTTTACAAAACTTGTTTTGGCTATTCTGACTTCCTTGTATTCCCAAACAACTCTAAGCATCTGCTATTCCAAATCTGGAAAAATAGTCTTTGGAATTTTTAATAAGGATTATACCAAATTTGTAGATCAATTTAAAGAATGTTGTCATCTTAATATTCAGTTTTGTGCATGGAATTGCTTTCGTTTATTTATTTTAATATTTTATAGTTTATATTGGAAAAAGTCTTGCATTCCTTTTGCTATATTAAGTCTTATGCATTTTGTTATTTTTATGCTATTGTCAATAAAATTGTGTTCAATATCAGATGGTTTAGGGCAAAAGAGTAGAAATGCACATTTTTTTAATTGATCATCTGCTTATTGTCACTTCCATCTGAATAAATAATAAGCTTATCATGACAGAAATATTACAGAACTTAATTATCATCTACCTCATCTCAACAAAATATGCCTTTCTTGCATTTCATCCATGGTAGTAAATGATATACTCACAAGACAGTTTTTAAGTCCCAAACCACAAAACCATGCTAGATTTCCTTCTTTCCCTCCTTCCACATCAATCGTTCCTTCATTAAAAAGTCATCTTCATTCTACCTTGAAAAGTTATCTCAAATGTATATATGTGTATAAAGAATATTTAACTCAAACATATATATTCATATATATATATATATATTTTTTTTTTTATCAAATATGTGCAGTTATACTACAATCAACCGTAGCCCAGGACTTCAACATTTTTGCCAGAATACCATAAAATCTACAACATCCTGGTTGGTCACTCAGGCCACTCTTGTCTCTTGTAATATATTCATCTATTATTATCTTGAATGGTCTCTTATGATCTCAAGTTCTACTGAGCTAACCAAGAGGCCTTTTGTTTTTTGGTTGTTGTTGTTGTTGTTGTTGTTGTTTTCAGTTTTTTTATTAGTTGGAGGCTAATTACTTCACAACACTGCAGTGGGTTTTGTCATACATTGACATGAATCAGCCATAGAGTTACACGTATTCCCAACCCCGATCCCCCCTCCCATCTCCCTCCACCTGGGCTGGTGATCTCTTTCACTATAGATAATGTACATGCTGTTCTTTCAAAACATGTACTTCACCTTCTCCCACAGAGTTCAAAAGTCTGTTCTGTACTTCTGTGTCTCTTATTCTGTTTTGCATATAGGGTTATCGTTACCATCTTTCTAAATTCCATATTTATGTGTCAGTATGCTGTAATGTTCTTTACTTTCTGGCTTACTTCACTCTGTATAATGGGCTCCAGTTTCATCCATCTCATTACAACTGATTCAAATGAATTCTTTTTAACAGCTGAGTAATATTCCATGGTGTATATGTACCACAGCTTCTTTATCCATGCGTCTGCTGATGGGCATCTAGGTTGCTTCCATGTCCTGGCTATTATAAACAGTGCTGTGATGAACATTGGGGTGCACATGTCTCTTTCAGATCTGGTTTCCTCAGTGTATATGCCCAGAAGTGGGATTGCTGGGTCATATGGCAGTTCTATTTCCAGTTTTTTAAGAAATCTCCACACTGTTTTCCATAGTGGCTGTACTAGTTTGCATTCCCACCAACAGTGTAAGAGGGTTCCCTTTTCTCCACACCCTCTCCAGCATTTATTGCTTGTAGACTTTTGGATAGGAGTCATCCTGACTGGCGTGTAATGGTACCTCATTGTGGTTTTGATTTGCATTTCTCTAATAATGAGTGATGTTGAGCATCTTTTCATGTGTTTGTTAGCCATCTGTATGTCTTCTTTGGAGAAATGTCTGTTTAGTTCTTTGGCCCATTTTTTGATTGGGTCATTTATTTTTCTGGAATTGAGCTTCAGGAGTTGCTTGTATATTTTTGAGATTAATCCTTTGTCTGTTGCTTCATTTGCTATTATTTTCCCCCAATCTGAGGGCTGTCTTTTCACCTTACTTATAGTTTCCTTTGTTGTGCAAAAACTTTTAAGTTTCATTAGGTCCCATTTGTTTAGTTTTGCTTTTATTTCCAATATTCTGGGAGGTGGGTCATAGAGGATCCTGCTGTGATTTATGTCGGAGAGTGTTTTGCCTATGTTCTCCTCTAGGAGTTTTATACTTTCTGGTCTTACATTTAGATCTTTAATCCATCTTGAGTTTATTTTTGTGTATGGTGTTAGAAAGTGTTCTAGTTTCATTCTTTTACAAGTGGTTGACCAGTTTTCCCAGCACCACTTGTTAGAGAGGTTGTCTTTTTCCATTGTATATTCTTTCCTCCTTTGTCAAAGATAAGGTGTCCATAGGTTCGTGGATTTATCTCTGGGCTTTCTATTCTGTTCCATTGATCTATATTTCTGTCTTTGTGCCAGTACCATACTGGCTTGATGACTGTGACTTTGTAGTAGAGTCTGAAGTCAAGCAGGTTGATTCCTCCAGCTGCATTCTTCTTTCTCAAGATTACTTTGGCTATTCGAGGTTTTTTGTATTTCCATACAAATTGTGAAATTATTTGTTCTAGTTCTCTGAAAAATACCGTTGGTAGCTTCATAGGGATTGCATTGAATCTATAGATTGCTTTGGGTAGAATAGCCATTTTGACAATATTGATTCTTCCAATCCATGAACACGGTATGTTTCTCCATCTGTTTGTGTTGCCTTTGTTTTCTTTCATCAGTGTTTTATAGTTTTCTATGTATAGGTCTTTTGTTTCTTTAGGTAGATATACTCCTAAGTATTTTATTCTTTTTGTTGCAATGGTGAATGGTATTGTTTCCTTAATTTCTCTTTCTGTTTTTTCATTGTTAGCATATAGGAATGCAAGGGATTTCTGTGTGTTAATTTTATATCCTGCAACTTTACTATATCCATTGATTAGCTCTAGTAATTTTCTGGTATAGTCTTTAGGGTTTTCTATGTAGAGGATCATGTCATCTGCAAACAGCGAGAGTTTCACTTCTTCTTTTCCTATCTGGATTCCTTTTATGTCTTTTTCTGCTCTGATTGCTGTGGCCAAAACTTCCAACACTATGTTGAATAGTAGTGGTGAGAGTGGGCACCCTTGTCTTGTTCCTGATTTCAGGGAAATGCTTTCAATTTTTCACCATTGAGGGTGATGCTTGCTGTGGGTTTGTCATATATAGCTTGTATTATGTTGAGGTATGTTCCTTCTATTCCTGCTTTCTGGAGAGATTTAATCATAAATGAGTGTTGAATTTTGTCAAAGGCTTTCTCTGCATCTATTGAGATAATCATATGATTTTTATCTTTCAATTTGTTAATGTGGTGTATTACACTGATTGATTTGTGGATATTAAAGAATCTTTGCATTCCTGGGATAAAGCCCACTTGGTCATGATGTATGATCTTTTTAATATGTTGTTGGATTTTGTTTGCTAGAATTTTGTTAAGGAATTTTGCATCTATGTTCATCAGTGATATTGGCCTGTAGTTTTATTTTTTTGTGGCATCTTTGTCTGGTTTTGGAATTAGGGTGATGGTGACCTCATAGAATGAGTTTGGAAGTTTACCTTCTTCTGTAATTTTCTGGAAGAGTTTGAGTAAGATAGGTGTCAGCTCTTCTCTAAATTTTTGGTAGAATTCAGCTGTGAAGCCATCTGGTGCTGGGCTTTTGTTTGCTAGAAGATTTTTGATTACAGTTTCGATTTCCTTGCTTGTGATGGGTCTGTTAAGATCTTCTATTTCTTCCTGGTTCAGTTTTGGAAAGTTATACTTTTCTAAGAATTTGTCCATTTCATCCAAATTGTCCATTTTATTGGCATAGAGCTGCTGGTAGTAGTCTCTTATGATCCTTTGTATTTCAGTGTTGTCTGTTGTGATCTCACTTTTTTCATTTCTAATTTTGTTAATTTGATTCTTCTCTCTTTGTTTCTTAATGAGTCTTGCTAATGGTTTGTCAATTTTGTTTATTTTTTCAAAAAGCAGCTGTTAGCTTTGTTGATTTTTGCTATGGTCTCCTTAGCTTCTTTTGCATTTATTTCTACCCTAATTTTTAAGATTTCTTTCCTTCTGCTAACCTGGGGTTCTTCATTTCTTCCTTCTCTAATTGCTTTAGGTGTAGATTTAGGTTATTTATTTGCTTTTTTTCTTGTTTCTTGATGTAAGCCTGTAATGCTATGAACCTTTCCCTTAGCACTGCTTTTACAGTGTCCCATAGGTTTTGCATTGTTGTGTTTTCATTTTCATTCATTTCTATACATATTTGATTTCTTTTTTGATTTCTTCTATGATTTGTTGGATATCCCGAAGCGTGTTATTTAGCCTCCATATGTTTGAATTTTTAACAATTTTTTTCCTGTGATTGAGATCTAATCTTCCTGCACTGTGGTCAGAAAAGATGACTGGAATGATTTCAATTTTTTTTTAATTTTCCATGACCGGATTTATGGCCCAGGATGTGATCTATTCTGGAGAAGGTTCCGTGTGCACTTAAGAAAAAGGTGAAGCTGATTGTTTTGGGGTGAAATGTCCTATAGATATCAATTAGGTCTAGCTGGTCCATTGTGTCATTTAGGCTTTGTGTTTCCTTGTTAATTTTCTGTTTAGTTGATCTATCCATAGTTGTGAGTGGGGTATTAAAGTCTCCCACTATTATTGTGTTACCTCTTTCATACTCATATTGTGTTTCCTCTTTCATACTCGTGTTTCATACTCATATTGTGTTTCCTCTTTCATACTCGTTAGCGTTTGCCTTACATATTGCGGTGCTCCTATGTTGGGTGCATATATATTTATAATTGTTATATCTTCCTGGATTGATCCTTTGATCATTATGTAGTGTCCTTCTTTGTCTCTTTTCACATCCTTTATTTGAAAGTCTATTCTATCTGATATGAGTATTGTGACTCCTGCTTTCTTTTGGTCTCCGTTTGCGTGAAATATTTTTTTCCAGCCCTTCACTTTTAGTCTGAATGTGTCTCTTGTTTTGAGGTGGGTCTCTTATAGACAGCATATATAGGGGTCTTGTTTTTGTATCCATTCAGCCAATCTTTGTCTTTTAGTTGGGGCATTCAACCCATTTACATTTAAGGTAATTATTGATAGGTGTGGTCCCGTTGCCATTTACTTTGTTGTTTTGGGTTCACGTTTATACAACCTTTCAGCATTTCCTGTCTAGAGAAAATCCTTTAGCATTTGTTGAAGAACTGGTTTGGTGGTGCTGAATTCTCTCAGCTTTTGCTTGTCTGTAAAGCTTTTGAATTCTCCTTCATATCTGAATGAGATCCTTGCTGGGTACAGTAATCTAGGTTGTAGGCTATTCTCTTTCATTACTTTCAGTATGTCCTGCAATTTCCTTCTGGCCTGGAGGGTTTCTATGGATAGATCAGCTGTTATCCTAATAGGAATCCCTTTGTGTGTTATTTATTGTTTCTCCCTTGCTGCTATTAGTATTTGTTCTTTGTGTTTGATCTTTGTTAACTTGATTAATATGTGTCTTGGGTTGTTTTGCCTTGGGTTTATCCTGTTTGGGGCTCTCTGGGTTTCTTGGACTTGGGTGGCTATTTCCTTCCCCATTTTAGGGAAGTTTTCAGCTATTATCTCCTCGAGTATTTTCTCATGGCCTTTCTTTTTGTCTTCTTCTTCTGGGACTCCTATGATTCGAATGTTGGGGCGTTTCACATTGTCCCAGAGGTCCCTGAGGTTGTCCTCATTTCTTTTGATCTTTTTTTCCTTTTTTCTTTTTTCCTCTCTGCTTCATTTATTTCCACCATTTTATCTTCTACTTCACTTATCCTATCTTCTGTCTCCGTTATTCTACTCTTGGTTCCCTCCAGAGTGTTTTTGATCTCATTCATTGCATTATTCATTTTTAATTGACTCTTTTTTATTTCTTCTAGGTCTTTATTAAACATTTCTTGCATCTTTTCAATCTTTGTCTCCAGGCTATTTATCTGTAACTCCATTTTGCTTTCAAGATTTTGGATCATTTTTATTATCATTATTCTAAATTCTTTTTCAGGTAGATTCCCTATCTCCTCCTCTTTTGTTTGACTTGGTGGACTTTTTTCATGTTCCTTTACCTGTTGGGTATTCCTCTGCCTTTTCATCTTGTTTAGATTGCTGTGTCTGGAGTGGGCTTTCTGTATTCTGGAGGTCTGTGGTTCCTTTTTATTGTGGAGGTTTTACCCAGTGGGTGGGGTTAGACGATTGGTTTGTCAAAGTTTCCTGGTTAGCGAAGCTTGCGTTGGTGTTCTGGTGTGTGGATCTTGATTTCTTTTCTTTGCAGACCAATGGAGTGCCCAGTAATGAGTTTTGAGATGGGTCTATGTGTTAGGTGTGACCTTGGACAGTCTGTATGTTGACGTTCAGGGCTATGTTCCTGCGTTGCTGGAGAATTTGCGTGGTATGTCGTGCTCTAAAATTTATTGGCTCTTGGGTGGTGGTTGGTTTCAGTGAAGGTATGGAGGCTTTTGGACCGTCACTTATTACTTAAAGATCCATGTAGTCAGGAGTTTTCTGGTGTTCTCAGGTTTTGGGCTTAAGTCTCCTGCCTTTGGATTTCAGTTTTATTCTTCCTGTAGTCTCAGGAATTCTCCAACTATACAGCACTGATAATAAAACTTCTAGGTTAATGGTGACAAGATTCTCCCCCATTAGGGACTCCCAGAGAGGTTCACAGAGTTACATGAAGAAGAGGAGAGGGAGGAGAGAGATAGAGATGAGCAGGAGGAGAAAAAATGGGACTGAAGAGGAGAGAGACAGATCTACGTAGTTGTCTGTTCCCAGAGTGTTCTCTGTAGCCCAGACACCCACAAAGATTCACAGAATTGGATTGGGAAGAGAAGGGGAAAGGAGGAAATAGAGGTGTTCTCAGGTAGAAAACAGAGAGTCAAGATTGGGAGAGAATAATCCCAAGAGCCCTTTTGAAGTGTCTTTTGAAACATAAACTAAACCAATCCACATCCCTACTTAAAACCACTCAAGGTTTTTATGCTGCACTTAGAGTAAAATTAGTGTTACACATATACACCTCTTTGTCTTTATGGCTTCCTGTGTTCCTGTCACACCAATTTTCTTATTCTTCCTTGAGTGTGTTCATGTGTGTTATTTGTGCATGCTACTCCCTCATCCTGGTGCTCTGATCCCGTGTCTAGCAGGATAGGATCTTTCTTGTCACAAATCAGCAGGTCACAAATCAGCTGTACTCCCTCAGGAACTTCTTTCCTGATCATAATGCCTAAGAGTCTAACCCTCATCACTCACTATTTCATCAGATGGTTTTATGTTATTTATAGCATCTTTTGATTACTAAAATAACTCTTATTTTTTAATGTACCTAATTATATAGTTTGTCTTCCCCCTGTGTTATGCTTGGCTCAGGAACCTTGACTTTCTCACTCAGGACACTATTACCTCTACCTGAAACCTGAGTGAATGAAGTCAGCATGACCACAGCATATTTGACATTTAGAAATCACCATAACCACTTGTCAGTATAAAACTTTTCTGCAGGTTGAATTATAATTGGTATGGAGTTCAAGAGAGATGCTTGTCACTTTTAAATATTGACTTAGAGATGAACTTTTCTATTTTCTCAAGAACTGTTTTCTGTTTAAGTCTAGATCTTGTGTGTCAACAATAGAACAGAAGATGAATGTATGCTGATGCCTGAAGTGTCCTAGAGTATTGCTTCAAAAGGCAGAGGATTAAACTCAACAGTTATGGAAATATTTGGGGAACCACATTTTTCTTTTAATTTTGAAAGTTCTTTAAATAGCCTGTATTTTTAGCTGCCCATTATTCATTGAATTGATTCACAATAATCCGGTTAAATATGGAAGCAAACTTTTCTAATCAAGTGAAAATAATAAATGAAATATTTACTTTGTCACTCACAAATTAATTTCCAGAAAGTTTAAGGGCTTAAATGCAGAAAACTAAGCTTTACTGTTTTAAACATATAACAGGATAGCTTTTATGAAACGCACATGCAAAACAACCCATAATTCACAAGAAAGGTCGATCTGACTTCATTAAAATTTAAAAAAAAAAAACCTTACATATGAGAAGAGACCTGATAAAAAGTAAATCATAGAAGCTTGGTAGAAGACATTTTGAACAAGTTTTGCATTCATAATATATTAAAAAACTGCTAAAAATAGTAACATATCTACCCCCTCCCACTCCCACCACACACACACACACACACACACACACACACATACACACAACGGGCCAAAGGATATTCATTGAAAAATTAAGAAATCCAAAGAGCAAGCAATCAGCTTAGCAAAAGTCCAGTATCATTTGTAAGTAGGAAAATAAAAATATTTTTAAAATTGAGATACCATTTCACACCGAATGTGGAAATAGAAACAGCCATATACTCACAGTGAATTATGTAATGGTATAATCATTTTGGATAGCAATTTGTTAGTAGCCAATAGAGATGAATATGTACTTTTCCAACAGCTCAGCAGGACCATTTCTAGGAATATTTGCTAAATGAAGTCTCAAACAATATACAAGAAAACCTGCCCAGAGATGTTAATTGCATTGTTTACAATGAAAACAAATTAGAAACCACATAAGTATCCATCAAAAGAAAATAAATAGATGTTTAGGTCTTAAACAAAATGGTCTTACATGTAAAATGAGTGAACTAGAAGAATAGACATTTAGATAAAAATTTTTAGGAACATAATGTTTAGCGACTAAACATTGCATATAGACATAAATGTGTGTGTGCGCTCATTTGCTCTGTTGTCTTGATTCTGCAACCCCATGAACTGTAGCCTGCTAGGCTCTTCTGTCCAAGGAATTTTTCAGGCAAGAATACTGGAGTTGGTTGCCATTTCCAATCCATTATTTATGTAACAGTTAACAGTGACTTAAATTTTAAACCAATCTACATATTGATTAGAGATACATATGTCTAGTTAAATATGAAAACACACATAGGAAGAATTCACACTTAGCTCAAGGTAGTGCCTAACCTTGGGGAGTTTGGGTGATATGGAAAGAGTACTACTATAGCGTCATTGTTTCTAAAAATATCTGAATCATGTATGATAAATATTAATATTATATTTGTGTAGGAATATATAGGAATTAAGTTACTGTTTTTATTTTTTTCTATGTTTTAAACAGTGATTGTGTTAGTTTCCTATGGCTGGTATAACAAATTATCAAAAAATGGTAGTTTAAAATTACAGATATTTATTTCTTTGTATTCTGGAGGCCAGAAGTCCAAAATCAGTTTTGTTAGGCCAAAATCTAGGTGTGGACATGACCACTCTTCCTCTGGAGGTTCTAGGAGAGAATCCATTCCTCTCTTCCTCAGGTTATGTTGGGTACTGGCATTCCTTGGCTTGAAGCCCTATCAATTTGTTCCCTGCCTCTGTTTTCTTTTTTTTTTTTTTTTATTTATTTATTTTTTTTTTTAATTAGTTGGAGGCTAATTACTTCACAACACTGCAGTGGGTTTTGTCAAACATTGACATGAATCAGCCATGATTTACATGTATTCCCCATCCTGATCCCCCCTCCCACCTCCCTCTCCACCCGATTCCTCTGGGTCTTCCCGGTGCACCAGGTCCGAGCACTTGTCTCATGCATCCCACCTGGGCTGGTGATCTGTTTCACCATAGATAATATACATGCTGTTCTCTCGAAACATCCCACCCTCGCCTTCTCCCACAGAGTCCAAAAGTCTGTTCTTTACATCTGTGTCTCTTTTTCTGTTTTGCATATAGGGTTATCGTTACCATCTTTCTAAATTCCATATTTATGTGTCAGTATGCTGTAATGTTCTTTAACTTTCTGGCTTACTTCACTCTGTATAATGGGCTCCAGTTTCATCCATCTCATTACAACTGATTCAAATGAATTCTTTTTAATGGCTGAGTAATATTCCATGGTGTATATGTATTCACAGCTTCCTTATCCATTCATCTGCTGATGGGCATCTAGGTTGCTTCCATGTCCTGGCTATTATAAACAGTGCTGTGATGAACATTGGGGTGCACGTGTCTCTTTCAGATCTGGTTTCCTCAGTGTATATGCCCAGAAGTGGGATTGCTGGGTCATATGGCAGTTCTATTTCCAGTTTTTTAAGAAATCTCCACACTGTTTTCCATAGTGGCTGTACTAGTTTGCATTCCCACCAACAGTGTAAGAGGGTTCCATTTTCTCGACACCCTCTCCAGCATTTATTGCTTGTAGACTTTTGGGTAGGAGCCATCCTGACTGGCGTGTAATGGTACCTCATTGTGGTTTTGATTTGCATTTCTCTGATAATGAGTGATGTTGAGCATCTTTTCATGTGTTTGTTAGCCATCTGTATGTCTTCTTTGGAGAAATGTCTGTTTAGTTCTTTGGCCCATTTTTTGATTGGGTCATTTATTTTTCTGGAATTGAACTTCAGGAGTTTCTTGTATATTTTTGAGATTAATCCTTTCACAATTTGTATGGAAATACAAAAAACCTCGAATAGCCAAAGTAATCTTGAGAAAGAAGAATGGAACTGGAGGAATCAACCTGCCTAACTTCAGACTCTACTACAAAGCCACAGTCATCAAGCCAGTATGGTACTGGCACAAAGACAGAAATATAGAGCAATGGAACAGAATAGAAAGCCCAGAGATAAATCCACGAACCTATGGACACCTTATCTTTGACAAAGGAGGAAAGGATATACAACGGAAAAAAAGACAACCTCTTTAACAAGTGGTGCTGGGAAAACTGGTTAACCACTTGTAAAAGAATGAAACTAGAACACTTTCTAACACCATACACAAAAATAAACTCAAGATGGATTAAAGATCTAAATGTAAGACCAGAAAGTATAAAACTCCTAGAGGAGAACATAGGCAAAACACTCTCCGACATAAATCACAGCAGGATCCTCTATGACCCACCTCCCAGAATATTGGAAATAAAAGCAAAACTAAACAAATGGGACCTAATGAAACTTAAAAGTTTTTGCACAACAAAGGAAACTATAAGTAAGGTGAAAAGACAGCCCTCAGATTGGGAGAAAATAACTGCCTCTGTTTTCATATCACCTTCTCCTCTGTGTCTGATCTCTCTCTGCCTCTCCAATTAGAACTCTTGTGGTGGCAGTTAAGGCACATGTGGCTAATCTAAGCTCACTTAGCACAAATTTTATCATGTAAGGTAACATGCACAGTTTTCAGGAGTTAGAATCTAAAATGTTTGAGGCCACCATTTAGTTCACTACATTTTATAACAAATAAAAGGAAATAAATCAAACCAAAGAATAGTGTTTTCTTTTTTCCTTCCTTTTCTTTTTCCAACAGATATTTGTAGAGGACCTATTATATACGAAGTACTCTTTAAGAAGTTGATGATACAATAATTAATAAGATAAAAGCTAGGTACCAGACTGAGGAACTTTACATTTTAGTGTCAGAAAGACACAGTAGGTAATTATGTAAATGAAACCATTATAAAACATGATAAATACGATGAAAAATACTAATGTGTGATCAAAATTACAAAACAACTACTTTATTTTCCCAGGGAAAGTCTTTCTGATTGCATGTCATTTAAGTTATTACTAAGGCTGAGAAGAGCTGGTGATACAAAGAACCAAAGAACTGAGGAAGCAGTAAGTTCTATCTACCAATTACGAGTTTAATGACCTTGCTAAGTGACTTAATTTTCCTAAGCCTTATTTTCCCCTCCAGTAAATAAGGATAATATCACCTCTTTTTTTTTTTCTTTTTGTGGGACAAGCATAAGATGTCACAGTAATTAAGCCTCAATACAGAATAATTACTGATATACAGAAATAATAGGACACTGTCCTATTATTGTTTGAAAGCTTTCATCACACCTGCCATATTAATTCCCTTATTTTCAAAATTGTCATCATTAATGCCATTTCTTTAAACTCTCTAGCATGGTATTAATTTTATATTGAGATATTATGATACCTAAATGTGATCACATTAAGCCAGATTGCCCACCTTTCTTAGTAAAGGGACAAGCAATTTTCAGCCACTTCTCAGCTTTGGGGTTCCCCAGGGGGCACAGTGGTAAAGAATATGGCTGCCAATGCAGGAGAGGCAAGAGATACAGGTTCAATCCCTGGATTGGGAAGATCCCAGGAAATGGCAACCCACCTTAGTATTCTTGTTTGGAAAATTCCATAGACAGAGGAGCCTGGTGGGCTACAGTCCATGGGGTAACAAAGAGTCAGACACCACTGAGCTCGTGCACGCACGCGCGCGCACACACACACACACACACACACACACACACACACACACAGAGGTTTAAAGCATAACTCACCCTACTCTTTGGTGTGAAGCAAAGCTGTGAAGTAGGTAAAAAGGATGCTATATCTATGAGACAATTTCAAGAACACCGCAAATGGAAATCACTAGCATCCACTGTCTTCTATATGCTAGGACTCTGCCATACACTCTTTACAGTTTTCTTCTAATCCACAAAACAACCTTTCAGTTAGATATTATGTTCTCCCTATTAAAAGAGAAACTAAAGTTCCATAAAAAATAAGCAGCTTTTTTCAAATTTACAAAGCAAATAAATGCTGGAGCCCAAGATTAAAATTAGATTTGCCTGACGAAGCACTTCTCTCTCCCCACATTTACATTTATTCGTGTGTTTTTTTAACAGCTCTTTTTTTGTTTGTTTTTAAGATATCATTCCACTGGGTCTGAAATTTCAAACACTGAATTTGCTCTTTTGAAAAAGATAATAAAGCAAGGAATTATATTGAGAAAAAAAATGTTGAAAGTACATGTTATTTTAAAATATATTACTTTGTTTCAAAAAGAGGGGTAGTAATTGCTTTGTAGAAAGCCTTTCTTTATATAATGTAATAACTTTAAAATCTATCCTACTATTTGTCAAAATAGCTATTTATATTACTTACCTAAAATTGTATACAAGACTTTCATAGAGGATATCCCATTAATTGTTATTGTTATTAACCAAAATAAGATCTAACCATGTGAAAATGTCCATCGCTCAATCATGTCCCATGCTTTGTGACCCCCAAGACTGTAATTCACCAGGCTCTTCTGTCCATGGACTTCTCCAGGCAAGAACACTGGCGTCAGTTGCCATTCCCTTCTCCAGGGCATCTTTCTGAGCCAGGGATCAAACTCAGGTCTCCTGCATTGTAGGCAGATTCTTTACCATCTGAGCCACCAGGGAAGCCTATATTTAACTGTATATTTCTACCAAATTTATTGCACTTTAGATAAACAGTGAAAAAACAAAGTAGAAAAAAACAAAGTAGACAACTCTGAGTGGGGACTGTCTCCTGTTAAAGAATTCATGTCTACCAGAGGTTGGGCAATTTAAATTCATAAACCACATTCCTGAGCAAATTTAAAATCATTATGCCATTTTTATATGTATGGCATTTATAATAGGTATCTAATAATTATAATTTGAGAAAAACAAGTTTTCATAAAGGAATACTATAACAATTCAGCTTTTATGATGCATCTAGCTCTAACAAAGTATCACATTTTTGACAATAAAAATGCTTTTAAATCTCTCAGGAGAGTTGGGATTCAAAGTCAATAATGAAAGCAATACTGAAAATAAAATTCTTACTTAACTACATTCAAATTTGAAGTATACAATTCAGCAGGTGGTAGATTTGGGCTTGCTATTTATTTATTTTTTTTATATCTCAACCTTATTCCTAAAAACTACAAAGAAAGAAGTTGAATTTCCACTTGGCAGCATTCACCTACACTACAATATGCTTTTTCTTATTTTCTATCACTTAGTAGCAAAGAGAAATTTATAAGCTATTTTTTAAAACAAGTACAAGAGAACTAAAATTTCAAAAATTAAAAGGATATTGAAATAAATTGTTTATATAGAAAGTATGTACAAAACCAATATGATTGGGTACCTTCCACTTGTTTTATTTGTACTTATCCATTTATAGCAAGTTTTGAGAAATGAATATTACTCACAATAACATCATACATATTCATAAAGTAATATTAAAGGATTATTTTCATGGTGTCATTATTTACCATTTATGCAGCAAGGCTTAATGGCTTCTGTATCTATAAATAATCTGAAAATTGCAGGCTTTGGTGAATAAATTAAATCACTTATAAAGAAGAACTGGAAAAGAATACAGAATACTAAATATCACATATATATTCTTTTATAGTTATTATAATTTATACTGAGAGATGGAATGCAATTCTGTATATTAATTCTCTATCTGATTGTTTTTCATCTTTCTTAAATGGTAATGAGTGTGTCAGAATATGTGTGTGTGATGGAGAGCAGTATGTGAATTCATTTCCGTTAAACAACAAAATTAATTTTTGAAAAATTTCAAAAGATTTATACTGACTAGCCTTCTCAATGCCTGTCAAAATAGCTGGCATCTAAAATAGACATTGTATTTGCTCATTCAAAAAAAAAAAAATACAGGTAAGTTGAGTAGAACAAACATTTTCATTAAAAACAAACAGAAATTATAAACATATCTTTTGAATGTAGTGTAAAATTGTGAAGTGTTTTAGTTGGAAGGATTTTCTCTGAATGTCTCCAAGGCTAACAAAATTGAAGTATGTGATATATGTGATATAAAGAAATGAGTGATATATCCTTGGTAACTTATAATTTGCTTATTAACCTAATTATTGTTAATATATAATTATTATGCATAGTAATATTATACATACTACATTATCAATATAATAATATATTAATATATAAATGCTATAATGCATTATAATATAATAATATATATTTATATAACATAATTCTATACAGCGCAATCTTCTCCTTCTAATGGGTCAACATATTTTAAGCTTCAATTTCCTCACTGATTTATTAAGATAACTGTCTGCTATCTTTTTAACTCACTTCCTCTCTTGTCCCCACTCCAACTGATCAGAACCTCCAGTTTTTATTCTACTAGCCTTCTACTTTCCTTTACCAGGCTTTACATTTCAAGTCACCCCTTCACATCAAAATCACCCCTTTTACATTACCACGCAGTACCCTTATCTGGTAAAACTTCAATGTTTGCCAAATCAAACTGTTTCTCTAAACTATATGTCCATTCAAGAGCCAATGGCTGGAGAGTAATAGATCCCCATGCTGAGTCTTCATCACTTTCAATTCTGGATCATCAACTTCAAATGAAATATTGATGCCAGTCGCTAAGCAGGAGAGAATTCACCTGCAATGCAGGAGATGCAGGTTCAATCCCTAGGTTGGGAAGATACCCTGGAGGAAGAAATGACAACCCACTCCAATATTCTTGCCTGGAGAATCCCATGGAAGGAGGAGCCTGGCGGGCTACAGTCCACGGGATCACAGAGTCAGTCACAACCGAGCACATACACACAATCAAACAGTAACACTAGTCACTCTTCCTGATGATTATTTTATAGCTTCTCTTTCGCCTCAAACACACATATTCTTCTCCTGCCCCACTCTTGATGATGATGATCCTATTAAATATTCAGAAAATGGAGGGGAAGCAGAATCAAAACAGGACTTCCACTGACTCTGACAACCACAGCCACCCATCTGTGCTGGGACCACATGCTCAGCCTTTTAGGCAGTACTGTGGCTTAAACTGCAAGCCCACTAGGTCAGTTCTCCTTTTCTAAAAAAGGTCTGGGGTTTTTGTTTTTTCACTTTTTATTTTTCCTCTAATTTCTGCCCTAAATATAACTGGGATTTTTGAGAAGAGGAAAAGGAAGATAAGAAATTTCTTATCTCACACTCTTATACTAATATATGCTACTATGGTATAGCATAGTACTGTACTCATATTATATTCTGACTTCTAACTCTCTGGCCCTTGCAGATATTAAAACTGCTTCTATCCTGGACAACTTTCAAGGTTCTCCAGAAGTTCCCTGCTGGGCCCTCCTAACCAAAGATCCCTTGATGTATCTGAGACCTCTTCTTCAGCTAGGCACCTTGATCTCAGCTCACTCCCAGACATTAACTGCAGTTTCCTCACCTCCCAGGTGGTCTCTGAGAGGACATAACAGGTCTCTGTGCAAGATGTCTTCCACTTTGCCTACTTCTGATCTACAGAAAACGGTCCTCTATGCCCTGTGGTCAGTGAGTGTTCAACGCCTACCGTGGCCCTCTCGGGACGACTTCGGCTCTGCCGCCACCACGCTCACTGCCGGGTGTCAGCCCTGGGTCCTCCAACGCAGGACATGCACAGCAGGCTTCAGGGATGCTTCAGGTTTCAGCGGCTCTTCAGGAATGTCCCACCTCTCTCCCATTTATCCTCACAGTGTGGGGCTCTGCTATTCTGGTTCCTATGCTGTGCGGTAAACCACTTTAAACTCACTGGAAAGTAATTCACGTTACAGCGCTAGCACACTTGGTGGGTCAGGAATTATAGTTGGGTTGACTCGGAAGTCATGCTGTCTGAAAGCCCATCCTGGGAACTCTTGAAGGTGGGAGACAACTTGGCCACTGGGATATGGAATCATCTGGAGATGTTTTCAGTCAGTGGATAGCAATTGATTCTAGCTATCAACTATGACCTCTACAGAAGTTTTGGACAGGCACCTAATTTTACCTTTCCCAGTGGCCTTGATACAGTTGGATTTTATACATGTAGTTTAGGTTCCAAACCAGCTAAACATGTGGAAGTTTCCTTAGCTTTTCTGGTCTAGCCTCAGAAACATACAGCATCACCTCTGCCACTTTCTGTTGCTTACAAGTGAGTCACACTACAGATTCAGTGGAGAGAATTTGACTTTGCTCCTAGATAACAAATATCAATGTTTGGAGATTATTGTGATCAACTTTGAAAATACCATATACTACATTTTCTCTTAAGGTAGCTTTACTAGCTACATTCTTTCTTCAAAACATCCTGAATATTTTATAACCTTGATCCGAATGAGAGGTCCACATGTTATTGAATATGTTATCATACATTTCCTTGGTAAATTACACATATTTAAGTGTCACCTAAGTTTGGTATGCCACATTTTGTTATACAATTTTAACATCTTATTACAGAAAAGAACAAAAAGAAGTAGCTCTTCCATTGTCTTCTGTCACCTGGTAACAACCATCAAGCATCAACCTCTCTGCACACAAGAATAAAGGAAACTCCAGATTATACACAAAATGAATCTACCTTTCTTGGCCACAAGAATAGCAAATTTTCCTTTTAAAGTTTTTAAGAAGTTGAGGAAGAACTCGGTCCTTTGAGCTGGAAGTTCTAAGTACCAGTTCCAAGGGCCTTACAACTGTAACAAGAAAGTTATAAAAAGACTTTCCTGGTGGCCCAGGAGATTAGAATCTGCCTGTCAATGCAGGGGACATGGGTTTGATCCCTGGTACAGGAAGATTCCACATTCCTCGGAGCAACTAAGTCCATGTGCCACAACTACTGAGCCCGCAACTACCGAGTCCAGGAGCTGCAACTGCTGAGCCTGTGTGCTGCACCTACTGAAGCCTGAGTGCCGAGAGCCACTGCTCTGCAACGAGGGAAACCACCACAATAGGAGCCTCAGTAAGCCCTGCTCGCTGCAACTGGAGAAAACTGGTGCAAAGCAACGGAGACCCAGCAGCGCCAAAAACAAATACAAAAAGAAAGGTAGAAAATAGAGAAACAAATAGTGCACTTTAATGATGTAAATAAATAGTTTTCCTTTTGGTAAGATACACAGAATACAGCAAAAACCTGATATAGTTTTGAAATTATTTGAAGTGTTATGAAGCCAGGAGACCTGAATTCTCTATATGATCACTTAAGAGGCCACCTTTTTAGAAGTTAACATTTGTACAGATAATATTTCTCTTAGCAAAACTTTCCTTTTTAATTATGGATTTCATCTCTACCAAGCATGTTCCTTATGACCTGATTATGTAAAAAGTGTGTGAGTGTCTATAGCATCCTACGAGATTGGGAAGATTTTAGGAAGGATTAACAAAATACTTAACTCTCAATTGAATAATGTTAATAAATGAGAGTCTGATAATTGCAAAAGCTCTACCTAGAATATAACATTGTTATTCTATTGTTAGAACTCTAACATTGTTAGAATAACATATGTTATCCTACTGTACTGTATATAGTTGAACAATCTAATTTTTGGATAACAGGCATAATATATATTCTGGAGATTACAACTTAAAGGCTGTAAGACCCACCCTGTGGGTCTTTCTTAAAGAAAAAAGATATTCTTATTTTTCATTTGTCTTAAGACTGGTGATCTGAAGCGAAAAAGCAAGGCTTCAGGAGTTATAACTTGCCTTAGAGGAGGGCCACATCAAGCCTTAGAGAATGTTCTTGCAACTAAACTCTGAGCAGTGTAGACTGTCAGTGCATTCCGAGTCTGCAAAGGTACGCTGACATTAACCATAGGAGGCAGCCCAAGACCTGGGCTAGGAGGGGCATTTCCCAGATATTTTGATCATGGGACTAGATCTGAGAGTAACCATAATTAGAAATAGCTGAATCTCATCCTATCTGTTGGAAGGCAATTCGTTATCTCTGATCTTATTTAAAGTTTTGCTTTCACTAACTACTACTAGGGGAAGTTAGAGGCAGTTTCCTAGACTAGGAAAATGTCTCTCCTCAAACTTAAAGTACAGGAAGAAAAGAAACAGAACCCTTGGGAAAGGTGGCCAGGCAGTATTGAAGCTGATTTGAAATAGAGTATTCAATAGCCTGTAGACAGACTGGAAAGCCATTATCTAGGGACTGCTTTTGTTAAAACAAGTGACGACCAAGAAAGATTTATCTAACATATAGGTTATGGAAGGTAAAAACCTTCAAAAAAAGCCTTCAATTTTCCATTTTCAACCTATATTTTTAAAAATTGATAAAAGAGCAAAGCATGTTCTTTGGAGTTATATAAATCACCACCAAAATAAACAAACATATATAGGGAAAATGGCTCTGTAAGGAAAATAAAGATTTGAACTCTAGTAAGTTATGTAAAGCTGAGTGCTGAAAAAATTGACGCTTTTGAACTGTGGTGTTGAAGACTCTTGAGAGTCCCTTGGAGTACAAGGAGATCCAACCAGTCCATCCTAAAGGAGATCAGTCCTGGGTGTTCACTGGAAGGACTGATGCTGAAGCTGAAACTCCAATACTTTGGCCACCTCATGAGAAGAGTTGACTCATTGGAAAAGACCCTGATGCTAGGACGAATTAGGGGCAGGAGGAGAAGGGGACAACAGAGGATGAGATGGCTGGATGGCATCACTGACTTGATGGGCATGAGTTTGAGTAAACTCCGGGAGTTGGTGATGGACAGGGAGGCCTGGCATGCTGCGATTCATGGGATCGCAAAGAGTAGGACACGACTGAGTGACTTGACTGAACTGAAGTTATGTAAAGCTATATGAACTTATATAGCTCATATATATAAATTGATTTTATAAAAATAAACATTCAGAGTAAGTACAAAAATAACTCAGCAGCTTAATTTTATATAAGACATTCTGAGGCCAGGTAACATTTGAATTACATACTTTATAACAAGCAGAAGTGAGAAAAAGAAGAAGCGGGCAGAAAAAACCATTTCAAGAATGGAATTGAGGAGAGAAAATGTGTATTATATGTGGGAAGAAGTGGTATGGTTAGACCATACTGTGTAAAAATAGAATAGTAAGAGGTAGAATTAGAAAGTAGAATAAAATTCAGTTGATGATTCAAGGAATATTCATTTCTTCAAATACCCTAAGACATAAAATGTCGTTAGGTGAGCTGATTATGTAATAATCAGAATATTTTAGATATTCTTCAGAGAGATTAAACTGATAGCACTGTGTAAGAAGTTTTGGGTATGGGACGAATCAGAAGCAGAGATACTCCTTAGCAACACATTTTAATCATTCAGTATATATCAAATGGATACCAGAACAAGCGGAGGACAGAAAGGGTTGAGGGGGGAAACTTGGATGTAAGAGTTACCGCAGTGGTAACTCTGGTAACTCTGATATCCAGACTGCAAGGCTGGATATCTAGAATCATTTAGGGAAAAATGAAGAGTATCTGAAGTGATTCTATTATTTTAAAGCTGAGATCATTCAAAACTGGAGATTCCAAAGTAGAAACAGAAATGTAAGAGAAAGAAAGATTTGGAGAATAATTAGAAGGGCCAAGAAACTGTAATCAGCTTTTTCTACATTTGGTTTTGAGTTTCTGACAGAACATTCAGATAAAGATTTTTATTTGCCCCACTAAGTAGTTAGACGGAAAAGGCAATGGCACCCCGCTCCAGTACTCTTGCCTGGAAAATCCCATGAACGGAGGAGCCTGGTAGGCTGCTGTCCATGGGGTCGCGAAGAGTCGGACACGACTGAGCGACTTCACTTTCACTTTTCACTTTCATGCACTGGAAAAGGAAATGGCAACCCACTCCAGTGTTCTTGCCTGCAGAATCCCAGGGACGGGGGCGCCTGGTGGGCTGCCGTCTATGGGCTCGCACAGAGTCAGACACAACTGAAGTGACTTAGCAGCAAGCAGTTAGAAACCTAGGTATAAACCTCTTTTATACTCAGCCTTTTCCTTGCAATGAAATACTAAATTTCTGTTAAAACTGTTAACAGTTATTCTAAACTGCTTAGAGAATGCAACCATAAAAATAATACACTCAATTGCCACTCCTTAATTCCATTAAGTATGAAAAAATATGAAATTAATGTTACATAATTTTATTGTACTAGATATTTGTGCCTGTGTTCACAGCTCTATTAATCTCGGTTAAGCAAAAATCTATTATGAAAAAACAACACTCTAGAAAACACAACACTCCAGAAAGGAGTTAGTGTAAAGGCATTCAGATTGAAAAGCAGTTTTTAATACACACTTAAATGAGGATTACGTGGGTATTAGTCACTCACCCATTTCTGACTCTTTGGACCTCATAGACTGTAGCATGCCAGGCTCCTCAGTCCATGGACTTCTTCAGGCAAGAATACTGGAGTGGGTTGTCATTCCCTTCTCCAAGAGATATTCCCAACCCAGGGATCAAACCCTGCATTGCAGGCAGATTCTTTACCTCCTGTAATTGTACATATAAATATTGACGATTCATTCATCCAGAGTAGAAGAAAAAGTCCTGTTTTATGGCTTAAATTTCCATCTATATACTGATGGCCTAGACCTCTCTCTTGCATTCCACACACACCTGTCTGTCTGCTTTCTTAAAACATGCAGTCAGATGTCTAAAGTTAGTATTCACATGTTATCTTAACTGGGACTTCTGAAATTTAAAATAGTTCTAAAAATAATAGGATAAAATACACACAAAGTTTAGCGGACTTCTTTACAAAATCATTCAATATGACTAAAGGGCATTTTTGTTCATTTACCAAGTAATTCTTCAAAGACTCAAATATCTCTCCATGAACACAAAGAAACTAAGCGTGGTTATACTTGGAGATATTTTTGTATCTAACACCAGTTCTGACAAAGTACTTAAACTACAATCAATTTACTATGTGATTTGTAGCATGTATTTGTTGTTGTTTAGTCTGACCCTTTTGTGACCCCATCGACTGTAGCCTGCCAGCTTCATCTGCCCATGGGATTTCACAGGCAAGAGTACTTGAGTGGGTTGCCATTTCCTTCTCCAGGAAATATTCCTGACCCTGGGATTGAACCTGCATCTCATGCATTTCAGGTGGACTCTTTACAGCTGATCCACCAGGGAAGCCCCAGGTAGCACGTTTGTGTGTATATGTGCTTAGTCGCTCAGCTGTGTCTGACTCTGCAACCCCATGGACTATAGCCTGCCAGGCTCCTCTGTTCATGGGAATTCTCCAGGCAAGAATACTGGAGTGTGTTGTCTTGCCCTCTTCCAGAGGATCTTCCCAACGCAGGGATAGAACCCAGGTCTCTCACAATGTAGGGTGATTCTTTACCAACTGAACCAACAGGGAACCCCAAGAACACTGGAGTGGGTAGCCTATCCCTTCTCAGGGGAACTTCCCAACTCAGGAATCAAACCAGGGTCTCCTGCATTGCAGGCAGATTCTTTACCAGCTGAGATACCAGAGAAGTCCTGCATAGGTAAATGCATTTAATTCCAAACTTTTTAATTTAGTAACTTTCACAATTTTTAACCTCTTAGATTTTCTGCAGCAAAATTTGTTTACCTAGTATCAGTTCATTCTATTTTAAATGTTGAACCATTCAATTGAATTTACAATAAACCATAGCCACAATTTTGTCATTCCATCTGATCACTATACATTGTCAACATTTTGTCTTTTATGAATTTGAATGAAAATGTCATGTTATTAAAGTTAATGATTTTTCTATCTGAAGTATTTAAAGTCTTTGATATAAAACTAGTATCATTTAACTATGGAATGCTTCTGTCATTTTTTACATGTGCACAAGAAAAATTCCAAATGAGTGAAATTGTTTTAGAAGAATTTAGAGCGACTTCACTTTCACTTTCTTCTATTACTGTCAAAGTGTTTACTGCATTACTGAACAATAAAATGAAAAAAATGCTTTTTATAGCTATACTATAAATTCAATGCTAAAACTACTATAGCAAGAGTGTTCAGGGTACTGTCTTTATACCCTCTGGCAGGATTTCTCAGCTATTTTTTGTCCATATTTCACATATACCTCACTTATATTTGTTGAAACTTTCCACTAATTTGACTTGCCTTAGGCCTGGAGTTTTGTGCAACTTGCAAGCACAATCAGGCCATAGTATTTTGCATCTGGTATTAAATGTCTCTCCTACCACCCCCAGGGGCTTCCCTGCTGACTCAGACCGTAAAGAATCTGCCTGCAGTGCAGGAGACCTGGGTTCAGTCCCTGGGCTAGGAAGATCCTCTAGAGAAGGGAATGGCTACCGACTCTAGTAATCATGCTTGGGGAATTCCATGGAGCCTGGCAGACTAGAGTCTAAAGGGTTTCAAAGAGTCAGAAACGGCTGAGTGACTAACACTTTCACTACCAACACACTAGAGGAAGGTTCTTGCTGTTGTTCGTATAAATTTGGTTTTATCAGTAAGTGTCCTGCATATAGTCCTTGAAAAGAAAATGCCAGTCGCTTGCAATTGGAAATGTTGAAAAGAATGACAAGATATTTCTGGTCTTATTTTCAGATCACACCATGTATTAAAGTGAGAAGTTGTTTATTCCTTACATGTCTACCACACAGCCAGACAAGACTACAACAGAAGTTGTAAGTATGAAGTGCAAATCTACCAAAGCCAATCTGTTTTATATTAATGCAACTATTTTAAATGGGCTGAATATTTACCTCCTGCCCACCCCCTAAAAATGATGTCTATTCAGAACCTGTGAATTCAATCTTAGAGAAACAGTCTACGTAGATATAATTAAGGACCTGAAGATGAGATCATATTGAATGTGGTCCCTAAATATAGTTAGTGTGTTGAAAGAAAAGAAAAGAGAAAGGAAGAGGACGAGTAAAAGAGAACACAATACTCTGAACAATAAAATGGAAAAATAATTTTTATAGCTATACTATAAATTCAATGCTAAAACTATTATAGCAAGAGTGTTCAGACTACTCTCTTTATACCCTCTGGCAGGACTTCTCAGCTATTTTTTGTCCATATTTCACATATACCTAGCTTATATTTGTTGAAAGTTTCCACTAATTTGGCTTGCCTTAGGCCTGGAGTTTTGTGAAACTTGCAAGCACAATCAGGCCATAGTATTTTGCATCTGGTATTAAATGTCTCTCCTACTCCCACCAGGAGCTTCCCTGGTGGGAATACACAGAGTAAAAAGCCATGTGAATACAGAGGCGGAGTTTGAAGTGATGCATCTGCAAGTCAAGAAATGCCAAGGATTATTGGAAACCACCTAAACCTAGAAGAGTGGCATGGAAACAATTCTTCCTCAGAACTTGAAGAATCAACCCCGGCCTCCAGAACTCTGAAAGAATTAACTTTGTTGGTTTAAGCCACCGTTTTGTTTTGTTTTTTTGGAAATTTGTTGTAGCAGTCACAGTAAACTATTACTACTAATATGAACCTTTTGTTAAAATAGAACTCTTTTGTTAAGATATAAAATGCCAGGAGACATGCTGCATTATACTCAATACAGGCAATAGGTATAAACCAATACTTTTCAGGCAACCTATTTAAAGCATTTCTCAAATTTACTGTGTTCAGTTGAATTGCTTATGTTATCCTCCTAGGTTCTATTGTTTAATCTTCTCCTCAAGTTAACAATTTCATGTTTCTATTTATCTCAAAAATGTTGAAATTATTTATATTGCTGTCTTTCAAATTTAAGCTGAAATTATTTGTAAGTCTCACCAACTTTAACTCTGAAATTATATCTAAATTCTACCACTTCTACATCACCTCAACTATTCCCACCTTGGTCCAACACTGTTAATAATTATCATCATCTCCTCACTGGTCTCCCTGCTTTCAAGGGTTTCCATAGTGGTTCAGTGGTAAAGAAACTGCCTGCAATGCAGGAGACCTGGATTCTATCCCTGGGTTGGGAAGATCCTCTGGAGAAGGGAATGGCTACCCATACTCCAGTATTCTTACCTGGAGAATTCCATGAACAGAGAAGCCTGGTGGGCTGCAGTCCATGGGGTTGCAAAGTGTTGGATGCAACTGAGCAAATGCATGCACGTACATGTGCACGCACACACACATTTGCAGTCTCTAAACATAGTAGCCAAAAAGATAGTTTTAAAATCATAGATCATGTAGCTTCTACAAAAAAATTTTCTTGCTTCCTATGTGTAATGGGTTGAATTGTGTCCCTAGAAATTGAAGTCCTAACTCTCTAGTCCCTCTGAAAATAAACATAATAGGAAATATGTCATTATAGATGCACTTTGTTAATTTATCTGTTATATTAACAAAACTAATTACATCTGTAATGATCTATTTCCATTATGTTAAAATATAGCCAACATGAGAGCCAATCTAGACAGCATATTAAAAAAACAGAGACATTACTTTACCAACAAAGTTTCATCTAGTCAAAGCTATGGTTTTTCCAGTAGTCACGTATGGATGTGAGAGTTGGACTATAAAGAAAGCTGAGCACTGAAGAACTGATGGTTTTTAACTGTAGTGTTGGAGAAGACTCTTGAGAGTTCCTTGGATTGCAAGGAGATCTAAACAGTCCATCCTAAAGGAAATCAGTCCTGAATATTCATTGGAAGGACTGATGCTGAAGCTGAAACTCCAACACTTTGGCCACCTGATGCCAAGAGCTGACTCATCTGAAAAGCCCCTGATGCTAGGAAAGATTGAAGGCAGGAGAAGGGGACAACAGAGGACAAGATGGTTGGATGGCATCACCGACTCAATGGACGTGAGTCTGAGTAAACTCCGGGAGTTGGTGATGGACAGGGAGGCCTGGTGTGCTGCAGTCCATGGGGCCGCAGACTAGACATGACTGAGCCACTGAACTGAATATGAGTGATCATTATTATAATGGAGGATAATGAATACAACTGGTGTCTTTATAAGCACAAGAGAGAGAGACAAACAGGAAGAATGTAATGTGATGACAGAGGCAGAGACTGAAGTAATGCCGATAAAAGCCAAGGAACGCTAAAGTTTCTTTGATCACCACCAGCAGTTAGGAAAAGCCAAGGATGAAAATCTCCCCAAGAAACATTAGAAGGAGAATGTCACTACTGAAATCTTAATTTCAAATTCCTGGTCACTAGAACTGTGACAGAATAAATGTAAGCTGTTTTACTCCATCCAGTTTGTGGTACTTTGTTTTGTGGCCCTAAGAATCTAATACAGCATGTCACTCTGAGTAAAAGTCAAAAATGTTACAATGGCCTGTTTGGTCCTTAATAGTTTGGTTCACATCTTATCCATAATCTCATTTCTCACTAATTTTTCTTGGTTCTGTCTGCTGTAGAGACATTACTTTGCCTGCAAAGGTCCATATACTCAAAGCTATGACTTTTCCAGTAGTCATGTATGGATGTGAGAGCTGGACAATAAAAAAGACTGAGCGCCTAAGAACTGATGCCATAACAATGTGGTGCTGCAGAAGATTCTTGAGGATCCCTCGGACAGCAAGGAGATCAAACCAGTCAATCCTATAGGGAATCAACCCTGAATATTCATTGGCAGGACTGAGGCTGAAACTGAAGCTCCAATACTCTGGCCACCTGATGCAAAGAACTGACTCACTGGAAAAGACCCTGATGCTGGGGAAGACTGAAGGCAGGTGGAGAAGGGGATGACAGAAGATGAGATGATTGGAAGGCAACACCAACTCAGTGGACATGAGTGTAAGCAAATGCCAGGAAATAGTGAAGGACAGGGAACCCTGACATGCTATAGTACATGGAGTCTCAAAGGGTCAGAAATGATTGAGAAATTGAACAACAGCAACTCTGCTGTAGACACATTTTTATTGTTGTTGTTGTACCTCCAATATTCTAGGCATGATCTTGCCTGACAGAATTGTCATTTTCTGTTGTCTGCCTGGAAAGCTCTTTCCCCAGGTGTCTTGACTGCTTGCTTTACTAACATCGGGGCTTTAATAATATGCCACCATCTTCATTAGAATGTCCCTAACCACTATGTTTACAATTAAGACTATTGCTCCCAAATTCTCTACCCTCAATATTCTACTTTTAACTTCCATAGCACTTTTCATGAATTTACATTCTATATATCAGAAATTTTTTTCTATCTGTTATTACCACTATGTTTCCAGCAATTGGTATAGTAGTTGGCATACAGTAGGGACTCAAGATTTACTTCTTAAAATAATGAACATATTTTAAAATGTGACATATTCAGGGAAATTTGGGTAATTAAGTATGGGTGTTTCTTGGTGAGGTATGCAGGGTTAGAAAAAAGGCTAAATTTTAGTCAAAAACCAGACTGTACATGACCATGTATGCTTTTCAAATATTTGGAATTTATCCTTTAGTGCAGTTGTTTTCAAAACTGTTTGGTTGAATTTTTGTTGTAGTTGTTTATAGTGAAAAACATTATTCAAACAAAATCTTACAAAAGATATGTAAAAGAGGCAAAGTTAAGCTTCTCAGCAGGAAGAAAGAACGTGAGTCCCAGAATCCAGCTCTTTCTCTGTTCCGTTTCCTTTTTATAAGACCTGCAGGTCACTGGATTCGGTGGGGATTCATGAAATCACAAGGTGAAAAGCTCTACTTTAAGAGATAGAAAACCTCTGAAAGATTTAAGGAAAGGAGTTACATGGTAGGACTTTCATTTTATTAGATAACTGCGGTAGTAGTATGAGGGTTAAATCAGAGGCTTGTAAAACCAAAGACAAAAAGGCCAACAGTGAGAACTTCATGATCATCTAAAAGGACAAGTGACTAGAACCTGAGTCAAGAAAATAACAGTTGGGAATGTAGTCAATAAATGAGAAATAGTTGCATAAACCAGACTAGCTGATTAAGTTCATAGAATGAAAGGGAGAAAAAGGAGACTTTCAGTTGCCATGTTGAGTCAGAGGACCACTGCGCCTGAAGTGGTCCCAGTTACTAACACAGGAATACAGACAGAGGAGCAGATCTGAAGAAGAGTGAGTTCAGCTTGTCGTACACGTAGGGCAGTCAGGTGAATGGGTCCAGAGGCTTAGGGAAAAGCATCATATTGAGATGTAGATTTCAGTATTACCTTATCCTTTACCATCTCAGCCACCTTCCCAGGTGGCCCTAGTAGTAAAGAACCCACCTGCCAATGCAGGAGGTGTAAGAGATGAGGGTTCAATCCCGGGGTTGAGAAGACCCCCTAGAGGAGGGAACAGCAACCCACTCCAGTATTCTTGCCTGGAGAATTCCCACTGACAGAGGAGCCTGGCGGGCTACAGTCCATGGGCTCACAAAGAGTTGAACACGGCTGAAGTGACTTAGCACAGCGCATTACATTCTTCAGCATTTACTCACTAAGTCAAAAATAGTCATTGTATTCTTTCTATATTCCAGCTGCTTTGAAAGTTAAGGAGCATACAATGGAAGAAAACCAGTCATTTTCCTTATGTATAGTGATAAGAAATGATGGCCCAAAATTCAAAGTGTGGAGAGAAAACTTTGATCCTTATGTGCCTGAACAAAGCAAGAAGAGCAGAAAGGGCTTTCTCAAGTTATTAATTTATTTCTTTTCAGCACCAAATTCACCCTTTTTGCCTGCTCTGTGAAAATGAATCTTAGCCCTTTAAATGTGATTTTTCTTTGCCAGCTGCCATGATGTTTTGTCAATCAAGGGTAATGAAGGGACACTGCAGGAGAAAAAAGTTTTGCTTCCTGGTTTGGGTGCGCTCCTTTGCAGCCCTCATATAACACCTGCAGGCAGCTTCTCCAGCATCACTTTCCCGTAGAGCACATGGTTTCCCCATGGCCAGGCTCCTTCAATCCACAGTACCTATCACCACTCAGAGCCAACAACTTTTGCCAGCAACCTCATCAGACAGTTTTGTAGTCAGAATTTCTAATGAGATGTCTCCCTGTGAAAAGCTTTTCCTGGCATTCAATAGAGTGGTTTTCCAGCAAATTCTGCCATCACTATAGCAATTTCTCTGCCATTCAGTTATTCACAATTATGCACCCCCCAACAAAGTATCGATCACATTTCTGGCAGGAATGAAACTCTTACTTAGGAGTTATATATCAGCTCTCTGAGTGATGGCATATTATATTATTTCCATTACTATTTTATAAATTTGCTATTCCCATCATCTTTAAAGTTTTCTCTACTGCTTACTTGTCACCCTCTCATTGCTCTATTTCCATCTTGTAGTCAATAATTCCTTATGCTGTACTTTACCTGGTCAAATTACTCTATGGTTTCTTTTTCCTGATTTGACCTAGACGAATTGAGATAACAAAGAAGATTAATTTATGTATAAACAGAATACAGTAGTTTTTCAGATGACAATAAAATTGAGAGTGTCAAGAAGAGAAAATAAAATTACAGTTTTAAATCATGCTGGCCCAAAGCTCCTTATGGACATGCTCATGATTTCTCATTCACACATCTATTAAGACTTACTTAAAAAAACAAAAAAAAGGTCCAATACCAAAACTGACCAAAAGTGAAACAGAACATAAACCAATCCCAAGCCTTTGAAGAAATCTCAATATAGTGTCCATGCACATACCCTAGGGACCCAGCCCCTCCATCCTAGGTATTCATCAAAAAAAAAATGCATATATATATACATATATATATGCTCCAAAATATATGTATAAAAACACTTGTAGTAGTAAATGATAGTAGGCAAAACTAGAAACATGTCAAGGAAGCACATCAAAAATAGATTTAAAAATAATGATGCATTTATATAATGGAATATCTCAAAACCACAATATGAATGACGTTATGAGACACAGAAAACAGCGATAAACTTAGCAGGCATAATTTTAAATGAAAGAAACCAGACCAAATACTATTTATTATAAGAATTAATTTGTATAAAGTTCAATGAAGGATAAAAAAAATCTTTGGCATTAAAAATATGGAATAGTATTTGTTTGAGTGGGGAGAGAACAGTGTTTAGTTGGAAGTACTAGAAGATTGAGTATTATTTCTTGACCAGATGAAGTGTAAACAATTATATTCAAAGTTATGATGATTACTAAGGTATAAATTTATGCTTTATATACTTTTCCATATAAATTTATGATTTATATACTTTTCCATATAAATTTTCCATATAAATAAAAATTTCAATGAAATTTTTATTAAATAACTGAAGTATCCCCTGTACCAGGAATAATAATCTAAAATATAAAGGTAAAAATATTACAATTAAGGCATTCTTAGAAAATAATTTAAAATGTATTCTAAAATGCTAAGAATTAAACTTACAATTATTAAGATACTTTTCCTATAATGATTTTAAGAGATACAACATGTTCATGAGTGGTACAATATAAAAGTGAATATAACAACTATTTGTTGTTTTAGTCACTAAGTTGTGTCTGACTCTTTTGAAACCTCATGGACAGTAGCCCACAAGGCTCCTCTGTCCATGGAATTTTCCAGGCAAGAAATCTGGAGTGGGTTGCAATTTCCTTCTCCAAGGGATCTTCTGGACCGAGGAATTGAACCCACATCTCCTGCTGGGCAGGATTCTTTACCACTGAACTACTTGGGAAGCATAACAATTATATAACAATCTATATATTTGAAGAAATATAATATAAATACAATTAAAATAATTAAATATAATTAAAATTTTCATTGAGTTTTTTAGGAATGCAAGAAATTTATTGTAATATTTATAAGAATGGAAAACTGTTCACACATTAAAAAAGATGAACAAAGGAAAATAATGGCCTACTAGATGTAAGAAATTTTATAATTGCATGAAATAAAATTGGTATTTAGCATATTAGTTCCTCAGTCATGTCCAACTCTTTGCGACACCGTGGACTGTAGCCTGCCATGCTCCTGTGTCCATGTAATTCTCCAGGTACGAATACTGGAGTGGGTTGCCATTTCCTTCTCCAGGGGATCTTCCTGATCCAGAGATTGAACCTAGGTCTCCTGCATTTCAGGCAGATTCTTTACCATCTGAGCCACCAGGGAAACTCAAAATTAATATATTAGTATAAAAATGGACACCAACTAAATGGAGAATGATAACTCAGTGTTAAAACAGAAAATAAAGATCACTAAGAAGAAAATCATTGCTATCTGAAGATAACAGTGCCTATAAACAGTGCCGATATTTAGCCCAGCACATTGATACAGGTGCACCTCTTTGTACCTTTTTGAACCTCTTTGAACTGCTAGTAAAAACCTACCTATTCTAGTGTCCAAATCTCTTTCTACCCCTGGGCTTTGATATAATTCAACAAATAATGACATAAGGCCTAATTTAGAGGTGCCCTCTATAAATCTATCAAATACTATCTTCGGTGAGTACAAAAGGCAGTCAGTCGTTAAAAATCTTGATTGGCACTCTTGGCTTCCTGAAAGACCATAAAAATGACCTGAATGATGCTTAGGGGTTATTTATCAGGTCACTCATTGCCAGACTCATATTCACATGCTCCCCAGGACAACACATAATATACTCTACTGTGTACAAAAGGCAAATTAAATATGAAAGGCACAGGTTGAAATAGTATTTCTTGTGAAGGAGGGAAATGATACACTACTCAAACAATGAAAAGAAAGCTAGAGTGGCTCTATTAATACTGAATAATGCTTTTCAAGAAAATGAGTATTTTGAAGTATAAAGATGGACATTATACAGTGGTGAAACAGTCAATTCATCAGGAACAACAACCTTAGTGGAGATATAGACAGACCTAAAAGTTGGAAATTTAACACCAGCTTCTTATGAAGTCATAGTGGGAAAATAGTATAGAGGTTCCTCTAAAAATTAAAGACATATACCATATCATCCATCAATCCCACTTCTGAGTACATATCAGAAAAAAAATTGAAATTGGTGACATGAAACATTTGTACATCCGTATTCATAGCAGCATTATTTAAAATGGCCAAGAAATAGAAGCAACCCAAGTGTTCATTAGCAGATAAATGAATAAAATAAACGTGGTATATACATACAACAGACTATTATTCAGCCTTAGAACAAAGGGAATTTCTGGCACATGTGAGAATATGGATGAACCTTGAGGACATTATGCTTAATGAAATAAGCCAACCATAAAAAGACAAATACAGTGTGCTTCTACTTAAATGAGGTTTTGTTCAAGAGTAGTCAAACACAAACAATGGTGGTTGCCAGGGTTTGGATAGGAGAAAATGGAGAGTTGTTTAGTGGGTATAGAGTTTCAGTTTCACAAGATGAAAAAGTTCTGGAGACTGCTGCATAACAAAGTGAAAATGCTTAATATGACGAACTGTAGCCACAAAAATGGTTAAGATGGTAAATTTTATGTATAACTTATAATTTGAAAAAAAATTATATTTGATAAGAATAAATGAAAGAAGAAATAATGATAGAGGTTTAGATTTTTAAGATGTAGGTAAAAATAAATTAGGACAAAGGATAAATATATACATATATAATCATATATAAATATATATGCATGCAAATATATAGTTATGTGTATACACATGAAGTTTCAAAAGGCTTGTGTGTGTGTGTGTGTGTGTTTGTAGCTATTGAGTAAACTAGCTCATGATCATGGAGAACATATCTATTTTGTTCATTGCCATATCTCTAGGCAAAGTACAACGTGTAGCACAGAACATTTGATCAGTAAGTATCCTTACATGAATGAATGAATGAAGCAATGAGTTCAGGTAATATTTAACAATTATTTCCAATTTAGACATACCAAAATTATGGGTGAATAACTTTTGAACATTGAGGCTATCATGGTGAAAAATACAGATAAGTCTGACATGGTAGTCAAAGTTTGGATCATGTAGAATCTTTCAGATAATGTTAATGGTTTTTGTCTTAACTGCGAGAGAAAATGAATTTATTGAGGCCAGAGGGATAATAATAATCAAGAAAGGAAGGTGATATAAGACTGATAAATTAATTGGTAAATGAGAATTATAAAAATGTAAGAAAGAAGAATAACTATCTAAACAAACTTAATATGAGAATTTCAGGTTTTACTCACAAGCAGCATCATGTAGTATTTCTTATATTCTAAAATACATTGTGCATATTTTATTTTCATGTAAATAATATGAGACTCTTATACAAAAGACATATAAGCCATGAGAAGATATTTTAGTTTATAAAAGTTCAAATCATTTCTGTCTTCCTTGTCTCCCACGGTATTTATTAACAGTTTGAGTCTCTGTTCAGATAGCTTGTAAGATCAAAAAGAGAAATTTAAATTCTACTTCAAAACATTTCCCTTGTGTAAGAATTAAAATACTCTAGAAGGTATAATCCAATTGTTAAATTAAAATTTTATATTAATTTCAATTTAATTCATTTCCAATAAACCTTTTCTTGAATACTATTTCAGGGAAGAGTATCACAATGACTTAAATTTTAATTTGGGTTAATTGATGATAACTACAACCCTTCCTTGCTGAAAAAAAAGTAGTTGATTAAAGATTACAATCTCTTTAATGTATTTTGTAAAGGTGGTCACAAGCAAGGGATCAATTAGATGAAATATCTATATTTATGCTATGCTACTGCTAAGTCACTTCAGTCGTGTCCAACTCTGTGCAACCCCATCCCGGGGATATTTATGCTATAGCTATTAGCAAAAGCTCTTTGTAAAGATGGATAATCAGGTGTTACAATAAAGGAGCATGGATCAGAAATTTTCAGTCTTAATCGATTTATGCATATATCTTTATCTGTTAACTATTTGTTTATAAAATGTTTTTGTCAGCATTCTTTTCCATTATTAGATCCTCCATTCCCAAATTAAAGAGGAAAGCATAGACATTAAACTCTTAGGGAGTTTCAAGTCAGAATGATAAAGCAATATGTAAGACTATGACTTAATTTCTTATGCAAGAGGGACCCTGAATGAATGAAGTAGAGATAAACTTTCCATCACAAATCTGTAGCCCCCTTTCCCTTGTATTCTAAAATACATTGTGCATATTTTATTTTCAGCTCTTCACATCAGGTGGCCAAAGTATTGGAGTTTCAGTTTCAACATCAGTTCTTCCAATGAATATCCATGAGTGATTCCCTTTAGGATGGACTAGTTGGATCTCCTTGAAGTCCAAGAGACTCTCAGGAGTCTCCTCCAACACCACAGTTCAAAAACATCAATTCTTCAGTGCTCAGCTTTCTTTATAGTCCAGCTCTCACATCCATACATGACTACTGGAAAAACCATAACTTTGACTAGATGGACTAGATGGACCTTTCTTGGAAAAGTAATGACTCTGCTTTTTAATATGCTGTCCAAGTTGGTCATAGCTTTTCTTCCATGAAGCAAGTGTCTTTTAATTTCATGGCTGCAGTGATTTTGGAGCCCAAAAAAATAAAGTCTCTCACTGTTTTCATTGTTTCCCCATCTATTTACCATGAAGTGATGGGACTGGATGCCATGATCTTAGTTTTCTGAATGTTACTTAGTTTTCTGAATGTTCAGTTTTAAGTCAACTTTTTCATTCTCCTCTTCCACTTTCATCAAGAGGCTCTTTAGTTCTTCTTCTCTTTCTGCCATAAGGGTGGTGACATCTGCATATTTGAGGTTATTGACATTTCTCCCAGCAATCTTGATTCTAGCTTGTGCTTTCATTCAGCCCAACATTTCATACGATGTACTCTGAATATAAGCTAAAGAAGCAGGGTGACAATATACAGCCTTGACATTCTCCTTTCCCTATTTGGAACCAGTCTGTTGTTCCATGTACAGTTCTGTTTATCTACCCTCTGTTTCCCATTTGCCAGCTAAATGTAGAAGACTGCATCCCTAGGAATGGTGAAACCACAGACAAGAAGGAGGACTGGATCTCTAACCAGCCCTAAAATGGAAAGCTACTCATGGACTGTGCTTAGCTGCTCAGTCATGCCCGACTCTTTGCAACCCCATGGGCTGCAGCCCACCAGGCTTCTCGGTCCTTGGGGATTCTCCAAGTAAGAATACTGGAGAGGGTTGCCAAGCCCTCCTCCAGGGGACCTTCCTAACCCAGGGATCAAACCCAGGTCTCCCTCACCGCAGGCAGATTCTTTGCCATCTGTGCCACCAGGGAAGCCCATGAACTAGGAACTTCCATATTGAACTTAAATGATCAAGAAATAAACTTCTGTTGGCTAAAGTCAGTGAAATTTTAGAGTTTATTTTTGTCAGCAGTTAGAATGCTAAGACATCACCCAATGGTGAAGAGTATTGTAGCATACAGAAAAATGCTATTTTTTTTTTCCTTTTAAAAAGTAGCTTTTGAATGTTCACAGCAGAATTATTTACAATAGCCAAAATGTGGAAGCAATCGAATGGATGAATAGATAAAAGAAAATAGGGCATACTGTCCCTTACACATACACACACACAAATGGAATATTCAGTTCAGTTCAGTTGCTCAGTCATGTCTGATTCTTTGTGATCCCATGCATTGCAGCATGCCAGGCTTCCCTGTTCATCACCAGCTCCCAGAGCTTGCTCAAACTCATTTCCACTGAATTGGTGATGCCATCCAACCTTCTCATCCTTTGTCAGTCCCTTCTCCTTCACGTTCAATGTTTCCCAGCATCAGAAACACTACTCAGCCATTAGAAAGAGTGAAATATTGCCCCTCGAAACAACATGAATGAACCTGGAGGGAATTATGCTTAATGAAATGTCAGAAATTGACAAATACTGTATGCTATCACTTATATGTGGAATCTAAAAATAAAACAAATGAATAAATATAACAAAGTAGAAACAGACTCACAGATAAAGAGAATAAACTAGTGGTTATTGGGGGAGGAGAAGGAAGGGAGAAGAAGCAAGGTGGGGGTCCATACTATTATACATAAAATTAACAAGCTACAAGGATATACTTTACAGCACAGGGAATATAGCCAATACTTCATCATAAATTTAGAAAAGTTTTGAGTCTCCAAGTTGTATACCTGAAACTAATATTGTAAATCAACTACACTTCAACTCAAAAGTATCTTTTTCGTTCCTTGCTTTGTTGGATATTCATATAAATGTGCTTTTCAATAATTATTTAAAGTGATTGATAATGTTTTAATCCAGAAGACTTTCTTCATTCTCAATGACATTTCCTTTTGTTGAATAGTTTAATCATTTTGACTTGTAAATTAGAGCTTATGATATACTGAACAAGCTGCTCTTTTCAAATGAAGCTCACCTAATTTTCTCAATAGCCAAAGGAACAAAGAAATCACTGATATTTAATTGGAATTTCACTGTTAGGTATGCAATTTATATTGCATGAATAGTGCAAACTCAGTCCTCAGAATTTAGAAGTGATTTATTATGCACAAATATTTTTAAAGAATAGACATCTCCACAATAATTTAGTTGAACTCAACTTTTGTAACACTGTGCCATCTGGAAATAAAATATAATGCATGTATTTTCTGTTTTATCACCAAGGCACTGTTCTGCTAGACAAACAACTAGAAATCTTCTGTTTTCAAATGAGTTTGTGCAGGTGTGCTGAAAATCCTTACTCAATATTTTATCTAACAACCCTCATAAAATATTATATTGCCCTAACTGCTCATTAGGCATTCTCAAATATTTTAGGAGAAAATAAGCAGAATTCAATAATTAAAATAAGGCATGAAGTAAGGAATGCATTAAATTATTATAATACGTGTTATAAACATAAAAGGATGCATTCTTTAAGTTTGCAGGTCATTTATTTAACAAATATTTTCTTAGTGAATGTATCACGTAGATACTATTAACAAAATCACATAGTGAAGTTTTTACTATATAGTAGGCAAATCATAACTGCATATAATGAGGATTGTGATGAAGGTAAGTACAAGTGACAGTTGTGGGTAGCAAAGGGAAAGGAGGGATCCTCTTGTTTAACTCTTTGACAAGAAAAATGAGGAACTTGCTCAATTAGGAAAATAGTGGTAGACTAAACACCAAAATCTATACAATTCATTTCAATTCCAAAATGACTTTCTGGAATATGAAACGCTGTCCTCATCACTCTGTTGGGTACAAAGATAAATAGGCATGCGATCCTATCTCTGATGACTCAGTACTAGGGTGTGTGTGTACAAAGATAAATAGGCATGCAATCGTATCTCTGATGACTCAGTACTAGGTTGCAGCACTGTGTGTGTGTGTGTGTGTGTGTGTGTGTGTGACGGAGGGGTTTCATCTCTTGTTCTATTTCATCAGGACGCAACATACATTTATAGCTTGTGTCAAGATTTCAAAGAATCAGAATGTAGAGAAAACACTGCTCATCGAGGACCAGTTGGATGTATGGCCCGGACAGCATGCACATGCCTAGTGCTCAGTTGTGTCTGATTCTTCATGAACCCGTGGACTGCAGCCTGCCAGGGTCTTCTGTCCATGGGGATTCTCCAGGCAAGAATACTGGAGTGGGTTGCCATGCATGCATAGGTTAATACAAATAATCAAATTAATCTCTGGCAAATATAGTTTCATAAGTTTATAATTATAGTCATGCCATGCTGATCATTTTAAAGTAACATTTATCTTCACAGGTAGTGTCAATTTTTGTAACTGTAGTCCCCACTTCCTAGGCATTTAATGACCTAAATTTCATGAGGTCATATTTTCCACTTATTCACTCAAAATGATATCTAAAATAATAATATAATAATTGATACACTAGGCTGTGCTTAGTTGTTCAGTTGTGTCTGACTCTGCAATCCATGGACTATTGCCTGCCACGCACCTCTGTCCATGGGGATTCTCCAGGCAAGGATACTGGGGAGGGTTGCCAAGCCCTCCTCCAGAGGATCTTTGCAATCCAGGGATTGAACCCAGGTCTCCAGCATTGCAGGTGGATTCTTTACCATCTGAGCCACTTGGCAAGCCCAAGAATACTGGAGTGGGTAGCCCATCCCTTCTTCAGGGAATCATCCCAATCCAGGAATCAAACCAGGGTCTCCTATATTGCAGGCGGATTCTTTACCATCTGAGCCATCAGGGAAGCCCTATATGTTTCAGACAATTAGTATGAATAAATGAATGAACGGACATGTCTTTTATGATGCTAAGTACTATAATTACATTGTCTCATTTAATTCTCATACTGTTTTGATAAGGTAGACATTATTATCCCTCTTTTCAAATGAAAACACTGAAGCTTAGGGTTAAGTAGCCTGTTGCACCACACAAGAATTAGGAACCAGAGTTATATAAAAAGTATTTTCTTAATAATTGTATAATCATAAATTTACTCGAGTAGAATAAGTAAATACCTTGAAATATAAAACATAGAAGTCATATTGGGAAAAAAGATGTTATCAGAAATTTGAATTGTGCTTTTGAATTTAGGATTGCTAGAAGATATGAAAAAGAAAAATAAATATAGTTGCTTTTATTCTTTTCAAAAATAAATCACACAGAGCCAGTTGCAGATGCATGACTTTGAATTTGCTTGCTTGATATTTTCCTGGGGGAAAAAAAAGATTATTGTGAAAACAAGGATTTAATGATAAGTTGACCCTATTTTCAAAAATGATCTTAGAAATTAACTTCTGAATAGTTCTTTTATCTACAACATATCCTGAAATAAAGAATATATCTCCATACTATAGCTGAGGGAAAGCATTTAAATTACTGAATTCATGCACTTCAAGTATATTTTGCTCTGATTTTTAAATCAACATACCCATTAGACTGTATTTCTCATGTAGAAGATGAAAATAGTACAATTTTTTTGATAGGCATAAATCTCAATACAGGTTTCCCACGATGTCTGAAAGTAGAGCACTCTTATGAAACTTTTTGTAAGCCCAAATGACTTAAAAGCAAAGAAGCAATCACCTTAGGAGACATCCTTATAAACGATGCATAAAATAAATCCAGATAAAACTTGGATACTCATAGACACAGTTCTAAGTATGACAGTTAGTTGCTGCAATGCATAGTTCCCAGGAAAGGAACTATGGTCGTACACTATCCCTGCTCCAGATTCGCACTCTCTGTTTTTTAATTTAAATTTATTTATTTTTAATTGATGTGGAGAAGGAAATGGCAACCCATTCCAGTGTTCTTGCTTGGAGAATCCCATGGACAGAGGAGCCAGGTGGGTAACAGTTCATGGGTCGCAAAGAGTCAGACACAAATGAGCAACTACCATCACATGTCTAGTTGGAGGATAATTACTCTATAATACTGTGCTGCTCTCCTCCATATATCAATATGAATCAGCCTTAGTCATTGCCTCTTTAATAGCACACTGCAAAACAAACCTTGACTGTTATCCTTGAATTTTGCCTTTTTTCATAAAAGTTAAATTTCTCTTCCTTTATCTTTTGGTTAGCAAAAGTAGTGCTCATGTAAGTCTTTTCTAAAAGTAAAGTGGTCTGAGCAAACTTTCAAAAAGTAGGGAATCTCTGTGAATACTAATCCCATTTGTCACAAGTACCTGCCATGCACATAATCTGTATTAGTAACAGTAAAATACATTTTAGATATAAAATTTAATAGAAGCAAAAGTTATTCTGACAGGCATCTTTTGTTTGTTTGTTTGGATTGTTTTAATTTCTCCTGAAATAAAAACAAGAGATTTCCTTCTTCCTCTTATGGATCTGCCTCTATCTGTCAATCACACAATGTTACTCTTCTATTGAAAGAAGAAAAGAAGATACAGATTAGACAAAGAGAGAAACTAATATCTTAATATAAGTGATTGTATGTGTGTGAGTGAACTGAAATGCAGGGAGACGTGTGACCTCCAAAGGAACCTCCAAGAATGGTTTTCCCTGGAGGACACGGAGGGAGGGTCCCCACACTGAAGTGAGGGAGAGAGACACAGAATGAAGCCAAATGAAGGAAAGCAGAGCTTATAGACAAAGTCACTTAGAGACAAGGTTCTATTAAAACCTAGAAAATGGATCCAACTATGCTAGAAAGTCTACCTGAAAATTGTATTTTGTTCACTATGTTTAAGCAATAATGAATCAGTGTTCTTTCACAATGAACAAATATGTGCTATAAATTGGTAAAAGATAGTGTTAGAAGTTTGAGAAAGCACGCATAGAGAAAAATATCCTTGGTACCATGTAAGTTAGAATAGATACCTGTCTATTTCTATATCATCTATCATTCCAGCCCAAACACTGGCTTAGTGGCTTATAGATTTGAAATTACTTTGACTCAAAATTTTGAAAGCATTAATTTAGTATCTTTCAGATTCCAGTATAGCTCTCAATCAGTTTACTAGTATTCTGATGATCAATCCATACTACTTATTCTATTCCCTGAATTCCTTCTTAAAAGCTTTAAAAAAAAAATCCTTTTTTGGTTTTCTGAGATTTTACAATGACATGTCTTGATATATCTCTTTTTATCTCAATAATTTTGGGTACTATTGGGCTTTTTCATTTTTTTCTGGAAAAAAAACTTTTCTTACCATTTATTTACATTCCTCTCCCTTTTTGAAAGTTCTAACAGATACTAAAATGCCTGGGTTGAGCCTCTAAATTTCTCATTTTTTACTAGTATTATCCTGTTTTCTTATTTTGTAAAATTTTATTTTCTGGAATATTCCCTCAACTTCATTTTTCAAATGTTAATAGGTGTTTTAAAATATATTTACTATCATACTTAGAATTTCAAGATATTTTTTTCTATATTTTCAAAAAAATCATTTTAGTATTTCATAAGTATAATATCTTCTATTAGATCTTTAAAAATATTGACTTTGGTTTCATTATCTTCTTACATTTACACATTTCTAAAGTTCCTTTTTTTTTTTCAGCTATCCAGTTCTGTTTCTCCTATGCTTTTCTCAAACGCTTAGTAATTCTTTATGTCTATCCACATTCAAAATGCAAAGATCCTGCACTAGGGTTAAATAATGTCTTCCAAAATTAACATCCACTTTATTTGAAAATAGCCTTTGCAGATGTAATTAATTAAGTCAAGATGAAGTCCTACTGGATTAGGGTAGGCCCTAAATCCAATGACTGTGTCATTGTGATTCAGACACAGAGGAAAGAAGGTTATGTGAAGATGGTGGCAGAGATCAGAGGGATAACTATAAGCCAAAGAAACTAAGGATTGCTAACAACCACCAAAAGTTAGGGCAAGGCAAGTGTTTTTAGAGGGACCATAGCCTTGCATGCAGACACCTATATTTTGAATTTCTAGCCTCTTAAACTGAAAGAGAATAAATCACCCTTGTTTTAAACCAACGAGTTAGTGTTAATTTGTTCTGGCAGCCCTAGAAATTGATTATGAAACATTTTAACGAGAGTATGATTTGTTATTTTGGGGCTTTCAAGTAGGATAATCAAGTAAGAACAAAGCCATTCTGCAGGTCATCTTTCTTGGTCTTATCACTATTCTGCTAGTGTGATGGAGGTCAGAGGGTGTGTGTGTGCGTTATGCACGCATATATATGTGTTTATAGTGGGGGCTGAGGGAAGGGAAGTGATTTAATAAATTTAGCTGCTGGGGTTAGCATTCCTAGATGGACTCTCACTTACTTTCCCAGCTTCCAGAATTCAGTAGAAGAGCAAACCCCTTCCTTCTGTAGTCCCTGGGGTCAGAAGACTAGAACCTATCTGGTTCAAGCTGCCTAACTGTATATGTATGCAGTGGTGCAAGTGGTAAAAGATCTGCTTGCCAACTCAGGAGACTTAAAAGACTTCGGTTGGAACCCTGGGTCAGAAAGATCCCCTGGAGGAGAATACAGCAACCCATCCCAGCATTACTGCCTGGAGAATCCCATGAACAGAGGAGCCTGGAGGGTTACAGTCCATAGGCTCCAAAATGTCAGACACAACGGAAGTAACTTACACACACACATTAACCTGATTTAGTGATACTCTGAGTATCTAACTACATACTTTTTCATCGAACTATCCCCTACCTATCTACACAATTAATGAGTGCCTCCAATTTTTTAAATTGCTTTGGCTTATCCTTTGCTATTTGTAAGTTTTCAGCTTTCTGTAGTTTGCTAATTTATTTAGGATACAATTCACCTTCTTTTGCAAAGTTTTTTGACATCTATTCTTTAGTAATTCACAACTTTACCCAGAAGTTTATAACTTTTTCATGTATTCATTAAACATTAGTGGGATTTCAGGAAGTACTGGTTAAAAGCTCATGTGTTTAAGCTATCAAATTTAACAAAAGCTCTTCAAATATTTATTCTAAGTTTTAACCTTTTTTTCCTCTTTAAATCTATGTGATTGTTTCCTGAGTTATTCATTTATTATGTTCTAAGAGAAAGGCAGGGAAGAGATTTGAAATAAGCTTTCAACATATTAAATATGTCTTAAGCTCAAATTCTAAATTGTTTTCTGGTAATTTTTGCTCAATATATTTAGCACTGATTCATACGGATAGTTTTTAAATTAAATTCTTCATACTTAAAACATCAAAGTGATACAAGCTTAGCAAAAATCTAAGAATTTTTGAAAATACAAGCTATAATTTCAAATAACAGGTACTATATATGCTCTACTTAAGAGTGATGGGATAATACAAAATATATGTAACTCTATCTACAATAAAATGTAGCATATATAAGATATATGGTTTCAAGTAACACATAATGTTTAATCATGGAAATGAGCTATAAAAATTATTTTCCTCATTGAATATTTCCTCAGTAATCAAGCTGTAGTCTAGACAGAAACAAATTGAACTAAAGTGGTGGACAAATGTACTGCTAGTAACCTTTCTTGAATTATTCATCATTTTTATTTATCTGCCCAGCACTTAGCCATCTGTCTCCTCAGGTTTATAGCTCTTAAATATGGAAATACTCCAATATATAACTTTAATAATCAAGTATTCCAAGGAACCAAATTGGCATATGGAATACTCAAGTTTTACATGATACTGTGAAAGACACAAATTATAAAAATATACCAAGACTACTTCCAAATTAACAGAGATACATCATTTCAGGATTTTTTTTGGCATATGATCATAGTAATTGAAGATAGATAAAACCATATGCAGACCTCAAAAAAACTGTCTCTTTGATCCTTTAAAATATGGATTATTTATCCTTTACTTTCACAAATGAATTTATTTTATGTATTGAGACACTAAAATATCATTTCGCCATGAGAGTAATTCTTCTTTAGAAAAACAAAATACACGTCATAAAATCGAGATGGAAATGTTCCTGTATAATTCAGTCTCCTGGAAATCTACTCTGAAAAATACTCATTTCTTGTCAGATATTTATTTCATGCTGGGGGTAGGGGAGGAAGGGATTAGAAATTGTTCATTAGACAGTAAACTACTGAAAAAAGGTCTGCCTTTATCTTATCTCATAATCATTTATGCCTTAGACTTTAGTTCAGTGACATTCATTCAAGGACAAATTTTTTTTAACTGTCTATAGAGGAAGGAAGAGTATTATTTTAATGAAAACTATCTTGGAGTTTTCTGTGCCTACATAATCCCTTGAAGTTAAACAGCATTTATAAAGAAATTTAATAAATTCAGGTTCTATTAATAATTGTCACTTAATAATTATTTTAAAATCCTTCAAGTGTGCAGTGTACTTATCCTCTCATTCACCACAATGAATTGAGTTGTTGAAACAAGTAAAATCTGACACTGACAGATATTTTCCAGATAAAAATATTGTGGTATATTCAGAACTTCCTTTCTTAATTCATTCAACCCCAAAGACACATCAGATAAAATGGGTTGGCTCATGATAAAGGTGGACAGAGAAGAAAATTCAGTCGCTCTTAGTGTGGCCTTATTGACCCAGAAAAGATGCCACAGGGAATTTATAAAACACCCCTAAAGTACTTCTATCTTTTCACCATTTCACCATTCCTCAAGCTCTACCAGTTTTTCTAAGATCGATCACACTAACATATCATTAGTTCATTTCTTTTCAATATTCACAAAACTCAACATCTCCTTTAAGCTGATCTACCGTATTTTGAGATGTGCTTGAGCTGATTCAGTTGTCAGCTGACACCTGGTTCTGGCTAATCTGCAGCTCCACAGGTGGTACCTGGGTTTTATTCTCACTCAGGTCAATAACCAGCCAGCCAATGAATCTACACTCTGAAAAATTAATCCATTTATCCTGTTTATTTCTGTTGTAATAGGATCTTAGCGTCTTTGAAACATGCCTGGAGCCTCTTTTGCTCAGGAGATATAGAACCTGCAAGTGTAAACTGATGGCATACTTCGTGTGTATGGAAGTAATTATGTGATTACTTGAGTAGCAGTGATTCCCTTCATGTTCTCATATTGTACACCGATGCTCATTCCCCAAATGTGGGGGAAAAGGTAGTTCAGTTCAGTCACTCAGTCGTGTCCGACTCTTTGCGACCCCATGAACCACAGAACTTAACTGTTCAAAGTGGCTAAAGAAATAGGGTAGTCCAGTTTCCTGTCGCAGTCTAGTGGTTAAGGCTCTGCACTTCCTCTGCTGGGGGCATGAGTTTGATACCTGGTTGGGGAACTACGATCCCACATGCCAAAAAAAAGAAAAAAAGAAGAAGAAGAAGAAACTTAAAGCACTTGTTCAGGTCAGTATTAGAGATGGGATTAATGTCTACTGTGGTTGATGGCTTCAAAGGATGGGTTCTGGAATCAAGTTTTTCAACTACACTGCTTGCTAACTCTGCAACTTAATTATGCTGCTGAACTTCATTTATTTCTGCTTTTTTGGTTATAAAATGGAGAAAGCCCCAGAACTGTGAGGATTAAGTGAGATAAAGCAGATAAAGTAAAGAGTACACATATACTTAGCTCTTGCTCCTCTAGACCTGTGTTTCCCTAATACCCACGTATTAGGGAAACACACTCCTTTGCATCAGAAGTGAAAAAAGACCTTTAAATACATACACACACACACACACACACACACACACACAGAATTCTGATATGCAGCTTCTGAAAATTTGCATTCAGTGGAATTCAAGTGTGACTTGTAAATCCATCTCTATATTTATAAGACAGTACTCCCTCAAAAAGACAAACTTAAAACATAAAAAAGTAACCCTCTTAAGAGAAGAATTAGATCATTCTGTATGTAATTAGAAAGAATTGAGGGTTTGCACTTTGTAGCTAAATCAGTTCTTTGCTGTGGTCTGCAAGGCTCATCCTAATCTGGCTTTAATCAAACCCGTTCTCCTCCCACCTTTACTCACAGAGCTCCCGGCTCAGTGGTACCTCAGGTAGCTGCCTTGCACACTTTCCCCTTGCTAAAGAATATTTGCACAAGCTTCCCCTTCCACCACACCATGCATCTTCCACTGTGACTCTGCCTACTTAGCCCCTATTTTTTCCTGGTGTCAATTCCAATTTAACCTTTTCAGGATCCTGCATGACAGTCTTGATCATATAACACTTCCTCACAGCATTTGTAACTTTCCGTCACAGCACTTCATTTTAATCATTTTGTCTTCATGTATATTATTCTACTAGACTCTTATTTTACATAGACAGAAACTTTTACTGTTTGAGTTCACCACTCTATCCTTATTGTAGGGTCTGGCTTATAAAAGAAGCTCAACAAATTCTATTTCAATGAATGAGTGAAGGCTCTACAAAATATTTTCATAAGATGTTTTTCATATTTAGGTTTTTGTTTTGGTTTATTTTTTTTCCTTTTTTATTGATTTGATGGCTTAAAACAGCAATCATTCAATGTGTCTCAAGGGTCTGTGGATTGACTGAGTTTAGCTGGGGAGTTCTGGTCATCTCGCTTAATTCTTTATGTGGTTCTAGACAGATGTTTGCTGGGGCCTCTAATGTAATACTGGGATGGGCAGGCTTCTTTGCCATTTGTACATGCTCAGAAACTCTCCTTCTTCATGCACCTTTTCCACCTGGTCTTTCCAGAGGGTAACTAGATTTCTCTGTAGTAGCTCACGTACTCCAAAAGGTCAAAAGCAGAAGCTATGAAGTCTTTAATACCTAGATTCTTCAGTCTTACCTTCAACTGGTTAATTCAAGCCACAGGCCAGGCCAGATTCGGTGTGGGGAAGGATTACACAATTTTTATGTACGAATAGAGCACTTAATGCTTTACACAGGACCCAAGCATTATTGAGAGAGAGGGAATTATATTCCCACATCTAAAATGAGATAACAAAGAATAAGCAAGCAAAACTAAATTAAGTAGGGTATTATTGTTAGATAGTTGAGTCAGAATTCAATCTCTACTCTTTTTTCACTTCAAAACTTGTATTACTTGCTCTTGTGACTTTCATGCTCTTCTGAAAGGCAAAATTTCTTGTATCCTATATTAGGAGTATTTTCCTTAAGCTTTAATATGTAATTCAAATGTAAAAATACTAACATATTTCAACCATGTCTATTAGTTTCATGTATAAAGACATAAAACAGAATTGTATATTCATACAAATTTAATTAATGTAAATTATAAGCAATCTGAGCAACTCTGAGTTATCTTCAAATTCATCAGTTGGCATTTTTAACTGAATGTTGAGGACTCTGAAGTGAGATTGAGTGTGATCTTTGAATGATAGTTGCCACATGCTTTTGGGAGACCTTTAAAGAGTACACACAAATAATTAGAATTGTGGAACTGTTTGATGTATTTGATCTTTTTCTTGTGGATTCAGGCCTAATATGTATTTTATACATACATAAATTCTAGTTTAGGTTCTTGAAAGTGTCTCTAACCTAGTATGCCTAGTCACTCAGTCATTTCTGAGTCTTTGCAACTCTGTGGACTATAGCCTGCCAGGCTCCTCTGTCTATGGGAGTTTTTCGGCAAGAATAAGGCAGTGGATTGCCATTTCCTCCTCCAGTGGATCTTGCCGACCCAGGGATTGAATCAATGACTCCTGTGTTTCCTTCATGGCGGGTGGATTTTTCAGCCACTAAGCCATCAGGGAAAGCCCCCACGCCCTATCTAGTTTAATAGTATAAAATCTGATCATACAGCTGCTAGGGGACTTTAATATTCTTCTCATCTGTTCGCTGATGTTAGGATTGTCACACATTTGAAATCTTAATCTCGAAATAAGGAACTGTGTATTACAACACAAGGGCCTCAGGATATCAAATGTGAGGAGATTATGCCGAATACTTGGTCTAATCAGAATAACGGTTTCAGTTCCTAATTCCTCTTCACCTAGAACTGCTCTGCTTATTGTTTCTGATTCATGAAGTATTGTGATTCCAGGAAGGCAAACCCTTACTTTAAAATGTATATGACAGAAAATGCTTTCAATGGACAAATTATAGCTTAGTTTTGAGCATTTTTTAAATCAGAGGTTGATACTCAATTAAGAGTTACAAAATCACTTAGGTGAGTTTCTGCCTGGGAGAATGTCTAAAATATGCCCTTCTCAGCGGTGAGCCACTCAATGAACCGGACTTGCATTTTCATCTCCCCTCACCCCCAACAGCATTTGGTTTCAACACTGCCAAACTGTGTCAATCTGACAAATGTAAAATGCTGTATCATTATTTAAATTTACCCTTCATGCATAAAGGTAAGGTTGTCGCTTTTATTTTTGGTCATTCCTGTTTCCTCTTCTGTGAACCGCCTATTTATATATTTGCAATGCCTGAAATGGTCTTGTGGCTGGTTTTCTTACTGATTTGTGGAATGAATTTTGAATCCATTGTCCTTGATGAATGTATTACAAATATCTTCTGCCAACCGATGACTCCTTTTTTCTTTTGCTGTTGCTTTTTCTATTTTTTTGTAGCTTAATATTGTTACTGGTGTGCTTTTGCTATAGTTTTAATTTGAGATAAGACAAGACTAATTTTTTTGCGATTAAAGCATTTTACCTTTTTTGAAGAAATGTTTCAAAAATGCTTTTTACATTTAGGTCATTAACATATAAAATTTGTCTTTCTTTATGAAACAGAGCACTAACTTTATTGTATTTTCAGGGAGATTGCTAATTATTTCAACATGATTTAATAGCCCATTCTTAACTCTTCCTGAGTGATTTGTATCAATGACTTATATTCACATGTAAGTGCTTCTGTTCTCACTGCTTTCTCCCATTGGTCTACTTGGTTAATCTCACATGAAAAGCACCCTCTTTTAAAACTGTACAGTCATTATATGTTTTGATGTCTAAGTCATTTATCAGTGTCTTCCCTGGTGCCTCAGTTGGCAAAGAGACTGCCTGCAATGCAGGAGACCTGGGATCCAATCCCTGGGTCAGGAAGATACCTGGGAGAAGGAAATGGCAACCCACTCCAGTATTTTTGCCTGAAAAATTCCATGAACAAAGCAGCCTGGAGGGCTACAGTCCATGGGGTCACAAAGAGTTGAACATGACTGAGTGATTAACACTTTCAAGTCATGTATAAAGATATATAATATTTAAAATTGCCTAACCTCTCATATACCTTCTCTGAGCCTGTCAAAACCAGCTTTTGAAGTTACATATACATAAGCATATATGTTCTCTATTTTTAATTTCAATTATAATAAATTGCTTTTAAAGGGATTTTTCAAACAAATTAACTCATCACACCCATTAAAATGGTATATCTCTACATGAATTGTTTCTCTTTTATTCCACTGAGTTTTATAATATTTATATATGTCTTATAATAATTTGTTATATGTATTCCTAGGCACTGTATAAATTTGCTGCCATGGTGAGTAATTGAGCTTTTCTTGTAAATTAAAATTTTCTGAAGATTTTCTTGAGATTTTATCATAATGGCAGTTTTATTTTTCAAAACCTTATTTTAAAAACTCTATTATTTTCTTATTGCATGAGTAGGAACTCCAATCCAATACTGAATAAAAGGGTTCAGTTCAGTTCAGTCGCTCAGTCGTGTCCAACTCTCTGCGACCTCATGAATCACAGCATCCCAGGCCTCCCTGTCCATCACCAACTCCCGGAGCTTACTCAAACTCATGCCCATCGAGTCAGTGATGCCATTCAGCCATCTCATCCAAATAAAAGGGTAGATGATACTAAAGGGTAACATTTATTGAGAGTTTATTATGTCCTAGGATTCATCCAAAGTACACTTAGTAACATATTCAAAACTCACAACACTCTAGACAGGTAGGTAATTATTTAAATTTTACAAATGATAATGAAGTAAAAAAAAAAAATCAGTAACTGTTGAATGTTTTGAATGACAGAGCTAGGATACTGCCTGTTTGCCTTTTCTAGCCTGTTTAGGCCCCCAGTGGCTCAGAAGGTAATGAATTTGCCTGCAGTGCAGGAGACCCCTGTTCCACCCCTGAGTCAGGATGATCCTCTGGAAAAGGGAATGGCTACCCACACCAGCACTTCTGCCTGGACAAAGGAGTCTGGCGGGCTCTACAGTCCATGGGGTTGCAAAGAGTCAGACACAATTGAGAGACTAAAACGCCCCCACACATGCCCACCGACTGCAACCCTGGTAGAAATAGCAATGGTTGTCTGACTGCATGTATCTGATTTTAAAGGGATTTCCTCTAATTATTTGCCACTAATATTTGCTATTGCTTTTAGTAGTACTTTTAAAAATAGCTCACCTTTCTAGAAGCTCATGCTTCCAGATCTGACTTCTTCTTGATGTATTTCAAATGCCAAGGCATTGTTCAACCCAGAGTAGATGTTCAAGAAACATCTGTGGACTATTGAATAAATATAGACTTTCACACTGTAAGTGCTTAAAAAAAATCACCTCTTGTCCATTCCTAGAAATGATGATGGGAATTCGCATCATAACAGATTACACAATATCTTGCTATTCAGTTAGTTTTGAACCTTAACTCCTCATTCAGTTAAGGTTCAAAACTAAGCCTTTAATCTGTTTATAACTAAAGTTCACATTCCTAGCCACAGGCATCAAATTTATCAATATAGGCAATGGACACAAGAAGAGTTTCAGGAAAACATGTGGATAATTAAAACTAGTTATCCTTAATCTAACAAAGAACATTCCTAAATATAAATTATCTAGTGCAGCTTACAAATGTGAATTTAAAAGCTGAGAACAGCCCAAACAATAGAATTCGCTATATTTTTACAGTGGTGTATTTAAAAAGACTATTATCATTTTATGTTTGGAGATTTTTTTTAATTAATTTAAGCTATGGATGTGAGAGTTGGACTATAAAAAAAAAAGCTGAGCACCAAAGAATTGATACTTTTGAACTGTGGTGTTGGAGAAGACTCTTGAGAGTCCCTTGGACTGCAAGGAGATTCAACCAGTCTATCCTAAAAAAATCAGCCCTTAATATTCATTGGAAGGACTGATGCTGAAGTTGAAACTCCAATAGGAAGAACTGACTCATTTGAAGAATCTTTCCCTGATGCTGGGAAAGATTGAAGGCAGAAGGAAAAGGGGACAACAGAGGATGAGATGGTTGGATGGCATCACTGACTCAATGGACATGAGTTTTGTAAACTCTGGGAGTTGGTGATGGACAGGAGGCCTGGTGTGCTGCAAGGAGTTATGGGGTCGCAGAGTCGGACATGACTTAGTGACTGAACTGAACTGATGGACTATTCAATTACTTCTGAGCTCTCTCTCAAATTATTATTATATCTGTTTTTATTTCAGTTGTATTCAAACACTGTTTTGCAAAAGAAAGGATAGGAAAGAAGATTTATGAGTCAGAAACTTAGAATTTTGTAACCATTGCAAGTTATGCAGAATGTGAGTTGGTGAAAAGGGACTCTTATCTGATCCTATCAGCCATACAGATATAAAATGTTGAGATCTCCCCACCCAAAATGCAAAACAAACGTAAATTTGTTTTCTAAAAAGATTACATAGAAAACCATGTATATGTTGGTTACTGAAATTATACATCTAGTTCTGCCCCTCTACCTGAATACCAGACACATATATCCAGTGGCCTATTTAACATCTCCTTTGGAATGCTGTTTTAAGATGTGCAAAACATAAATTCATGTTTCTCAATACTAATAACCTCCCCTGTCTTCCCCCAAGCTCAGAAAATGGCAGCTACGTTTAATTCTGCTCAGCCCCCAAATCATCAGAGTAACTTTTGCCTTCTCTCTTCTTCCTGCCCCTTATCAGCCAGTCGTTTTACTCTGGTCTTAAATGTGCATCTAAGTACTTCTCACTCCACAAGTGTATCACACTATCTCTTTACATGCTGTATTTTTCTACAGAGCATGTGACTTCATATCATGTATTTGTTTCTTGTCTGACTTTCCCACTATAAGGTATAGGAGGGAAGGGATTTGATTTTTATTCAGTGTACATTTTAGAGCATCTAAACTGTGTCTGGCACATAGTAGACATTCAATAAATATTGATGGAACAAAAAAATGAGGGATTATGGTGAATTGAAAGGTAGACAATTTTAAGAAATTTTGTTCTCAGCATTCTTTTGCCCTAACTCTAAAATATTCACTAAAAATGACCTATGATTTCAATATAGATTCCTCCAAATATGTAGTATAAAAAAATGTAAGTATAGCAATGGTTCTTTTTTTTTTAATTTCTAGGAAGAGTCGCCTAAGTTAAAAAAAACTGATTAAGAAAGGATTTTTTTTTTAGGCAATATTTTTATCATTTTGAAGTTTATATGAAACTTTAGGTATATATATTCCTCAGTGGAGAACTTGTAAAAATTTATTAAACCAATGTGTTTTCACAAATTTACTTGTGTTTTAAGTTGCTCAACAATGACTATTTAATGATAGTATAAAAATAAATGTGAAGTAAAACTAGTGACATCATTTGTGTCCTACTCTTAGCGACCCCATGAACTGCAGCCTACCAGACTCCTCCATCCATGGGATTTTCCAGGCAAGAGTACTGGAGTGGGTGCCATTGCCTTCTCCGTATAAATGGAGAGGGTCAAGTTAAAGACACTTCTGTTGTATTTATAATTTTTATTTATGATCAGACATTGCTGTTCTTTAAGTTGTTCATCATGATTTGGTAAGCTAAGCACCACTTCTTTATCACACAATGCACTGATGATCTTAAAAACATCATGGAAATAATAACACTTCCAAATTTCACCTTTAAAAATTGTGTTAACAGTTTCTCAAACTCTTGTTGAATTTTCATTTATATCCAAGTTATCAAAATGCTTATTGTTTGTTTTTAACAATAGATCATTTGCAACAGAATGCTTCATCTATTTATGATGATTTATCAAGGGAGAAGTAACGAAAATGCTGTGAATGGTATCTTGGTTGGCCAAATGGTTTGACCTGCATGTGGTGACAAGACAATTTTAGAGTTTCTAAAAATCTCCACAGTATCTGAAGTTTCTATAAAGAAACATTATTATACCTTATATTATTCTGAAAGAAATTTACAAGGAATATGATCATTAAAGACTTATTATTAAGGACTTCAAACGTTAGTTAACAAGGACATTATTCAATTCAATGAGGCATTTAAAGTTTTCACTGAACAAAACATATAATATATAGCCTCTCCCTAATTTGGCAGGTAGATATGTGTCATTAAATAAAAATGAAAAATAAGAGCAATTTTTGAATTTAACATAGTCACACGTAACATGTAGGATGTCTGGGCAAAACTAAATTACTTAATGTAGTAAGGGAACTATTTAATTTCAAGATTATTTTTGTTGTTTGCTGAATGTTGCTTTAAATTCTTCTTTTACATGATTTCCATTCATTTCTCTGTTCATTTCTCCCTAATAGCTTTTCCATTCTTTAAATATAAAAAGTAACATCTGTGGGATTCTTATAGTTTCGAATTCTAGAGATGAAAGAAGTTTACTGACTAGAACAAAAGTTAAGGTATACTTTTAATGACTAACTTATAGCATATCCAGGTAGAAATAAACCGAAATTCACTGGTAGACCTGCTGCTTTCTTTCAGACGAGACAATATCATGGGAATAGTGGGATTTTGATGGCTTTTAACCTACCTGCTCACCCAGAACCACATCCACCTAAGTGTCTGCTAAGTCGATCTGGAGACTAGAGTGTTCCATCTGTGCTTATAAGCAAGCTGGATTCTGGGCTTGCTACTGCTATTACACTTTCCTTGCTGCCCACTCCACCTTTGGATGCATCAGATGGTACCGCAGGTCAATTGAGCAGTCCCCACTATTCAACCAGCCTCACCATCTTCCCAAGGCTCCATGTCAACTTTGCCCGGCACCTCCACCACCAAACCAAGATGGTTACTTGGAGGAGCAGTGCATGCAAGCTTGCCTTTTAGGAAACTCCAAGTTTTTATAGGCTGAGTATGAAAGCAAGCATTCATACATGCCACTTTGGAGCTGAGTGACTCTTGAGTGAAATTATGTAAGTTTCTATATATGTAAAAGGGGATAGTAAATGTTTCTTTAGGGTTTTTGGAATATCTAATGAGATTATTTACGTTGCTAAACAAACTGACAATAAAGGTTATTTTTATAAGTTATATTCAGCACACTTACTGAGGAAGAAAATATCTAAAGAGGAAGCTAGATTTGAAATGTCCTTTATTTACAGCAATACAAATTTTATCCAGTTTTAGCCAGCTTATCTGATGTGGGCAAAAAAGGTTTGATATGGTTATGGATGGACATATTCACTTAAAAACTTCAGATCAAATATTAGAGTAATATAAATGCAGAAGTATTTCTTATATTCAAAGCTGTTTTGGTATGACAGAACAAATAAAATTCAGAGATTATAAATGAATTAACATGCTAAATGATATAGGCTTGGTAGAGAGAAGTAAACAACTTAGGAGAATATTAAGATAAACATACAGATAAAGGCAGTTATAGTTTATTCATGGGAATAATTACAGTAGTACTTTGCTTACTCCCCAAAACATGAAATTAAAAACACAATATTTCTTCAGGCAGTTTCATAAACAGTGATTGACAATAGACACTATTAATTCCAGTTTTGGAGAAAAGCCAATATGTGATTAAAGGCATTAAAAGTGTCAAGCAAATAAAATTTACTCAGTTGAAACTTTGATGTATGTATTTAAATAGCTTAGTACAGGGACATCTTGCAGATTTCGCCAGACATTATTCAATTCCAATTTTACTGTGGTAAAAACAAAGTTGTTGAACCTACCAAGAAACTCTTAAACACTTTATAGGAGCATATGCATTTGTTACTGCAAAGCACACTCACCATAAGAGTTTTAAAAATACAATTCACTTCAATTATCTCATTTACTCATAATCAAACAAGTATTTGCTGAGCACCAGTACCAACTAATTCATAGATCACTGGAGACCACTGGATGCTACTCACATGCTAAACAGAGATGAAAACATAATTACCAGTTTCTACTCACAGGGGAACAAACATGTGTACAACAAATCAAAATGGCAAATAAATTCTATTCATCATGGTCAAAGGGCTATAAAAGAACAAAGAGGGAGTGAGTCATTCCATAGTGTAGTGTGGCTGGAAGAATCTAGTATTTATAGAGTCAGACATCTAAATTTGAATCACGGATCAATAATTACCAGTTATTTTCCTGACCCAGAATCCATTTATATTTTTCCCAAGTAATCACACCCTGACTTTCTTTCAAGAAACAATCCCCTTTTAACTCTTCATCCATGATTTCGAGTTGGATTGATCACCTACTTCCATCCTCAGTTGTGTGAAACAGAGAAGGACCCTATCATCCTTGTCACCTCATGTCCTCCGCCTGCCTTTTATCAGTGGAAAAACTTTAGCCAAAGAATAAGTTTGATCAGAGAAAGATGCGAGAATGTACAAAAACAAAGGAAAACAGTCAGAGGTGACCAAATGATGATAATGTAGTCATGAAGCGAAGTCAAGGACGTTTAGTTCCTCCTCAAAGGCTACAGATGTATTCTGAGCCATATCCTGTGAGCTCTCTTACAGATACTGAAAGCCCACCAGTTGGAGAAGATAACTGCATGGCCAGCAGAATGGAGCCACACAGACAGAAGCTGTTGCAATTCTGAGAACTGGCCTCAAAGATGGAAACAAACTGACCTTGGAACTGAAAATGAACTGGACCCAAAGCAACAAAGATCGCGCTGATCAGACCACCAACGACCAATCTAAAGATGACTTTCGGAGCTGACCATCTGTTTCTGCATGTAGCCCTCCCTCTGTCTATGTAAACCCTCTTTCCCCCTCACTGTCCTGGGGGCAGGGAACCAGTTTTTGGACAGACTTCCTCCCCCAGCCTAGTTGCTGGCAACCAAAATAAAGCAACTTTCCTTCCCACCAACCTGGCCTCTTTAAGGATTTCTGGACCCTGAGCAGCCAGATCCCGTGGACAATACAAGACCCAGGCCTGGTCAGTCTTCTCAATCTTCCTAATCAAAAGATGCACAAAGCCTCCTCTCATAGGGAACAATTGTTAACAATTTGCCATACTTGCTTAATTCTTGCTAAAATAGTTTTAAATAGATTAAGTGCACCATTACATTTTATTCCTAAAGATATTAGTATGTATCTCTATAAAACTAAATTGTTTTATTTCTAATACACAATCTCTCAACTGTTACTATACATAAAAATTGGCAAAAAATTACCTAAGAGCATATAGGTACATTCAAATTTTCTAAATTTCCCACTATTGGATTATTTAGATCAAGATTCAGTCAAAAACCACATAGCTTGTTTTTGGATACTCTTATCTCTAAAATAGAATAACTCCACCTCCCCCAAATTTTGTTTTTTCTATGACATCAATTTATTGAGGCTGGGTTAGTTATCCTGTGGAATATTTCCTCTTCTGATTTTATCTGAACAAATTTGTTGTTTACTGATTTTTGTCATTTAACTGCTATCTCTATCTTCTGAATATTATACAAAATTGGATAAAAATGTATTAGACACAAGTTAAACGTATTTGGAAGAAAACTTCACAGGTGATACTTTATAACAATGTCTCACCTTTCTCCCACTCCCCTCTCTCCGCTGTTGGTAATTGTTAACAGAGTTACCACTCTCCAAGTTGGAGTCACATTTTCCTGCTTGTGAGGAGCAAGCTATCTGTGTGATGGAAATCTGGTTTTATGAGAAGGTCCAGGTCCAATCAACCTTTCATCTACCGATTTTAGTACCAAAGCTGATCCTTCCTGGAGTCAATCGTTTCCTTAGTGTTGCATACTCCCAAAACTTAGTGATATTCCTTCCATAATTACTAGTTGGTGAGTGAGTGAAAGTCGCTCAGTCATATCCAACTATTTGCGACCACATGGACTATGCAGTCTACGGAATTCTACAGGCCAGAATATTGGAGCCTTCCCCCTCTCCGGAAGATCTTCCCAACCCAGGGATCGAACCCAAGTCTCCGGCATTGCAGGCAGATTCTTTACCAACTGAGACACAAGGGTAGCTAGTTGGTATCCTTCTACAAATAAGTGTCTTCCTTTGTCAACTGTGGCCTTTTTATTATTGAATATGATTCACGCTGAAATTAGAATGTGTTTACTTCTTACATTTAATTACTATTTTTCAGTAGAGGTTATTCGTGTAACAGTCTCATTGGTCCTCAACAAGATTTTGCTCTGTATTTTTCTGTTTTACTTCGTGGTCCTTAACATGTTAATTTTAAAACACCCTTTTTTAAATGGTGTATATCAATAAATCAACATAGGATGTTTTACTACTCACCGATATCTCTGCCCTCCCTCTTCGGTCCGACGCTGTGAGACCACTGCGTTTCCTGGCTCCCTTTAAGTACGGGATGGCATAATCCCACGAGAAGAGAAAAGTTCATATGCTGCACCTGAGCGGTACTACGAACTCAATTTTTCATCCTCTGTCTTCACACAGCCATAGCAAATATCCCTCTAGCTCCGTGGTCCCAGCCTGCCAATTCGGAGACGTGGGTTCCATCCCTGGATCAGGACGATCCCCTGGAGATGGAAATGGCAACCCACTCCAATATTCCTGCCTGGAAAATCCCATGGATAGAAGAGCCTGGCGGGCAACACTCCATAGGGTTGCAAACAGCGGACCATGACTTAGCGATGGAGAGTGCGCGCGTGCGCACACGTCCCCAGATGCGGGCTACACGCCATGGGGCTGGGAACAGTGGGACACGACTCAGCGCGTGCGCACGCGCACACGCCCCCAACCCCTGGGTCATGAATGGATACAGGTCTGCCTCTGTAAGGACGTGAGGCACAGCAGGAGTGAGCTGGGGGCAAGGGAGCCAAGCTTTAACTGTGCTTCTCATTTCTCTTCATCACTCACATTACTGCCTGAACCCCCGCCTCCACCTCCATGGAAAAATGGTCTTCCACCAAACTCGTCCCTGGTGCCAAAAATGTTGGGGACTGCTGCTTGAGACTTCATCTCCTGATCCCTGGATGAGAACCGAGAGAAGGAGACCCTATGCAACTTTCAAATTATATGTAGAGAGAACTCGTTTTTATTGCTTTAAATAATTGATTTTAAAGTTATATTACAATATATCATGACATATATAGTGAGATATTGTACAATATCTTACACAAGAGTTTTAAAATTATGCCTTCAGTATTTGCCCATCACTACAATATCAAAATGCAATATGGGAGTGTTTTCAAATATTCAGATAGTCTATGCTAAGCAGTGAAAACTTGGTTAACTCTTTATATTTTATACTTTCTTCCATATGCTCTCACGTTAGGTACAGGCTGTGACTAGAATGTGCCAGCTCATTTGGTGACATAGAGTTGAAAATCCTTTAGATACATTTTACTTAAATAGATAATTGTCGTCTATCTCCAGATTGAAGTAATTGGCAGAGAATTGGGAATAGCAGTCATAACAATTGTTTAACTGAGAAGTGATTATCCATATGTGACTACAGGGCTTGTGAGAAATCGAAAAGGCTAAATGCTACCAGTACCTCTATTCAGCTCCTAATCCTTCTGCAGTATGTTCATGTTTTTCAGCTTTCCGATTTTTTATTTTTTTCAGACTCAATCTCTGTATCACACCCAGTGCTTTCACACCATATGCTGCTTTCTGCCCTTTCACACTTTCCAAGAACACTTGAAAAGCTAAAATCTCTAGTCTAGTCTGGGAAGTAAGAAATTCTCAAAAATAACCATAGCACAGAGGAGAGAGTGATAAATGCCAGAGAAGAGGAACAGAGAAAGTGCTAAAGAAGTAGGCAGAAAGACTGTTTCCAGCTGTGACATATGAGAGGTGATGTTTTTTATACAGAAGTAGAAAAGTAAATGAAGTATGGATATATGGCTATGAGAGGGAAAGAAACTTTCCAAACACCACGGTCAAAACACTGGTGAATGGAGGGTGTGAGTGAAATCTCATCAAGGAGTTATGTTAGAGGACAGATTATGGTTCCTTTCACTTCTCTGAACTGAAATGCATGACTTCCTTCCCACTTGAGGGAACATTCACAGTTCCTGATCTCTAGAATTCTGCAACCCAAGCCCTACTTAGGGATAATTTCTGTTCATCATTGAGGTTATATTTAAATATTACTTTTTCATGGAAAGAGATCTTTCAAACTTCTAGTTTAGGTTGTCTGCCTATAATTGCTTCTTGCTTGTGGGACTTTTCTTTGGTTGCACTTAATAAATATCCTTACTTTATTTTTTCTTACTTCCTCATCAGACTTTAAGCCCCACAAAAGAAGGGACTATTAGTCTGTAGCAAGGGCTCCAGACATATATGTTGATTAAATCAAAGCCAGATTTTTTTTTTAAAACCAGATAATCCTGCAATATTTACTTTATCATAGGGATTGAGAGCCAGGCTACATTAACCAAAAATAGACTTCAAGTTCCCAAATAAGAGGTTATTGAAGATAGCTCTATTTGTTTTTGTATCTGCTGTATAAAAAATATCTCAAATTTGGAGACTTAAAACAACACATATTGATTATGTCGTGCTCAGATGTATCAAATCTTTGCGACCCCATGGACTATAGCCCACCAGGTTCCTCTGTCCATGGTATTTTTCAGGCAAGAATACTGGAGTGAAAGTGGGTTGCCATTTCCTGCTCCAGGGGATCCTGCTTACAGGGATTGGACCTGTGTCTCTTACATCTCCTCTGTTAGCAGGCAGATTCTTTACCACTTTGTCACCTCAGAAGCCCCCATGTTACATTTGATCTTAGCCAAAAAGCCAATAAGTGATTTATTATGCTACAGTTTTGAAATCTGACATGGGTCTCAATACCCTAAAATCAAGATGTAGGCAGGCCTGCTTTCTTCACTGGATGCTCTAGGGGGGAATTTATTTCCTTGTCTTTTCCAAATTCTAGAGGCCATCTGCTCTTTTTCTCATGGTTCTTTGAAAAATCTTCAATTCTCAGCAACATCGGACTGAATCCTTCTCATGCTGCCATCTATTTCTCTTGACTCCTTCTTCCACTCTTAAAATAGCTTTGTGATTATATTGAACTCACCTGGACAACCAGAGCACACTCAGTAAAGTCTATTAACAGCATTGATTTCATCTGCAACCCTGTTCTCCTCTGCCCCCTAACAAAATATAATTCATAGGTTTCAGGGATTGATAATGTAGATATCTTGGTAGGGTCATTATTCCACCTTCTACAGTAGCTATTTAAATGCTGGAGAAAAATGAGTGAGTATTTTAGTCTTATGAAATTACTGATGAGATTCTCCTTGTGTGATAACTAAATAATAATCCCAGTTATTCCCTATTACCAGAGTAAATAAAGCTGTCAACAAAATAGAGAAAGGATAGACACCAGTAAGGATTCTATGAACTAAAAGCCATATGAAAGTGAAAGTCACTCAGTCATGTCTGATTCTTTGTGACCCCATGGACCATACAGTCCATGGAATTCTCCAGGCCAGAATACTGGAGTGGGTAGCCTTTCCCTTCCCCAGGGGATCTTCCCAACCCAGGGATCAAACCCAGATCTCCCACATTGCAGGTCGATTCTTTACCAGCTGAGCCATAAGGGAAGCCCAAGAATACTGGAGTGTGTAGGTTATCCCTTCTCCAGCAGATCTTCCCAACCCAGGAATCAAACTGCGGTCTCCTGCATTACAGGAAGATTCTTTACCAGCTGAGCTATCAGGGAAACCCCTTGCCCCCCCCCCCAAAAAAAAAGCCATATAAGTGTGCACTATTAAGAACAATCAGAACTATATTCATACTTTACTACTTTTTGTCCCTAAAAGATATCATCTCTGATCTAATTCTGCCTCTCATTCTAGCTGCATTTATCCCACATTTTTCCCTTTCTTTTCTTAAAACTAACCACTCCTTTTATACTTGGCTATGCTAATATTTAAACATTTACATCTTAACCCCAATAACACTGTTATTCTATTTGTGTCCATGCCTTTTCCTTTTTTCATTTACCAGATTGTAGACATCAAAGAGTGAATTTATTTCTCTTTATAAACCCTGAAGTTAGTTGTGGTTGTCATATGTCAATTAGCTGTTCAATAAATGTCTGCTAACTGAATTAATGAATGTGGACATAGAGTAAAAAAGTCGAGGAATTGAATCACATTATTTGAATAGAGAATGGAAGGAAAGTACTTTGTGATTAAGACATTTAAAACCTGCTTAGGGCAGAATCAAATCAGCCATGAGAATATCACTTGCAATTCTGATTTTAGCAGAATTATAGGGACATAGGCTACATTAAAAGATCATTGTATGGAACTTCCCTGGTGGTCTCGTGGCTTAGACCTCACACTCCCATGCAGGTGAACTTGGGTTCAATCCCTGGTCTAGAAACTAGAACCCACATGCCACAACTAAAAGACACTGCATGTTACAATGAAGATCGAAAATCCTGCATGCTGCAACTAAGACCCAGTGCAGTCATATAAATAAACAAATTAATAATTATTACAAACAACAACCAAAAAAAAAACTAGTATGTAGTTAAATGACATGTCTCCCTCAGGAAGAATGTAGAACTCATTAAAACCTCTATTCTCAAAATATTTATAATTTTTCTGGTCTAATCTTGAGGAACAGATTGTATTCGAAACATTAAAATCTTAGTAACTATAAAGGTTAAATGATCATTTTCACCAAATAAATGTGTGCCTCTGAAAACTAAAGTAAGTATTAAGGAATCCTGCCATGGTGTTAGAGAAAAGTGATGCATATCTAACAGCACATTTCACATACAACTGTGATGATAAAGAGATAATTGACATTATTAAATTGTGGTTAGGTATTCACCTTTGAGAAATAATCTTACTATCCTGATTTTCTTAAAAGTAACTTTGCCAAGCCAAACTCTACCATCTCACTAAGTAATGATAGCTATCAATGACTTGATAGAGAATATAATGCTGAAAAGATCTTAAAATATTTGTGGACAAATGGATAACTGTTTTTCAGATTTGTCAATATAGTTTTATATTTATATGAAGCAAATTTATTAAGAATCTGGGTCAGAATATTAGGCTAATGCAAAACCAAATAACTCAGATTTTGGAATCAGAAGTCATTTTCTAAAAATACGTGTCTAAATGTGCAACATTTCCACACTCAAGGAGAGGTTATTTAATTAAAGTGTGTTCAGAAACTTCTCCCCTCAAAGAAAACTTCCTTTAAATTAGAGTGAGTAAGATGAGTGCTCAGCCTGTCTCCCCAGGTGATTGTGGAAAAGGTTCCAGAGTGGACACAGAGACATGATAAATTCCTAGATTTTGAGTTCTTGGAGAAGATGTGCCTTTGCCTCAGGACTGCATAAGAAATAGAGAACTGAACAGTTTCCTGAGTAGAGAAATGCCATCTGAGCTAGCACAGTTCTTAAGTCTGGGAAAGTCTCCCAAAGGTTTGCAAAGCTTTTTAGACATTGCAAATTTAGACATTTGCCAAGTGTTTCAGACATTGGTCTTGAGAAAAACAGAGGCGTGGGGAAAGAAAGTGTACAGCACCACTAAATTTTCCAGAGCTCCTATTCTCGCAGTTAGGAGGGAGAAAAACATAGCAAAAAGCTTTGAATATCAAAAATCAGAGACATGTTTTATATCACATATGTGGAAGCAAAAAGAATACAGATGAATGTATATGGAAAACAAAACAGACTCACAGATACAGAAAACATACAAGTGGTAACCCGTGAGGAGTTGGAAGAGGAGAGGGACAAATTAAGGATATGGGACAGATGCAGGCTACTGTGTATAAAATAGACAAGCAACAAGGATATACAGGAGAGCAAAGGGATTTATTGCCATTATCTTGTAATAACTTTTAATGGAGTACAATCTATAAAATACTGAATCACTATGCTGTACACTTGGAACTAATATTATATTGTAAATCAACTATAGTTCAGTTTAAAAAAAGAACCAGAGGCATTGCCTGTCGTCAGGGTAATGAATACCTGTGTAGAGAAAGAACCTCGAGGCAGCAGATGAATTATCCCTCCTTTGTGCCCTGAGGACGGTACGAGAGGTGCCAGGAGCAGTGGTGGGGAGCCCTGATGCGCCGAGAATTACATAGAACTGACCAGGATTTAGTTTCTGCTGCTGAATAGAGGTGTGGCACAAAGCAGAAATTAGGCTGAGTTATATAAAAATAATGAAGATTATATTTCTTGCACACTTGCTTTTGTGGCTTGACATTTGACACTAAGTAAAGATTTAGGAATCAATCAAGTTACTAGAAATAATTTGGCGGTACGTTGAAGAAAGTACCTATGGAAATGAAGACAGTCTCATAGGATTCTAGGACCTGCAATATACCAGAGCCTTACAAAGTATGAAATGTAATTCAGAAACTGGAGAATACACGGGAACTCTCAGGATAGATTTATCCACATGTGCCCTCAATAGCGAGAATTTATTACTCTTTTTTTTTGTGTGGTGACTCAGCTTCTCTCTGTGTTGCTCCTATGTCTATCACCTCATGTTTTTCTTTTCCTCTGTTCTCCAACTTATATTACCTGTGTTTTCATCACTTCTACTTACTTACACTTTAGTTTAAGAGATATAGGCTCAGCTTCTAATGAGTCTGCTTTACCTTTTCATCTTCTGCTCCCACTGTAAATTGACTGATTATTTCTATGTTTCTGATTCATATTTCTAATAGAAGAATCTGACTGGCACAATTGATCAAAATTATGCCTAAATGAACAGACTTCATAGTGCTGACCAGCCATGGCCCCATAGGTCAAACACAGCATAAATTTGTCAGTTAGATATTTTTCCTTAAGTCAGACTTTCATATCCAGATCATTACCATAGCATTTACTATAATATTAATATTTATAATGTGTTGCTTACTTTCTTGAACAGTTACTAGACTAGTATTTTGCAAGCTTATTTGACTATGCATTCCTGTGAGAAAAATGTTTGAACATACATGCTGAAATGGAGTATATTTAGACATAATGAACATACAGTATGGTACTAATACCATATGTACCATATAGGATATGCTAACTCAATAGAATTTAAAAGCATTAAAAATTTGAAATACAAAACTAAGTTATACTTAATTCCTTCAACTCTAAAATCATATTTTTCTAGAATAGATTCAACTCACTTTGGATACTGTAGTACTGGATGAAAAGCAAATCAGGCTCACTGATGTTAATAACAGTAGTAATAACAGTATTAAAAATAAGAATGGTAATAAGAGTAGCATTAATAGTAAAGGATATAGTAGGAGTTACAGTAGTGGCAGTAGTAATAATAGGGGTACTAATGAGAGTAGTCACAGCAAATATTCAGGTACCATATTAAATATTCAGCATATCATTTCTATTTTAACCAGCTGAGCACTGAGGAATTGATGCTTTTGAACTGTGGTGTTGAAGAAGACTCTTGAGAATCCCTTGGACTGCAAGGAGATCAAAGCAGTCCATCCTAAAGGAAATCAGCCCTGAAGGTTCTTTGGAAGGAGTGATGCTGAAGCTGAAACTCCAATACTTTGGCCACCTGATGCGAAGAACTGACTCATTTGAAAAGACCCTGATGCTGGGAAAGATTGAAGGCTGGAGGAGAAGGGGACCACAGATGATGAAATGGCTGGATGGCATCACCAACTCGATGGACATGAGTTTGAGTAAACTCTGGGAGTTGGTGATGGTCAGGGGAGCCTGGCATGCTGCAGTCCATGGGGTTGCAAAAAGTTGGACAGTACTAAACAGCTGAACTGAACTAAATGATTTGCTGATATAGGTATTAAATATGTGTCCATTTTATGAACTAAGGCTTATAGGAACTATGAGTTGCTTATTTAGTCACTAAGTCGTGTCTGACTCTTTTGCAACCCCATGGACTGTAACCCACCAGGCTCCTCTATCCAGGATTCTCCAGGCAAGAATATTGGAGTGGGTTGCCATTTCCTTCTCCTGAGATCTTCGATGCAGGGATTGAACCCACATCTCCTGCACTGGCAACTGGATTCTTTACCACTGAGCCACCAAGGAAAGGAGAGAAGAGTTGCTTAAAACCAAAGGCTTCCCAAGATTCCAGCCCTGACCTAGATTTGTTCTCAACCAGATGTGCTACCACCCCTTTATTCTGTGTTATACATTGGTACTTGGAATTTTAGACATTTATGGTTAGAGGAAAAAAAAATCCCAACCTCTATTTAATGATGTGTGTGTTAGTTGCTCAGTTGTGTTCACCTCTTTTGTGACCCCACGGATTGTAACTGCCAGGTTCCTCTGCCCATGGGATTTCTCAGGCTAGAATACTGGAGTGGGCTGCTGTTTCCTTCTCCAGAAGATCTTCCTGACCCAGGGATCAAACTGGGTCTTCTGCATTGTAGGCAGATTCTTTACCTTCTGAGCTACAAGGGTTTCTACTAGTCAACAGGGCCTGGATATTAATTATTACTTCAAAGACTGAATTGGCCTGAATGTAAAAAGCAAATCTGGAAAATCCACAACTGGACTGGACAGGGAACACAGGATTTAGTATTTCTAGTGATTTTCTTAATCATTTCTTAGCTTTTCACATATTTGACCCTCTCCTCCCTTTAAAATAAAAACATCTTTCTAATTTCTCTGATTGTTATCTCATGGATACAAAACTAATTTCACTCTCACTATAGTAATAATGTTGTTGTAATAAGTTATAGCTATTTCAATCAATACTGCTATTACTATTAGTTTTCTTGTATTATATGGATGGAAATAGCTATTCATTTGTCCATACCAAGGGGAAAAAACATGCTCTTTAAAATTCGACTGTATAGTTGCAAATGCTCATTTAAATTCTTCTTGGTTTGGTTAAAATCACTTCCTCCTAAATGTCTTTTCTGATCATTTTTCATTTGTTGACTATGTTATTTGTTCCTTACTTGAAACCTCTCCTAGCAACCGGTACTCACTTATGTATACCTATTATCACAAGGTTACCCATTTCTTTGCTCAAGTGCTAAAGACAGAGATTGGTTTGTTTTGTCTCTAGGATCTATCATTGTGCCTGGCTCAAGTAGGTTTTCACTAGATTCAGTATTGTCCAGTGAAGGAGGAAAGTGTACACGAGTTCCTTGAGAAAAAAATGTCAAAAGAAAAGTGCTAAGTTGAAAACTTGGGAATCCATGAATAGGGCATAAACTGACATCTTTGCTTTGGACTAGTTTGGATATAAATGCAGCAGTCATCATAGATTTATCTGAATATGTCAAACAAGTTAGAATAGAGTAAAAAAGAAAAGAGAGCACGGTTTAGCATTTTTCCAAGCTCCGAATCACAGAGATCTGAGCTAAATTACTGACAATAAGAAGGAAAAATGAATGACATTGACTGCTCATTCTAAGTACCTATTAACTTGACTTGGAGATTAAACACATATAACAAGCTAGAAAAAGATGGAAGGTAACAAAAATTATGTTTATAGATTATATTTTGGGCAACTGGAATATTGATATGAGAAAGAAAGAAGTTACATATATCCCCTTTTGAAAATGGAATTGGTTCACTTTTAGATATGTTCCCATTGAGCATATGGGTGAAGTTTCGATGAATCGAGAGACTGTCAGTTCAGATTTCAATCACTGAAACTATAGAACAAATTTACACAGTGCTCAAGTATTCTCTTAACATAAAATATTTTTAAATTAAACATCAACCACTTATTTTCTGATAGTCTGAATTAGTCAAAGATTACTAGCATGTCAGGAGTTCTTTGAGAAAAGTGTCTGTACATGTAAATGCAAAGAAATGTGCTAAGTTGAAACTTCGGGGACCCATGAATGGAGCATCACTGACATCTTTGCTTTGGACCAACTAGGACATAAATGCAACAGACATCAGAGGTTTATTTCAAATGTAGGGCCAGTTTCAAGAGTCGAAAAGACAGTGAAGGTTAAAAAAACTCCAACAGATTCTACTAGGGAAGTGACCACATGCTCCAAGTCTATCTCCAGAAATGATATGTTCTGAAAGTCCAAGATGGAACTAGGTATTTGGAGGGTAGATGACCTCCCTTTGAACTGAGAATACTCGTGTAATTCTGGATATTTTAGGAAAAAAGTAAAAACCCCTAGAGATTCTGGTTATAATCTGACACATGGGTGTTCAAGACATTATCAATATGAAAAATAAAATTAAAATTATGGTATTTCCACCCAAGTAGGTAAAGGAAAATGAGTAACTTCTTTATGGTAAAGAAAGAAATTTAATGGTGAGTAGCATTTTTACTTAAATGCAAATCATCAAAAATAAATATATTTAATGGCAGCAATTATTTTCTATTTAATATAAAAATCTGTATTGAATGCACTGTAAACTTATATCTACGTATGACTTTAACTGCCCAATTATAGACAAAGGTAGATCGTTAAGAAAATTGGTAGTGCTCTTTAGCCATTTAAAGTTTATTTTCTAGATATATATGAAATGGTAGCACAAAAGTAGTTCTTTGTAGCACTATACAATTGTGAGGAATAAAAAGAGCAGAGATCCCAGGGAGATTTCATTTGTTCAACAAGCATTTAATGATCTCATACCATGTCCCAGGCATAGCAAAATTACTGCTCATTCTCTGGTGAGCAGAGCAGAGGTGATTCTTCATTTATTGTAGCTTAAATTCAGTTAAAGTGATTAGAAGTTTTCACATGTATTATCTTATTCCATCCTCTACTCAGCTGCATGAGGTAAGAAAGTATTACGCATGATTTATTTTCCAATACACTTAGGCAGATTTTCACTTAGTGAAAATCATGACTATTTTACAGAAAAGACAAGGCTAGAATTGGTTATTAAACTGAATGTGATATTTGTATGTGTGCTAAGTCAGTTCAGTCATTTCCGTCTGTGCATCCCTATGGACTGCAGCCTGTCAGGCTCCTCTGTCCATGAGATTCTCCAGGCAAGAATACTGGAGTGGGTTGCCATTCCCTCTTCCAGGGAATATTCCTGATCCAGAGATGAAACCTGCATCTCTTACGACTCCTGCACTGATAGGCAGGTTCTTGACCACTAGTGCCACCTGGCAAACCTGAACGTGATATTTACCAGAGGTTTATTGTATGTTGTTAACATTGCAACCAAATCTGTCTCCTGAGAAATTTGTATGCAGATCAAGAAGCAACAGTTAGGACTGGACATGGAACAACAGACTGGTTCTAAATCAGGAAAGGAGTACGTCAAGGCTGTATATGGTAACCCTGCTTATTTAACTTATATGCAGAGTATATCATGTGAAATGCCAGGCTGGGTGAATCACAAGCTGGAATCAGGATTGCCAGGAGAAATATCAATAACATCAGATACACAGATGACACCACCCTTATGGCAGAAAGTGAAGAACTAAAGAGCCTCTTGATGAAATTGAAAGGGGAGAGTGAAAAAGCTGGCATAAAACTCAACATTCAAACAATTAAGATCATGGCATCCAGTCCAATCACTTCATGGCAAATAGATGGGGAAACAATGGAAACAGTGAGATACTGTCTTTTTTGGGCTCCAAAATCACTACAGATGGTGGCTGCAGCCATGGAATTAAAAGATGGTTGCTCCTTGGAAGAAAAACAATGACCAACCTAGACAGAGTATTAAAAAGCAGAGACATTACTTGGCTGACAAAGGTCTGTCTAGTCAAAGCTATGGTTTTTCCAGTAGTCATGTATGGATGTGAGAGTTGGACTGTAAAGAAACTGAGCACCGAAGATTTGATGCTTTTGAACTGTGGTATTGGAGAAGACTCTTGAGAGTCCCTTGGACTGCAAGGAGATCAAACCAATCCATCCTAAAGAAAATTAGTCCTGAAGATTCATTGGAAGGACTGATGCTGAAGCTGCAGCTCCAATACTTTGGCCACCTGATGTGAAGAACTGACTCATTTGAAAAGACCCTGATGGTGGGAAAGATTGAAGGTGGGAGGAGAAGTGGATGACAGAGGATGAGATGGTTGGATGGCATCACCAACTGGATGGACGTGAATTTGAGCAAGCTCTGGGACTTGGACAGGAAAGCCTGGCATGCTGCAGTTCATGGGGTCACAAAGAGTCAGACATGACTGAGAGACTGAACTGAGGAACGTTTCAAAGTGAGAAAATAACCTCATTTCTCCAATTCTGTGTTCTTTAACCCTTTCTGTTAAGGCTATTCTCCCTGTTTTATTTTTTATTTTTTAATGAAAATGACAGCAGGAACCCTGGTTATAAGTTTCTCTTCCTATTAGAAGTCATACCCTTTGGTAATTTCCAGTCTTACTTCTGTGACAAGGCCCTGCATTCAGGAGCCCATATGTCTACTGTATTCCATAATATGGGAGTGCAAGAGATGATAAACTAGAGAAGAAGGCAAGATAGTGCCTGACATGAGCAAAAGGTACAAAAGAGAGAGACTGCATCTATTGAATAAAACAGAAGGAAAGGTTGGGTACATATATTTTAAGAAATAAATGTTTGTGAAAAGCTCAAAACCAATATTGGGCCAAGTCCTTAACTGCAAGTGCATTCATTGGAAACAAGTAGATATTTATTAATTGGAAAGTAAACACAAAATTATTATTACACTATTATCTTTTTAGTGAATAGTTCTTTTAAATCAAGTTCCTTTCACTTAGGAAATGATAGGAAAATGTCACTGAAGAGGTAAAGGATTATTTCTCTGGACTGACCAATGATGCAGTAAGGTTCATCATTAACTTTTACAGCATGTTCAACAGCAACTGACATATAGAAGCCTCTCGATAAACATTTGTTGAGCAAATGAATAGAGCTGACCTCAGCACACGCAGACCTGATAGCTAGTACTAATTATATGAGGAGATTCAATTGAAAAGATAAACTTGGTATCTAAAAAGTAATAGGAGATGACTATGTTAATCCTCTCAGTTGGATTTTCCACACAAAACCAGCATTAGTTTTATTTTAGTGACATATTTTAACTATGGTATCTTTTTCATATCATGTGATCAATGATACATATGTGTTCAACTGGAATGAAATTTAAATGTAAGATGGCATCAATAATTGCATATATAGAAATTTAGCAAGTTTGATGCATTTTCACTGGCTTTTAGAAATAGAAGTTATGTGGAAATGCTTTCTTCAGTATGTCAGTTACTTTTCCATTTTTAGAGGAGGATAAAAGAAAAAGAGTAGTAAAGATCCACCAGTTTTGGGGACTAACCCATACATTCTCACCTAGTTGTAACAGGGCAGAAAAGGTTTTCTCCCCAAGGGACAGAATGGTACTACAGATGTGCTTACATGTTCTAGTAATAACAGTTGACTTTAATACAGGAAAAACATAGTCAATTTATTTTCACAACTATATAATTTATGTAGACAAGTCAGACAGTTTTCAAGAAATACTTGTTTTCCAAAGGCTTCTCTTGAAACAGTGGTAATGCAGCCTAAATTCTTGGATGTCGAGCTGCCAGTTCTCTGGTTTTATGATGAGATCCATGTCAATAAAATGGAAAGACACTCTGTCAGTGGCATGGTTGCTTATAGGAGCAAACCAACATTCAAGTCCAATGGCCTTAAGAAAGAAAGTTTATTTTTTCTTCCCTTATTGAGCTAATTATCAGGGAAGAAATGATTCACAATGTTATGGATTATTACATTCACAACCCTTTAAACTAAAAGACAGTCAGTTTGGAAATCAGGATAAAAGACTGGTGGGCACTAATTTTTTTTTAACAGTTTACCTTTAATCTGAAATAGTTAAGAATCATTTTCAAAGATTTTCATTTAAAAAAGTTATTTAATGGGAATTAAGATGCAAGATGGACATGAAGATATCACAAATGTATCACAGAAATAACTTGTTATATGTTTATTTTTACTTTTTATATGAACTTTTGTTAGGTAAGCCAAAATTGTATTGGTCTAAGATATTATTATATATTATATATACAATTATTATATAGGTAATAAAATTACCCATGTATGTACTCATGTATGTATATGACCTTACAGAAATATACATTTACATATACAGAGAGATACAGATACAGATTTCTCTCTATATATCCCTCCCTACAGAAATAAGTCTAATTCCTTGGGCATAAAAATTTTCAATTGAAAATTTTTACATGAGATGATTTTCTTCTGTAGTCACAATTCCTGAAGAGTATATTTTGTTGCTTTAGGGCTAGACATTAATAAAAGGTGCTGGATTTACAAATAGGAAGTGTAAGAGGGCATCAGAAGACATTAGGAGTGAGGTCAGCAACTGGGTTTCCCTGTCTCTCTCCTGACAGGATGATCATAGCCAAAATCCTCGCAGGTGGCCTTCTGACATCTCTGGTGACCACACCCCCACCTTGTGTCTTCATGTTTCATGCCGTGGCTAACCCCAGGAGCCCTGTAGGCTGAATTTGGGTTTTCCTAAATTCATTCTACAACTTTGCATTTAAAAAATAAGCCTTTATGAAACTCTCCTTAAATTCCCCAGTTTGGGTGTGCCATCTTTTCCTGACAAAACCCTATCTGATACATAGGGGCCATATTAGCCCTACCCTGGATTGAAAAGGCTAGACGATTTACTGTGTGCTTTTTCATAATAAGAAGATGTGTATGAACTGATTTAACAAATACAGAATAAAGAGTAAAGGGAGCTTTTCAGTGAATAGGTTCAGATTCTCTCAGTACAATAGACATAACTGATATTCCCTGAATGAAAGAAGAAACACAATTACTGAATGAAGGAAATGATGCAAGCTTTTAAAAGTTACATATGAATTAAAATATCTCCTGTCAAAAGGAAATCTGAAAATACAGTTTCAGTTATTTCTGAATAGTTAAAAATTCTGCAGATCTGAAGTGTGAGTGTTAAACTTAAGGATGAGTCACTACTTGCCCTTTAATTGCCTGAAAGTAAAAGGCGCTTGCCCCTTGGAAGAAAAGTTATGACCAACCCAGACAGCATATTAAAAAACAGAGACATTACTTTGCCAACAAAGGTTTGTCTAGTCAAAGCAATGGTTTTTCCAAGAGTCATGTTGGATGTGAGAGTTGGGCTATAAAGAAAGCTGAGCACTGAAGAATTGATGCTATTGACCTGTGGTGTTGGAGAAGACTCTTGAGAGTCCCTTGGACTGCTAGGAGATCCAACCAGTCCATCCTAAAGGAAATCAGCCCTGAATATTCATTGGAAGGACTGATGCTAAAACTGAAACTCCAATACTTTGGCCACCTGATACAAAGAATTGAATCCTTGGAAAACATTGAAGGTGGGAGGAGAAGAGGACAACAGAGGATGTTGAGACGGTTGGATGGCATCACTGACTCGATGGACATGAGTTTGACTAAGCTCCAGGAGTTGGTGATGGACAGGGAAGCCTGGCATGCTGCAGTCCACGGGGTCGCAAAGAGTCAGACACGACTAAGAAACTGAACTGACTGAACTGAACCCTGCCGTGGTGTAGAGGTTTAATAACTCCAAGTTCTTCAGTGCTTATGGGTGGTTAGTAAAAGTGACAGGTTCCAATTTTGGTGTTTGGAGGAGAATAATACTGAGATAGGTTTAGGGCAATGAATAAAGGGATTTCCAAGATCCAAATTGTGTTTTGAAGTTCTTGATAACAGGCTGGCAGTACCATATGGTTTGCCTCTGGTGTGGGACTTCCCGAGAATGATAATGTCTCTGAGGATAAGTCACAATTTTAAAAGTTAAATTCTTTTAGCTACTCTGGAATCACAAATATTCTTAGAAAATGTGGTGTTTAAGCTAACACTTAAAGTATAAAATTTAGATGAAATAGGTTTGGGGGTGAGTGTTGGAGAAAGGTAATGTGTTTCAACTAGAGGAAAGATTATGCTCAGAGACTAAGGATAAGAAGCTTAGGGTAAAAAAGTAGAGAATTACTTCCTGTGGTTTAACTTTGGAATGCTTCAGGGAAATGAACATTAAAATGTTACTAGAGAGGTAAACAAGACTAAATTTATGACTGGAAGAAAATATAAATTTTATTCTGCAAACAAGATGTGAGAGTGATATAATCAGCATCTTAGAAAGATCAATATACTCAGTTTAGAGAATAAAACTGAAAGTAGAGCAAAAGCAGACAGAAGAGCTAGAAAGTGCTTGTGATAAAACTGCTGAGAGAAGATGCAATGGTATCTGCAATTTTTATAACTGAATAAAGCAAATATGAAAAACTCTAAGAAATTATGAAGATCACTAAGCTTTTCACTGTGTCTCCTTATAGATTCTCAATGCACAAAATACTGATTTAGCAGGTGTATTTAGGAATTGTGGTCTACTAGCCAAAAGAAAAGAGAAAGTGAAAGTGAAGTCTGTAAGTCTGTCGGACTCTTTGTGACCCCATGGACTGTAGCCTACCAGGATCCTCGTTCCATGGGATTTTCCAGGCAAGAATACTGGAGTGGGTTGCCATTTCCTTCTCCAGGGGATCTTCCCGACCCAGGGATCCAACCTGGGTCTCCAGCAATGTAGGCAGATGCTTTTCCCTCTGAGCCACCAGGGAAGACCTAACCCCCCACACTTATCTTATTTAAAACAATAAACCTCTCACTAACAAATATTCAGTTTGGAATGTCACAGTTAATTTTCTATCCATTTTTTCTGGCAGCATATTGTGAGCTGGGCAAGATTAATTTGGTATCTGGGGATAACTATTTTTCACCTTTCACTTGTACCCACGTTTTTTAAGGTGAGCTGTGTAGACAGGCAGCTCACCAAACAACCAAGAGGAAATTTGCCTACTTTGATCTCAGCTTAATATTATTAGAGATTGGGGGTGGGGGGAGCACTGGACTCTTGCAAGTTTCACTGGATGAGAAAACTTATAAACATGAGAATATTATATAAGACTTGGGCTACCTTCCAAACCTTTGGGAGGTACTCTCATTACTCTAAAAGATAATCTGGTATTGGAGTTCCCAATTTCACATAAAACCACTTCAAAATAAGTATAATTTATATTCTGATACATTATTGCATATAGCATTCAATTCCAAGTCTAGATATGCTTTCTCTAAAGCTCTTTGGAAAGTCTATACTCTGGAACACTTGGATAAATGCTGATTTGTTCCAGGATCTACTGACTCAGAATATCTGGTTGAATTTCATGTATTTTCTAAGGTGTCATTTTGAGATTCATCCATAACATTGCCTATAACCATATTCCACTCCTTTTCCCTGTGGCCTGACAGTATTTCATTATAGAGACAAACCACAGCTTGTTTATCCATTTACCTGTTGATGGTTATTTGAATTGTTTTCAGTTTTTTGACTAGCATGAATAAGGCTTCTATGATTATTTGTGTACAATCTCTGTATAAACATGCATTTCGTTGAGGTTGGGAAAATACCTATGATTTGAGAACTACCACATAGTGTAAGTACTACATAAAATTCCACTGATTTGACCAGTTAGCTGCTATCAATGATCTGAAACATTATAACAGTACTTGTTTGTATAGGCAAGATAAAGTAATTCTAATATTTTTCTAAGAAAGTATTATTCCTCCACTAGGAACATCAATGCAACTTAGTAACAACCAATTACACCTAACTTTTATACATTGCTCTCTTGTACCTTTCAAATACCTGAAGCATTGCATGAGTAGTTAGTTCCCGTTAGCAGGACATTTTCCCAGATAGCTATCAGTGGCATGCTTAGGAAAGGGGCTGCCATCTTGCTCCAAGGACAAGGACAAGCCATACAGCACACGCCACTTGGGATGTAATCTTCCTTGGCAGGTATGAGGTGACTCAGTTTTAACATCTGCCTTCTTGGGTGACTCCAGGTATCAACTGTGTCCATTCAGGTCCACGAGCAAACAGTACGACATCAAAAGTGTAAAATATTTATTGGGAAAAAATGCATTTGAATAATAGGAGAGTGATTGGAAAGAGAGATGGGGAAAGCATAGTCTCAGAGCAAATGATATGGCAAGCATGTAGCAGATATAACAGCAGCAGATGGTTAGCTAACCACATTTGTCACAAGCTGGATCCGTCTGAAAAAGAGAACTTGGTTCTGTATCATCCTAGGAGAAGACTTAGTCTAATATTTATGAAGGAATACATACACACATATGTGTGTGTATATATATATGAAGGAATATAATACAGAGCTTTGGATTAGTTTGGATTAATATCGTCTACAGTGGTTGCAAAACTCTATTAGTCTGACTTTTTCTTTTTCTCCTGCTTAACTCCCTCCTCTCTTCCCTTTGCGTTCAGTGCCCTAGCTTCACCATTTAGTTTTGACTTCTTTGGATATTCTTTAGTGTCAATATCTTTTCCTTATTTGCGATGGATTGAATAATGGCTATCCAAAATATATCTTCACCCTTGAAACTTGTAAATGTTACCTTATTTGGAAAAAAGAGTCTTTCAGATTAAGTTAAACATTTTGACAGGAGGCAATTGTTTTCTGTTTTACATGCTTGCCTGCTCAGTTGCTCAGTCATGTCCAGATATTTGCGACCACATGGACTATAGCCCACCAGTCTCCTCTGTCCATGGGATTCTCCAGGCAAGAACACTGGAGTCAGTTGCCGTTTCCTTCTCCAGGGAATCTTCCCAATCCAAGAATCAAACCCATGTGTCCTGTGGCTCCTGCACTGGCAGGCAGATTCTTTAGCCCTGAGCTACCTGGAAGCCCATGCTGTACAGTAGGTCCTTATTAGCTATCTATTTTATACAGAGTAGTGTGTATATGTCTATTCCAATCTTCAGTTTATCCCTCCCTCACCCTTTACTCCCTGGTAACCATAAATTTGTTTTCTACATCAGTCAATCTATTCCTAGTTGGATCAATAGATAAGTCATTTGTATCCCTTTTTAGATTCCACATATAAGCAATATCATATTTGTCTCTGTCTGACTTACTTCACTCAGCATCAGTTCAGTTCAGTTCAGTCGCTCAGTCATGTCTGACTCTTTGCGACCCCATGAATCACAGGCCTCCCTGTCCATCACCAACTCCCAGAGTTTACTCAAACTCATGTCCATCGAGTCGGTGATGCCATCCAGCCATCTCACCCTCTGTCGTCCCCTTCTCCTCCTGCCCTCAATCCCTCCCAGCATCAGCGTCTTTTCCAATGAGTCAGCTCTTCACATGACATTTATTTTCTGAGTGCTAGGAACCATGTTTTAAAACAATGTTTTGCTTCCTGTGCTTTTACTCCATTTCTTTTTACATCAAACATTGACTGGAATTAAAATGAGATTTTATAGTTATTTACAGCTTTTTTTTTCATTGCTGCCTGTAGCTCCAATACTATGATATCTTTAGATCATTGTTAAAAACGGAGAACCTTCATGTGTTTTCAACAAACTATAAAACTTAAAGTTTTAAAGTTAAAAGAATAAATAAAATCATCCTCTGTAATTCTATATAGTAGCTTAAATATTAGTCATGGCTTGAAAAAGAAAAATTATCACTAACATAGAAACTAAAAATGTTTACTTGAGCTCCTTCTTTATTCTTGTAGTTCCAACTTTTAGAAAAGAAACAAAATTTACATCCCAAAATGCAAAATATTGCCTGTATATTTCAGTTGAAGTTTATAGTCTAATGTGGGGCTTTCCTGGTGACTCAGATGGTAAAGAATCTGTCATTAATGTGTAAAAATATTTTGAAGTATTAAAGAAACCACGATGTGGGAGACTGGCTATTACTAGAATAACGATATAGAAGGTAAATTGCATGTACCATTAAAATAAACCTCTCCCACACATATTTTTAAAGCAAAGTCTTTAAATAAATTATTTGCTTTTATTCACAACTTAGAATACTAGTAATGGATGAAAATTTCATTGAACTGCACTTATAATTAAATAGTTTATTTTTTACATATGATTTTCTTTAGTCTTCTATATTGATCGTGATTTCTCTTTCATTCAACATATCTCCTCTTTTTTCCTACTAAATAAGTTGACTTAAAGAAAACTGAATACAGTCTCCTCTGCCAATTCCTAAACTGCACTTTTACGTACATTCTTGGAATACTTTTAAGTCTAATTTTACATGTTAATGAACAATATAAATTATCTAATGTCACATTTGAGTTGATGGGCTAATACTAATCAACAAACTAGAATTGTGCAATATTTATTCTGAGGTTACTCTATGCTTTTCCACCATGCTTGAATCCTCAGGATATGTACAGTAAAATATACTTTTATGAAATGTAATATCTGTCCTAGAGGGCTTTTAAAATCTTTATGAACAAACAAGAGAATTGAAAAAGAACTTGCAAGCTTTTCTTTTTTTTTTTTTTTAAACTGGTCCATTGTATTGCAGCTATCATTTTTTTTAGGAAGAAAGCTGTCAGTCACCTTTAAGAACTTAACCTGATAAAAGTAGAGCAATAATTTAAAGCAAATCTGCTTATTTGTGAATGTATTTTTACCCTGGTAAGAGAATTTACCAGACAGGAAGAAAAAGACTGGTGAAATGTCTTTTACTTTCTCCATTGAATTTAAAATTTGATCCTTACAATTCTCCCAACTTTGATTCAAGCTTCCACAAACTTGCCAGTTCCTGGGATTCCAGCTTCAGTCTCTTCTAATGCTCTGTTACAAGAAGCCATCTTTCTCTTTTCCCCTGAGCATAGCTAAAACAGGTTGGTGTTAAAATAACAAAAACAAAACTTCAAAAATACAAATCAAGTATTCAGAAGTACCAGGGGAAAATAGAATAAAACATGCAAATGTAAAACAGTGTGAAATCATTCCAGACTAGTTGCTCCTAAAGAGAAGTTGTCTGTAGTGTTCTGCCTCTGTTAAGCATCTTCTTTCATGTTCTGTATATTTGGAGGAAAGATTGAAAAAAGGAAACTAGAAGCATTAGAAGTACAAGATCAGGAAAGTCTTGTTTCCTATGCTATGCTATGAAGGTTCGGGTCTTCTCTATATTAAATTGGGATCCAACAAAGATTTCGAAGACAGTAACAGAATTAAATTTTTGTTCAGGGGAAAAAAATCCCTCTGGAAGCATATATCCTATGTAGTCTCATAGACATTCCCACTCCCACATTTGGTCCCTACACATCCAAACAAAAATTATTCTTTACTTCCCATGCTCTAGGATGACCTTTAAGATAGAAAAGCACCCCAAAGACTCAATGTATTTAAAATTGGGCTTAAGACCTCCTCTCTTATGTTGATCAACTTGTATATTATTTCTCTTATACTTTATTTTCACCAGCATAATATTGGAGAGCCCATTTATACTTCTTTAATCTATTGTCATTCTCTATCTCCTTGCACATTCAATCTCTGTCAGTTTTCCAAGTCTGTCTCCTCTATATAGCCTCAATACACATGCCCTCTCCAAGTCAATTAGACCAGCTTTACATCATGTTCCTAACAGACTTCATTAGAATTTTATGATGCCTTTCCACAAAATTTTTTACTCTAAATCCATTTCCCTTATTATGTTGTCATTCTCTGTTTCTAGAGTGACTTTTCCCCCGAAGCAAAAATTTAGTGTGCCACCATGTCTTTAAAATCTTTGTTGGATTCCAATTTAATACCGAGAAGAGTTGAGCCATCATGGAATAGCATAGCATAGAGGAACACTCCTGATCTTGTACTGCTCTAGTTTCTAGTTTCATTTTTTAATCTTTTCTCCAGTTATACCCTGGACTTCTGGATCTCTAAACAACCATACAGACCATCCGGTATCTCTTCAAAATAGATCCCTGTGCTGCTAGTCTGCCTGAAATCTTTCATTTACTACACTTTTATCACCGTCTAGCATTTGGACTGCCATTCATCCTTTAAGAATCAACTGAACAAAGGTTTTATTTTAGAATCAGCCTATCTAACAGGTTAATCACTTCTTCCATGCTTCACTATCACTTTGAATAGACTTTATTATATAACTTCTCACAAAGCAAGACTTGTGATTGAAAACCTCATATGGCTGCTTTACAAAGAATAGATGAGGAAAAAAAAAAACAGGACTAGATGTGGTTAGTGCATTTGATCTATTGCACTGAGTAGATAAAAAAAAAAAATTAATGTTAGCTTGGACTAGGAAGTTAGCAACGGGATGTGAGAAGAATGAATGAACCCAAGAAATATTTAGTAGGTGAAATGAACATAACATTATCATACATAGGTCTATGGGAAATGAAGGTGAAAGAATTGTTAGTAATAACAACCACATTAATGATATGAATGATTTAATAGCTAGGATGCAAACTATTGAGATAGATGCCACATAATTTGGAAACCATCTGGTTTGACATACTAAGTTTTAGGTGAATACAAATAGTTCAAAGTTTTAAAACAGGTTTCATGGTAAGCAAAAGGCTATTCCTTCAGAAACATTAATAATGTAAACAAAAATTTGCCTAAATTCACTATATATATAACCAGATATTCATTACCTAGAGACTTCAACCACTATACACATATTTGTTTACAACTCATTTTTAATGGGCATTTAGTTCTCATGTTATGAAACTAATACTTATATATGCCATTTAAGTATTTTAATATTTAAATATTAGTTTGGGATTTATGAAGATATGTACATAGCTTCCTGAAGAAGAGAATGGCAATCCACTCTAGTATTCTTGCCTGGAGAATTTCATGGACAGAGGAGCCTGGTGAGCCACAGTCCGTGGGGTCGCAAAGAGCTGGACATGACTGAGTGACTAACACACACCCACACACACACATACACACAGTTTATTAAAAATTTTAAACTATAATAAATGTAGTAATAAAAATATGTATAGTAAGATAAAAAATGATTCCCTATCTTTTAGCAAAACATTTCAGTTGATAACATTATTGAAACATCCTACAGCTGAATTAAAGCTAAAGCTAAAGGAAGACATAAAATAAAGCTAAATTAATTAAAATCTAAAGCTAAATCAATTAAAGCTAAAGGAAGAAATAAAAGAGCTATATTTTTTCCTGAGGTTAAATTTAGTTGTAACTCATATTAGCATTTAGTCCAAAGAAGAGTACATCTGAGAGACAGAAAAACAGCTTCTGACATCCAGGAGCTGGCCTAGTACATTCAGCCAGGATTTGGTGTAGCCACGAGCTAGCCTGGCTTCACTGCTAGAGCTGGTACTCTATTAAACATGGAGAATTTCACAGACCATCAACATTAAATTGTCCATAATGGATCAAGACCAATCTAAGATCACGCCTTAATAATGTCTAAACAAGACAAAGCATGAACATTATCTAAATGACAAAAATAACCAAACACCCCCTTTTTCTGACCAATATAAGTAACTGTTAATCTTCACAAGTTACAGCTAAACTATAGTCTAGTGTTTCTTCCTCCCTAAAATTAAGTAAAATGCTTAATCATAGAATTACTTCTGCTTCCAATCTAGAGAAACACCTCACTTCAGTAAATTTGCCAAAATCATCTAACACTAATAAAGCAAAAATCCTCTAACACTCCTACTGATACACACCTGGGAAAACCACAGTGAGCATTCTTGTTCTCCTTCACTGAGACAAGTAATAAACTAAATTTGTTCAAAAATATATGTGTTTTCTGCTGAAGGATGTTGACTCTAACATTTAAAATCAAATAAATGTAAATGCTTGTGTCATATCAGATGAGCAAAACATAATATTAAAGCATATTTCAATACAAAAAAAGAAAATAATTATTAAATAAGTTTATTTCACTAAAGAGTTGATGTTGGTTACTTACTGACCCACCTTCCAGAATTGATACATAAATTGCTGAAATCAAGGAAGGTATGTGGAGAGCACTGAGTAAGTACTCATTGCAGAGCCACTGACACCTCATTGTTATGTGATTTCTAAAAAAGTCTCTCTTAAAGTTGATATCCCATGTATGCCTGATGAATAATACATCAGTTTCATCTAGTGTCCCAAACTGCCTACCAATTTGTAATTTTCTCTCATTAAAACCTTTGTATCTATCCTAAATTTGACTAAGAAATTCCTTTCAAATAGCATAGTTATAAAGAAAACCAAACATTTGAATTCTTATGCAATTATCATTAATACTAATAATGTCATATGGATCTTAGTTCATTTTATGTTTTACACAAAATACTTTCAAGAAAGATTGCTACACATTCTTACCAATAAATATTCATTTTTCTTCTCACTTCATCACAGCCGCCTCCCTCAATGGAATAAGCTACAAAACCAATAAGATTTGACTTTGGAAGGGTTCACACAATTTATATGAAGGTCAGAACTTTTATCACATAAATGCATTAATACATTAGCTATAATTAATATGGATAAGAAGGATTATAAGAGCATAAGCTTGTTTTGCTTGGAAGATTTTGAAAGCTATATGGGAAAGTGATAAACAGGATAAAGTAATGGAAAAAGAATATAAAGAGTAATGTATTCTGTGTAATTTCTCTTATGTAGGTTTCTCTGCCCATAAAACATACTTAGGACAAAAATACTATTTTTTATTTTCTTCTGAAAGGTAAGTTGGTTCATATTTGCAGACATTTTATTATATATCACAGTTAGTAATACTTTGACTATACTAATTATTTTTCCTCGTTTCGTCACTTTTGTAAATTACAATAGGGCAGTAGAATTCTTTTTGCTGTGACTAAAACTAATACTGGCAAAGTACCAGGATTTGTACATAAATCTTTGAGCTGTATTATTCCTTGTCTAGAGCCTCAGGTATTAAATAAGAGAAATCAATCACAAGAAAGAAATAATGTTATTAAAATATTTTGTTACTTAACCTCTAGACAAATTATAACCCTAAAATTATGTTCCAAGAAATGCTAGCCATCTGCGTAATGCTAAGTTAATAAGTGTCCCATGGTTAAATGTTTTTGGAAATATTTCACTTATATTCTCATCTTCTGTATTCAAGATGTACATTAGCATGTCAAATGTTCAGAGAATTTCTAGGGAAAACACATTCTATTCAAGGTTTTCTAAACTATTTTTGGCTATAGGGCTTTTGTTTTCAAAAAAATATCTATTGAGCATTTGGATGGATACTGGTATCATGGAACATAATAGGGGACATAGCCTAGGTGTTTGTCGGTATGCTTAATATAATCTGATGAAATAGAGGGCATTTATCTAATACTGAGTATTGGAAAGTTGTCATATTCAAAGCTGTGGGAAGATATTCGGTGTTATTCATTACTGGTGGAAGCATAAAATGTCATAAACCTATTTTGCAGTCCTATCAAAATTTCAAGTACATCATATCTTTTGATTCAGCAATTCCAGTTAGATAACTCATAGAATTCTAGGCAGTATGTTCATTTTTTATTGCAGTACTATTTTTGATAACTTAAGACTGGAATGCCAATATAAATGTCCATGGGTATGCTCTATTTATATATAAATTGCTTATGTACTATAATATATGTAATACAATAGAATAAGAAAACTTAAAGAATCTTAATAAGATTTTCAAAATTTATTAATTTTTTTAAAATGAGGTACAGAAAATTTGCATTGCATTCTGCCATTCAGTTAAAAATGAGATGGATTATTGCCTGAAACTATTTTGTCAGGGTAAACAACAAACTAATAGTACTGAGATTCATGAGACTTATAATATGGATGAGGACAGGGGTAAAAGAGGGACTTTTGCTTTCAGTCATTTTATTCTTTCTAATATTTGAAACATATAAATCCATTAAAAATGGAAAACAAAAAATTACAATTAACTCTGCTCTAATGTGACACATCTGTTACTGAAAATTATGCTACAGGACAAAATCATGCCTTAAAAAGCCACAACATTCGTGAGGCAAAAGAGCAATAGGGGGAATACAAAAAATTTCTTAGTAGAACATAAAACAAAGATAGAAATTTAACAAAAGTGATAGTAGAGTTATACACATATTAAGTAGTTAAAAATGCACGTGTCTTATAATAAATAAAGCAGTATGCCTTAAACAATACTGGATTGTTTATGTGTTTAACAACACATACATGTGTTTTGGGACATGTATGCCAGAAGGATTGTAGTTTGTGTGTTATCGTGTGGTAGAGGAGGGAGACTTATATGAAATCTTACAAAGAGTTGTAACATCAGATATATATGGGAGCGTCCCATGACACATAAGGTAACCTGAGGCAGGGTGTTTGTATGTGTGTGTGGTTATTCCCATGCAGTTCAGTTCAGGTGGCTGAAGTTAGCTATGTTCAGGCTCATCTGTGACTGGGGCAAGTCCAACCACAAGCAAATGTGCCACTTTGCTACACTCAAATTATTTACTGATATATCAGTCACCTGGAACAGATTTGCATTTACAAATCAAGTATTAGAAGAAAAACTATGAACTCTTCCTAATAATTTGGCCATTTAAATTTTTTACATGCTAAACTTACTTTATGAATCAATTTGTTGATTTTCAAAGCAATTGAGTTAAAATTAACTTTTCCACACTTTTTATAGACTATCTAAGTTTAATCACCATTCTCTAAATGCTATTATACATCTTTGTAAGCTGCATAATGTCAATCATCTCCTTAGAGTTAAGAATGAAATTGTAATTTTAAACAATAAGGTATTGCTGGAGTCTGTTACTGTAGGGGTGGAGAGACATAGAACTGCCAAAATGTCCTCTAAGTAAAGAAACCACTTATCAAACTACTGGGTAAATAATATGGTTTCTGTTTCTTCACCATGCTAAGGAATATTTTAAAGTGTCACTTAATGATGTTGCTTTGCACTTAGTTACATGGCACTATTAAAATTTAAAGTACTTTAAATTCATCTTAGTAACAGAAATGAAATGTAAGAAAAAAAAATAGGTTGGATAGTATAATTGCTTTAAGGAAAAAGCAATTCATTAACTCCATAGGCTCAAAGCAATGATCATTTAAAAAAACTTCTGATCAGGTATGTTTTAAACTTTTCACCATTTCTTAAAATGTCCTGTAAAGTAAAACTTTTATTGTTACAATTATTTGGAGAGGTATTTATTTCATAAAATATAGAGAATAAACACAAAATTATTAGCTCAGGTTCTTTTCATTACTTTGAGTTCTCAGTAGCTCAGTCTCATCGGATTCTTTGTGACCCCATAGACTGTAGCTGATCAGGCTCCTTTGTCCATGGAATTTTCCAGGAAGAATACTGGAGAGGTTGCCACTTCCTATTCAATGGGATCTTCCCAACCCAGGGACTGAAACTGTGTCTCTTGTGTCTCCTGCATTGGCAGGCCAATTCTTTACCACAAGAGCCACCTGGGAAGCCCCTTCATTACTTTAGTTGCATTTTTTTAAGAGAAAGTTTACCTTTCATAGGAAAAAAAAAAAGTTACATCTGTCCAATATTCTTATTCTGGGCATTTTTGATGCAATTCAAACAGTTTTTAAAAAAGTGAAATTACATAGATATTTGATAGAAGTCATCTATCATTCAATGGATTTATTAATTTTTCTAACTTCTTTAACTCGAACAATTTGGTGTGTGTGACATTATCCCTTTAGTTCTTGTTTTCTTTTCATATTGACACAGTTGATGTGAGTCTCCTTAACACATGCTCTTCAACTCTCACTTCTAGGTCTGTATACTCTTCTAAGAGAAGTTTATCATCAAAATAAAAATCTACTTTTTTAACTCTCAAACTTTTTTTTTTTTCATTTAAAACTACTATTTTTGAATCAGAGAACAAGATGGCAGAGGAGTAGGTGGACGTGGAGTACTTCTCTCTCCATTGATCTGTGGCAGCCGAAATGGAATAAGGATCAGACAGTCCTTGCTGCAGCCACATATACCCTGGACAGGGATGCAGATCCCCTGGAAGGTCCAGTGGCTGGGAGCTGGGGTTTAGGGATTGTGGAGCAATCCTAGGGCTAGGGCTGTTATTGACTGCGGAGAGACAGATCAAGGGGATGTGAGAGAGGAGATTGTGGTGGGAAATGCCTGTGGAGGAAAGTCAGGCAGCCATGGAAGCAAGATGATACTGCTCAGTCATGCATAGGGAATGGAGCCATCACCATAGCCTCTCTCCCTCCACACACCAGCACTGGCAGCTGAACAACAGGGAGGCTGGCCCATCAAACACTTGACACCCTGAACTACAGATAGAACCCCAGCTGGGGGGGGGGGTCTCTCTATGTGCCTGACATGCAGAACAACAGAGAAGGACCCCAGGAGCCCTCTGAGTGCCTGAGTGGGTGGACTTACAGAGAAAGACTGGCCAAAGAGGCCTTCTGATCATCAGCTACAAGAGGGTCCAGAAAAGACTCTGATAGAGCCAGAACTCCTGTGGCAGGGGCAGTCCATGTCCCTGCACACTTGGTGCCTCTAGGATCCCTGAAAGCAAAGTAGCTGTGCCACCTTCACGTTCAACTCTCACTGGGGCAGAGCAGCCACAGGCAAAAAGTCTTGTGTTTATGCACACAGGGTCACTTTGGCTGTGTCTGACTCTTTGTAACCCTGTAGACTTTGGCCTGCCATGCTTCTCTGTCAGGGAGGAGGGTTCTCCATGCAAGAATACTGTAGTATATTGACCAAAACTGGTTTCCATATCTTTCTAGAGCACTATATTTCCTGCTGCCCTAGCCTCAAACTCCCCTGAGTACCTGGAGCTGCCAGAACCCCTGTGACCCAAGCAACTTCACCACTTCCACACCTGGCCCTCACAAGGGCAAACCCAAGTCCTCCAGGACAGCCACAGGAGCAAACCCCAGTGGACGACTCGCATGCAGAGGTGAAAATAAAACCACAATTGAAACCCAAGGGCAGTGTGACTAAGTAAGAAGACCCAAAACCTTCCCACCAGCTGTACAAACAGATTAAATCCACATGGTCAACTAGGCAAACTCTGTGCCTGTGGAATTTATAAAAGGCCATTGAAAGCTTCCACAAAAGAAAATGCACTAGTTCTGATAGCTGTGGATATTGGAGGCAAGAACACAGAGAAGTAGGACCAGATTAGAATCTGAGCTGCCCCCAAACAGGTTCAGGGGTCAGCACAGTGGGAGGGCATCCGAGGGAGGTGAGGTGGACTCTGACTCCCAGGGGAGGGGAAGGACTTTGACAGCAGTGACTCAAGAAAAACACTTATTATTCTTATGCTTTGACTTGTTTTGTAGATGCTTTTGTATATTTTTTTCTATTTTTTTCTGTTTTCCACTTCTGTTGTAGTTGTCGATTTTATTGGCACTATGAAATCTTAGTTACGCTTTTGAGCTTTTTTCACCTTTTCTTCTTCAATCATATGTTCCATAGTTGTTATAAACCTCTGCCTCTACATTTGGCTTTTGCAGTTCTGGGGAGTTTTCCTTTTTTAAAAATTTCCCCCTATTTTTAATTTTTTAAGCCTATTATTTTTTTCTACATTTATTCCTTTATTTCTTTTCTTTATTGTTCTTTTCCCCTTCCAGTTAATCTTTAATGTATATAAATCTTCTTTACCTGCCTCTATTTAACTTTGCATATCTGTTCTTTCTTTCTTTTCTTCCTTTCCTTTCCTCTCAATATATTTGCTAGTTTTGTTTTCATTGCTTTATTCCCCACTTGCCACTTTGCTTTTGTTTTCCACTTTGTGATGTAGTTAGTTTTGTTCTTAACTGGTAAATATAATTTTCAATTTCTTTTGCTCGCTGGGTTAATCTATTGTACTTTATTTTTGTTTTGACTTTGCTCATGGATATATATGTGTGTATATTCCATTTATTTTAATTATTACTTGCCTGATTATGTAACTGCCATTTTCTGGGTTTCATCTTTGGATTCTCATTTTTGGACATTTGTTTAAATCTCACTTAATGCCATAACAAACAACTTTTGGAATTGTTGCTCCTGACCAGGGATCAAGCTCCGAGCCTTCAGAGTGTGAGCACTGATTCCAAAAGACTAGAATAATGGAGAACTAACCCTAAACTGAACTGAACTGAACTGAACTGAAGTTACTCAGTTGTGTCTGACTCTTTGTGACCCTATAGACTGTAGCCTACCAGGCTCCTCCCTCCACAGGATTCTCCAGGCAAGAATACTGGAGTGGGTTGCCATTTCCTTCTCCAGCGGATCTTCCTGACTCAGGGATCAAACCCGGGTCTCCTGCATTGCAGGCAGACGCTTTAATCTCTGAGCCACCAGGGAAGCCCCTAGGGAGTATCAAATAGTAAGAACTCACACAAAGGAAGCCAATTGAATATAAGACCTGGCATCACCCAACCACCAGTAGTACCCTGTACAGGATGCTTCATATAAACAACAAACGAAACAAAAGTACAAGTCCAATCATCAGCAGACAGGATTACCACCTTACTCAGCTTTGCCCATCAGAGCAAAAACAAACAACAACAAAAAAACTCAGCAAAAATCTCACCCTATAAGAAGCTTACACAAACCACTGGACCAACCTTAGGATGGTGAAAACCAAAAGGAGAAAGAATTCAACCTGAAGCCTGGGAAAAGGAGACCTCAAATACATAAATTAAAAAAAATACATTGAAAAGGCAGTGAAATACTACACAAATGAAGGGAAAAAGTAGAACCACAGAAGTCCAAATAAATGAAGAGGAAATAAGCAAACTACCTGAAAAAGAACTCAAAATATTGATAGTAAAGATGATCAAAACCCTGGAAAACATAGGAAGAAAATGTAAGAATCAATTAAAAAGACCTAGATGAATTAAAGAATAAACATACAGAGACAAACAAAACAATTGCTGAAATTAAAAATACTCTAGAAGGAATCAATAGCTGAATAACTGAAGCAGAAGAATGACTCAGTGAGCTGGTAAATAAAATGTTGGAAATAGCTTCTGAAGAGCAGAATAAAGTAAAAAGAATGACAAGAACTGAGGGTGGTCTCAGAGCCCCCTGGGACAATATAAAATGCACCAACATTTAAACTATAGGGGTTCCAGAAGAAGAAGACAAAAGGAAAGGGTATGAGAAAACTTTTGAAGAGATTATAGTTGAACATTTCCCCAACATGGAAAAGGAAATAGTTGGTCAAGTTCAAGAGGCACAAAGAGTCGCACACAGAATAAACCCAAGGAGAAACACACCAAGACACATACTAATCAAACTAACAAAGAATAAACACAAAGCATAGTAAAAGCAGCAAGGGAAAAGCAACCACTTAACAGCTGATCTTTTAGCAGAAACTCTGCAGGCCAGAGGGAATGGCAGGATATATTTAAAGTACTGAAAGGGAAAAATCTACAACCAAGATTACTGTACCAGCAAGGATTGCATTCAAAACTGATGGAGAAATAAAAAGGCTTTCAGAAAAGCAAAAGTTAAGAAAATTCAGTACCACCAAACTAGCTTTACAACAAATGTTAAAGGGATTTATACAGTTAAGAAATATAACAGAAGAAAAAGGATCTACAAAATCAATCCCAAACAATTAAGAAAATGACAATAGGGACATATATATCAATAATTACTTTAAATGTAAATGGGTTAAATGATCCACCCAAAAAACCCAGACTGACTGAAGGATACAGAAAGAAGACCCATATATATGCTGTCTACAAAAAACACACTTCAGACCTCAAGACACATATAGGCTTAAAGTGAGAGGATGGAAAAATATACTCCATGCAAATGAAAAGCAAAAGAAAGCTGGAGTAGCAATTCTCATATCAGACAAAATAGACCTTAAAATAAGGAAGATTGCAAGAAATAAAGAAGAATACTACATAATGATCAAGGGATCAATTCAAGAGGAAGACATAACAAGTGTAAATATCTATGCACCCAACATAGGAGCACCTCAATACATAAGACAAACAGTAACAGATATAAAAGGAGAAATTGACAGTAACACAATAATAGTAGGAGACTTTAATACCACACTCACAACAATGGACAGATCATTAAAACAGAAAATTAATAAGGAAACACATGTCTTAAATGATACATTAGATGGATCTCACTGATATCTTCAGGACATTCCATCCAAATGCAGAAGAATACACCTTCTTCTCAAGTGCACACGGATCATTCTCCAGGACAGACCACATCTTGGGTCACAAAACAAGCCTCAGTAAATTTAAGAAAAATGAAACCGTATCCAGCATCTTGTCCAAACACAATGCTATTGAGACTAGATATCAATTTCAAAAAAACCAAAAAACTGTTAAGAAACACAAACACATGGAGATTAAAGAACATGTTTCCAAATAACCAACAGGTTACTGAAGAAATCAAAAGGGAAATCAAAAAAATTCTAGAAGTAAATGACAATGAAAACACAACTCAAAACCCATGGGATGCAGTAAAAGCACTTCTAAGAGGGAATTTTATAGCAATACAATTCTACCTCATGAAACAAGAAAAACATTGAAGAGACAACCTAACTTTACACCTAAAACAACTGGAAAAAGAAGAAGAACAACAACAAAAAATTAGTAGAGGGAAAGAAATCATAAATATTTGAGCAGAAATTAATGAAAAAGAAATGAAAGAAACAATAGTAAATAAATATTAGTAAAACTAAAAGCTGGTTCTTTGCAAAGATAAACAAAATTGAAAAACCTTTAGCCAGACTCATCAAGAAAAAAAATCAAAGTAACAAAATTAGAAATGAAAAAGGAGAGGTTACAAGAGACAATGCAGAAATACAAAGGATTATGAGACTATTATGAACAACTATATGACAACAAAACGGATAACCTGCTAGAAATGAACAGATTCTTAGAAAAGTTCAATCTTCCAAGACTGAACCAGGGAGAAATAGAAATTATGAACATCCGAATTATAAGCACTGAAATTGAAGCCGTGATCAAAAATCTCCCAAAAAACAAAAGTTCAGGACCAGATGTCTTCACAGGAGAATTCTACCAAACATTTAGAGAAGAGCTAATGCTTATCCTTCTAAAACTCTTTCAAAAACTTGCAGAGGAAGGAACACTTCCAAACTCATTCTACAAGGCCTCCATCACTCTGATACCAAAACCAGACAAAGGCAACACACACACACACACAAACTACAGGCCAATATAACTAATGAACATAGATGCAAAAATCCTCAACAAAATTTTAGCAAACAGAATTCAGCAATACATCAAAAAGCTAATACACCATAATCATGTTGGGTTTATTCCAGGAATGCAAGGGTTCTTCAACGTATGCAAATCAATCAATGTGATACACCATATTAACAAATTGAAAGATATAAACCATATGATCAGCTCAATAGATGGAGAAAAAGCCTTCAACAAAATTCAGCATCCATTTCTGATAAAAGTTTATCGAAAAATGGGCATAGAAGGAACTTACCTCAACATAGTCAAGGCCATATATGATAACCCTACAGCAAACATTATTCTCAATGGTGAAAAATTGAAAGCATCCCCCCTAAGATCAGGAGCAAGACAAGGGTGTCCACTTTCACCATTATTATTCAACATTATTCTGGAAGCCCTAGCCACAGCAATCAGAGAAGAAAAAGAAATAAAAGGAATCCAAATCAGAAAAGCAGAAGTAAAGCTCTCACTGTTTGTAGATGACATGATACTGTACATAAGAAACCCTAAAGATAGTCTCAGAAAATTACTAGAGCTAATCAGTGAATTTAGCAAAGTTGCAGGATACAAAATCAATACACAGAAATCACTTGCATTTCTATATACGAACAATGAAAAATCAAAAAGAGCAATTAAGGAATCAACCCCATTCACCATTGCAACAAAAAGAAATATCTAGGAATAAACTTACCAAAGGAGACAAAAGAACTGTACACAGAAAATTATAAGACACTGATGAAAGAAATCAAAGACATAAACAGATGGATAGATATCTCATGTACCTGGGTAGGAAGAATCAATATTGTGAAAATGACTATACTACCAAGTTCAATCTACACATTCCATGTGATCCGTATAAAAGTACCAATGGCATTTTTCACAGAATTAGAAAAAAAAAATTTCACAATTCATATGCAAACAAAAAAGACCCAAATAACCAAAACAGTCTTGAGAAAGAAGAATGGAGCTGGAGGAATCAACCTTCTTGACTTCAGATTATACTACAAAACTACAGTCATCAAGTTAGTATGGTACTGGCACAAAAATAGAAATATAGACCAATGGAACAAGATAGAAAGCCCAGAAATAAACCCATGCACTTATGATTATCTTATCTTTGACAAAGGAGTCAGGAATATACAATGGGGCAGAGACAGTCTCTTCATTAGATGGTGCTAGGAAAACTGGACAGCTATATGTAAAAGAAAGATATTAAAACAACTCTTAACACCATACACAAAGATAAACTCAAATTGGGTTAGAGACCTAAAGGTAAGACCAGAAATGATAAAACTTTTAGATGTAACATAGGCAGAACACTGGATGATGTAAATCAAAGCAAGATCCTCTATGACCCACCTCCTAGAGAAACAGAAATAAAAACAAAAGTAAACCAGTGTGACTAAACTGATTAAACTTAACAACTTTTGCACAGCAAAGGAAACTATAAGCAAGGTGACAAGACAACCCTCAGAATGGGAGAAAATAGCAGCAAATGAAACAACTGACAAAGGGTTAATTTCCAAAATATACAAGCAGCTCATAAAACTCAATTCCAGAAACACAAACAACCCAATCAAAAATTAGGGAAAAGACCTAAACAGACATTTATCCAAAGAAGACGTACAGATGGCAAATAAACACATGAAAACATTGCTCATTGTTAGGAAGATGCAAATCAAAACCACAATGAGATATCACCTCACACTGATCAGAATGGCCCTCATCAAAAAGTCTACAAGCAATAAATGCTGGAGAGGGTGTGGAGAAAAGAGAACTTTCTTGCACTGTTGGTGGAAATGTAAATTGATACAGCCACTATGGAAGATGGTATGGAAATTCCTTAAAAAACTAGGAATAAAACCAGGATATGACCCAGCTATCCCACTCCTAGGAATATACCCTGAGGAAACCAAAATTGAAAGAGACACATGTATCCCATTGTTCATTGGAGCACTATTTACAATAGCTAGAACACGGAAGCAACCTAGATGTCCATCGACAGATGAATGAATAAAGATGCTATGGTACATATACACAATGAAATATAACTCAGCCATAAAATGAAACACATTTGAGTCAATTCTGATGAGGTGAATGAACCTAGAACCTATTATACAGAGTGAAGTGAGTCAGAAAGTCAAAGATAAATATCATTTTCCAATGCATATACACAGAATCTAGAAAAATGGTACTGAATAATTTATTTACTGGGCAGCAGTGGAGAAACAGACATAGACAATAGATTTATGGACACGGGGAGAGAGGAGAAGAGGCTGAGATGTATGGAAAGAGTAACATGGAAACTTACATTACCAAATGTAAGTAGATAGCCAATGGGAATTTGCTAAATGGCTCAGGAAACACAAACAGGGGCTCTGTGTCAACCTAGAGTGGTGCGATGGGTCAGGAGATGCAAGAGAGGTTCAAAAGGGACGGGATATATGTATACATTGACTGATCCATGTTGAGGTTTTACAGAAAAAAAACAGAATTCTGTAAAGCTATTATTCATCAATAAAAAATTAAAAATAATTTTTATAATGTTATTAACATATATGTCTTCCTGGAAAAAAGTCAAATGAAAAGATTGCAATCATTCACACTCCTGATAATTGTGACTATTTGTATTTTATTTCTTTGCTTCAAAACGTTTATGTTTATATTTGGAATAAACAGAAAAATGAAAAGAGAAAACAGTGGTAAGAAAGAGTGACTTTTGTTTTAAAAAACTGAAGTCTTCATATCATTAACTCTGAACATAATTTTTAAAAATTACTTTTAAATGCATGGTAATTTCTAATGCAATCCCAGATCAGTGAATATTTATACTGCTTACATATTGGTAACTAGTGATGTATTTTTCATCATACACAAATAGTTTATAATGTGAAAAGCACATGTCACGTACTTCTCTCTTGATTATTTCCTTTAGATAACCTATTGAGAAGAATTACTAGGTGAAAAATACTGATTTTGTTTACTTAATAATAGCATATCTTTAAATGTAAATTTGATTTTTGTCTTGTCTAATTTATTTGTTGAATAATTTTGAATGCTTTTTTGTCAATAAACTTCAAATGACATTTTATAAAACTTCAATAAAGATTCCTAGGAAAACATATACTGATAAAAAGTAAACAGAAATTCATCATTGATATCGTGAATAACTTCTGGTCATTTCGTCAAGAAATGTCCAAGTTTTCCATTATATTAAATTGACCTAATACGGAGTCTTCAAATTAACTTCAACAAATTCTGAATATTCTGAAGACAAATATTGATGCCACATAACCCATATCACCTTTATACTCCTTAATCTTATTCAGTAGGCTAGTCAAACATTTGCTTTTAATGCCATAGAAGTCAATTTTAACAGAAAAAGAGTGAAAGCTTATAGAAATGAACATAGTTACCACATAGAATTATTATGTGACTTCTATGTATACTTTAAAAAAATTATTAATAGCTTGACAAAACTTTAAATTACCTCAAGATAAGATCTATGTGTTTCTTATATTCATCCACAAGACATTATACTTCATACTAGAGTATTATGTGAATGTTTAATGTTAGATAACATCTGCTGTATTAATACATTAATTAATGACATTTTGCTATTTATACTCAGTCTTTCCTATTAGGGATTTCTTCTTAGAAATGTTTCTTGTTTAGGTTGCTATTTGGTAACTAAAGTCCAACTCAAGTCCTTAATTTTCATTGCCAATAACTCAAGAGAAAGTTTTATTCCTTGTACCATCACAATGTACTTGCTGCAAATGCCAATCTCTAAAGCAGGGTTCTAAACCTGGTATGCAAGTAGAATTCAAAAAATGTGTAAACACAGGTGGGAAAATGCCACACCTTTATCTTTACTGTTCTTCTCCTTAAAATATAGTATTTCCTTCAGTAAAAAGCTGGGTAAAAATCATCTCTGACTTTTGTCACCTATAAAAATCACATATATTTTGTATCACGTTAAATATTACAAATATATCAAAATATTGCTTATGATGCTCTTTAAAATTACAGAAATTATTAGCCCCACTACTTACTTAATGTATCAGTAGAGAAGTATGTCAATATCTCTCTTTAAGTAAATATTCATATATATGTATGTTAGTATATATTTACTAGAATATTTGAAAATATTTTAAAATTATTTTATCATTAATTTCCTTTTTATTTCATCTTATGTATTTAAAATCTTTGATCTAAAAAGGGTGCCATAAACTAGAAAAGTTTTGGTTTAAAAATAAAGAGATTATGGGTACTTGATCTATAACAGCTGTGTTAATTGGCTTACTGGGATTACAAAGCAATCAGGTGACATTTTCCAGGTAACACATTTCTTTCTAATAAGTTCCTTCTGAAGACACAAAATCTTAACTAAGCGATATGAAGAAAATACTTATTAAGAAGGCCTTTTGGTTTATTTTAACTCATAATGTGAAGGTGGGTTTACATTTTTCTCTATATCTATGTATATCACTTATTTTGTCAAAGCATTTGGGATTATCCCTATTTTCATAGGTATGCAAATACCTATAAGCAGGATTTGGATTTTATGAGAAATTAAGCACAGATTTCTTGTTTTTTTGTTTGCAATGCAACTTATAGCTATGAATTTGAATGTGTAGAATATACTTCTTTTTCAGGACTAATAAAATTATTACACATGGGAACTTATTAAAAGTTGGGAATGTATCTAGCAGGTGTTCACTAGCTCTATTGCTTTGTATACTAAAGAATGAAATCCAATGTTCAGTGGCTGTTCAATTCTCCAGTAATTTTTAAACCTGCTTTAAAGTACTTCAGAATATCAAACTCATGAAAGTAATGAAAGAAAGATATTTCTCAGATTTTTACACATGTATATCTTTTGAGATCCTTATTCCCTTTCCTCCAAAGTCATCCTAAAAAAAAAGAGAGAGAGAAGCAAATCAATATTTCTCTCAGCCAAGTTTCAAATTGCCCATTTTTAATTATTTCCTAGACTTATAAGCTTCTATAATTTTATAGAGGTGCTTTTCCCCCTTCCTTTAACAATGTCTGTTTTAACTTTATAGATATTTATAGATTAGTACTTTGACAGGAAATATATTCTTATTCTCTTTAAGAGACTCTCATATAGATATTTTTATTGACTGCTTTAGCTAATGTTATTGCTTTTTTTCTTTTCTCTCATATAAGTGAAAAGGACAGGTAAAATATATCTGACCTTTGGTTTATGCCCATAATAATTTTCATTAGATTCCATTATCAACAGATCCTGAGTGGGACCTATGGCTTTAATGTTCTTAAATATAAGGGGCACTCAAGAAGACTCTTTTTAAGTTACTTCCTTAATTGAAATCTAATAACAGAGTAGAACTGAAATGTTCTGATCAAAAAAGAAAAAAAACTATGTACATCAAGCTATAAATTTTAAATATCTCACAATTGTTAATTATACTTCAATAAAGTTATGAAGAGATTAAAATTACTTCCACTAAAATTGCTGCTAACTTTTGAGGGGGTTAAAAAGATAAAGAGAAAATTTTAAAATGAGAATTAATAATAAAAAGGCTAAAAAGGATAAGACACGAAAAAGAGGAAAGGATGCTAAGAAAAGCATCAATAGAAAGAAAAATCTAAAGTTGAAAAATAAAAAGGGAGGAAAAGAAAACACAGGGAGTAATAAACATAAAGACAAATAACAACAAGAGAAAATGCGGAAGATACAAAGTGAATTAAAGGTGGAGATAATACAGTTAATGAAGTTAAAACAGAAACTACAATATATCAAGAAGCAATTATTTCTAAAATAAAAGCATAATAAACAGTGATAGACTTGTGAAGACTGGAGATTCAGGTCTTGACATATAAAGACAATGTGTTCTGTAAAAAAGAGCTATCTAATAAAATTGAATTTCAATCACTTGTGATTTGAACTTCATAGAAACAATAAATCTCTTGAGTACAAAACACTTTCCATGTTTCATCCTGGAGAGAGAGATTTGTTATTGAATATTAGTTTAATGTAGCAATTCAAAAGGTTATTGGGTCCACACCTAAGAAGCATGCTTAACATAAATATCTCTAAGAAATACACTATAGAAATACAAGAAATCATTAGTTATATCTAATTTTAGATAGTATGAATTATTGAAATATTGACACAAGGTAAATTCTAAGATGAGGTTTTTATGCTACTATTATGTTTACTGCGAATCTGTTTACTTTTAAGAGTGTTATACTTGGGAACTACAGAACATGAAAAAAATACCCATATTTCATTATTATGTTGTGAACTAAGTATATGCAGTTTCAGAACTTTATTATAACACCAAATAAAGAAGGGCGGCTCATTCCTTTTACTAACCAGTACACCAACAGACAATTTTGAAAAGAATACACATTTTACAAAAGCAATTATCCACTTTTATTTTGTTTACATTGCACTGAAAATTTACATCATACTTTTACAAAGTTTTTTTTTCATAAAAATATACTTCTTTACAAAAGTGTATGCATTAATATAAGAGGAGTAGCCAGTTGCAGGAGAAACATTGTTTAAACAAGATCTTAAATGTATTAACCTTAACATTAATGAATGAATCATTGTTATTGCAGTCATTTGAATAAACAAGAATAAATAACTGATGGAATAAAATTTAAAACAGCATCCTGTCAGTAGAGTACAATGTTGGGAAAATTATATGAATTTCCAAAACAATGTATCTCAAAGTGGTTTACAAGAAATCCACTACATGTTGTAGAGATAGATCCAAGCAGCGCTCTGGGTGCAATGATTTCTCGTAGGCACTCTGTCTCATGATACAAAAAGTCGAGACTGTTTACAACTTTATCCATATTTGAAAGGGACAACAATGAAGTGTTCACACTGGGTACATAATTTATTCAATGAAGTAAAACATGCTATTAAAGGAAGACTATGACCTATTAAATCAAAATGCTGGCATTACTGTGATACAGTTGTAAATAACTTGCAAATACATACCTTAATGACTATGAAAGAAGCCTGTCATATCTGGAAGCTGCTTCATAAGAATAAGAAATTGGTAAATCCACAACTTTAGGAAATAAATTTATATTGGTGATTTGAAAATAATTTTACTTTTAGTCATTTTGATTTAGGCAATGGTCCAAAATATAGTTTACCTCAATGTTAACTAAAAAGTTTAACAAGCTTATACTTCTAACTCACTGTTAGATAAAAATTCAAAGCAATATTAAATAAATCTGAAGACTCAGCTGGAAGGAAAAACAGATAAGTTATAAACTAAATAAGTAGATTGATAGGTTCTATTTGGTCTTGCAAAATATTAGAAAGAATGGTAAAGAATGGTAAGTTTGGTATCTCAGAAAGCTGCAAAATCATGATTATTATAGACAGTTTTTGCCAGCTAAAGTTGTTTCTGAGGGACAAAAAAGATTGAAGCAAGGAATTAAACACTTACCCCATGGCTCACTGAATAATATTGGTTACAACATAATGAGCAAAATCAGGAAAATAGCATGATGATCTTGCCATTTGCAGAAACTATGACAACCAGTCTAAAAAAAGATAGCAGTATGATACTGAAGAACAAAAACCAGAAAGCATCAAATCAGCGTAGGCAATCTTATCTCATCTGTGACATAAATTAGTTCATAAACATTTCAGGGCATGACTCAATCTGAAATAACCAGGGAAGTGAAGAAAACAATGACTCAATTAATAGGAAGGAACAGCTGATAGAGTGGTGTGAAATACAGACTTACGGGCGTGATACAGCTCATGACAGTTAAAGAGAAGTCAGTGATCTATTGACTCTTGTAAGTATAGCTCTTATTTTCTACCCTATATCATTTTTTTAAAACCCAGTCCCTCTAATATAGTTTATAAAGCACAGAAATACTGATAGTGGATGCTCCTCCAATATATGCAAATAAGTTTATGTTTTAGAATAATCTCCTTTTTAAAAAAAGCAAATAAACTGTGAGTAAGCACTCTCGGAGTGCAGCCAAATTTCTGTAAAATTCTCCATGGTAAACATGAAGAAGAATTACGGTCCAGTTTATGAAAAACCACTCTTCTCTATCATTCCACAGGAAAGGGTGACCCAGCGAGTCCTGATAAGTGTGCTTTGATTTGTTTATCAGTGACCTAAATGTGCACTGTTTTGTGTGTCGATTTCCAAGCTTCTGAAGAAGGCCAAAGCTGCCACGTTATACCATTGTGCAGACTGTGTTCAAGTTGGGATCGAACCGGACTGCCTTCCCTTCCACTGACTTTGCGTTGGTGTCATACATGGGATTTTCAAAAGCTGCTTGGCCATTGTTATTTTCATGAACTGAACATCCTGTATACTGGGTTTTGGGAGCAGTCCTGTTGATGAGATCACTAATTAGTTATACATTAACTTTCTCCTAATAACAGCAGAATAGGGCTCAAAAACAATATATCAATACCTGAGTTATCACTGTTAATGGATAATATAACTTGAAAATATTGAGAAACCACAATTCATCAAATTTGAATAATATATCTGTCATTTTTAAATCATGAGTAACTTTTATTATTTACATACAATATATATTTATAAACAGTACCAATATAAGTAGTTTAAGTATAAATAAATATTATGGCTATTCTTATAAAGTTTCTTATGAGATAATGTTATCATCAATGATCATGTAAAATATAGCTAAATTATGATGATGATGAATTCAAATTCCATTACTATTCATTCCTCAAGTATTTATTGAGCATCCATTACATGCTAGGCATGACCCTAGGCATTGGATATATAATTTTTCTTTTTTACAAAAAACATACAAACTTATTACTCTCATATTACAAGGATAGCAATGAATAAATTAAAAATAAACAAGAAAAATGAAACAAGATAATGAAAATTGTTTTGCTGAAAAGGAAAATGGTTAATATGACCAGAAGTAACTGGGAAGCATGTTAGGAGAGGTAATAAAGAAAATAAGGAAGTAAAATTTAATCTGAGACTTGAATGACAATAAGGAGTTCATTCTGCAGTAATAAGCAGGGAGTTCCAAGAAAAGCAGACATCTAATGCTGACATCTATTTTTGGAAAGTGCTTAGAGTATCCCAGAAACATAAATACTCAATTGGCTTAAAATTATATACATTAGAACAAATAAACTCAAAATCTGAAAGAAAATGACTAACTACACTGATATTTCATGTCATGAAATAGTTTCCAGAATTCTTGATAACTGAATATTTGCTATTAGTTAATAAAACACATGGAATCTAAGCTGGCTGGTATAAGTTGCTCATTTTGAATCCCTCATTTATTTTTTGTCTCACTTTTGATTAATGTTTTATTTCTAATTTCTCTTTCCCACATCCTACTGCATAATTTGCTGATATTTGTAAATCAAATGATAAAAAATCAAATTACAAAAAGGTCATATATAAATCAAATTATAATTTTATTTGTAAATCAAATGATTAAAGGCATACTTGAGTTTGAGCAAACTCTGGGAGATAGTGAAAGACAGGGGAGCCTGGTGTGCTGTAGTCCATAGGGCCGCAAATGTTGGACAAAACTTAGGGGCTGAACAGCAGCAACAAAGGCGTACTTACCCCTACTTGTTCCTCAAGCCTAATTCCTAAAAAGGCTTTAAAACAATTCTCTTTTGCTTATAAAAAATAACACAAAATTTCAACTACTTATTTTATTATAATTTGTATTTGCCACTCTGTGATTATACTATCCTTAGCACATTTTCTGAACTTTTCTTTGTATTAAAAATTGTCAGGGATTTGTATGATAACATTTAAAAAAATCTATCTAAAATTGCTTTCAATAGCATCATCTATATATATACATATATATGATTATATAACATGAATTATATTGCTTACAACTTGCTTTTGTCAGGTGTATAATTCTAATTGATCATATTCATCTCTCTTTTTAAACTAGATTCACAATAAGAACAGAAGCAACATCATTTCCTTCTAATTAGGTAAGGATCACAAAGGTGTAAAAGATTTGTTTCTGCAAATATTAAGCAACAACTTTAAGGAAAATAATATCAAACTTTAGAAAAGTGTATACCATCAATAAAAATTAACTTAAAACTAATCAATGTTATAAACATAAGAGCAAGATCTATAAAATTCTTAGGAGAAAACACTAGGTAAACCTTCATGACCTTGTATTTGGCAATGGTCTCTTAGGTATAATATTGAGAAAAGTAACAAAAGAAAAAAGAAAAAAATGACTTCATCAAAATTAAAATTTTGGTATATCAAAGGATACTATCAAGAAACTGTAACTACAACCCACAGAAAGAGAAATATTTGCAAACCAGATATCTGAAAAGGGTCTAGTATCCAGAATATATGGAGAACTCTTATACCTCAAAAATAAGACAAATGAGTCAATTTCAAAAATGGACAAAGAATTTGAATAGGTATTTCTTCAAAGAATGTAGACAAATGACTAGCAGACACATGAAAAATGCCCAATATTATTAGTAACTAGGGAAATGCAGATCAATATCACAATGAAATACCACTTCACTAGGATGGTTAAATGAAAGTGAAATCACTCAGTCGTGTCCCACTCTTTGTGACCCCTTGGACTGCAACCTATCAGGCTCCTCGTTGATGGAATTTTCTAGGCAAGAATACTGGAGTGGGTTGCCATTTCCTTCTCCAGGGGATCCTCCTGACCTAGGGATCGAACCCAGGTCTCCCGCATTGCAGGCAGACGCTTTACCATCTGAACCACCAGGGAAACCACATTAAATGTGGTTAAATGAAGGAAAAAGGTTAAATGAAGGATTACCATATAATCCAAGAATTTCATTCTTGAATGCATACTCAAAAAACTGAAACAGGCGTCTGAACAAAACTTGTACACAAACGTGTCTAGCAGCACTGTTCACAATAGCCCAAACACAGGAATAATCCAAATATCCATCAACTGATGAATGGACATATTTAAACACAACATATTCAAACATACAATGGAATGTTATTCAGTCACATAGACAATAATATGTAGATATGTAGTATGATATGGATAACCTTGAAAACACTACATTATATTTAAGAAGCCAGATGCAAGATGTCACTTATTGTATGTTTCCATATATATAAAACATCCAGAAGGTGAATCAAAGTAGTTGCCTGAGACTGGGGTAGAAGGAGTGACTGCTTAGTGAGTACAGCTTCCTTTTAGGCTGATGGTTCTGTGACATTGTGAGTATACTAAATGTCACTGAATTGTACATGTACAACAGTTTAAATCATTTTATGTGTATTTTACCACAATAATAAAAAATGATTAGCATAGCTTGCTTTATGAATAAATTTAGTGATGATTTTTATCATTAATAACATCTGATATTGACAAGGCCTGAATAACTGCTAAGGCACAATTGTTACAAATTTGCGTAACATTAATTAAATCATTCTTAGATAATATAGACTGTCATTTATAATAAGGACATTAGTTTTGATAAAAAAACATTTAGGAATTTATTTAGTTATCTGGTTACCAGCATACATTCTTCTTCTTCTTTTTTTTTTTTGGCTTTTTTTGTTTCCTTAATAAGGGATGGTCTCAAATAGTGGATTAACTGCATAGTAAAGCCCTTCATCAAGATATTGTAATGGATGTAGCAAAGAAGGGGTCAACTGATAATCTATACAGTCATGCATGAAATATATAACAAATATAACATACTAACTGCATCATCTTCTAAAAACAACAGAAGAGAAAAGAGAGGACTAGATTTTATTGTCTGTCAGCCTGGGTAAAATCTGTCAGTACTGTCATATAAACTAAGAGGTTTAAACATAAACTTCTTCCTTTTTTTCTAAAGAAATGTGAGAGCAGATATCACCTCTTCAATCTAAACCTTAACTTAGATTTTGTATCTCTATAGTTTCAGCATGGATAATGTAAAAATAAATTATACAAGAAGTTACATTACAGAAAATTGACAGACAAAAGGAGGAAGGATAAAGCTGAATGCTTGCAGAACCCAACAGAGCAATTTTAGTTGTGTGTACATTGGGGTGATGGGATGATGGGCAGAGGAAATAATGACTTTAACAAACTGTGGTTATATTTGCTACAATAATCCAGACCAAAAAAAAAACAAAAAAACAAAAAAACCCAGAAGTTAGAATTTGAACTCTAGAGTAAAAAGAACATAAAATATAGATTTGGGAAACATTTTATACTCAACATCGATAAACTTACCTTTGTTTATAGAGATAAAATCCAAATCCTGCAAATATAAGTGCGAAAAAAGGCACCAGAATAGCAATGGCCACGGAACTACTATTTGTACCATGAGGTTGATTTGAAGAATTTGAGCCTTCTGACATATTCAGTCCTATAAAAGGAAAAAATAACATACAGATACAAAAGTAGGTCTCTTTTATCAACTTGATATTTTTTATTTAAAAAATTAATTTATTCCTTGCTCAAGATATTTATCTACTTAGAAATACAAAAATAATTCACAAAACTCCTTCATTTCCACACAATTTTACACAATGCCTACTATGTATATTTTTCCAGGAAAGGATACTGAATGAAAAATAAGCAGAGTCTCCGAACTTGAGTTAATAACAACTGTAGGAAGACTACAGAGCGACAAAGTAAGTGTATATACGAAGCATGAATTAATGTTAAGCATATCTGTATGCAAAGGATATGTGGTAGGAATAGGAGGCTAACATGATAAACTATCTGAAAAGGCATAAATATTATTCTAAAGAGCTCAAACTTTCCACCTACCTATAGTGAGGAATAATTGAAGATGCGTAGGGGAAAAAATGACTTAGTGATAAAATACAAGATTTTAAACTGTGACTAGGGTGAGACGGACTTGAGAGAGTCTTGTCTGAAGGCAGGAATAGTTTGAAGACATCCCAGTTAAAAATGGAAATTAAGATGGGAACTATAGCACTAAGAAGAGCATGAAAATATAGATTTCCAGGAACATTTCATATTTCAAGTGAACAGAAGTTATTTGTGTGGATGAAACATGAAGGGTGTAAGAAGGCATAGGATTTAGGAGTGTTCTCCCTGGGACTGAGTAAATGGTTATGACATTAGCATAGCTAAGAGATGAGAAAAATGAGATTTGTCAATGTGTTGGCACAGGGACTATGGAAGAGAAATAAATAGCAAGCTCTTTTTTCAGAAAGAAATAGTTTTTCTTTTTAATAGGTTCTGTTTTAGACATGCAGTGCTTGAGATGCTCTGGGGAATATAATATGAACAAATCTTGCATTCAGTTATATGACTGTGACAATGTACTATATTAGTGAATGTCTTCTATTGATTTTAAAACTAACAATTGTGGCAAGACATTATCTGAAACGGCATCTCATTATTGTTCATTTGGGGAAAGTCGATTTACTTTTTTGATAAATATTTAACTAAATCAAATGTTCAACTAAGTCATGCTTTATTAACTATGCCAAAGCCTTTGACTGTGTGGATCACAGCAAATTGTGGAAAATTCTTCAAGAGATAGGAATACCAGCCCACCTAACCTGCCTCCTGAAAAATATGTATGCAGGTCAAGAAGCAACAGTTAGAACTGGACATGGAACAACAGACTGGTTCCAAATCAGGAAAGGAGTATGTCAAGGCTGTATATTGTCACCCTGCTTATTTAAATTATATGCAGAGCACATCATGTGGAATGCTGGGCAGGATGAAGCACAAGCTGGAATCAAGATTGCTGGGAGAAATATCAGTAACCTCAAATAGGCAGATAACACCTTATGGTATAAAGCGAAGAAGAACTAAAGAGCCTCTTGATAAAAGTGAAAGAGGAGAGTGAAAAAGTTGACTTAAACCTCAACATTCAGAAAATGAAGATTATGGCATCTGGTACTATCACTTCATGGCAAATAGATGGGGAAATAGTGGAAACAGTGTCAGACTTTATTTTTTTTTGGCTCCAAAATCACTGCAGATGGTGCTTGCTGCCATGAAATTAAACTTTGCTTGGAAGGAAAGTTATGACAAACCTAGATGGTATATTAAAAAGCAGAGACATTACTTTGCCAAAAAAGGTCCAGGTAGTCAAAGCAATGGTTTTTCCAGTAGTCATGTATGGAAGTGAGAGTTGAACTATAGAGAAAGCTGAGTGCTGAAGAATTGATGGTTTTGAACTGTGGTGTTGGAGAAGACTCTTGAGAGTCCCTTGGACTGCAAGGAGATCAATCCGAAAGGGATCCATCCCTGAATATTCATTGGAAGGACTGATGCTGAAGTTGAAACTCCAATACTTTGGCCACCTGATGTGAAGAACTGACTCCTTGGAAAAGACCCTGATACTGGGAAAGATTGAAGGTGGGAGGAGAAGCGGACAACAGAGGGTGAGATGGTTGGATGGTATCACCAACTCAATGGACATGAATCTGAGTAAACTCTGAGAGCTAGTAATGGACAGGGAAGCCTGGCATGCTGTAGTCCATGGGCTCTCAAAGAGTGGACATGACTGAGAGAAAACTGAACTGAAGTCATACCCTAGTCAAGGTTAAAAACATTAGTACCATTTTATATTTTAATTTTCCAGGGACTCATAAAACTTACAAAAAAGTTCAAAGCAATGGAATTTTAAAGATAAACATCAAGGAGTAGCTTTTAGAACATGGATTTACTCTTTATGCATTACTACTACAATATAATAATGAGAGACAGTATACTTCTGGAAAATTATACACAAAAGTTATGATAATAAATACAGTCAAATGAGACTATTAAATATTTAGACACGTTTGAGAAGAGTTGGAAATAAAAATGACAAAACCCTGTGCCTCCCACCACAGGAACATTTACATAGCTGAATAGCACAAAGCCCCAAAATGGTTCATTCCTCAAAGTAACTTTCCCATCCAGATTCTATGAGTTTCTCAAAGTGCCACTACATTTTTCTTTGGGGGGGGTCAGTAAGAAAATTTCAAATATATTCAAATGTAAGAGAAGTAATACAAATCTCATAAGATAAAATTATTCACAGTTAAAATTTTTTTTAATCTTTATCACTTTTACTCCTTTTTACTTGCTTGGGGGAAAGGCAGTTTGTCATGTTTATTAGAAATATGATGAAAAACTAAACACTATATTGAGTTGGAACACAGAGAACAAATATTTTAAAGAATGCAATTATTTAAAAGGCTATCAAGTGTATCAATGTATAGTGCTGACAATACAAAATTCAAAATGCAGTAAGTGTGCCTAATGTACAGAATCCATTTTATTTTCTTATGATATCTTGAGTAATAAAAAAAGTACATGAAAATGAAAATGACTACATTACCTAGTCTTTGTAGTCCAAATTGCCCATAATCTTTACCCTGAATAAATCCTTGAAATACATAAGTAGCTCCATCAGGCTCAGCGGAAACCTAAAAATATTTATGTTTGATTAAACATGAAAGCTGGTCCCAGATATATTTTCCCAGTCTAAGAAAATATTCAGATTTACTAAGAAATGAATATTATGCACAATTCCTTCTTCCATATCTTCTTCTGTGTAAAACAGAACATCATGCAAATTTACCACCATTAAAAATAAAACGAAAAATTTCATCTTTAACTAGGATACTGGAAATAAGTGGCATTAGTTACTAATATAATGATACAGATTTATAGATTTATTTTAGGTGAAGAAACTGATTGTCAAGAAAAAGACCAAGGATATGATAAAACAGAATGAGGCAAATAGTCAATTAACAATTAAAATATAATAATACTGTACTTTGTAGATTCGATTACTGTTCAGCATACAGGCACTAATTCTCTCCCTTCCCATCAACCTTCATGAAAAGTGTATTCATTCTTCCTCATTGAGTTGGATTTGGTCCTGTGACTTGCTTTGGCCAATGGAATGTGGGTGGAATTGACAATAGGTTAGGTCCAATCCTAGGCCTTAAGATGTATGTTTCCCATTATAAGTGGAAGAAACCATATAATCCATGGTCACAAAAGACCAGGGATTGTATTATTTCATAAATATGAAAGCCTAGAACAGTGAAATATAGAGACAGAAAATAGAGTTGTGGTTGTTTGGATTTGGGGGAGAAAGGAGGGGTGGATGGGTTGGGTGATATATAAAGGATATGGTTTCTTTTTGAGGAGATGAAAATATTCTAAAATCAACTGTGGTGATGGTTATATATCTGTAAATATACTAAGAACTACTGAACTGTATACTTTAAATGAGTAGGGTACATGAAATATATCTCAATAGGGCTGTTAAAATAAGGGGGACGTATCTCCACTTTGCCCCTCAGAGTTTCAGGCCTTTGGCAAGAGAAGGACATGTTCCTGGCAGCTGCTATTCCTCCAGCCTGGACCTGACATGAGACATCTGGAGCAAACCTGAACTTGATACCACAGTTTCAAATGGAAACCGCCAAGCTAAACTCAGACACATGAGAAAGAACTAAATACATGTTGTTTGGTCCTGAGATTTTGTGACTCTGCCTAATGCTGCAAATGCTATTAACTATACCTTGCATGTAAAATTCTATACATAAAAAATAGGTTACATGCATAGTGTCATTTGATCTCACTAATAAAATATGAGTTGATACATTTCAGTGTTGCTGATAACTAGTCATATGAATTTACCCCAAAGTTTGTTCTGATTATTATCAGTGTTACATAAGTCATGTATGTTATTGTGAAAGCTGCAAAAAACCTTGCATCCTCGCCCTAAAAAGCAAAGTATTATACCAAATTATTCACATAAGTCTGACATTTCAAAAGTGATTTATTCCTTATTATCAGACATACCCTGGACAAGGTCATTTTTAGACACAAAATGCTTCTAAAAAGAAGAGCTCAACTCTAATAGTTAAATGAATGAATTCATTTTATTTGTTTCCTAAATGAAACAATCCAAGTGCACTGAACATGAGTTAGACCTCAACTCCATGAATAATGGCACAGAAAGGGAAACAGGTTGCACTTTCTTTTTCTCTCAGGAACCAAACTTACTCTTCATATTTAGAAAATTTTATAAAGTTGGCTATGAAGAAGAAGTTACATGAGCCACGTCCTCTGAATAATTACCATAACCTCACTTCGGAGGTACCCTGTTCTAGTCAGTCACTTACATGAATGGAATTTCTAAACTGGCAGTTGGAAGCAACAAACCTTATACTTACACACTGCCCAGAAGTCTTTGATAAAATGAGCATGGGAACTCCAACTATATGCTCTGAAGTAACAAAACTTTTACAAGGAAAACTTTCTAGGTAAAAAGAGAGTAGGTCATAGGCTTCAGTAGTTTAGACACACTAGGTTACTAAGTATTTATATTGAATCATTTATTTTTTCAAAACAAATTAGTTATAATAGTAGTTTTGCTATTTTATGTGTGTGCATTTAACTAGCTCAATTTAGAAAATTACATTTTTCTGTAATTTTAATGACAAACAATAGCACAAATATGTTATTAAGTTTAGCAGCAGACTTTTAAAGAACTATACTTACAAAGCCATCCATTGCCCAATTTTCCTCCTTCATTTTCTTCACAGAAGCTTGAGCTGGTACTTTAATAAGATAGATGTGTAACATTAGGCGAGCTTCTTGGCTTTTATATACTCCTATAAAATATAAGGATGTTTAGTCTACTAATTTTGCAAATAGTTATGTTTCACTTTATTATCTATAGCTCCTTAAATATATATTAAATACATGTGATAGGAAAAGAAAAAAAAGCAACAAATCAAGTCCAGTTTCACCCAGAATGCTTTCTCACAAATCTTGTAATATATAGCGCTCTCTCAGCTGAAATTCTCAACTTAACTCTTACTGTGGGGTTTAAATTACCTATGCTATTAAAATCAAATATTATTTTTGTCAATAATATAATTCCATGATTGTTGTAAAAATGATTTATTCCATCAGTCAGATTTAAAATACTCAAGGGTATGAATCAAATGTTGAAACTCTTGACATTTTCCTCAATAATTAATTACATGCCCATCCTTGGAAAGAATATTCGAGGTGCTACTGGAACCACGAAGATGAATATGTGCTTCCTATAGAAATATGTGATGCTTACAATAATTTCTGATGAAATAGGGGATATAATGACAGAGATAGAGAATATGATGAATTAAAGGCCAAAAGAAAGAAGGATCATTTTAAACCGGAGTGATTAGGAAATGCTTATTAAGAAAGAGTATTTGAGCTGGATCACAAAAATCAAGTAGAATTTTTAGTTGAAGAAAGTAAATACAGAATGTGGCATAAAGAAGAAAAGCAAATGTATTCATTTTATTTTTCCCTGAATAGGAGTACTCTGAGAGTAGGAATAAGCTGTAATATAAATGTGTTTTGGGGGAACTGTAGAAAATCAGATTCTAAGTAAAAATTTTGTGATTAACTGATGGTTGAAATGACTCATTAATTCATTCACTTACTATTTCACCTAAGCAATAAGGTATCATAAATATAATACATAGATCTCGATCAAAAGTAAATTATAATAGAGAAAAGACACAAAAGTAACCAAAGTTGCTGGAAAAATGTTATAATTAACTCTATGTAGACAGTGATAGCAAGTTAAATTGGTCTAATTATTTATGTTTATTTTTCTATATTTGTAGAAATTTGATTAGGATAAATATATATTTACTTAGTGCCAACTTTCTTACAGAAAAAAAAAAACTCATGTTTCAAAATTAAATAGATCAGTAGTCACAATTTAAATGCATTCCTTTAATTCAACTTATATCATGTAACTGTATATATATTTAAAATTACAATACACATTAACTTCTAATACTTTTATTTTGGGTTTAGTGTAGAGCCATTCAATAATACAAAATGATGCTGTATAGTTCTTGTAAAATTTATAACATCAATAGATAAAATTTTATTTCCTACTTTATTTATACCACAAATTCACTATTAATAATTATATGAGATATATAGTCAAGATGTTTAAGTATACACATTACATATTTTCAGTATCAATACTTTTAAAATATATCTTTAAATGAGAACAATAGCTCAAATTCATTGAGACCAATTTTGCCCCAGTTTCATCTCTAACCTCTGAGGTGCAGTAATGAGCTGGAAGGCAAAGAGGTGCTCTCTTAGGGCTTGAATTGTTGGAGTAGACACAAATTATGTCATGTCATGTCATTTCAAGTCATGTCATGCCATGCTATGCTATACTACACTATGCTATACTTTCAAATAATGAAAAGAAGAAAATGAAATAAGACAAGACTGCCTGTAACTAACAGAGTGAGTCTATTTGTAATGTGAAGGCTACTTTACCCAGGATCATCAGGAGTACTGTTGACAAGATTACATTAGAGGAAACATCTGAATGTCAGAAAAACCATAGTAATCAAAGATAATGGGGGAAGTTTGCGCTAGATCAAAGAAACTTGAGAAGGCTGAGAAGATGGATAGGGCTCTGGGTTCCTTTTGCCTAATTAAGGTAGTGTAGCCCTACATTTTCCATCTTAAATTATAGTGTCCTCCTAAACAGTCTCATCTGAAGACATGATTTGTTGATGATAAAACAGCTTGCAAATCACTGATCCAGTCTCTTTGGTGTTATGAGAATAGAGAAAGAGTTAGTTACATTCAAATTAAAAGTTCTGTTCTATTTCATGACATGTCGTTCTAACCATGTAAAAATATTCTTGAGGGAGCTTATTTCAGAATCACAGAGTTTTATATCTGTGTAGTAATATACATACATCAATCAAACCAGAAAGCCTTATTTCTGAATGAATTATGAATGCCACCAGAAATAAAGCAAATACTACACAGTATAAAAATCACTAATAAAAATGATGAGATGATGGAAATAAAGGCATGAAAGAAATGTTTCTTTTCTTTAAAGTGATACCTGAAAGTAGCAGTTCCATGTTGCTATTGCTGAGTGTTGCATTGACTCTCCCAGTGGAAGCATTGAAACTGGTAACTGTCAAGGTCATGGGTTGCTTCCTTCCTTTATAATTGTAAGAGCCTTTCCATATATAATTCTGGGCAAACACATCATCAGGAACTGTGAACAAATTAAACATAAACATCAATTATTAAAATGTATTAATTATTAAAACATAAATAAAAAATTTTACAGTGCCCTATAAATATAAGCATTAAGTATTAGTATTAAGTATAAGTATTAGTTCATAGAATAATCATTTTTCTAAATATACAAGAAAAAGAAGGTGCATTATAAAATAAATTTTTCACATATGTGTTTGAATCTTTTTAGAATAAACCAAAATAATGATAGCCTAGATTTGTACATACATCATCATCAATGAGAGATAAGTAAGCCACACCAATTAAAGACGTTAAGACTGAGAATCCAGCTAAATGCCATTTACTTATATTTGGCTTCATATAATATCTTTCTTTCAGAAGGAAAATAAAAATATTTTATTGAGTCAAGTCAGTCTATATACAAATTCCAGGACGCCTGCTCTTCACCTAGCAGCAGAGATAGGCTCACAGGAAGAAGGACATGGAGTTAAAAACTCCCTTGCTGAGCAGCCTTGGAAGACTGGCAGGAAGGATGCTCCTTGTCTCCTTTACAGAACACTGAACTCAGTTATTTCAATAATAGGTGCTCCTGAGGAAGAACAGGGTTCCCTTGGTTTGCTCCTCACAGCTTTGAGGTTTACAAGTATTTTTAGAAATAAAAGAATTGTCACTAGAATTGGTGAACTCTCATGGGAAAGAGATGAGTTGTGGTAGAATCAAAGAATATTCTACTATAAAATTTTCACCCAAAGAAGAAACATTCTTAATATTAAATGCATACAAATAAATAAGACATTATATTTATATAAAATAGTAATGTAATTTATAACCAATATAAATTAGATGTTTCAAAGTCTACTTAGATCCTGGTAAGAGGCTGAAAAAAGCTTCCGTTAATCCTCTACATCACAATAAAGCACATTTTAGATATCAATCCTTCAAAACAGCCATGCCTGTTTGTGTGAGTGAATGAATAACATAGATTTGGAGAAAAACCTTTCTTTTTTTCTTTCTAACACAGTATTGACATTTGTTACCTGATTTTCTCTACACCCATCACAATTCTTACTGCTCCAATCACAGAAACTGAAGTTACAAATTGTACATTCCCTGAAATCTACTCAGCAAACAAATAAAGCTATGGTAGAAGATGAATACAAAGTGCACTCATGAGTTGAGTTGTTTTATTGTATTCGATAATTCAGAAGCAATATAGCAGAGACCAGAAGTGCAAGTACTGGAGCTAGAATGCTTGTATTGATACTTAAGTCCCTCCTTTACAATTTACATTGTGTGGTTTCTCCTAAATTACTTAACTCTCTAAACCTGAATTTCCTTATCATTAATGTGGAATTACCATAGAGTTTACAAGGAAGATTAAATGAATATGAAGTTTTGCTAAGTGTTAGTTGCTATCATTATTATTATACAGATAAAATAGTAAAAATTTTTACTATTTGGGCCTTATATATCATTATATAGTAGAGTATTATACACATATATACATATATATATACATATATATATAGAGAGAGAGAGAGCATGCAATTAGTATCATGAAAAATCCATAGTCCTGACTCAGGGGCCTTTGCAACTCATCCTAAGAGTGGCACTCTGTCCCCAAACCTCAAACCACACAACTATGCTCTGCATGTAAAGGAGACCTTACCTAAAAATGTGATACAATGTACTGGTAAAAAGTCCTTGACTTGGTAAGCAACTTTGGTTCAGTTCAGTTCAGTAGCTCAGTTGTGTCCGACTCTTTGCGACTCCATTAACGGCAGCACGCCAGGCCTCCCCATCCATGACCAACTGCCCGAGTCTACCAAAACCCATGCCAACTGAGTCAGAGAGGCCATCCAACTATTTCATCCTCTGTTGTCCCCTTCTCCTCCTGCCCTCAATCTTTCCCAGCATCAGGATCTTTTCAAATAAGTCAGTTCTTCGCATCAGGTGGCCGAAGTACTGGAGTTGCAGCTTCAACATCAGTCCTTCCAATGAACACCCAGGACTCATCTCCATTAGGATGGACTGGTTGGATCTCCGTGCAGTCCAAGGGACTCTCAAGAGTCTTCTCCAACACCACAGTTCAAAAGCATCAATTCTTTGGCGCACAGCTTTCTTTATAGTCCAACTCTCACATCCAAACATGACCACTGGAAAAACCACAGCTTTGACTAGATGGACCTTTGTTGACAAAGTAATGTCTCTGCTTTTTCTTTTCTTTTTTTTTTAAATATGGAACGCTTCATGAATTTGCATGTCATCCTTGCTCAGGGGTCATGCTAATCTTCTCTATATTGTTCCAAATTTAGTATATGTGCTGCTGAAGCGAGCACTGTCTCTGCTTTTTAATATGCTGTCTAGGTTGGTCATAACTTTCCTTCCAAGAAGCAAGCGTCTTTCAATTTCATAGCAGCAAGCACCATCTGCAGTGATTTTGGAGCCAAAAAAAAATAGTCTGACACTGTTTCCACTATTTCCCCATCTAATTCCCATAAAGTGATGGAATCGGATGCCATGATCTTAGTTTTCTGAATGTTGAGCTTTAAGCCAACTTTTTCACTCTCTTTCACTTTCATCAACAGGCTCTTTAGTTCTTCTTCACTTTCTGCCATAAGGGTGGTGACATCTGCATATCTGAGGTTACTGATATTTCTCCCAGCAATCTTGATTCCAGTTTGTGCTTCCTCCAGCCCAGCATTTCTCATGATGTACTCTGCATATGAGTTAAATAAGCAGGGTGACAATACACAGCCTTGATGTACTCCTTTTCTTATTTGGAACCAGACTGTTGTTCCATGTCCAGTTCTAACTGTTGCTTCCTGACCTGCATACAGGTTTCTCAAGAGGCAGGTCAGGTGGTCTGCCATGCCCATCTCTTTCAGAATTTTCCACAGTCTGCTGTGATCCACACTGTCAAAGGCTTTGGCATAGTCAATAAAGCAGAAATAGGTGTTTTTCTGAAACTCTCTAGCTTTTTCAATAATCCAGCCAATGTTGGCAATTTGATCTCTGGCTCCTTTGCCTTTTCTAAAACCAGCTTGAACATCTGGAAGTTCATGGTTCATGTATTGTTGAAGCCTGGCTTGGAGAATTTTGAGCATTACTTTACTAGCGTGTGAGATGAGTGCAACTGTGTGGTGTTTGAGCATTCTTTGGGATTGCCTTTCTTTGGGATTAGAATGAAAACTGACTTTTCTAGTCCTGTGACCACTGCTGAATTTTCTAAATTTGCTGGCATATTGAGTACAGCACTTTCACAGCATCATCTTTTAGGATTAGAAATAGTTCAACTGGAATTCCATCACCTCCACTAGTTTTGTTCATAGTGATGCTTCCTAAGACCCACTTGACTTCACATTTCAGGATGTCTGGCACTAGGTGAGTGTGAGTGATCACAGCATCATGATTATCTGGGTCATGAAGATCTTTTTTGTACAGTTCTTCTGTGTATTCTTGCCCTCTTCTTAATATCTTCTGCTTCTGTTAGGTCCATACCACTTCTGTCCTTTTTTGAGCCCATCTTTGCCTGAAATGTTCCCTTGGTATCTCTAATTTTCTTGAATTGATCTCTAGTCTTTCCCATTCTATTGTTTTCCTCTATTTCTTTGCTTTGATTGCTGAGGAAGGCTTCTCATTTCTCCTTGCTATTCTTTGGATCTCAGCATTCAAATGAGTATTTTTTCCTTTTTCTCCTTTGCTTTTTGCTTCCCTTCTTTTCACAGCTATTTGTAAGCCCTCCTCAGATAGCCATTGTGCACTTCTTTTTCTTGGGGATGGTCTTAATTCCTGTCTCCTGAATAACGTCATGAACCTCTGTCCATAGTTCATCAGGCACCCTGTCTATCAGATCTAGTCCCTTAAATCTATTTCTCACTTCCACTGTATAGTCATAACAGACTTGATTTAGGTCATACCTGAATGGTCTAGTGGTTTTCCCCACTTTCCTCAATTTAAGTCTGAATTTGGCAATAAGGAGTTCATGATCTGAGTCACAGTCAGCTCCTGATTTTGTTTTTGCTGACTGTATAAAGCTTCTCCATCTTTGACTGAAAAGAATATAATCAGTCTGACTTCAGTGTTGACCATCTGGTGATGTCCATGTGTAGAATCTTCTCTTGTGTTGTTGGAAGAGGGTGTTTGCTGTGACCAGTGCATTCCCTTGACAGAACTCTATTAGCCTTTGCTCTGTTTCATTCTGTACTCTAGGGCCAAATTTGCCTGTTACGCCAGGTGTTTCTTGACTTCCTACTTTTGCATTCCAGTCCCCTATAATGAAAAGGACATCTTTTGGGGATGTTAGTTCTTGAAAGTCTTGGAGGTCTTAATAGAACCATTCAACTTAAAGAGCAGTTAATTTAAAAAATATACCTTTTAATTATTTAATTTAAAATAATTTTGAAGAAGGGAGTGACAAATTATCCTGCACTAGAAAGTTCTGGAATTTGGATGTAATGGACTCACAGGTGGAGGGTAAGAGGAACAGCAAGGGAGAAAGATATTCTAATAGCAGTGCCTGGCAAATTAGTAGGTACACAACAAATGTGCTATTCTTATCTTTCTCATTGTTTATTTTCCCCTGGCCTATACTATGATTTCTGTTTGCTACTTCTGAATATTTAACAAAAATCTGCTACATCTGGTGATTTGTCCATGGTGCTTAGGGGAATTAAGAAAGTTGGTTGAACGAGATTAAAAAGCACTCCAATGGCAGAAGAACACAGCAATGGAAAGAAGTAGGTAGTGGCAGCAGCTACTCTGTATCAGGATAAATTATTGATGTGGTTGTAAACATTTAACAACTGGCACTTCAGAAAACAAATTGACAAATTGATTTGTATTAATAGTATTTGCTGATTCTATAGTGTATATATTTCCATAACTGCAGATTTCAAACCATGAACATGACAACACTGAATGCAGAGTTTGGAAGAATGCACAGAACTGGCTAGAGCAGAGCTCTAGCTTGAGGCTCCAGCATGCCACCACCACCCTCCACCTTTCCCACACACAACCGAGAAATGTGAATCATGATAGGATGGGAGGTAGACACCATTTAGTCATTTAAATCCCTATGTACAACGGAGATGATAATACTTTCTATTGTTGAGCCTAATGTGAGTTTTAAATGTGATCTAAATTAAAGATTTATACTATTTATTCAGTAGTTCTTATAAACTCTAAAATGTTATCCAACTAAAGCTGATGTGAAGCACAATGAAAAGGAGGACGACAATGATGATTATGATCTTTTCTTTTCCAAGATATTTTTTAACTTAAACTTTGCTTCATGGGCCTCATAGCACTGCCATGTTCCTGACTTTGATACCACTACCAAATTATTGTTTCTTTGGGGTAGTCTAATCACTGTGTCATGATTTTAAAAGAAATGTTTCTAATATTTTCCCACTTTAGATGAAATTGCTCAAGAGTTTTATAGCTACCTTTACCCAGGTTAAAGACATTCTTTTTCTTTCTAATTTATTAAAACTCTTAAAAAATTATAAACAGATGTTCAATCTTATAAAATAGTTTCTGTACAAGTCTTGTGATGTTCATAATTTGTGATGCTACTTTTTTAATGTGATAGATTATGTTTAAGGATTATTTACATATCATGAAAATATCTATGTATATCTATCATCAAAATAATTTGTTGATAATGTTTTATCTTTATGATAATGGTGTACAGTTGATCCTTGAACAACATGGATTTAAACTATGAGGCTCCACTTATGCAGAGATTTTTTTCAATAGTAAATACTAGAGTACTACTATACTGATTGATGATTGGCTGAATTCATGGATGTAAAATCACAAATACAAAGAAATCTTGAGTAAAGAAGAAACACAGACTGAGGGTTAACTACAAGCTATATACAGGGTTTTTGATTGCACTGAGAGCCTATCACCTTTAACCCACTTGCTGTTCAAGAGTCAACTGTATTTAATTCACTAAGGTTTTAAGTAGGACTTTTTAATGTATAATCCTACATCAAATGGGCCTATAATTTTTTCATTTTTATAATGTCTATTTACTTGAGTTATTAGAGTTATATTGGATCCATAAAATGAGTTTCTTTAATAGTTTTTATAAAACTGAGATGATCTGTTCCACTCCTTCAAAATTCTGTAGAGCTTATTAGTAGAGGCATATTTTTTTCTTGTGAAACTAGCTTTAACTACTACTTTATTTCTTATAGTATGGTTCATTTTTCTCCTATTAGTTATGTTAAGATACACTTTTTGAGTAACTTGCCAATATTTAACTTTTTAAAAATTGATAATTATGTATTTTCTGTTGTTTAGTCACTAAGTTGTATCTGATTTTTTGTGACCCCATGGATTTCCCTGTCCTACACTATCTCCTGGAGTTTTGCACAAACTCATGTCCATTACCCTGGAGAAGGAAATGGCAACCCACTCCAGTATTCTTGCCTTGAAAATGCCATGGACAGAGGAGCCTGGCTGGCTCCATGGGGTTGCAAAGAGTTGGACACAACTGAGCTACTATCACTCATGACCATTGATTCAGTGATGCCATCCAACCATCTCATCTTCTATCACCCCCTTTTCCTCCTGCCTTCAATCTTTCCCAGGGTCTTTTCCAATGAGTCAACTCTTCAAATCAGGTGGCTAAAGTATAGGAGCTTCAGTTTCAGTATCAGTCCTTCCAATGAATATTCAGGACTGATTTCCTTTCTGATTGACTGGTTTAATCTCCTTGCTGTCCAAAGGACTCTCAAGAGTCTTCTCCAACACCACAGTTCGAAAACATCAATTCTTTGGCACTCAGCCTTCTTCATAGTATAGTCCAACTCTCACATCTGTAGCTTTGACAAAACCATAGCTTTGACTAAATGGACCTTTGTCAGCAAAGTGATGTCTCTGCTTTTTAATATGTTGTACTGGTTTGTCATAGCTTTTCTTCCAAAGAGCAAGTGTCTTAATTTCATAGCTGCATTCACCATTCACAGTGGTTTTGCAGTCCAAGAAAATAAAAGTCTGTCATTGTTTTCATTTTTCCCCCATCTATTTGCCGTTTAGTGATGGGACTCGATGCCATGATCCTAGTTTTTTGAATGTTCAGTTTTAAGCCAACTTTTCCACTCTCCTATTTCACCTTCATCAAGAAGCTCTTTAGTTCCTCTTTGTTTTCTTCCATTAGGGTGGTGTTATCTGCATATCTGAGGAAATTGATATTTCTCCTGGCAATCTGGATTCCAGCTTGAGCTTCATCCAGTCCAGCATTTTGCATGATGTACTCTGCATATAAGGTGAATAAGAATGATGACAGAATACAACCTTGATGTACTCCTATACCAATTTTGAACAAGTCCATTGTTCCATGCCCAGTTTTAACTGTTGCTTCTCAATTTGTATACAGATTTCTCAGGAGGCAGGTAAGGTGGTCTGGTATTTTCTGTTATATATTATTAATTTATTCAATATATTCTCTAGTTAGTCACATTTCCTTTTGAAATGTTATTTAATTTTTGTTCCTTTCTTGATCAGTCTTACCAGAAATTTTTCACTTTGAACATTTTATAAAATAACTACCTTTGGCTCTGTTGAGATTTTTTTCATTATATCTTCAGATTTTTTTGGTTTATTTGTTCATTTTTATTATATTGAATTCTGCTTTATTTTTGTCATTCCATTATACTTTTTATGTATTCTTAATAGGACATTAATCAATTCCGAGGTTTTCTTTTCTTCTAATATAAGGGTTTAAAGATTTATATTTCCTTCACATCTTTACAGCTTCTAGTCCCCAAGTTTTGATATTTAGATTTTTCAGCATAATTAAGTTCTGTTGTTATATTGTCCATTTTAATTTCTTCCTCAATTCATAAGTTATTCATTAGTATTCATTTTGTTCTTAATTTCCAAACACTGAAGCATTTAAAAAAATTATACATTTTCTTACTGACTTTCAACTGCACTATGGTCAAATAAGACTAACTGGGTTTTGAAATTTATGTAGATTTATTTATTTCTTGATATATGTTCAATTATCATAGTTTTCCCATGAAACTTTAAAGAAAATATATATTATCTCATTGGTTGATGAGAAATATTTATATGTGTATATATATATATATATATATATATATATATATGTATGTATGTATATATATATATATACCACTCCATGGGGTTGCAGAGAGTTGGACATGACTGAGCAACTAGCAATTTTTAAAATATTATATAACACATATTAGTTTTTTGTTTACTTCTTCCATATTCTTTTATAAAACCCGTCTACCTGATTGGTGGCCACTGGCCATGTTTTGCTGAAGAGAGTCTAGGGTTATACTCTTTGTGCTGGAGCTATTATTCTGAGCACCATTCTGGCTCTCAGATAAAGCATCTTTCTTGGAAAGTGCTGGGAATTGATTGACCAGTGTGGTTTTCTGATTCCATGCAATGTTTTCTCTCTTATGATGACATATTCACTGGTTACTTTAGAGAAATTCAGTCTGTTTTCACTGACCGTTGAAAAAAATCAGTTTTTCGGACTGATTTTTTTTTTTTTTGGTAAGCAGTACAGTTTCACCGTATGTACACTGAGAACTTCTGAGACCAACAAATATTACATTCTAACATTGTACCTGGCTAATTACAACTGGACCAAATCTATTTCCAAGGTAGATTAGATGTTGAGGCTTTAATTCTATGTGTAGTTTTTCATTTCTACCATGTAAATATAATATTTACTAATATGTTAAAAAGCAGGTTTCATATACTGAGGCCCTACCATGAGCTAAGCACTTTATACTTCATTTCCATGAAGTTCATTCATATTAATCTAATCATTACTATTGTTTTTTTGTATAGATAAAGAAATGGAGGGCCAGATATAGAAAGTATCTTTTCCAGAGCATTCGGGTAGGCAGTGTATAAAATGGGAATTATATTATGGTTATAGGACTTCAAGTTCCCTACGTTTAATGATTAAATAATTTTGGTTTTAAATCAAACCATTGAAAATAGACTGGACAAGTTCTAGAAGTTGGTCAACTTTTACTCTCAACTCCAAGTGTATTTGGTTCCTTCTTTAAAAAAATTACATTTAAAAATTATTTATAAACCTCATTTTGATTTTAGTATTTTAAATAAAACATTACCATTATTTTATAGCTATTTGCAGATATTCTTGAAGGGAAATTTTATAGAGAGAACTATACAAAATATTTTTGGAATATTAACATGTCACAGTGTTACACTGCTTGAAGTTCAACATCTTATAATACACATTTTCAAATTTCAAATTCCAAACAGTAAAATGCATCATTTTCCCATGCTGAAATATATTTTTCTAAATAAGTGGTCGTCACTTTGTTAATGATCACCTTTAGAAACCATGACTACTAGAAAAGCAATTGAAAAGACTAACCACTTAGCTTTGGGCTGGGTGTTCCAAGTGCAGGTCTAGGATCTTTCACCAATATTTTGGAACCAGCTATGAAAAGAAACAGAAACATTTACAAAATTTAATATAATTAATAACACACATATACAGACACACACATACACAATGTGATGCCTTGTCAATTTTCTTCTCTGACATACCATAATTTTCTCCAAAATGTTCTGTTACTATAGCATCTCAGCCCCCACTCAACACTACTATTGTACAGCTAACAACTTTAATAATTATCTTCATCAGAATCCAGTGTGGCAAAGAGAATATTAGTGTTGCCTTAGCATTTTTGCAACCTATTTCTTATTTAAAAGGCATAAATCAACAGGGAAACAATTGATTCCAACATGGAAGCTGAGGGCTAAGGGTATGTTCCTGTTGCTTAAAGACAAATAATTTGGATAGGTTTCATGTTTAAGAGTTAAAAATTATAGGGAATTCACTGGTGATCTTGTGGTTAGTACTCGGTTCCTTTATAGGCCAGGCCCAGGTTCAATCCCTGGTCAGGCAACTAGGATTCCACAAGCTCTGTGGCACGGACAAAAAAGAAAGAGGAAGCAGAACTGAGTAAAAAAGTTGTTAAGGTATCCCATGGTGTCATACGAAATTGACTAGACTCAAAGGGAAAGGTTTAAAGTTCCAAGCCAAACCAAGAAGAGCCCAGAATCCTGTGCGATGCTGAATATGTCTGCAAAGTTGAAACAGCTGTGATATGCAGTGCTTGTGGACCTGCAAAGATGTACATCTTTGACCAAAGAACAATGTGATGTCTTTAAAGGCTTTAAAGAGAAGTTATTTGGGTGAACATCACCTTGGCTGCAAGATAGAGAACAATTTGGAAACAAGTAGGTATCGATTTGGACAGTGAAATTAGAAGGCCATTTCAGTAGTCTCAGTAGAGATAATGCTGAGTTAAACTGCTATAGTAGTGATGATAAACTGAGAAGTGGACAGATTTTTTTGTTTAAAGCTACTAAAATTCTGGTGGACTTAAAGGGACAGGAAGATGTCAAAGGTGATTACTAGATTTCTATTTATTATGTGATGATGGTATCAGTAAGTTAGGGAACATCAAGAGACAACAATGGTGAAGGGAAATTGATGAGTTTATACTTGCATATATTATTTAAATATCTTTGAGAAATTCAAGAAGCAATATCAGGTAAGCAATTGAAAATATAAATCTGGGACTAAGAGCAGATATATTAGCTAGAAATATTAATTTGTAAATAACCTTCATAGAGGAGACTAAGTCATTGGCTTGGATGAATTAGATCACCTAGGGAGAGAACACTGAGTGAAAGGAAGAGAGAAAAAGAACTGAGCTTTAGAAAAGAGAGAAAACATTAAGCTTAAAAAGGAAATGGAGAATATGTAGCCAGAAATTTGAGGGGATAAAATATTTATTTATTCAACAAATACTGATTAAACACTTTTCACATATAAAGCACTGCTCCAGTGATCAAAATTAAACTTGCAAATACGTTGACACAGTTTCTGGCTTTTTTTTTTTTTTTGAGTTTATATTCTAGTTGGAAAAGGGCAGATGAAAGGATAGGAGAGTGGAGAAAGACAATGACAAGTAAATAAAAGAATAAGATCTCACATAGAAGGAATTTCTATCATGAAAAAACTTTAAAAAGAAAAAAATCTATAGCACTCTACAGAAGCAAAGAGTGAAACATTTCACAAGGAGAAAGTCATTTACATTTGTGAAGGCTTCAAGACATCAAGAACTAAAGGCCTGAAAAAAATGTATTGATGATTTTATTAAGAATTCTAGAAAAACTTCCTTTATTCCTTCTTCTGGAAACCGTTCTTCCTTTGGTAAACTCATTATTTCTTGTCCAGATAGAGATTGTCCTGATCAAGTAAAGCAGCTACGCAGGTAAACACATCACCTAGATATGGTCACACTGTCATATAATCCTGACTGAGAAATGAATTTGGAGATTGATTACATTAAAAACTTTGACAATCAGACTTCTGGATACTGCTTTCCTAACCAACTTTTGGGAAAGGCTTTCTACCAGATTTACTCTACCAGAAGGATATAAACTCAGGAATACTGGGAGAAATTTTCACTACTGAAGTAGGTTGAATATTATATGTTCCAAATTTATGTTCACCAGGAACCTCAGAACATGACCTAATTTGGAAACAGAGTTTTTGAAGATGTAAAAAGGTGGGAATCTTGAGGTGACATATTATTGAGATAATCCTTAAATCCAATGACTGCTGCTTTTCTAAGTGAGGAGGACATGCAGAGATACATAGGAAAAAAGGTCATGTGGAAAATAGAAACAGAAATAGCAGTGAGGCCTTTAGGAGCCCCTGAAAGTCAGGGATAGCCAGAAGCCATAGGAAGCTAGGAAGAGGTAAGGAATGGTTCTTCCCTAGAGTCCTCCGAGGATACAGGGCCTTGCTGACACCTTGAGTTTAGGTTTCTGGCCTCAGAACTGTGAGAGAATAAATTTCTATTTTTTTAAGCCATCCAGCTTGTAGTACATTTTTATGGTGACCCTAGAAAACTAATATACCTACTGTGAGCAGAGAACTAGGAAAAGTAATGAAGGTAAGAAGAAAAAAGCAGAGCATGAAATGACAACATCACCTCTACTTTTGTTCCTAGTTAATTAATTAATCATTATTATTATTTTTTGTCTCTTATATCTGAGGAAAACCAAGATAGTACAAAATCTTCTGTTGCAAGTTTTTATAGAGGAAACTTACCTTCACAAACTGGAACTTTTCCAGTCCAGGTGTTATCAGATCTACACACTCTATGTTCTGTTCCACCAGCTAAGAAGAAGCCAGGCTGGCAGGTATAAACTAATGTATATCCATGGGATGGAAGGTCCATTCCTACTACGTTTGCATGAGCAGGAGTTTCTGGCTGTTTACAGCTGTGGGCTATGTTAAAGAAAGGGAAAAAGATATTCAGTTTTATAAACATGTTAAAAAATTTTGAGATTGGAATCATTATATATTTTTATAGCTGTGTTAATGCCTTTATACGGGCTTCCTTGGTAACTCAGTAGTAAAGAATGAACCTAATGCAGGAGATGCAGGTTCAGTCCCTGGATGGCCACCCATTCCAGTATTCTTCCCTGGGAAATTCCATGGACAGAGGAACCTGACTCTTTTATGGGGTCGCAAAATAGTCAGAGATAACTTAGTGACAAAACAACAATGCCTTTATATAAATATACCTTTAGATATTCCAACGCATCAAGGAAAGCCTATCAATGTAAATGTAAATACTTTTACAGACTAGCATTTTCTAAACAAACATCTCTGGAACACTGGTGAATGTTAAAAAATAAATAGAGAAAAAACAATGGATGTATTCTGGAGAGTCAGTATATATTAGTATTTTAAAGAATCTATTAACTCCCGCAGTAAGATAACTCTTAAAGTTTATCAAACTCAAACTTTATATACCAGTTTAGGAAATATTAATTTGTAATTTTTCATTTATTCACTTCAGTTCAGTTCAGTTGCTCAGTCACGTCCGATTCTTTGCAACCCCATGAATTGCAGCACGACAGGCCTCCCCGTCCATCACCAACTCCTGGAGTTTACTCAAACTTATGTCCATGAAGTTGGTGATGCCATCCAGCCATATCATCCTCCGTTGTCCCCTTCTCCTCCTGCCCCCAATCCCTCCCAGCATCAGGGTCTTCTCAAATGAGTCAGCTCTTTGCATCAAGTGGCCAAAGTATTGGAGTTTCAGCTTCAGCAGCAGGCCTTCCAATGAACACCCAGGACTGATCTCCTTTAGGATGGAATGTTTGGATCTTCTTGCAGTCCAAAGGACTCTCAAGAGTCTTCTCCAACACCACAGTTCAAAAGCATCAATTCTTCAGCACTCAGCTTTCTTCACCGTCCAACTCTCACATCCATACATAATCAGTGAAAAAACCATAGCCTTGACTAGATGGACCTTTGTTGGCAAAGTAACATCTCTGCTTTTTAATATGCTATCTAGGTTGGTCATAACTTTCCTTCCAAGGAGCAAGTGTCTTTTAATTTCAGGGCTGTAATCACCATCTGCAGTGATTTTGGAGTCCCAAAAAATAAAGTCTAACACTGTTTCCTGTTTCCCCATCTGTTTCCCATGAAGTGATGGGACCAGATGCCATGATCTTAGTTTTCTGAATGTTGAGCTTTAAGCCAACTTTTTCACTCTCTTCTTTCACTTTCATCAAGAGACTTTTTAGTTCCTCTTCATTTTCTGCCATACGGGTGGTGTCATCTGCATTTCTGAGGTTATTGATACTTCTTCTGGCAATCTTGATTCCATCTTGTACTTCCTCCAGCCCAGCGTTTCTCATGATGTACTCTGCATATAGGTTAAATAAGCAGGGTGAAAATATACAGCCTTGATGTACTCCTTTTCCTATTTGGAACCAGACTGTTGTTCCATGTCCAGTTCTAACTGTTGCTTCCTGACCTGCATATAGGTTTCTCAAGAGGCAGGTCAGGTGGCCTGGTATTACCATCTCTTTCAGAATTTTCCAGTTTATTGAGGTCCACACTGTCAAAGGCTTTGGCATAGTCAATAAAGCTGAAATACATGTTTTTCTGGAACTCTCTTGCTTTATGGATGATCCAGCAAATGTTGGCAATTTGATCTCTGGTTCCTCTGACTTTTCTAAAATCAGTTTGAATGTCTGGAAGTTCATGATTCATGTATTGCTAAAGCATCGCTTGGAGAATTTTGAGCATTACTTTACTAGCGTGTGAGATGAGTGCAATTGTGCGGTAGTGTGAGCATTCTTTGGGATTGCCTTTCTTAGGGATTGGAATGAAAACTGACCTTTTCCAATCCTGTGGTCACTGCTGAGTTTTCCAAATTTGCTGGCATATTGAGTGTAGCACTTTCACAGTATCATCTTTCAGGATTTGAAATAGCTCAACTGGAATTCCATCACCTCCACTAGCTTTGTTCGTAGTGATACTTTCTAAGGCTTACTTGACTTCACATTCCAGGATGTCTGGCTCTAGGTGAGTGTGAGTGATCACAGCATCATGATTATCTGGGTCCTGAAGATCTTTTTTGTACAGTTCTTCTGTGTATTCTTGCCACCTCTTCTTAATATCTTCTGCTTTTTTAGGTCCATACCATTTCTGTCCTTTATCAAACCCATCTTTGCATGAGATGTTCCCTTAGTGTCTCTAATTTTTTTGAAAAGATCTTTAGTCTTTCCTATTGCATTTTTGTCCTCTATTTCTTTGCATTGATCGCTGACGAAGGCTTTCTTATCTCTCCTTATTCTTTGAGATTCTCTAGGCAAGAATACTGGAGAGGGTGGTCATTTCCTCCTCCAGGGGATCTTCCCCACCCAGGGTTTGAACCTACATCGCCTGTGTCTCCTGTATGTCAGGCAGATTCTTTACCTCTGAGCCACTGGGGAAACCTTTCATTTTAAATTAAAAGGCACGTTTTCTAAAGTTAAATTCAGTCACAGTTCAATATGTTGATTTGCTGTTAATATTACTAATGTAGAAAGTACAACTTAATAATTTTTTGCACATGGCATTTTCTGGCCATATTTTAGGTTCATATGCTGGCAGTAATTTTTCATTCATTTGATTTTTCTGTCTCCTTTTCTCCATGGTTTTACCCATTACTAAATCTCTGTCTTAACTCCACTATTTCACTTCTGACACTACTTGATCCTGCCCCTCAGTTTACTTGTTTTGTGTCTTGTGATAACCACTCCCTTCTTGGTCAAAAAGAGATGCTATGAAGAATTCTCCGGCTAAACAAGACACAACTAATCATGTGTTCATGAATATAGACCTTGTCTGAGAAAGAGTGTTCTGTGGACAAAATTTGTTTGGAAAACAATTTTTCCATTTTTTTCTTAGTGGAGAAACAACTAAACTGTAAATAACATCTAGTATTTTAACACTTATGTAAAAAATAATGCTCTATGGCTTATATTTAATATAACTCAGTTAATAAAATTTCATTCTCATTGGGGAAATAAATACAAATAGTGTGTTTCTGCTATATTCTTAATCCTAATTAGGCACATATTAGAAATTCTGATATGCTCTGTAGTAACAGAAGCTACTTAATTTTATTTAAATCATTATATGCCAACTGCATATAATGCAAAGAATCTTGGTCTCCAAAGAATCTTGGTTTACTATGAAATGTTTAGTCACATCCCACACAGCTGCTGTAAAGTACATACACACTCTAAGGAATTCTCTTTTAGGGAATTTTGCTATAAAGTATAAGCCAGCCAGACATGTGACATGACTTCTCACTGGAGTGTTCTACTGCTTTTCAGTAAACTGTGGATCCACATGAGCCCCCATTATTATTTGGGTGATTCTGACAGGGATAGAGTAAATTCGCAGGACTTATTTGGACTTCAGGAAATCCTAAAGGCTAGATGTCTTTCTGATGAGTATTTCTACTCCTGCTTACTCTTTATTTTTCTCCCCACCCAAAAAAGATGGAGGAAGAGGTTAAAAAGAGGAAATAAGAGGGGGGGGGGGGGGAAGGATAACTCACCAGCTAAAATTTATTTCCAGCTATAATTCAGAAAAGACTGTTTACTAATCTTTGTTCTTATGCAATCTCGTTAGAAATTTCTTCCAACTTATGGTCAGAGCACATTTAGAAGCTTAAGGAAATTCTAAGCAATATTCAATGATTTGGTTAAGGTATACATGCATATTTTTTTCCATGGATGTTTCTAGCTCTACTCAGGTTCTCAGAGAGTTTAACAAGTGAAAAAAGATTGAGTCACTACTATGTTGGAACCTCCTATATCTCACAGTACTTCAGATTCATAGGTACATTTCCATGAACCAAAAAATCATCATTATCTACAATTACCATGTCGCCAAACTGGACACAGTTACAAGAGCTTTACAAAAAGAACAAAATTGTTCCCTGTGCCTTCTGACTTCTTGAAAAATAATGCTCCTCACCAGGCATGGGGTTATGCTCTAGTAATAACACTATATATGTGAATTATGTTTTATAATAACCTAGAAGTAATGTGACTCACCATTTACATGACATAAATTTATTTTCACACTTGGAAAATAATGCATATAAAGTCTTATCCTTTATAAGTATAATTTCTTATACTTACGTATGCACTCAGGCTGAATTCCACTCCATGTGAGGTCAGGAAGGCAAGTCCGTGTTGTAGACCCTTGAAGAAGATGTCCTTTTTTGCAGTGGAACTGCACAACACTTCCCACCTAAAGCAAATTACAGACAAAAAACAAATGTTCCAATGTAACTTCAAATGCAGCAACAGACAGAAAAAAGAAAAAAAAATATGGATGATAAAATGCTTTCGAAAGAAATTCTGCATGGTAGAAGTTGGAAAAAAACTTATATCTGATTTAAAGTAAAAAATGGGGAAAAAAAGACCAAAGAAAAAAAGTAACTTAGATCTCTGTGTACATTCAGCATCAAATACTTGAATACAACTTATACATAGAAGTCAGACTTTTTGCCATTGTAATTTGAAGAAAATTTGTAAGATACCAAAAGGTCGATAAGCTATATATAAACATAAGATAGACAAAGTTAAATAAAGATATATACATGAAGATGGATAAAGACATATGCAGAAATAAAGATAACTAACAACATAAGAGGCAAATGAATGTGGAAGACAGTAAATGCAATATGAGATTAGACATGAAGGTGTTTACTGAAGGCTATAGTGGTAACAAAAAATACAATGGAAGACGTTATTTGCACTAAGCTTTTAGTGTTAGTCGCTCAGTCGTGTCTGACTCTTTGCGACTCCATGGACTCGCTAGGCTCCTCCGTCCATGGGATTCTCCAGGCAAGAATACTGGAGTGGGTTGCTATTTCCTTTTCCAGAGAATCTTTTAAGAGATATTGAATTTGTATAAATATATAGAACAAAGGTTCTCAAGGTGGGGTCCCAGACCAGTAACCTCAGCAGCACCTAGGAACTTGTCAGAAATAGCAACTCTGGAACCTTAGCAACCAGTTATTTGTGATTTAACAAGTCCTCCAAAAGATTTTAATGAGCACTGAAGTTTGAAAACAACTGATATAAGAGTAGACAAGATAAGAATATTATGAGAAAATACATAGTGGTTAAAACATATACCACGATATTAATAGTTTAGGAAAAAAGAGCACTTTTGGTTAGTTAACATAGATAATTTACACAGTGAACTGCGGATTTGGGAGAAAAGTGGTAAACTAAGAGATACAGGTGAAAAGGAAAATAGACCCCAGAGGCATGTATACTTGGCTTTAACTTTGAATCTGATCTTACTTGAATAAGTTATATCTCCTCTTTGAAACTTAATTCCCTATATAAATGTAAAGATGATATTATTTACCTTGAGATATAAGGATTAAATTAAATAGAATATATTCATTCCATATGGGCATGGGATATAAACTTTAAATAAATTACAGCAGTAATTATTAGAACAGAGGTATAATCAGTTTCTGAAGAATCTCAAATAGCAGGCTACAGTGTTTGAATCTCTCAAAAAAAAAACCCCATAAAACTTCTAAAGCTTTCAGAGCAACTAAAATTTCTGTAGAGAATAATATTTTTGAAAAATTAAACTAACCACTGTATGGGGAAACCACAAAACAGAAGAATGATGAACAGTAATTGTAATTATGAAGCTTGTGTTGCCATTTTAGATTTGAACGGATAAAGTTTGACCAACTTGTGGCAACAGATATAGAAAGGAGGTTGTTTACTTAAAATATATTACAGGGAGAAAGTTACCAGGATTTATTAAGGGGTTAGAGACAGGAGAAGACAAGGATTATTAGAGTCTGCCACTTCAGCCTTCCCCAGTCTGAAAATGTTCAATTGTTGCCTTAGGGCTTTTCACATTGAGACAGCTATATTCCACCATCTTCATATTCTTGTTATCAGCAAGAACTATGCTACAACCAAAACATTTAGTTCCAATAGTCATTCTCATAAAAACCTTTATCCTTCCAGTTTTCTCATATAATGTCTTCCATTACAGCCTCATCTCTGCATCCAGGAAATTTCTTACCCTCTTAAAGCCTGATTTTGTCCAGTGCTACTACACTGCTCTGCTCCAGGGAGCACTTTTCATGCTGTATTCAATATGTGCTAAATTCCTCAGTCGTGTCTGAGTCTTTGTGACTGACCCTATGGACTGTAGCCCACCAGACTCCTATGTCCATGGAATTCCCCAGAAGAATACTGGAGTACCATTTCCTTTTCCAGGGGATCTTCCCAGGGATTAAGAACATGCCATTCACATACTCCCTGAAGTTGTGCAATATAGTGCTACAGGTTTTTTACTTCCTTGTGTGATTTATACACCTGATCATATAGACTTGGCAATTTTGTTCTTTTGTAAGACCAGCTCTCCAAAACCCACCACCTCAATCAATCCAGCAATATTACTCTAGCTGAATCTCAGATAATGACCACCCTTCACCCATAAATCTTTCCTCTTAATCTACCATTTTACTTCCTAAATCTTTCTGAAACTGTCCCCTTCCTTTTCCCCCACATATGCAACTTATTTCAGTCCTCAACATTATTTCTCAATGATTCTCCAACTTTAGCAGATATCTTAATCACCAGAAGGGCTTTTCCAAACACAGATAGCTGAGCCTCCCTCAGGAATTTCTGACTAAGTAAATCCAGAGGAGATCCCCAAATCCACATTTCCAAGTTCCTAGGTAATATTGCTGCTGCAGATCAAGGATCAAACTTTGAAAATTACTATTATAGCCATTTATAATAATCATCTAACTTGTCTCCACGTCTCTAATCTTGACCACATTAAATTTATTTTTCACTCGGAAGTTAGAGTGATTTGTTCAACATGAAAGTTCTACTTTAACATTATCCTTTTTAAAATCTTTACTGACTTATCCCTCATAAGATAAAGCTACACCATGCTAACTTGGCAGATAAAAGCCTCCATAATCTAATCACTAGCTATCTCTCTAGCATCACCGTTGACCACTTATTTTTACTCAGATTGTGCTCGTATAATATTGAACTTTTGCAGTTCCCATAATGCATGCATATATTGACACTGTCCCTCCCACATGGAATGTATTTTCCAACTAACTTTTTCTTAGATCTTGCCCTGAAAGATTTAGCTCACATAAAGTTTCTAGAAAGCTCTCCTTGCAGTAAACAGATCAGGAAAACTGTCTCTTATGTGGTTCCATAGTTCCTTCCATTTTTATCAGTGTTATCGACCTATCGTATAAAATAATCTATTCCATTTGACCCACACACCAAAACAGCTTCTCTCAGCCAAGGGCTCTATGTTATTCACCATCATATATCAACAGCTTAGGAAAGTGTCTTGAAAATGTTGGACCAACTAAAGGGATGGGGACTAATGACTTAGTATAAAACTATTTGACTACTTAAAAAGGTTTAACATGTCTATCCATTTCTTAAAATGCAGTGATATCCTTTCCATAATTTAATAAAGTTGAATCATTATTTGTTCTTTGAAAAGTACATTTGGGTTATTTCAGCAACCTTTATATTAGTAAGTAATGAGAAACATGATGGATTACATGCTTTTTAAAAAAAACTTTTAAGACTTTTTCCTAACATCTGTAATCTTTTCTGAAGTCACAATAAATACTGATTTATATACTAACCAGATACCATAGAACTAAAATCTAAAGTTTTTCCATATATCATTAACACATTTAAATCGTAAAATTTTTGTCAAATTCACAAATATCTGGGGGTGGTGGTTTAGTCCTGTCCGCTGAGTCCTGTCGGACTCTTGGACTCCACAGACCATAGCCCACCAGGTTCCTCTGTCCATGGGATTTCCCAGGCAAAAATATTGGAGTGGGTAGCCATTTCCTCCTCCAGGGGATATTCTTGATCCAGGGATCAAACCATGGTCTCCTGTATTGCAGGCAGATTCTTTACCGAATGAGTTACCAGGGAAGCCCCACGAATATCTATATCAAATATTTAATAGATCTAGAGTTATACAAATTTAGAATCTGACTTTTATTTGGAATTTGTTACACTCAAATAAATCATCAAAATATTCTCTAGAGACTTCCCTGGAGGTCCACTGGTTATTATTACATACTCAGTGTAGATCACATGGGTTTGATCCCTGGGTGGGGAATTAGGATCTGGCAAGCCACAGTGCAGCCAGCCAAAAATAAAAATCTAAATATTTCAAAATGCTCTAAACATATTATAAAATGTTTTCTAAATATTACTGAATTAATTAATAATTTTGCCAGGGATCAATCCACTTAATTGTATATTTTACATATCTATGCATCCTTTTTCAACTTGCCATGTAAATTCCCTTCTGACTATAAATAATTTCTGACATAAATAATTTGAATATTTGTAGAAAAATAAGTAGCATCACAAAAATTTCCAATTTTCTTTAATTTGTCTCATTTTAGTATGCTGTTTGCAAATGCATTAAAAATTATAAGATATATCTAACTAGTAAGTATGACATCATCTTTAACTCTTCATTCCCTCTTTTAAATGTTGTATATTGGTGTTTTTTAGTATTTTTATAGTTATACTAAACATTTTGCTCAAGGAAAATTGAGGCAGCTTCTAATAAAGTTTTGATAAATTAAAATTAACAAAATTGAAGTAGAAAGGCAAGGTCATAAAAACAAATAGATAACACATATGCTTAAGATGCAACAGATTTTCAATGACTGAGCATCAATTTTGGGCCCTGAGAAAAACTGAATTAAGGTGTTTTATGAATTTTTATTAAAAATAATTAGAATATTTTAACTTTAAATGTTTAATTTTACTTTTTTGCTTTAAAATTCATGTTATGATATTCACCATTTAATGTAAGAAAACACCATGTAACATTCAATATACTTATGTACTTATTTCAATTACAAACTGAATTTCATATATAATTGCTACAGTTGTTTTTTTTTTATTTTGGAAAAGTCATTTAATCCAAAAATCATACCTCCACATATTTTGTAGGGATCATCACATAAAGTAACCAAATGTAAGAAAGGCAAGTTTCAGAGGCAACTCAACAGAACCTATATTTCTTTATAGAGATGCAGGCAACTCTCTGGTGGTCCAGTGGTTAGGACTCCTCACTCTCACTGCCAAAAGTCTGGGTTCCATCCCTGATCAGGGAACTATTCCACATGCTGCAAGGCATGACCCAAAAAAAAACCCAAAGCAAAAAACCACCAAAATTTCAAAGTTCTTCAACATGGCTTGCCTTTATCTTTTTATCCACTTCTAGCATTACTTTATATCCAATTCTGGATGATCACAAACAGTTGATCATGTTGTCTTTAGTTGATTATTTCTGTCTCCCTACTCCTCAATCATGGATGCCTTTTAGCCTCTGTAGTCAAGACAGAGATTTTCATCAAGGATATTTTGATAGGGTTAAATATCCAAGTGTTAAATAACTTAGAATTAAATATCTAAAAGTAAAAATAAAAATATTTATAATACTTTTATATAACAAGTCCGAAATCAATATAATGTGCCTTCTAAACACCAGAGCTCAATTTAGAGTAATAAGCAGTTAGCAAAATATTTGTGTTTGGCATTTCCTCCATAATTAATCTGGACATTGCATCAATCATTTTGACAGCAACTTTCCTTACTAGCTAAAATTGTTCCAAGTGACAATATTTTAGATAAAAAGAGAGAATACTTTGAATACTTTTTTTTCCAATACTAGAGTATTTGTCCTAACAACAGGAGATATATTCTTATATTTTAATAATTATATAAATGTCCAAAAATCTACTACATAAATCTTCATAGAAAAGGAGAATGAACAAATAAACATATTAAAAAGAAAATTAAGAAATGCAGAGTGCTTCTGCAATTCATAACCTTCCCTTTTCTCCTGTTCCTCCCAGAAGTGGGCTAACCACAGCTATGATTTTATTTAACTCACTACTGGTCACTTGATCAGACCAGAGATAGATACAAAAGTTGGAACATTTTGATTCTTTCTCTGGGTATTTGAAACTGAGATGAGACCATCTTGCTGCATGTAACTGAGATGTAAACAGAAATGATGTACTTTTTGCCATACGGCCAATCCACAGAGAAAGAAAATAAAGTACCCAAATGCAGAGTAATGGAAGAGACTTAGGACTGTTGTCCCATTCCTGGATTTTAGGCTTGATGAGTCTCACCCAGATCTCTTTTCTTGTGGCCTGGGACAAACCCACACATGGCTTGTAATGTCTTTAGTTTTAAGCTGCTGCTGCTGCTGCTAAGTCGCTTCAGTCGTATCCAACGCTATGCGATCCCATAGACGGCAGCCCACCAGGCTAGTTCAAAATAATTCCTCTTGTAAGCAAGGGTTTTCCTCAACTGCTAGCTGTGCCTTTTTTAGTTATATATGACCATATTTATTTGGAATCCACCAATAAATTGATATTAGTTAGAATTACATAGCATTTTTTATTCTGTTAGCTCTACATAGGTTTAGTAAACATAATTTACATATAAATATATATAATAAGTATATATACAGACATACACATATATCTGCCATAAATGTGTAAGAAAGTTGACATCCATAATTTAACATACTTATGATTTCATTTCTAATTTTAATAGAGATTAATATAATTATACATATTAGATTTTAACATATCTTAAATCTAGCCTATTCATATTTATCTAGATAGAATATAATGATCTAATATATGTTTAATATCTAAATAATAGTTTAACTTTGTGATAACATTTTTCAGTGATTATGATAGAATTCTTAAAATGCAGAGTGAATGATTCTATTCATTTCAATGAGTAACTATTCTAAACTCAATTCTATTCATTTCCATTATTTCAAAGGGTATTTACTAAAAAAGGACACAGATTCTTTAGAAAGTCATCTGATTTAGTGTATAGACACTAACACCGAAATTCTGTATTCTGTAAAAATACTGCCATTGACTTTGTTTTGTTTCAGTTTATTGGCTTATATGATGAGGGTTAATGCTGTTTACCTAGTTGCTTATTTTTCAAGATCTCAATCAGTTGATAAAACATTTTATGGAGATATGAATCTAAAGTTTTCTGAAAACACCAACACAATAGAGACCAAGACACTTCTTAACACTTTTGTATTACCTAGACAGGCCTGAGGCAAATAGGAAGAATTGGAAAAGCTATCAAATCAATGTTCATACTGTGCCTGAACTGTAGATAAATGATAACTATTTTTAGCAGCAGAAATATGGCACCTTTGATGAGCACTTCTTTTAGAAATAGATGTTCCTCAGGTTCACACTGAATTTCACAGAAAATAGCACAATTTAGAAAACCCTGTGACACAAGGCAATTGGGTAACGTGTAAATTGGCTATTTTCTTTTGGAATCAGTATGCACTTTGGCTCCCCTATGGCCCCTAAAATGAAAATCTTCCTGAATCTCTACACAAAATCTAAACTGGAATAAGAGAGAAAAAGAATGTCAGCCACATATGATTGGGCATGTTAAAAGTACTCTAACAATCCAACTATGTGTTGTGGAATAATAGGTTATGGTTAAATTATTTTTTCAGAAATATTCCACATCAATGATAATGTTTAAAATTATTTTAGTATTATATATATATATATATTATAAGAAAAAAATCTTTTAGTCCTATTGTCTTACTGAATAACCACATTTTTACATATTTGGTAAGTCTGACTCAGAAGTTTCTCCTTAAACTTCTTTCATCTACACCTTTCCTCACTGTCTCCATATTTCCTGTAGATTTTACTCGTTTACTCCCTCACTTAATATTTGTCTTACCTACAAGCTACTGCTTATAGGTTTTTCTACGCTCACAGGTTTCTCCAATTTTTCTCTTACTTTATACTCATGGTTAGTCAGGCTATATCTTGAGGCATATATTTCTTCTAATTTCCTATTATTTCTACTCTTTTTTTGGCTGTTACCTTTTTAAAATGTGTTTATGAATGCAGATATAAGCATGACTCTTTTTCTACTTGCATTAACAGGATTTGTGCACTGAATCAAATAAGTGTTTTGATTTAGTTTTATATTAAATGAAAACATTTATTTAAAGTACACACTTGACAAATAACTTAGACAAGAAAAAGGCAAATACAATATGACGTCACTTACATGTGGAATCTAAAAAAATAAACAATGACAACAACAATATAAATCCAAACTTGCACAAAAAGAGATCAGATCTGTGGTTACCAGAACAGTAGGTGGGGGTGGGGCGTGGAGAATTGAAGGAAGGTAATCAAAAGGTACAAACTTCTCGTTGTAAGAGCAATAAGTACTAGATATGTAATTTACAATAATGATGAGTATACATAACACTGTTGTATTATATACAGGAAAGTTCTTAAAAGAATAGGTCCTAATAATCATAAGGAATTTTTTTCTTTTTTGCCTTTTTAATTGTATCTGTATGAGAAATGGATGCCAACTAATGTAACTGCAGTAATCATTCCTAATATATATGTCACATCATTGTGCTGTACACTTTAAATTTATATAGTAATATATATCAGTTATATCTCGATAAAACATGAAAAAATAATAATAAAGTACCTACTTGAAATCCAAATGTATTGTTCTGAGATCCATGACGTGGCACTCCTGGGTTGTCACATGACGTACGGGTAGGTTCTAAAACAAAGAAAATATTCTTTTTCTTAAAAAAAAAAAAAGTGAAATATTCCTTTAAAACATATAGGTTTATTTAAATGTATATTTATCCTATATAAAATAATTTTAAGAGATCTAGTGTTTCAAGAAATGTTCCTGGGAATAATAAACAAAAAAATTTAATAAATATCTCCATGAACAGAAACTTGCTAATCTTAAAGCCAAAAATTTAGGTATACTGCAGTTTACACAAATTATGCAATCCATGAACTCTGAACCCTTCTAATATAAAAGCATTCAACATCCAATTAACTCTGGTAATAAAAAGTTAAAGGAAAATGAAGGCTATGAAAGAGGACCACATGCACAAAACATTTGCTTAGGGACTTTTCTAAGAATTAATCTCAAGTAGGGTAATAGTCCCTTTAAGAAATAATTTATTTCAGAAACAAGACTTAGTTATTTGCATTTTTACTGATACCTGTAAGAGAGTCAAGCATAAAAATGGTAGGGCTGATAGCCTCTGAGTTGGCCAGCTTGTATGACAGAATTTTTCATAAGTTTACTCAATGTGAAATTTAATTTTAGGAGAAAAAGGAACCCTCATACACTATTAGTTTGGATATAAATTGGTACAGCTGCTGTTGAAGAGTATGAAGGTTTCTCAAAAAACTAAAAATAAAACTACCCTGTGACTCAGCAATTTCAATCCTGGGTATATACACCCCACAAACTAAAGCACTAATTTGAAAAGATGTTCACAGCAGCATTATTTACACTTGCCAAGATATGGAAGCAACCAACAGATGAATGGATAAATAAGGTGTGATATACACATATATGAATGAATATTTGCCATTTGTAGCAACATGGATGGAGTTGGAGGGTATTATGCTGAGTGAAATAAATCAGAGAAAGAAATGCTGTATGATATCACTTATATGTGGAATCTAAAAAAAATAAATAACAGTAAATATAACAAAAAAAAGCAAACGACAGGTATAGAAGAGAATCTAGTGGCTACCAGTGGAAAGAGGGAAAGATGGAGGGGCAAAAGAAGTGTAGGGAATTAAGAGGTGCAAACCATTATGTATAAAATAAACTAAGAAGATACATTGTATAACATGGGAAATAGAGCTAATATTTTATAACTTCACATGAGCATAACCTTTAAAAATTGTGAATCACTATACTAAACACCTGTAACTTATATAATTTTGTACATCAACTATATTTGAATGAAAAAAAGACAACAAAAACACAAAAAATTAGGGTTAGAGCAATGTACTTAGAACAATTTGAAATCAATATACCTTTGTAATATTTTTGAAGCAAGTTTAATTTCATTTGAGTATGTTTTATTAACTGCAAAGAGTTGGACACGACTGAGCAACTGAACTGAACTGATACAAATGTTAGTACTTCATGATATTAATATGGAAGCTTTTTTCTTTTTCATTTTATTGGTAAACAGGAAAACTATTTCAAAAGTACTAAAGTAATAAATGTTTAATAATATTAATTTTCAGTGGCTTACAATGGCTTCTATATTTTACATTTTTGTTTTTCACATTTAGCCAACTATAATTTATAGGATAAAGTAAATCACTAAATGTCATTACTAGCTATTAATTCCAAAATTGCTGAGTACTGTCCATCTTTCATTAATATTACCTATGCAGTGGGGTGATGAACCACTCCAAGTGCCATCTGCTTGACATATTCTGGTGCTAGATCCCACTAATATGAAAGGAGAATTGCAGCTGAATGAAACCTCTGACTGGTATATAAAGCTTTTGCCGTCTCTTTTTCCTTGGGCAGGTATACCAGGATCACCACAAAATTTTGCTATAAGTGAAAAGAGAGATAATTGTACAATGATTTAAATTCATCAGAGTTAATGGTTTAGAAAAGTAATAAAAATAATTGGAATACTGCACTAAAGTGACATGGAATCCATGTTAATCTATCGCATTGCAAATAATTTTAGCTTTTGTCTACATGAATAAATGTTTAATATTCAACTCAGCATAATATTTTTTTTAAATTTTTTCCACCTAGTAGACCAGCATAGCAGTTATAGATTTTTAAAAATTTTATATTGACCAGAATCAAACCACATATTTGTACATATAGGCTACAAAATAGGAGTGTATTTTTGAAAAGGATGTGACTCACAAATAGCTCTCAGAAACAAACAACCCATAATAGTCTAGGATGTACCCTGCAGATTGCTCTGTATTTTTCAATGTATATAAAAGATGCAGGTACTTGTTTCATAGATATGTGCTCTGTTGAACACCTGGGTCACGTATCCTAGTATCTTGCTGTCTCCCTCTTCAAAATATAGTGCATGTGTGGTGGTGGTGGTGGTGGTGGGTGGGTGGGATGGGTGTGAGTGTTTTTTAAAGAGAAAAGAAGGTCACTAGAATCCAAATTCATGCAAAAACAATCTTAACATTCTGCAGCCATTGAAGAGATAAACTTGACAGTAGTTCTAAGCAAATTGGTTAGATGACTCCATTCAAAACACATTTTTAAAGTACTAAAAACAGACACTATTCTAAGTAACTTTAGGTGCTTGCACTGATTGATAAACAGACTAAAGTTCCTGCACTTGTGAAGTTTATGCTTTTGTGAGGAAAGCAAACAGAAAACATAATAAATAAGTAAAAATGATAGCATGTGGGAAGGTAATAAGTCCCATGGGGAAAAAGAGTGTGGGGGAAGGAGATCAGGACTGTATTGTGGACGTGATAGATGGTGAAGAGCAGTAGTAGATTTTAATAAGGTAGCTAGGCTGTCCCTCACTGAGAAAAGTTTTGGAGGAAAAAAAAATCACTCCATTCATATCTCAAGAAAGAACATTACAGATGGAGGAAACAGCATTGCTAAAGCCCTGTGCAGGGTCAAATCTAGCATGCTAGAGGAAGAAAAAGGCCATTGAGTCTGGAGCAGAAGTGTAGTACAGGATGAGATTAGAAGACTTCAGAGCCAATAGATATCCAGGCAAAGCACATATAGCATATTTTCAATTTTAAAATTGTAATAAAAATTAAATAACATGTAATTTATGATTTTAACTGTGTTTAAAAAATTTCATTTCTATCAGTTATTTTGTAATTATTTTATAACTTACTTCTGAAGTGTTTCTCATTCATATTTCTGCTGAGTCATTCAACAAAAAACAAGGAGGAGAAATGTAACCACATAAACTCAATCTTCCCCTCACATACCCCATATCATTCTATCTATTTTCTATCTTTATATTTTCATGTACTAAACCAAATAACTATCAGTGTTTGGATAGAAACTTAAGACACAGGGTTTATTTTCAAAAGACTTCAGTTTACATTGATACAAACTTTAGGATAAAAGGGCATAGCTTGAACAGAAATAAAGGGAAAAGATTTTCCTCTTCATTAAATACCTAAAATGAGTGAATGTGACTCTTCAATGGATAGGAGAACTGTCTCTTAAGCCAACCTTCTCTGAATTGGAATTCATACTGTGCCATTTACTAGTAATAGACCTTGAAGTCACTCTGTCATGTCCAACTCTTTGTGACCACATGGACTGTAGCCTGCTTGGCTCCTCTGTCCATGGGATTCTCCAAGCAAGAATACTGGAGTGGGGCGCCATTCTCTTCTCCAGGTGATCTTTCTGAACCAAGGGTCGAACCTGGGTTTCCTGCATTGGTAGGCAGATTCTTTACAGTCTAAGCCACCTGGAAAGTCAACTTTAGGTAGTGCAGTAATATCAAATCTTGTTTTAATTACATAAATGTCTATTTTATTTATCCCATTCTAAATAATCACTCAAAGAGTTTTTTTATTTTTTTAATTTATTTGTGGTAAAATCTTAATTTTTTTTAAACCTCATTGAAATGATATATAGGCCTTTCTTGTTTTTCTCCAAGTTTTCTGTTGATATTCGTAATTGATTGTATTAGCATTTGTAAGGCCCATTGAGAAGGCCTCAAGGAAGCTTCCGAAACCATTTTCTCTTTCAAAAAGTTCTTAGGTTACTTTGACTTTTGTTTAATAGGAATCAACAAAACAGTTATTTACAATGAGAGCACTTCATATTTAATAATTTGTTAGTCTCTCTAAGTTTAAAAGGATCCATCATTTGGCCCCCATTTAAGAATGCAAAAAGACCTTTGATATGCCAAATGTAAACAAACACACACACAATATAACAACCTAGGAAGATACATAATAGAAAAACCTAGGAAGATCAGATAGGATGTTTACATTAAAGACCTTAAGTAATGAAACAGAGCAGCTGGTCCCTAAGTGGCAGAGTGACCCAGGGTCTGTACAATTTGACCTCTTTCTCTGAACTCAGGTGTCATTATCTATTAAAATGTCATAACTAAACATACCTACCCAGGAGTTCTGCTATATGTATATAAAGCAACTGGGTCAAAGTGAGCCTTATTATATTCGGATATCTATTACAATTTAAATGTATATGGTATTTTCTTAGTATTTGTGTTTTAATAGATCCCAAAATAAAACATTATGTTGAGAAACTTAAGATTTTTTCACTCATACCAAGCTTTATCATAAACTCAATTCTGTAATATTCTCTTGTATCTATCTATTCTGAAGTAACTATTGAATAGTTACTACTATTGTCTCACTTAGAACACATTGGTCTGTTCTTAGATGATGGTTAGCATGAATCAGAATTTCAAGGGTCAATTTGTGTGACATCGACCTTGAGGCTTGGAACACACTATTCTAACAAATCATGTTACCTATAAAGAGCTTGTTTAGATGTTACATAAATTTCAGTCTAATAGATCACAACTGCTGAAGTACACTAGTTTTATCTCTCATGCTAAATAAAACTGGTTTGTATACTTTTTGCAGCAAATGTGATACAAATGATCTGATGGGCCAGCAAATGGTGGTATTCCCTGCCTAGTATTTGCAATCACTTAACAGTAAGCTCTTCAAATAAACTATCCTGTTTATGATTGGCCTTTTGAAATGAGAAATTTTAAATATAGTTTATTTTTTCCACTTTTCAGTTACAGGTAGAGCTCTTACATTTCATCTTAAGAGATCCTTTCTTACTCCAAGTTCATTTAGGTAGTCTTATAATCTTTAAAACTTTTATATTTAATTCTCTAATGAATTTGACATTGATTTGTTATTTAGTGTAAGACAAAGACTGTCTGTGTGTATATATAAATGAACTATCTTATTGCATTAATTGAAATGTCCATTCTTCCCCTACTGATTTGTTCCATAATACATTAAATATCAATATATGGTTTATACTCTCTATTCTCTAACACTAATTTACTTTCTATGCCCGCCCCAATGCCGTAATGTTTTAATTACCATAGTCTTCTAAGTTTAATATCTGCCAAGTATTACACTACATATTAGGGTACAAAAGTGAATGAAACAAGAATGTTTGCCTTCAAGGAACACAAACCTGAGCAGAGGACATCACCCAAAAAAGAAGATAAGAAAAATGCACAGTGTTTTGCACACAAAGCAGTTTGGCCTAAAATTTTGTCAGAAGAGAAGGAATATAAAGGTTGGATTACATAAAAAATAGCTACATTGGGAAATATTATTTTTAACTGAATTTTAATTATGCATGGGAAAGAGCTTAACAATCTCATTTTTGTTCTACAAAATCTGGAAAAAAATATATAACAGTTGTAATCTCAGTAAAGTAGCTCTAAGACAGTGAAAGTGGAAAGATATAATTTTTAGTATGGAAATTATACTTACGTAAGCATTGTGGTACTTCCCCACTCCAGGTACCATTCCCTACACAGGTCAAAACAGCAGGGAAGGACAGTTCATAGCCTGGAGAACAGATGTAGCTAATACTAAAGCCCCAGTCAAAATTTGTTCCTTCCAACCTTCCATTAGAGATCTGGGGAGGAGTTGGGCAGGTAACAGCTGCAATTACATTAAAAACGATTAGACACAGCTGTTGAAATATCCTGGTGTTAACAGAAATAAATATCATTAGAAGAAGCATATGTGCTAATTTAACCTTTTGAAGGACAATATGGTGTGACATGTTTTATTCTCCTGGTAGTATTCCTGAAACATCCCTGGAATTAATTCCTCTAGGATGAGACTACTTCTTGGCAACATAATGTCTACTGGTTCTCAGAGATTCTCTTACAAAATAACAAGCTTCCTGACATTGAAAGAAAGGAAAAAGAGGGTGACCTCCTACCCAGTATACTGCAACTGAGAAATTATTAGTTTTATATAAAATTATTTCCAGCAACCTTTAGACAGACTGAAGAGCTGTGTTTGGCTATCTACAGAGTCACACTGCAGCAAGGAACCTGGGAGTAAATCTGTGACATTTTTGAAACACAGATCATGTATCTCATTAAAATATCTGAATTAGTCCTATTAACCACTTAGATTCATATACTAAATCTTATTGTAGGGCTTTAAATGCATTATAAAATTTTTAATCATTCATTTTTAAAGTTAAAATGTCTTTGAGAAAAGATAGGTTGGATAAGGAGACAGAGATGAAAGGAAAAAGAGGGCCACCAATTATAAAATCTAAAAATGAGGAATGATTTTATTTTGATGACTAGCAACATATGTAAATAATTTTTAGAGTTATATAATATTGTCAATATCAAAATCAATAATGTATGAAATAATTTGTAAAATATAAAATGTCTGTTTATATTTTTTCATATACAAACTGTATATTTATCGTGATCTGATTAGGAAATTGTGTAATCAAGAAAGAAAAACATGCATTGGAATTATTCTTTTAGTGTTAGATTATGTCAGGGAGACATTAAATTGACAATTCACAGGTATTTAGAGATGTACCTTAATGAGAAATCTCAATGACTAAAAATCAGCATTATTATAAAACAATACATATTGTCTGACACTGACTGTATAGTATTTTACAAGTAATCAAAAAATCAGCAAAAAACTTATAGAAATAGTTTCAATGGAAAACAAATAGCATAAAGTAGTAAACCTATACCTGTATTGACTAAAATATTACTTGTATATTGCATTCTTCAAAGAATCAGTTTTACCTTTTAAGAACAAGTAGAGTTCTATAATTCAGGCTGATTGTTTTCAAATTATAGAAGGTTTTTCTCCCATCTTTGAATAACTGACCCAGGTGGATCACCAAATTAAAGTTCTATTTCATTACTACTATATTCTTTATTAAATACTCATTGATCCACATAAATGATGATGGTGACTATGTATCACAGGACATGATATATTGTTTTTGGGCAGTGCCATGTTGGTATGTGGGATCTCAGTTCCCTGATTAGGGATTGAACCTGTGCCTCTGCATTGGAAGAGCAGAATCTTAACCACTAGTCTGCCAGGAAAGTCCCAGAACATAGTTTTGCTGTATTACAGTTCATTGTCATTACTTAGAATGAGATACATTTTTGCTAAAAAATTTTAAAATCTTATATGTTATTATCTATATGGTTTAAAAGTAAAGACTAAAGCACTCAATTTTGGTATCAGAAAAAAAGATGAAATGATACAAAAAACACCATTTAAATTTATTATAGATATGCATATTAATACAGAAAATATATAGTGACTATTACTAATAAATATTGACAAAATCATTATCTTACCTCTACAAGTTGGCATGACTCCACTCCATGTGCCATTAGTTGTACAAGTCCTGATTCTTGAACCGTTTAATTCCATTGTATAGCCTGGCTGGCACATGTAAGAAACATTCTGTCCAACCACATAATCATCTCCATATCTCAGTCCATTGGCTGGTATACCTGGGTCTCCACAACTGATTACTATTAATATGGATTGGAAAAGCAGATGGTGAATGTGGCATGTATTTAATGGAGAGGAATAGTAAGCATATGGTATAATTAATATAAAAGTAGGTAAAATTAGTTATCATGCTCATTTTAATGATAAAACATAAGCATATTTAAACCACACACTATCAACTCCTAATTATGACCATTTACTTATTACAGATTACATATGGTCCAGAAATGGTCATTTAGACTCTTAAAATGTTAATATGCTAATATATTGTAGGAAACTCTGATGTGGTAACCTCTTTTAATCTGAATTAAATAATCATAGAGAAGCCATGCTATCAGATCAAGATTTCTAACAGAATATTTTAAATTTATACTCCTATGTATGGTTACTGAAATCTCTAAATTAAGAGGCTTGCAGGACTGAGACCTTATTTTCTGCACAGTATCACTCAACTGGATATTACAATAGTTTTTAATTAAACTGATGTCAGGTACAAAATAAAAATTTTATTGAATAAATGAAAGAATGAATAAACTATAAAATGTGAATTTATCACATACTGGGTGAGATACACAATTTGTAAGCACAATGAAAACATGAAAATGTCAGTTAGGGATGGAGAAATCAATTTTCCATTTCCACCATCTCATCATCATCCCAAGTGATAGAACAACCCCAAGGAAATTGCAACCTCCACTCTTGAACGTGCCTGCTTCCTGGATTAGGAGTTAGTAAGAGGCCTATGTCAAGTGGTTACTATATCTGCCTTCTTATTGCCAGTCCAGGAAAGGGTAAACCACTGCCCTGCTCCACTCTAAGACTCCATGAATACATACAACTCCCACTAGCCCCACCCATACCTGCACCAAGACCCCAATAAAAGGATAGAGAACAAGGTGCAATGTGAGCATCCCTCTGATGATACATGACGGACAGACTGGGCACAGGGTATCAGTGGCTCAGAGCAGGGGTGGCAGTGGGAAGGCCAGGCAAAGGCCCAGGTGGTAGGAAGGTAAGGCCTATAACATAACCTAGGAAGACAGGGAGGCAGGGAGGCAAATTGCATATGGCAGAGCAGTGGCTCAGTGGTAAAGAATTTGCTTGCTAAGCAGGAGACATGGGTTTGATTCCTGGGTCAGGAAGATCCCCTGGAGAAGGAAATGGCAACCCACTACAATATTCTTGCCTGGAGAGTCCCATGGACAGAGGAGCATGATCAGCTAAGTCCAGGAGGTCGTAAAGAGTCGGAAACAACTTGGCAATCAAAGAATAACAACAAAATCTCTAAACCCTTAGCACATGCTCCATTGTCCCAGTGGACTTCAATTATAAAACACAAATTCAAAGATTAAACCATTAGGAATTTGAGATAGCGATCATCAAGTATTAAACCCCAACCATAGGAAACTTTAGAGCATGAAGTTCTGTCAATAATGCTGGTCCATAAATCTGTCTCAAATTACATATAAAATTTCTCATTTATGATGGTTTTTCCAGTAGTCATGTATGGATGTGAGAGTTGGACCATAAAGAAAGCTGAGTGCCAAAGAATTGAGGCTTTTGAACTGTGGTATTGGAGAAGACTCTTGAGAGTTCCTTGGACTACAAGGAAATCCAACCATTCCATCCTAAAGGAGATCAGTCCTGAGTGTTCACTGAAGCTGAAATTCTAATACTTTGGTCACCTGATGCGAAGACTGACACATTTGAACAGACCCTGATGCTGGGTAAGATTGAAGGCAGGAGGAGAAGGGGACAACAGAGGATGACATGGTTGGATGGCATCACCGACTCAATGGACATGAGTTTGAGTAAACTCTGGGAGTTGGTGATGGACAGGGAGAACTGGCATGCTGCAGTCCATGGTGTTGCAAAGAGTTGGACATGACTGAGCGACTGAACTGAACTGATGATGCCATATAAGAACTTTCTAAAAGATTGGTGACAGCATAAGAAATATAAGCATATTTAAGTCTAAATATGGCATTTACAAACAAGGTATGTATGTGTGTGTTCATTTATGAACAAGGCTTAATAGAGATCATATATACATAAGCTTCCCTTGTAGCTCAGTTGGTAAAGAATCTGCCTGCAATGCAGAAGACCTGGATTCGATTCCTGGGTCGGGAAGATCCCCTGGAGAAGAAAATGGCAATGAACTCCAGTATTCTTTCCTGAAGAATCCCATGGACAGAGGCACCTGGCAAGCTACAGTCCATGGGGTCACAAGAGTTGAACACGAATTAGCAACTAAACTACCAAACCACCATAAACCATAAAAACACTTGGTGTTTTGAAAACCATTATTTGAGCACACTTGGCTAAATGCATTCTTGTGGCTAAGAGAAAAAAGAAAAGAGAAGGTTGCATACTTCCTTTTCTGGAGACAAAATCAAGCAGTAAACTGGCCTTTTGGTTTTTTTTTTTTTTTTTTTTTTTGCCTTTTGAATCACTTTTCTTTTCATAAAAGGACAAATAAGTTTACCAGGTAAATCTAGGTTATACTGTCTCATTTTCATTTTTAATAATTTCTAGTATTTTGGATGTCTAGGGTTAAAGACCAAAAATAGATTAAGACAAAGAAGACCTTAATGGCAATTAAATTCTACTGTGTTTTATTAACTTATCGTTAAAAATTATGAATGCCAAGGTTTCTTTCATATTAATCTAATCTGTTGAGCCAGGGAGTTTTAGGACCATGAATGATGATATTTAAATAACAGAAAAATATTCACAGCAATCCATTTGATAATCCTCAGAACCCCCAAGAGTTTCCTGAAATCACACTCATTGATGTTTCCATCTGACTCCTAATAAGAGCTCTGTGTATAGAATGATTTTTGTTCTTTTCATTATTGATGAGGAAAATATTTTTTTAAATTGTAAAACTGAGTTGGATAGAAAATAAAATCCTGCTTATTTACCAATATGTGTCAATTTTTTTGCAATTTTAAAATGTGTAACTGTATAAACAAGTTGGACTTCAATTTATTTTCTTTTATTTTACTTTTTTTATATATTATATATTATATGTTATTTTATATCTTTAATCTAGATTTAAAATTAAGAAGAAGAAAAATTAAAGCCAATACCAACAGATCATTATTGTTTTCTGGTCAGTACTTTGGAGACTGAATTAGAATTCTGGCAAGAAAGAACAGCTAACCCAATCGTAAGGCACATGAGCTGAGTGAGATGTAGCCACCGAAAGAGATGACAGAGGGTTTATTTTAGAGAAGCACTGAGAAAGAGTTCTGCATATCTTGGCAGCATCATGAATGGAAGGCCTGATAACAACAGCTTCAGAAAGATTTGTCTGGTGGCTTCATAACGAAGCGAAGGCCAGTCAAAGAGGCAGTTTCCAACAGCAACAATCTTTGTAAATAGCACCTGCTCCACAATCAATTCATTCACCACCAGCTTGTTTTCAGCAACAAAAAGAGGCTTTCAGGGTTTTTTTTGCTTTATGTTTTTTTAGGAAAACCCTTAGGATAGTGGCTTTTTAGGAGTGTACCCTAAAATTCAGAGACATTAGTGCATAACAGCAGGTTGCTATGATTTAGTGCAAGAAAAGCTCTTCTAAGGTCACCAGAATCCTTTATGCACACAGCATGAGTGTACGCATGTGCACTCATCCACACACTCACACCCCAATAAACCCCATAGAGACAGTTGTTTTGTCTATTTCCTTTAGAATTATCTAAGCCTAGTCTAGTGCATGACTCATAAGAGATTAAATAAATACTTGTTTCAAGAGCAAATGAGTGGATGAATATGTAAGGAATAATTAAATAACTGAGATTCTCAAAAATACATAAACTTAAAGGTTTATATTTGGTTTTGTGGGAACTTTTCTCATTAGATTCGATCATGTAATTGATGCCCATTTGATATTATTTATGATACATCTAAGTATAAGCCTCTACAGCCAATATAAAATATAACTGTGGTATTTCTAGTCAATCTATGCTACTTCAAACCTACTTTCTCTTTTAGCTTCTTAAATGAGCATTATAATTCTGCCTTTTTAAATAGAATATCAATATAGCACAAATTATTTTTTACTCAGTATCTAATGAACATATTTGCATGGTAATACATATAGATCCATGTGACTTGTTTTTAATGACATGACATTCCCTTGCATGGATATACATACAGCATGATTCATGTAATCAATCCCATGTGACAGTTGAGCTATCCCACCATTTTCCCACTGGCCACAAAGCAGCAATGGATATGTTTACTCGGGCATTATGACACATGTGCTTTGCTGGGTTTCAAGTCCAGAACAGAGCTCTCCTCTAGCACAGTGAAGTTCCAGAAAGGTGGTCAAGCCATCTCCATGGTAACACTTCTGATTCTATACCATCCCCGAATTCAGAAGTCAGTTTCCCTTTTTTGTATCTCAGTAAGGTAAATTTTCTTGATATTAACTTTGGCACTATTGACATTCCAAACCAATCACTCTTGGCTGCTTTTTATGCATCAGGAATGTTTAACGTTGATCTCTACTTGCTAGATACCAATAGCACATGCCACTCACTTGCACTATGACAGTCAAATATAGGTCCAGACACTGACAAATGTCCCCCGGGAAGCAAAATCACCCCTAAGTGAGAGCACTGCACTGAAGGTTAGCTCTCTTCTGGAGACAAATACTCTCTTCCAACAACACAAGAGACGACACTACACATGGACATCACCAGATGGTCAATATGAAATCAGACTGATTATATTCTTTGGGCCAAAAATGAAGAAGCTCTATATGGTCAGCAAAAACAAGACTGGGAGCTGACTATGGCTCAGATTATGAACTCCTTATTGCAAAATTCAGACTTAAAGAAAGTAGGGAAAACACCTAGACCATTCAGGTAAAAAGTCTTAAGAGCCAAGGCATGCTGGCATAAGGCTTTTTGAAGGATGTTGCCATCATGGCCATTATCCCTACCATAGCTTGGCCTCAAGATAGAATACAGGGAGGAAACAGAACCATGCCCATCAGCAGAAAATTGGATTAAAGATTTACTGAGCTTGATTCCAGCACAGCCAGCCCCTCCCAGCAGGAAGCATCCACAAGCCTCTTATCCATGAGGACAGACAGGATGAAATCACAATCACAGAAAATTAACCAAACTGATCACAAATCACAGCCTTGTCTAACTCAGTGGAACTATGAGCCATGCCATGTAGGGCCATCCAAGATGGACAGGTCATGGTGGAGAGTTCTGACAAATAGTGGTCTACTGGAGAAGGGAATGGCAAACCACTTCAGTATTCTTGCCTTGAGAACCCCATGAACAGTATGAAAAGGCAAAAGATATGCCACCAAAAGATGATCTCCCCAGGTTGGTAGGTGCCAGTATGCTACTGGAGAAGAGTGGAGAAATAGCTCCAGAAAGATTGAAGAGATGGAGCCAGAGTGAAAACAATGCCCAGTTGTGGATGTGACAGGTGATCGAAGTACAGTCCAAAGTTGTAAAGAACAATATTGCATAGGAAGCTGGAATGTTAGGTCCATGAATCAATGTAAATTGGAAGTGATCAAACAGGAGATGGCAAGAGTGAGCAATGACATTTTAGGATTCAGTAAACTAACATGGACCAGAATGCATGAATTTAATTCAGAGGAGTATTAAATCTACTATAATGGCAAGAATTCCTTAGAAGAAATGAACTAGCCCTCCAAGTGAATAAAAGAGTCTGAAATGCAGTACTTGGGTGCAATCTCAAAAATGACAGAATGATTTCTGTTCATTTCCAAGGCAAACTATTCAATATCACAGTAATCCAAGTCTATGTTCCAACCATTAATGTCAAAGAAGCTGAAGCTGAACAGTTCTATGATGACCTACAAGACCTTATAGAATGAACATCAAAAAAAGATGTCCTTTTCATCATAGGGGACTGGAATGCAAAGTTCAGTTCAGTTCAGTAGCTCAGTCATGTCCAACTCTTTGCAACCCCATGGACTACAGCATGGCAGGTCCATCACCAACTCCCAGAGTTTACTCAAATTCATGTCCATTGAATCGGTTATGCCATCCAACCATCTCATCCTCAGTAATTTCCTTCTCCTGCCTTCAATCTTACCCAGCATCAGGGTCTTTTTTAAATAAGTCAGCTCTTCGCATCAGGTGGCCACAGTATTGGAGTTTCAGCTTCAACATCAGTCATTCCAAGGAATATTCAGGACTGATTTCCTTTAGGATGGATTGGTTGGATCTCCTTGCAGTCCAAAGGACTCTCAAGAGTCTTCTCCAACACCACAGTTCAAAAGCATCAACTGTTCGGCCCTCAGCTTTCATTATAGTCCAACTCTCACATCCATACTTGACTACTGGAAAAACCATAGCCTTGACTAGATGGACATTTGTTGGCAAAGAAATGGCTCTGTTTTTTAATATGCTATCTAGAATGGTCATAACTTTCCTTCCAAGGAGCAAGTGTCTTTTAATTTCATGACTGCAATCACCATCTGCAGTGATTTTGGAGCCCCCCTAAAAAAAGAGTCTGCCACTGTTTCCACTGTTTCCCCATCTATTTGCCATGAAGTGATGGGACCCGATGCCATGATCTTAGTTTTCTGAATGTTGAGCTTTAAGCCTACTTTTTCACTCTCCTCTTTTACTTTCATCAAGAGGCTCTTTAGTTCTTCTTCACTTTCTGCCATAAGGATGGTGTCATCTGTATATCTGAGGTTATTAATATTTCTCCCGGCAATTTTGATTCCAGCTCGTGCTTCCTACAGTCCAGCATTTCTCATGATGTACTCTGCATATGAGTTAAATAAGCAGGGTGACAATATACAGCCTTGATGTACTCCTTTTCCTGTTTGGAACCAGCCTTTTGTCCCATGTCCAGTTCTAACTGTTGCTTCCTGACCTGCAAATAGATTTCTCAAGAGGCATGTCAGGTGGTCTGGTATTCCCATTTCTTTCAGAATTTTCCACAGTTTATTGTGATCCACACAGGCAAAGGCTTTGGAATAATCAACAAAGCGGAAATAGATGTTTTTCTGGAACTCTTTGGCTTTTTCGATGATCCAATGGATGTTGGCAATTTGATCTCTGGTTCCACTGCCTTTTCTAAAACCAGCTTGAACATCTGGAAGTTCACGGTTCACATATTGTTGAAGCCTGGCTTGGAGAATTTTGAGCATTACTTTGCTAGCGTGTGAGATGAGTGTAATTGTATGGTAGTTTGAGCATTATTTGACATTGCCTTTCTTTGGGATTGGAAAGAAAACTGACCTTTTACAGTCCTGTGGCCACTGCTGAGTTTTCCAAATTTGCTGGCATATTGAGTGCAGTACTTTCACAGAATCATCTTTTAGGATTTGAAATAGCTCAACTGGAATTCCATCACCTCCACTAGTTTTGTTTGTAGTGATGCTTCCCAAGGCCCACTTGACTTCATATTGCATGATGTCTGGCTCTAGGTGAGCGATTACACCATCATGGTTATCTGGGTCACAAAGATCTTTTTTGTACAGTTCTTCTGTGTATTCTTGCCACTTCTACTTAACATCTTCTGCTTCTGTTAGGTTCATACCATTTCTGTCCTTTTTTGCGCTCATCTTTGCATGAAATATTCCCTTCGTATCTCTAATTTTCTTGAAGAGATCTCTAGTCTTTCCCATTGTATTTTTGTCCTCTATTTCTTTGCACTGATCACTGAGGAAGGCTTTCTTATCTCTTTGCTCTTTGTAACTCTGCATCCAAATGGGTATATCTTTCCTTTTCTCTTTTGCTTTTGGCTTCTCTTCTTTTCACAGCTATTTATCAGGTCTCCTCAGACAGCCATTTTGCCTTTTTGCATTGTAGGAAAAGTAGGAAGTCAAGAGATACCTGGAGTCACAGGCAAGTTTGGCTTTGGAGTAGAAAATGAAGCAGGGCAAAGGCTAAGAGTTTTGCCAAGAGAATGCACTGGTCATAGGAAACACTCTCTTCTGACAACAGAAGTGCTAACAAATGGTAAACACTGAATGACATATTTTTATTTATGCATAAAAATAATAACAATTTGAATGAAAAGGAAAAAAAGGAAAGTTTTGTTTTGCTTAGATGAGTTTTCCAAAAATTGGAATCAGGAATCTGGTTTAGAAATTTAGTCCAATACTTTAATTTTTTTTCATACCTAGTTTAAATCAATTCATATATATATCCTTGTATATAGATACTATAAAAAATGCCCACAAAAGACAATTACATTTAATCAAAACTTGACGAAAAATATATTTTATTTGAACTTAGAGTTTCCTTTATTTCTAAGAAATTTAAAAATTCATTCAATGGGAAATTTTCTCCATTTATGTGGTAGAAATAATTACTCACTGGTGAGGTCTGTCAGTAATTGTTGTTTAGTCACTAATTCGTGTCTGACTTTGTGATTCAATGGAATGTAGCACGCCAGGATTCCCTGTCCTTCACTGTCTCCCAGAGTTTGCTCAAACTCATGTACATTGAGTTCGTGATGCCATCCAACCATCTCCTTCTCTGTCACCCCCTTCTCCTGCCCTCAGTTTTTCCAGCATCATGGTCTTTTCCACTGAGTCAGCTGTTCGCATCAGGTGGCCGAGTATTGGACCTTCAGTTTCAGTATCAGGTCTTACAGGGAATATTCAGATTAATTTCCTTTAAGATTGACTGGTATGGTCTCCTTGCTGTCCAAGGGACTCTCAAGAGTCTTCTGCAGCACCACAACTCAGATGCATCAATTCGTCAGCACTCAGCCATCTTTATGGTCCAACTCTCATATCTGTACATGATTATTGTAAAACCAAAGCTTTGTCTAGATGGACCTTTGTTGGCAAAGCAATATCCCACATTTTTTTAATATGTTATCTATGTTTATCATAGGCTTTTTTCCAAGAAGGAAGTGTCTTTTACTTTTGCAGCTGCAGCAAAATCCACAGTGATTTTGTAGCCCAAGAATATAAAATCTGTTACCATTTCCACATTTTCCCCATCTATTTGCCATGAAGTATTGGAACTGGATGCCATGGTTTTAGTTTATTGAATGTTGAATTTTAAACCAGCTTTTTCACTCTCCTCTATCACCGTCATCAAGATGCTCTTTAGTTCCTCTTTGCTTTCTGCCATTAGAGATACTGCCATATGCAGTATCATCTGCATATCTGAGATTGTTGTTATTTCTCCCAGAATCTTGATTCCAGCATGTGAGTCATCCAGCCGGGCATTTCACATGTTGTACTCAGCATATTAATTTAAATAAGTTGGGTGACAATTTGCAGCTTTGATGTACTCCCTTCCCAATATGGAACCAGTCGGTTGCTCCATATCCAGTTCTAACTGTTGCTTCTTGACTTGCAACCAGGTTTCTCAGAAGGGAGGTAAGGTGGTCTGATATGCTTATCTCTTTAAAAATTTTCCACAATTTGTTAAGATTCACACAGTCAAAGTTAGTAGCTAGTAAGTCAATTAAATGATTTGCTGCCTCAGTTTCCTGACCTATGCATGTGAGTCTATACCACAACCTCTTCCAGCTCTAAAGTTATACTATTCTATCAATCATAGGTTTAAATCAACTTCCATTGCAAATTAAGAAGAAGGACTCTGAAACTCTGGTTCTAAGCAATTGATTACTGTGTATTAACATTTTTAATATCTTAAATTCTTTAATTATAAAAGATTAATCTGTTTTAATTTTTACTGAAACTTCTCTCTGTGTTTTTTTTTGGCAGGATAATTTTAGTTCTGCCTTTGGTTTGGGTTGCTACTAGGTTTTAGCAGTTTTTTTGCCTAAATCAAAAAAGATTTAAAGAAGTAAATCGACAATTAAAATTCTCAGTTTTCAGTTTAACAGCAATGTATCATTTAAAAGTTAATGCTTGAAATACCTTAGTGAGCATAATATTTCTTCTTAAAGGACTTACACAAAAAAAGAGTTTATATTTTGATATGTTATTTCCTACCAGTCTGTCTTGATTGAGTGTTTTTAACTTGGTTAAAATTTTCCTAAGGAAAACAAAGACGATTCAGTAAAAAATTTAATGCAATTTCAGTCTTAAGAATTAGGATGTGTTTATTTGTTTATCTTTACTAAAATTGGCAAACACTTTAGATAAACACTTAGGTATTTATCCATGATTAAGTGAAATTGTTATTCAACATGAAAAAATGTGTTACTCAGCAGATTTCCTTCACTCTGAATGCATTCATTATTTCATTCTTTTTCATAACTGTATACTGCAAACACTTTCCCTGATGACTCAGCAGGTGGGTAAAGTATTCGCCTGCAATGCAGGAGATACAGGAGACTCAGGTACCATTTCTGGGTCGGGATGATCCCCTGGAGGAGGACGTGGCAACCCACTTCAGTATTCCTGCCTGGAGAAGTCCTTGGACAGAGGAGCCTGGCAGGCTACAGTCCACAGGGTCACAAAGAATCAGACACGACTGAATGACTGATACTTGCATACACCAGAAACATGTACCATGTTGTGTATAATAAAACTACAAGCCCTTTCTACAAGTATTTTTAAATGGAGTGGAATGGTAAGTCATACGTACTAATAGCTTAAAAAAAAGCTCATATGAGATATTTAAGTCAGTCAATAACTATTTACTAAATGTACATATCATGTGCTAGAAGGTCAATGAGATAAAACAGCCCTGATTCTTATTGCCCTTTGAGGTTTATAGTTTAGTGGTATAAGTAATTGCCATGGAAGAGTTAAACAGTGTAGAAAGAGATCAGTTTTAGCCAAAAGGGATATGAGGAAGATGTGCCCTAAGAAGGGTTTTTTCCCGAATGTGCCATTTGAGCTAATATTTCAAGGGTACTGGGTAAGAGTTTTAAAGGCTCATGTATAGCATGAAAACAACAAAGCCTATTTGTCCAGGGCATCCTCCCGACCCAGGGATTGAACTTATGTCATGTGCAGTGCAGGCAGATTCTTTACTATCTGAGACACCAGGGAAGCCCTATAGTAGGAAAAGAGTAAAGCATATTTGTTAATTGTTAAATTGTTCAGTTTTACAAAAATGAAACATTTTCAAAGGAAGTGGAAGACCTTCTTTCCTTCAAGGTGGAAAAACAAGGAAGTTGTTTTAGAACAACTCCTCAACCCTACCCACCTCAAAAAAAAAAAAAAAAAAAAATACAACTTTCATCAGGCAGCAAAGCACAGTAATCCTCTAGTGACAGGAAACAAGTGAGATGAGTGCTATGACTGCCTCATCTTACTGCCAAAAGATATTTTTTCAGTGGGCACAAGAAGGACCTCATGCAAAGCCAAGTGGATTCCCTGAGTTTAAAGATGGATTGGACAGAAGAGGACAAAGTAGAACTTTATGAGACGGAGTACAAGAGAGGACACACATTCACAGAGATCTTTGGAGATCTAGGAGAAAAACTGATTAAGCCAAGACCAAACTGTCCAAAGTGAAATAAAGAACTACTTCCAAAGATGAGATATAACAGTATCTGGTACTGACACAAGGACAGGAATATTAATTATTACTGACTCAAATCAATAACTGGAAAATATTTTGCTACTGCAGATTTGGCTGATTGTTCTAATAATGCTTATTTCAACAACCTTTGAGCTAAAGGTTGTCCTTACCTTTCAAGAGACAAAAATCACACAGTATCTCAACAGCTTTGTCATCACACACAGTTTTCAAGCAAGATATTAACTATTAATACAACCAACTTTCTCCAGAATCGCAAATATGACATGGCATTACTTGGATGGCATCCTCCTATGTATAGATTGTTTTCAGTCATTTATTCAGGAAGTACAAATACTCACAAAGGAGCTAAAGAAAAAAAAGTGGCAGGGGATGGACTGACCCACACACAGTACAAGGTCTATCTTATATATTTCTGGAAATTACTAGATCAGCCGAGTGGATCCGCTACTGACACCGTCAACAACTAGTGACCTTCTCGGCACCAACATCTTTTTGAATCCTGGAAGCAGCATGCTCCTCATTTACAAATTTTACTTATGCCCATTTATATTGATATTCACACACTATTTTTAATGAAGGCCTCTATTTCAAAAGTATAATCTGTTCAAATTTCAATACACAAGAAACTCCATTAGTGTCCTGAGAGCCTACTTCATTCAAAGGCTTTTGCAACTTCTCATAACTCCTTGAGTGAGTCTCTGAACACACAAAAAGTAGCTCTTCTTTCAAAAATTTCATGATTTATATGATGCTGCTGCAGTTCCTCTTAATTAATATAAGCAGCCATGATTTTCCAATGGATAGATTATTGTTGGTTAAGTAAATTCTATTTTTTCCATAGGTAAGCATTAATTTATATATAGGAATTTTAAGTACATTAAAAAATCCATCAAGTGGGTAATTTCTTTATGATGCTGAATCACTAGAATGCCATAAGTTTTTTATATCTCAAGAGGGCAAATCTGCCACTAAGACTTCCCTAAACAGTGCAAGAAACCATAAATAATCAGTCCGCTTTTTAAAAAACCAAGTTAACTATTAATATGTGTGAGATTGGCAAAAGAAAATTTCATTCTATTTTTAGTCTTGAATGTTATGTATTTAGTCTTGATTACAGGGGATAATTCATCTCTATTTTTAATATACTGTAAAATTATATTTAATAACACTGATTTTCTGTGACCCCTCTTTTCTCTGCCTATATAATAGCTTGGCAGCTGAAATCTTAAACTCACTAGTATACATGCGACCATAATACTACTATCATTTTAATGTGAAAGTGAAAGAGTTAGCGGCTCAGTCATGTCTGACTCTTTGTGACCCTATGGACTAGAGCCCACTAGGCTCCACGGAATTCTTCAGGCAAGAATGCTGGAGTGGGGTGCCATTCCCTTCTCCTTGGGATTTTCCCAATCCAGAGATTGAACCCAGGTCTCCTGCATTGCAAGCAGATTCCTTATGGTCTGAACCACCTATAAATATTCAAACTCTTGCCTTGTTTGATTAGTTATAATACGAAACACAGACATACATGTTTATACAACTACCTTTCATATGTCTAGTGATATTTCAAAAAATATTGAAAAGAAACTTACTTGTACAGTTGGGCAAAGTTCCAGACCACGTTCCATTGGCTGTGCACTGCCTAACTGAAGGTCCGGAAAGAATATATCCCTCCACGCAGGAATAAATGACTGAACTGGAAAAGGTTGTGCCATCAATCCGAAAGACTTTTCCATTGGCTGTTGTCCCAGGGTTACCACACTGTACAGCTATAAAACAAAGTGGTCAAGAGTATATATAAAAATAGTGCATTCAGGAATCCTCTCATCAACAGTTAAGGAATAAATGATTTTTCAAATTATCCAAAGAAGCTATAAAAATCCTCTAAGGATCAAGTCTGTTTTATAAGGAGTTAAAATTCAAGATGAATTTATATTGATTTTATTAGTTTACTTACTGGGATACAAATCATAGAATAGCTTTTTTTTTTAATGATTTTTGTTAGTCATTTTGGTAAAAACTTTGCATGTAATTACTTTAGTATTGTTTTTGGGTAATACAAAATCTTTCAAAGAAGGATTTTAAGAGTCTCTGCCTAAAAAGCTACTCATGTAAAAATTGGAAGATATGTAATGAGAAGCAACAAAGATTTACTACAGTTATATGTTAGAAAACAAATATAAAATATACGCTTAAATATTATCAGCATCATGTTTGATTTTATATAACTGGCTTGCATTAAAACTTTATAATCTCTATTTCTGGACCAAAGTGTACAAAAATAAACTGAATAAAACAAAGTAGGAATGACTTCATTAAGTTTTCAATGCATCCTAAATAGCAGTTACAAACATAAATGCCTTATATAATTATTCCATATTATGTTTAACTACTTGCCATCAACGGCATAAGTGAATTTTTTAAGTATATTAAAAAAGAAGCCTATGTCAATCGCAATATCTAATTTTGTTGTAGTATAAGAAAATTTCCTAAGACTACAAGTTTTAAGGCTATTTGTATGAATGAAGTATAATTATAATTTCAGAAAGTACTACATATATCCCTTGCTACATCTTAACGGAAGTCGCTCAGTCGTGTCCAACTCTTTGCGACCCCATGGACTGTAACCCACTAGGCTCCTCCATCCATGAAATTTTCTAGGCAAGAGTACTGGAGTGGGTTGCCATTTCTTTCTCCACGGGATCTTCCCATCCCAGGGATCGAATCCGGCTCTCCCGCATTTCAGGCAGACGCTTTACCGTCTGAGCCTCCAGAGAATCACTACGTCTTAAATACTTAATTTTGTCTGTCATTTGTAGCAGTGCTATATGTTTGTGGGTAGAGAGGAAACAAACAGTTTGAAAATAATAATTAGGGAATCTTTCATAAAGGTTAGTAATGGGATACTTTTCCATTCTGTGTGTATTCAGGATCTGCTAACCAATCACCTGCTGATAAAAATGAAATTCAATTTAGCTTAGTTTCTCGTAACATTTTTGGTTATAATATACTCTAGCTTATATATACACCTATGTACATTGATCCTATTTTTAAGATAAATTTCTAAAAGTGGAATTTCTAGACAATTTTAAGTTCTGAAAAATATTTTAAGTATATACAGAGTTATCCAAATTATCAGAACACTATATAACAATACACATTTGTATCAATGGTGTGAAAGTTTGCTTATTTTCACACATCCCCTCCAATACCATGTCCCATCATTTTTAAAAACCTTGTCAATTTCTCAAAGAATGTTGCACTTTTCAAATCTGCACTTTTTTATTTATTAAGATATTTTGTCATATTCATTTGATATTTTAATTTTATCTACTGCATTCTCAGTAAGGTTTTCAATTATTAAAGCAATACAGTACTACAAAACATTTGGAATAAAAAGAATAAAAATATTACAAATTTCACCTCTGTAATATTATCATTTTTATTATATTCACTTTTATTGTTTTCTCTCAAATGACAATCATTTCCCATGATTTTAATAGAGTGCATACTTTTGAATCTAATTTTTCAACTAAGCTTTGTATGATACATTTTCTCATATTGCTTCATGGCTTATTCTAACATTTTTCACTATCATATTATGTAAATATACAATTGCCTATGTAATATTTTTCCTATTGTTGTCAGATTGGTTCCTGTTTTTGATAGTTATAATGTTTGAAATAAAAATAATGCATCCTTATGATTGTGTGTTCTCTTTAATATTTTTATTTTTTTTAGGAAAAAATTTTTCAAAAATGGAGTTAATAGGTCAAAGCTAACAATATATATGCATTTTATCAAATTAATCTAAAATGTAATAAAAAGGCTCTAGAAATGCTTTGAAGTTCTAGTTTTGCGGCATATACACTACACTACAATTTCATATTAAAACAGATGGAAAATTATGCTTTGATGTTTTTAACCATAATTTTCTGATTAGTACTTATGTAGACTTTCTTCTATAACTGCAAATTTTTTTGCTATTTTGTATTTCTGTTTATTTCTTCTTTCTCTTCATTTACTAGAATCTGTTTTACTAGGTGATTTGCATGCACTCCATTTTATGAGAAAAGTATTAATTCTGTTATATTTGCTACAACTCCTACTTCTGTTTTATCTATAATGTATATATTAACAAAACAAGGCTAGCACTGGGTTGTATTTTATCTAAAAATATTTTGCAGCACAGCTGAACAAAAGGCTGACTTAGATATCACCCACATAACGTGCAGCATCACATAAAGACTCTGCCTTCGGTAAACAAGCCTGAGAAAAGGCGACGGTGGTCTTAGTGTCTTTCGCTCAACAACTTTGTTCCCCAACCTATAACAGAAACTGAGTTGTAATTCTCTCTTTACATTGTTAAATTCAGTCCAGTTAAAAAAGGATAACTGCCTTTCCTAGAATATAGATACAGCTTTAAACATAATAAAAAGTTTCTGAAATATAGTCAGTTAAAAAACTGTTAAGAAGGTTCCACTGGGAATTGTTTTCTATTTATAAAACCAATACATTTGGCACAACATCAAGCAAGTTTCATAAATACCTTTGCAATTTTAGCTTTGCCCTAAAATAATCTCAAAAAAGAGCAATTTAAATTATAAGGATAATTTTCCTGCAACATTTCCTCTTCTAGTCAATATTGCAAAGATTTGATCAAGTTAACTCTGAATTGTTCGGATTAGAACAATTCTGCGCTGGGCTGTGCTTTGTCGCTCAATTGTGTCTGGCTCTTTGAGGCCCCACGGGCTGTAGCCAAGCAGGTTCCTCTGCTCTGGTTATTAGCAATACTCATAAATGCAACATCATGTATACTTAGACATCTTTCTGTATTTTACCATTTCTACAAACCTGAAAACTAAAACATATTGTGAGGTAATGTGTTGATGTAAGAACGATTTTTTCCTAGTGCTGTCAATAATATAGAGCACTGTGATGGCGGAAAGATATCTTTTTAGCTTTTCCAATCCTGCTAGCTGCTGTGTTGTGAATAATGTTTGTATATAAATGACACTTGAGACATACTTGAGACTAAATTATTAATTATTACCTGTCATATTTCTTTTATAGGATAGTGTTGGTAAAACTGTAATAGTACTACTTTTATTCCATGGTTGAAGACAGAGAGTACTGAAAGGAGTAATTTCACTTGGCAGCACGCAGTTGAATTTGATCCACATCAAATTCCAGCACTCTCAATGTTATTAGTTTCTACTTGACTTTACCTTTGCATTCTGGCTGCCTTCCAGTCCAACTGCCATTGGATAAACATGTTCTTTCTTCTGAACCATGAAGGATATAACCAGTATCACAGGCAAAGCGTACAGAGCTCTTGGTTCTGAAATCGCTTTCCTGTCTAGAACCATGACCAGGAGTACCTGGATCCCCACATGTACCAGTAGCATCACCTGCAATTCAGTACAGTTCAAGTTAATTTAATTCAATAAACATTTACTAAATTCATGATTTAGTTCATCAATCCTGTGGGCAATTATTTTTGTTCATGTTGTGCTTTAATATGGTAAGTTGACTGGGTAAAATCATAATTCATATTTTCCATTTGACTCCAGTTATAAGAAAAAGCCTAAAGGAAAAAGAAAATACTTGTGGAGCATGGTGTTATTTTCCATATCAGTGATATTTGGAAACATCTAATAAGTTGAAGACATTTCATTAGTATTTCCTGAATCTAGTTCATAACCAAGGTAATGGAAAATTCATAACTCACAATTCTTGGGGCTCAAATGACAATGGGTTCATACAGTTAAAATCTAGAATGTGGATTTGGCAATTTTCATCATTTCCTCTCTGAATTAAAATCAGTTTCTGTTAGAACAGAACTGTGATGTGCTGGAAAATGTAAATATTAAAGTATAATATTTCTAGCCTAAACTTACACCGTTTAACCTTCTCTATTAATGACCATTGACCAAAGATGAAAAAACTCCATACATTTAATACAAAAGTATAAAAATGAATTGTGAACAAAGACTAGATACTCTGACTTAAGTTGTTAAGAAGGATTTTGCACATGACAGGGTGTTTCTCTTGACCATAGTGTTTAGAGTTTGCTCAGTCCCTTTCTCATTTCTTAAATATGTCCAATTAAAGTTGCCACAACATTAGTATTCAATAAGACAGATACAGAAAAGACAGAGAGGGACAGAGAAACAGAGACAGAAAGTTGAATGTGTAATCATTGAAAGTGCTTTCTGTCTACCTACAGGCCAAGTTTGACCTTCTCTGTGCATCTGGAATCTTTCCTAATACTTTCTTATCACCATATGTTGCAATATTAATAACCACATAAAGATTTAAGGACACTATTTCACTTTTAAATATATGTATACACACTTTATTCTATAACTAAGTAGTAGCTTTCTAATCTATCATGACTGTGTGTGACAGAGAAAATGCTTGTGGTTTACGTGTATTATCAGTTATCTGAGTGAGTAAATTAACTGATAGTTTTCACAATTTATAGATTAAATTTGAAGTCCAGGCAGTGACTTCACAGGATTTAACCATAATTACAAGGAGGATCTGAAATGAATGAACTATTTCATACCTTTTACCTCTAAAAGAAGAATAATGTGAAACAACTCCTAATAAGTCATCATATGATCTCCACAGAGATATAATAACATAAAAATAAATATGTAAATAAAAGAACAGGCAGAAAAATAGGCACTAATATCTGGCAGATAGGTAAAAATAGAATGAATAGTATCAAGTAGGGTAACTTCACAGCTCTAAAACTGAAATAACAATTACTGAAGAAAAATAGTAGCTTAAAGACCTTAGATAACATTTATAAAATGCTTACTTTGTGAAAAAATTATTAAAAACAGATTTAATGTTTACATATTCTAAGAAAATTCTGTTGGGATTATAGAGACGCAGGAGTTTTCTGTTGCCTTAACAACAAATCAAATTATGATAGCTAAACATCTCTCATAGAACTTGTTGGGTTAGTTTAATTTAAAACATTTAGGACTTTGTTTTAAAATCATGCTATTACATAATCAATTGCTTAAAAAGTTCAGTTACAAAGAACTGAATTCTAACAGGAAATCATTGATATAATATTACCTTTTGGGGAAAATTATATTTTATATCTGCTAAAATGGAATTGCTAAAGCCTAAGTGATTTGCTATTCTAATGGTAAAAGCATTTCACAGAAAGTAGCATTCTAAAACCACTTATGTTCAATACAACACAGTTCAAAACTTACACTGTAATTTTTCATATATAAGATCAGTATTAATTTGCATTGTAAATTCTCAATTACCTTAAGAATTCTGATAAATGTAAAAATAATGTTATAGCTTCCCTCATGATATTTTAAAAAGAGAAATGTATTATTGTATCTCTTTAGTTTGCTTTGTGTTCAAGCTCAGTTGCTAAGTCCTGTTCAACTCTTTGTGACCCTATGGACTGTAGCCCACCTGCCTCCTCTGTCCATGAAAATTCTCCAGGCAAGAATACTAGAGTGGGTTGCCATTTCTTTCTCCAGGGAATCTTCCTGACCCAGGGATCGAACCCACATCACCTGCGTCTCCTGCACTAGCAGGTATGTTCTTTACCACTGAGCAACCTGGGAAGCCCTGATAATAATACTACTAATAAAATAGCCCCAATCATAATACTAATAATGTAATTTCCAGTAAACATCGTCCAATTTTCCTAGTGGTACCTGAACAATGAGGTTGTGATCCACTCCAATGGCCATTTAATTGGCAAGTCCTTGATGACTGGCCTAGAAGTGTACGCTTTCCTGTGCAGGAATAGTGAACAGTAGACCCAAAGGTATACTTCTCACCAGACAGGACTGCATTAGGAGGAACGCCAGGGTGTCCACAGTCAATCACTACAATACATAATTATTGAATATAAAATTTTTTTATATCTCCTATCGAACGACCTGCACCAACTTTTTTTTGAAATATTAATGAATCAAAATTATCTGCTCCACTATATACATCCTTTGAAAATCAAACATTTATATGAAAGTTGAAGTTACAGGAGTTATTCTGTTAGCCCATTCACCCTGAGTATGAGTTTAACAGGAACACTGTAAGTAAACTTAAATGACTGAGTCAATATGCCTGTATGTGTGGGGGTGGTGGGTGTTCATTTATACACACATGTACATGGACTGGAATTATTCATGTGTCTAGATAAGGATGTGAAAGATAGGGAGAGGAGTGGTATGGATTGGCTAAATAAGATTATAGGATTCATATAGAATTCAAAATGCCATACAGAAATTAAAAGGGAAAAACTTTGAGGGTAAAGGAGAAGGATGGAAGATGGGTATGTGGCACACGATTCAGACTACGCGTATATAGTCTAAATCCTACTCCTGACCATTAATAAATAAATCATCCTGTAAAACGAAAATACTCAGAGGCTTATCAGCCAAAACACAGCTAAGTTGAGCAGAATCAGATGTTAAAACACTGAGAATTCTCTATAAGCTAGAAGTAGCTTGGGAACTAACTATGCGTTTCCTTTTATTACTAGAGTATTAAATATGGCGAGTATTAAAAAAATATGATTAGTATTAAATAGCACACAAGGAGATATAAACTTAATAAAATCCCTGAGTAAATAGCACCCTACCAGGGAGTGCTATAGAAAATAAGGAAAAGGTAAAAAGTATATGGGAGCTATGAAAATCTGAAGAAATTCATGTTTACAGGTCCTACAAAAGATTTTTAACTTTCATGTTGTAGCTATACAAGGATAAGTGAATTACTTAAACCACTAGACTAACTAGTCTACAAAAAGAAATCAAATACATTTTAAACAAGGGATCAACAATTGACTTAATTATCTGCATAGAATACAAAATTAGATAAGCACTATATAAGTTTTTTTTTGTTCATGAATGAGTCCATAAATGATGCCACAACTATTTAAAAAACTGCATGTACATAAAGTACCTACAAATAAAACAATCATAAAATGATTTTGTAATTTAGCAATTTAGTATAACCAAAAATTACTTCCTATCATGTCCAATATTCATCAACTCTGAGAAGCTAATGTAACTGAGTCCTATCAATAAGTTCAATGCCTAGAATTCAAGCTCATTTCTCTGTCCTCACATACTTTTGATTTATTTCTGTTAAATTATTTTCTCACTATGCATGTTAATTATATGCAAAACTGCTATATATATTTTATTTATATTCTATAGCTCGAAGACAACATATAACAAAATGTGCTCATATTCTGACTACCTTAAAGATGATGTATATTAACATTTCATATATGCATGTGCCTGTATAAGATAAATATTTAAAGTCAATGAGTTTTAAGTAACTCTAATTTTCTCAAGCATTTTGCAGCCCTAGTGGCTATTTATATTGAGTCATTTTGCTTTAAACGAAATTTGAAATAGTAGTACAAGAGAAAATAAAAATATAGTTGCCTCTCATGGAATGGCAACAGCACAGAGTATGAAATATATTTGCCTTTAATATTCTGTCTGTTCTATGAAGATTCAAAATCAAGGAATAATACAGAAATGTTAATCATATTAATATTAATATAGATGGCACCTGGGCACTGAACTGGTAGAACACAGGAAGGGAACTTTCAAAACAACAAAACATTACAATCAGTACACTTCCTTCTGATACACAGCTCTAAATATTTCATAAAGACAATAAATATAAATGTTGGTTTCAGGGCATTTTCTCAAGGAAGAGTTCACATTATCTACTTACTGATACATTCTGGTAAAGGTTTGTCCCATTGCCCATTTGGTTGACATATCAAAACTGAAGATCCAAATAAGAAATATCCAGGATTGCAGTCATAGAATACCACAGTGCCATAGGTGAAATTCCCATGTTCTATTTTACTTTCTCTTTTGGAATTGGCTGGAATTCCAGGATCAGAACAGTTGACCACTAAACAAATGACACATTTTTGAAATATATATTTGGAATAATATAATATATAAATTTTCATTAGAAACTTAGTTTCAAAGGTAAATTTAATCAAATAAAACAAAGATTCAAAGAAGAAAATTAACACAAAGAACTATGGATATATGACAAAATATTGGAAATAGAGCTTCTTTGCAAAACTATTTTGAACAACAGCAACTCTGTAAATATACTGAATACAGATTTATAAAGAATGATATATTAAAAAAAGAAATATACCTTTCAAGCTATGGTTATAGAAAATGGAGGAAAATGATAATTCAGTTGTATTTTATCAGACTATGAAATATATTATACCTCTTTGCAAACAGAAAAAATACAAATGATTCTCTATGTTTCCATAGAGAGAACAATAAATAAACCCCTAACACAGGTATCATGGTAATTTAAACCTCAAACATTGTTTTTCCAAAAATATGAAGATTGTCATACTGAGTAAAGTAAATCAGACAGAGGAAGATTTAGAAAAAAGAAATAGAGTCACAGATGTAGAAAATGAACTTATGGTTACCAGGAGGAAGGGAGGAGATATATTGGGAGATTGGGATTGATATATACACACATTACTATATATAAACTAGTTAACTAATAAGGACCTATTGTATGGTACAGGAAACTACTCAATATTGTGTAGTGACCTATATGGAAAAGAATCTAAAAAATATATATACATACATATATATATATATACACACATATATATATATATATATGAAACATCTGAAAATAACATAACATTGTAAATCAACTATACTCCAACAAAAATTTACAATATAACATTGTAAATTAACTGAGAAGATAAGTTCCATTAATTATGAAACCAACTGCAAGTAAAAATGAGCTAAATGACTTTATATACAGCTATAAAACAGGTACAAGATAACACAGTTAAGCAACTGAAGTAATGTTTACCAGTTTAATAACTTCTAAAAAAGTTAAAAAATAAGAAAAAGGAAAGCATAAGTAATGAGATGACATCAATATTAAATATTTGTTTTATTAATTTTCTATTGTTTTGCCCAAATTGTCTCAAATATTACCAGCTGTGTTTACACAGACACATTATCACCACGCTCTCAGCTGCAATGCAGTTAGAGTTTTACCTTTGCACACTGGTGGAGGGTGGCTCCACTGTCTGTTGGCCTGGCACTGGGCCTTTGTTGGCCCTTGCATGAGATACCCAACATTGCAGGAGAATGTTACCACATCATTAAAATTGAATCCATTTCCACTTGTTCTTCCATAAATTGGACTACCAGGGTGACCACAGCTCACAGCTAATAGCAACGGGGTCGGGTTGGGAGGGACACAGAAGAGAATAATTGGTTATCAATTATTAAATGAAAATGACACTTAATCACCTCAACGAATGTAGAAAGAAGGCCACTTTTGTAGGGAAAAAAACACTTAATTTTACTAATGTAAAGGAACAGTTTAGAAAGGCAAAATGGTCCAATACAGTAGAATCGTTACAATATTATGTAAGTAGACAATTATTTATAATTCTGGTAATGGTGTGCAAGTGGTGCATAGATATTGAAAGTTCCATGGTAACTTTTCATTCTATTTCTTTTTAGGGAACAACACTGAAATTCAAAGACATTTGGTAATGATTGAAGTTCACATAACTAGTTAACGGCAAAAAGGAATGAAACTGAATCAACTTTCCTTTTCTATTGAGTTTAAGAATTGAAGATAAATGAAGGCAATTTTTGGTATTCAATTTTTAAATCATTTCTTATATTGTTTATGCAATCTTTTTTTATGATTAATGGATAAACAAAAGTGTGCTTGAAGAATAGCTTAATATGACTGCAACAAAAATGATGACTTACGGTGTATTAGAATTTTTAACATATTGAGATACCAATATTAACATTGCCTAAACCAAATAACCTTACTGGTATATTTTCTTCACTATTGGTATTTGATAACCTAGCAGTTTTGTTTGAAAATAATGACATTAATTAGATGAACTATTTAAATCATTTTAATGTTAAAGCTCTTTTTTTAGAATTTATTTAGTGCTTGGTTTACCAAACACATTGTATTTCTATGAACTGTTTTATTGCGTTATCTCACTAACTAATCACAGCAACTCCAGTAATATTGCTTCATAATTGGGCACAGTGAAAAACGACAGTCACTTTTAATACTTTCGAAATGACCCAACAGCAATTAATTTTCTGCTGTATTGTTAATGTCAACCTTTCATTTGAAAATGTAACTGCATCTTATCCCTGTTTAAAATTATTAATAGAGAAACTTGTGCTTGTTTTACCTCAGGGGCCAGTTTTCATTTATAGCCTCAATTATTCAGCAAGAAAAGTAGTGGTGTTAGTTGGCTATGCTTTTATATAATGAGGGGATTCCCCAGTGGCTCAGCCAGTAAAGAGTCTGCCTGCAATTCAGGAGACCCAGGTTTGATTCCTGGGTTGGGAAGATTCCTCTGGAGAAGCAAATGACAACCCACTCCAGTATTCCTGCCTGGAAAAGAATTTTCCAGGAGGAGCCTGGCAGTCTACAGTCCATGGGGATGCAAAGAGTTGAACATGACTGAGTGACTTCATTTTCTTTATATAATGAAAGGCAAAAAACCTGGTATAGATCCAGCATAATATTTCTGTCTTTAAATCATTAGATGGTCTGTTATCACATGCACACATAACACAGAGAAGCATTTTGATAACTGTATGCTATATTATCTTATTAAATCTTAACACACTAATGTATTTTCCATTAAACTAGAACTCCAATAAAATCCTATCGACTGGATATGAGGTTGGCAATGATAGAATTTATAAATATGTGAACTCATACTAAAAGCCCCATGAATTATTTATCTGAAGCCTCCAAAATCTTTGTCATTTAATCCTATAGTGTTAAAACTACAACATGTTTACTGTGTTTATCCTCATTTCCTAACACTGATTTTAATACAAATATCAGTGATTGCTGGTGGATATTAGCAGGAGAAAAAATAAGAAATATATGGATAATTTACTTTTCAATCCAAAATAGGATAAATTTTGATGTGAAATACTGTGTAATTCTGAGTACTGGGTATTCAGTGAGAGAAAGAAAAAGTACTAGAATATTTTAAAATTCATTTTATCCTTCATGTGTAAATTCACATCTAAATTAACTTAAAAGATTAGATGAATATTTGCTGAACTAGTGAGATCTTTTATTAAAACAATTACAAAATTGTTCAAAATCCAAAAGAGTAATGACAGACATTCTAATATGTCTTCCACTTTCATAGTGAATGTTTTTTTATACTTCTGAACACACCCTACTTTAAAGACTAGTGTGTCAGTATAAAAAATGCATTGTGAGAACTTAGTTCTTTAAATACAGATGCATACATGTGTGTGTATCTGTCTATATAATCATTTACCTTACTTAAGAAAAAAATATTGGTAATTTTGCGAACTGAACAGAGGTCTTTGACTACTTTTGCTATGCTTACTTACGCACACAGGCTGGAAGTTGACCAGACCAATTGTGATCTTGTTGACATATTCGTACTGAAGAACCAATCAAGCGAAAACCAGGATTACACTGATAAACAACTGTGTCTCTGTATCCATAGTTTTCTCCAACGACTTGACCGTTCACAATAAGCTCCGGAATTCCACAGTGACCCGCTGAAATGGGTCAAAATAATATTTTTTAATATGATGATCTAGTTTTATGACTTATGTACTTATATACAACATAGAAATATCCTATTTTATGACACAAGCAATATTTCATCTTAGGAAGAAGAAAATAAAAAAAAGAAAAGCCAAAATAAATACATAGAAGACTATATTAAAGACATTTATAGAAATCAAGGAAATAGAAAAATAACAGAGACCATTACCTGCACTAAAAATTCTTTCTTTTAAAACAAGAGAGAAGGCTCAAATAAAATCAGAAATAAAAAATGAGAAATTACAACTATTAGCACAAAAATACAAAGAATTTATGAGACTACTAGGAGCAATTATATACCAACAAACTGGAAAAACTAGAAGACATGTATAAATCTTTAGAAATTTACAATCTTTCAAGACTGATTCATGAAGAAATAGAAAATCTGAATCAACCAATCACAGTACACAGATAGTAACAGTAGTTGAAAACCTCTCAACAGACAAAAATCCAGGACCAGATGACTTCACTGGTGAATTTTTAATATTTATTCTTCTGAAATTCTTCCAAAAAATTATATGGTAGAGAAATCTTTGAAGCTTATTTTATGAGGCCAGCATTACCCTGACACCAAAACCAGACAAGGATACCACTTAAAGGAAACCTAAAGGTCAATATCCCTAATAAATATAGATGTAAAAAAAACCCTCAACAAAATATTGGCATACTGAATTCAACAATACTTTAAACAAATCATACACCAAGATCAAATGTGATTTATTCCAGGGATCCAAGCACTATACATTGGGCTACCCTAATAGCTCAGATGGTCAAGCATCTGCCTGGAATGCAGGAGACCTCAGTTTGGAAATCCTAACAACAGTAATCACACAAGGAAAAGAAATAAAACACATCCAAACTGGAAGGGAAGAAATAAAACTATCACTATTTGCAGATACTATATATAGAAAATTCTAAAGATGCTACCAAAAACTATTAGTAGTAATAAACAAATTTAGTATAGTTGCAGTATACAAAATTAAATGCCATGAAACATGTAAGTTCGTGTGCCATGGTTAATAAGTCTGTGCTCTAGAACCTGGGAGCCACAATTACTGAGCCCACATGTGTCAAATACTGAAGCTTATGCACTCTAGGGCCCCTATTCCACAACAAGAGAAGCCACCACACAGTGAGAAGTCCTAGCATCACAACTAGTTCTTGCTCAGTGCAATCAGAGAAAAGCCTGTCCAGCAATGAAGATCCTACATGGCACAAAACAAATAAAATTATATATAAAGAAGGATTCAAAACCATGAAACTCCTAGAAGAAAACATAAGTAGCGTGTTGTCTGACATCATTCTAAACGATGTATTTTTTTAATATCTGTCTTCTTTGACAAAGACAACAAGAAAAATAAACAAATAAAAAGCTTTTACATAGTGAAGGAAAACTGTCTCAAAACAATCAAAACAATTAGGCAATTGGCAGAATTGGAGAAGATATATGAAAATGATATAAATGAAAAAGAGCTACTTTCCAAAATACATAAAGAGCTCACATAGCTCAATAAAAACAGTAAAAAACAAGAAACAAACAAGACAAAACAAAACACCAAGCAGTTGAATTAAAAAAATATAAAACAGGTAGAGGATCTCAGCAAACATTTTTCCAAAGAAGACGTATAATTTGCCAACAGGTGCATGAAAAGATGCTTGATATCACTAAACATCAGTGAAATGCAAATCAAAACCACAAAGAGGTACCACCTTATATCTGTCAGGATGGTCATTATCAGAAAGACAACTAGAAGAGCAAGTGTTGGTGAGGAGGTAGAGAAAAGTAACCCCTGTGCACTCTTGGTGAGAATGTAAACTGGTCCAGTCACTATGGGAAACAGTATGGGGATTACTAAAAAAATTAAAAACAGAGTTTACATGTGATCTAGCAATCCCACTACTGGGTATCTATCCACAGGGAAAAAATAAACACTAACTCAAAAAGATTTATGCACTTTCATGTTCATTGTAGCATTGTTTACAGTAGCCAAAATATGAAAACTACTAAGTGCCCCTCAATAGATGAATGGATAAAGAAACTATGAAATACACACACTCATCTCACACATGCATAATGGTATACTACTCAGCTATAAAAAGTACAGAATCTTGCTATTTGGAATAACATGGAGGGACTTTGAGGTTATTAGACTAAGTGAAATAAGTCAGTAGAGAAAGACAAATACCACAATGACTTCACTTATATTTGGAATCCAAAAAACAAAACAAAAAAGCAAAAAGAACAAAAGCAGAGAAGAGATTAGAGGTTGCCAGAGGAGAGGAGAGTTAAGAGGAAGGTGATGTGATTGAAGGGGATTGAGAAAAACAAACCTCCAGTTATAAAATAAGTAAGTCATGAGGATACAATGTACAGCTTGGGGAATATATTCAATTATTTGTGTTAACTTTGTAAAGTGACAGACAGTAACTAGATTTACTGTATTAACCATTTTGCAATGTATACAAATGTTGAATAAATATGTTGTAAGATAAACTAACATAATATTGTATGTCAGTTATTCCTCAATTTAAAAAAACAAAAAATAGACAGAAAATGTAGAAATATCTCACTGAAAGACAATCAAGGTAGTCAAAGGTTAGAAACTTAAAAAAAAAGTCAACAAAATTGTTAAACTCCTAGTTAATCCTATCAACAAACAAAAAAGATATTAAAATTACCAATGACAGGAATGAATGAAATAACATTACTATAAAGCTTACAGATGTTAAAAGGATCAGGGAATAGTAAGAACTGCTTTATTACAACATATTTAACAATTCAGAACAAAAGGACAAATTTTTTGAAGATGTATCATCCAAAAACTAACACAATAAAATATGGATAGTCCTTTACCTAATAAAGTATTTGAATTCTTAAATAATAACTCCCTCTGCAAAAAAAAAATGCACTTAGATTCATATTTTTCACTGGTAAATTCAATCATATATTTAAGCAAGGAAACAAATACCAGTCTTCTACAAACTCATAGAAAACAGAAGAAAAAGAATCACTTCCTAATTTGTTTGATGAAGTAATCATAACCCCAATATTAAACCTGTAAAAGACACAGAAAAAATGTTCCTTATGAATACAGATGCAGGACTTTTTTAAAAAAGAATTAGAAAAAAAAATAATACATCATGATTATCTGGGTTTTATCCAGAAATGACTTGTTGGTTTAAGATGAAATATTGATGACTGTCATCTACCATGCTTAGGAATGTACAGACATTTTTTGAACCTTATAAATACATCTAAGAAAAAAGTTCATATTATATCCACTGATGAAATATTAAATCCTTTCCTTCTGATACAGGGACCAAGAAAAGGATGATCACTCTCACTAGCTCTATTTAACATTTTTTGGTGGGCCCTATCTAATATATATACTAATATAAACGAAGAAAGGAAAAACATAAAGGAGAAAACAAAAAAAGTAAAACTCATATTTTATGCTCATTATATACACATAGACAAACTGGTTTTAAGAAAATCCTAAAACTAATAGGTGAGTGAAAGCTGCAGGATACTAGATAAATATTTTAAATAATGTTTATAGTAGAAAACAATTAGAAATGCAATTAGTAATGAACAATTTCACTATAACAGTGTAAATGCACAAAAAATACTGCCAAATAAATTTAACAATAGGTATACACGATCTCTGTGATAAAAATTTTCAATTGCAAAAAAAAAAAAGATCTTAATAAGTGAATAAATATACTAACTTCACCATGTTCAAGAAGTAGAAGACAACATTGTTAGATGCCAATTCTCCCCAATGATTTATACATTGAATTCAATTATGATCATAATCTTACCAGGCATTTCAAAAATAAAAAAAACAAGCTAATTCTAAAACATATACGAACACACAAAGGACAGGAGTATCCAAAGTGATCTTGAAAAATAATAACAAATTTAGAGTGGCAGATATCGTTCTGGAAAACAAACAAGCAAAGAAAAACCTTCAACCTTACTTCATGATATATATAACAACAAATTAAAAATAAGTTGTAGATATAAAGTAATATCAAAAAATGCAAAATTTCTAGGAAAATATATGAAATGAAATCTTTGTGACTTATGATTAAACAAAGGTTTCCTAAATTAGAGACAGAAGTATTAACTAGAAAGGAAAAAAAAAGAGAGAAAATAGATTTTACAAAAATTGAAAACTTCTGCTCATTAAGACACTACTAAGAGTGAATAGGCAAGTACTAGGTGGGAAGAAACTATTTTTAAAAAATCAATATACAAAGAATTCCTATAACTCATAATAAAGGCAATTTATAAGATACTTTAGAATTTCACAAAGGAAAATTTATGAAGGGCCAATAAGCCCAGGAAACTACTTGATCAGTAATCATCAAGATAGTGCAAGTTAAATCTTGCAAGATACCTTTATGAATGCCAAAAAAATGAATAAAATTTAAAAATTGGCTATACCATATGCTAGAGAAAATGTGAGACAACTAGAACTCTTCTAGGAATTTTAATCCAGAGTATCCACCAGAAATGAGTAGATGTGTCCACAAAAATACTTTTATACAAATGTCCATAGCAGCTTTATTCTAATCACCTCATAGCAGCTTATATAGTCACCCCAAACTGGATAGAGCCCATATGACCATCAGTAGGGGAATGGTCAAGACAAGGAGATTCTACTTAGAGATTAAGAAAATTACTGATACACAGAAAAACATGAATGAAACAGAATAAAAGAAACCTTACACAAAAAGAGTACAAAACTTAGGATTCTATTCACATGAATTTCTAGAACAGGAAGAACTAGTATATGGTGAAAAAAGCAACAGCTATTATATCAGGGTGCAGGGGAGGAGAGCTGCAGATTGACTATGAAGGGTCACAAGGAAGTTTTCTGAGCTAATGGTGATGCTCTATAACTATTGAGTAGTTTTAATTATATAGGAGTACACAGTTGTCAAAATGCAACAAGTGTATTTATGGCACTGTATGTAAATTTGCCACCATTAAAAAAAAAGAACCACGAGCAAATATTGAACTCCAGCTAGCTTATATGTATATAGAGATGTTTACAAATGAAGTGTACTGCATTTGGCAATTTCAAAATGCATCAAAAATAAAATGAATTTATGAGCTAACACAGGCATGAAAGGATGAATAGATATGTGATATGCAAATACAAGTGTTTAACTGTACATTCTAGATAGAGGCATGTGGGTGTTCATCATCAAGTCTCTCAAGTGAAAAATTTATAGTAAAATGCAGGGAGTTTGAGAATAAATCACTATATTTAAACAATCATAAGCACATTCTAGGACCATTTTAAGCCAAAAGTATCTGGGGCTATAAGGACAAGTTGTTTGCTACCATGAGAAGAATGACTAGGCTATGTGCATTATTCAAATTAATTTAAAGTATAAGATTATATGATCTGCTTATTTGGCAATAGCACATTCCTCCTACTGACACACTTTTGAATTTATATTAGATGTCAACACTATATCCTATGGAAGAATGTTTTCTTTATAGACTGAGAATCAATGTTTGTTTATAAACATTCCTCTTACACCTTATCTTTCCAGAAAACAGAATAAGGATTCTAAGTAGGTGAATAAAAACCACCGTCTATATACAAAATCCAATAAATAACATATAGCATACAATAGCAGTTCATCAGAGCAAAGAGTTATCAAATAGAGTATTTTAAAGTTCAGTTCAGTTCATCAGTCGCTCAATCGAGTCCGACTCTTTGCGACCCCATCAATCACAGCACGCCAGGCCTCCCTGTCCATCAACAACTCCCGGAGTTTACTCAAACTCATGCCCATTGAGTCGGTGATGCCATCTACCCATCTCATCCTCTGTCTCCTCCTTCTCCTCCTGCCCCCAATCCCTCCCAGTATCAGGGTCTTTTTCAATGAGTCAACTCTTCACATGAGGTGGCCAAAGTACTGGAGTTTCAGCTTCAGCATCAGTCCTTCCAATGAACACCCAGGACTGATCTCCTTCAGGATGGACTGGTTGGATCTCCTTGCAGTCCAAGGGACTCTCAAGAGTCTTCTCCAACACCACAGTTCAAAAGCATCAATTTTTCAGCGCTCAGCTTTCTTCACAGAACAAATCTCACATCCACACATGACCACTGGAAAAATCATAGCCTTGACCAGATGGACCTTTGTTGGCAAAGTGATGTCTCTGCTTTTTAATATGCTATCTAGGTTGGTCACAACTTTCCTTCCAAGGAGTAAGCGTCTTTTAATTTCATGGCTGCAATCACCATCCGCAGTGATTTTGGAGCCTGAATAAATGAAGTCTGACACTGTTTCCACTGTCTCCCCATCTATTTCCCACGAGGTGTTGGGACCAGATGCCACAATCTTAGTTTTCTGTTTTTTTTTTAGTATATGTGCTGCCGAAGCGAGCACGATCTTAGTTTTCTGAATGCTAAGCTTTAAGCCAACTTTTTCACTCTCCTCTTTCACTTTCATCAAGAGGCTTTTTAGTTCCTCTGCACTCTCTGCCATAAGGGTGGTGTCATCTGCATATCTGAGGTTATTAATATTTCTCCTGGCAATCTTGATTCCAGCTTGTGCATCTTCCAGCCCAGCGTTTCTCATGATGTACTCTGCATGTAAGTTAAATAAGCAGGGTTACAATAAACAGCCTTGACGAACTCCTTTTCCTATTTGGAACCAGACTGTTGTTTCATGTCCAGTTCTAACTGTTGCTTCCTGACCTTCATATAGGTTTCTCAAGAGGCAGGTCAAGTGGTCTGGTATTCCCATCTCTTTCAGAATTTTCCACAGTTTATTGTGACCCACACAGTCAAAGGCTTTCACATAGTCAATAAAACAGAAATAGATGTTTTTCTGGAACTCTCTTGCTTTTTCGATGATCCAACGGATGTTGGCAATTTGATCTCTGGTTCCTCTGCCTTTTCTAAAACCAGCTTGAACATTTGGAAGTTCTCGGTTCACATATTGCTGAAGCCTGGTTTGGAGAATTTTGAGCATTACTTTACTAGCGTGTGAGATGAGTGAAATTGTGCGGTAGTTTGAGCAATCTTTGGCTTTGCCTTTCTTAGGGATTGGAATGAAAACTGACCTTTTCCAGTCCTGTGACCACTGCTGAGTTTTCCAAATTTGCTGGCATATTGAGTGCAGCACTTTCACAGCATCATCTTTGAGGATTTGAAATAGCTCAACTGGAATTCCATCACATCCACTAGCTTTGTTCGTAGTGATGCTTTCTAAGGCCCACTTGACTTCACATTCAAGGATGTCTGACTCTAAGTCAGTGATCACACCATTGTGATTTTCTGGGTTGTGAAGACCTTTTTTGTACAGTTCTGTGTATTCTTGCCACCTCTTCTTAATATCTTCTGCTTCTGTTAGGTTCATACCATTTCAGTCCTTTATCAAACCCATCTTTGCCTGAAATATTCCCTTGATATTTAATTTTCTTGAAGAGATCTCTTGTCTTTCCCATTCTGTTTTTTCCTCTATTTCTTTGCATTGATTGCTGAGGAAGGCTTTCTTATCTCTCCAGGCTATTCTTTGGAACTCTGCATCCAAATGGGAATATCTTTCCTTTTCTCCTTTGCTTTTTGCTTCTCTTCTTTTCACAGCTATTTGTAAGGCCTCCTCAGACAACCATTTTGCCTTTTTGCATTTCTTTTCCTTGGGGATGGTCTTGATTCCTGTCTCCTGTACAATGTCACGAACCTCTGTCCATAGTTCATTTTAAAGTTGGTTTATATATTTTTTAAAATAATTAAAATATTATTTATAATAATAATGTATATTATACACAAAATATTATATATAAAATAATATTTATGTATAATAAAATAAAATTTATTTTAAAAATGAAATATAATTTAAAATATAATTCCAAATAAGATTTTGAAATAAATTAAATAAAGTAATCTGTAATTGAAATGAGCATAACCAAAACCAAGTTAGAATCTAATAGGAAATATTTTATTATTCAATTCTATATTAATACATGATTTAATTATTTATAATTTAATAGTCTTACAGAATATTCAAATAAATATGTTTACTCTAATAAGGAAACCATCGTTACTGAGTTTTCAAGTATACCTACTACAAATATGCCTGAGAAGGTAAGAAAAGGAATTTTAACCAAAATTTCTAGCTATATCCTTTAAAGTTTCAAATGATGACTGTACCATCACTAATGTTTTTAAGCTTGTTATCAATTCAATATGTATGCAAACTGTTAAAGTCACAGGCTTTATTGCCATGTGTCATATTTTTCAACAGAAAAATTTTAGAGTTGAAACACAGAATAAATTTAGAAATATCCTGTTCATAATAATCAGTAATTTTTAAAATCATAAATAATAAGATTATATTTGTTCCCAAGAGGCACGTGACTATTTTATCAGAACAATTATTATTATTACTACTTAATTTAACACTTGTTCTCATTTCTTGAAATAATTTTAGAGAAAAATAAGTCTTAAATCATACCATTTTCTTAATCATAAGGTAACTGTTTAAGTCTTTAAAAAAAGATAAAACATATATCATAATATTATTTTAATAATAATAGAAAGGATACAAAAAACTAGCTATTCAGTTTCTTTTAATGAACAATTTTTTTAGAATTAATCAACAACAACAACAAAAAACCCAGGGGGGAACCTATTTGCCTAAATTGGGCTTCCCTGGTGACTTAGACGGTAAAGCATCTTTTGCAATGCAGGAGACCTGGGTTCGATCCCTGGGTTGGGAAGGTCCCCTGGAGAAGGAAATGTCAGCCCACTCCAGTATTTTTGCCTGGAAAATCCCATGGACAGCAGAGCCTGATAGGCTACCGTCTATGGGGTTGCAAAGAGTTGGACACGACTGAGTGACTTCACTTTGACTTCACTCACTTTCACTTTTTGGGTTTGAAAAATACATTTTTCAAGTTTTAATAAAAAGTTATAATACACATGTTGAATTGTTAGGAAGTAAAAAGGGAGAAAGTTAAATGTGGAAATTGTTTTTCTTCTTTAGTCATTACCTTAAGCAAACAGGTGAAAGGAGAATTGACTATGATTTAGAATAAATTAACAGCTCCAGTGCTTAATCCAGTGGAGTATGCAGACATATAATTTTCAGCAATTAGTTTTCACCTTTTATTTTCATCATGCTGGGAAAAAATTCTACCTTTCCTTAATGACTTAAGATTCTCATTTGGAATACTAGTAGATTAAGAGATATCTGTTTAATAGCTTTTCTACCATGAGACACTTTAAAAGTTAAACATTTTCCAGTTTTTATCATCCTTACTGAATGAATATAAGTTATTATCTCTTATTATGAAAGAAGGCTGCCTTTTGAGAGGGAGAATAAAGTGTTTGGTTACAATGACTTAAAAATCTGTACCTAAGCATCTGGTGTCTGATCCACTCCAAAGACCTGAAGAAAGGCATTCCCGAACAGCAGAGCCCACAAGCATGAATCCTGAATCACAGGTAAAGATGGCCGTTGAGCCATATGAAGTCTGAGTTCCAATCTTATTTCCATTGGGAGGGGTTGGGAGTTCTCCACAGGAAATAACTTGAAAACAATAACATAATAAAAACTCCTAAAGATACAGTAAACGTGAACTTGTAACAAAATCATGTTTTCAACATTCTGAATTCTTATGATTTGACCATTAAAATTGACAATTAAATATGACAATTCAACTTGACATTTGCAAAACATGTTTGAAAGATCATAAAAGTATAGAGAAAATAAATGACACAATTTAAAGTTTTTCTCCTTTGAGTTTCCATGTAATGCAATAAAGTCGCTCAGTCTTGTCTGACTCTGGGACCCCACGGACTGTAGTCTGCCAGACTCCTCTGTCCATGGAATTCTCCAGGCCGCAATACTGGAGTGGGTAGCCATTCCCTTCTCCAGGGGATCTTCCCAACCCAAGGATCAAACCCAGGTCTCCCACATTGGCAGTGGATTCTTTACAAGCAGAGCTACCAGGGAAGTAAGAGTGACACATGATGACATGTGATTTTGTTTGTATTTTTTGCTTAGCCAACCTGGTCACTCAACAGGCTGTGGTGAAAAAAAAAAATAGCAAGATTAAAGGGAGAATAATTTATTAGTCCAAAGTCTTTCTCTGATTTATCAGTAACTTTAATGAGATTCCAGAGCCCATAAACAGCTAAATAAAACTTTATAGCTAGCAGTTTAAATCCAGAATTGAATAATTAACCACCAGCCTTTTTCTGGCTCCAGGTCTAGCTTTCATCTCTAGGCTTTAGGAGACTATTAGATAGACAAATAGAAAACTTGCAAACTTTGAAAAATTGCATGTAAAATATAAGATATATTGATTGTTTTGAACTAATCCCCCAAACAATCCTTTGCGGTAGCTATAATATTTATTCAGGGTTAATAACACTGATATTTATAATGTTTTAATGTAAAAGATGAATAAATGAAGGATCAGAAAAAAATTATGTTCTTTCCATTTTTTTCTATAAATTGTAATTCTTAGGTTCTGATTTTTGCTACATTCTTACTTCTGGACAGGAACTTAATCTTACATAGAACTTAAAATTTTCTGTATAATAAAGGAAGAACACAAAGAAACTAGACAAATATTTGTTCAATGTCTGATTTAATGTATGCTGCTGTTATACATTTTTTCCTAGCTCCTTGAAATATCCTTATCCCATGTGCCCTTTTAATGAATTTAAAATGGAAGAACAATGAGACCAGAGCAAAGGAAAGGTCTTGGGTGAAAACCTAAAAGAATAAGGCAAAATTTACAAATACATATGCTATAGTTTTAGAATATATAACTTATACATGCATTTTGAGATTTAATTCATCAATGATTATAAAAATGGCAACACCAAAATTCTTTGCTTATATGGAGATTAAGAAAATAAATCAAATATTCATAAGCAAATTATTACTAGGTACTTCTATACTTATTACATATAGACAGTTATCTGTTAGAGTTATCTGTTATGTTAAATACTTTAGTCACCATAATCCATTTAGATTTCAGATTTTTTATTAGTTTATTTCTAAATTATGTGTCTCTATCATAAATGTCTTAAAATTGTGATGAACATGAAATAAAAGGATGAATTTTCAGCTTAGCATATTTCCTGGCACTAAGTAAATACTGGAAAGTTACGACCAACCTAGACAGCATATTCAAAAGCAGAGACATTACTTTGCCAACAAAGGTCTGTCTAGTCAAGGCTATGGTTTTTCCAGTGGTCATGTATGGATGTGAAAGTTGGACTATAAGGAAAGCTGAGCGCTCAAAAATTGATGCTTTTGAACTGTGGTGTTGGAGGAGACTCGTGAGAGTCCCTTGGAGTGCAAGGAGATCCAACCAGTTCATCCTGAAGGAGATCAGTCCTGGGTGTTCATTGGAAGGACTGACGCTGAAGCTGAAACTCCAATACTTTGGCCACCTGATGTGAAGAGTTGACTCATTGGAAAAGACCTTGATACTGGGAGGGATTGGGGGCAGGAGGAGAAGGGAACGACAGAGGATGAGATGGCTGGATGGCATCACTCATTCGATGGGCAGGAGTTTGAGTAAACTCTGGGAGTCTGTGTTGGACAGGGAGGCCTGGCGTGCTGCTATTCGTGGGGTCGCAAAGAGTCCGACACGACTGAGCGACTGAACTGAACTGAACTGAACTGAAGTAAACACCCAATAAATGTAGTAAAGAAAGTTCAAGATATTTCCACTGATTTTTCTATGTTCAGCTAGCTTATCTACTTTACACACTGGCCATTTATAGTAATATTATAAGAATGCATGAAAATAGAAAGACTAAAATGTTCAATATGACTCAATAAATGTTTACTGAATTTCTGCTGTGAATCAGGTTGTAGCAGTTATTTTCAACATGTAACACCATTAAATTGTAAATACTAAGTATGAGATAGGTATTACTGTGGGCTTCCCTGGTGGCTCAGGGTAAAGAATCTGCCTGCCAATACAGGAGACATGGTTTCTATCTCGGATCTGGAAGAACTTACAGAGAAGGATATAACAAGCCACTCTAGTATTCTTGCCTGCAAAATCCATGGACAGAGAAGCCTGGCAGGCTACAGTCCATGGAGTCACAAAGAACTGGACATAACAAATGAACAACAACAACAAGGTAATACTGTAATTTTCTAGTTTAAAAAATAGAATAAACATCATATAACACCAAAAAGCAGAGGTTTTCATTAGAATCCTTGGGGTAAAGCCCATTTTTTCACCATTTATAGGCTCTGTGACTTAACATAACATGATTAAATTCTTGGGCACAGTTTCTTCTTTAGTAAAATAAATATAATAATATCAACTAATTCATAGAATGGGAGCTAAGGTATAAATGAAATACATGTAAAGGGCTAAAATCAGTGCATAGTTGTTTTAATAAATGATAGACCTAGAATCCAAGCAAAGGATATCTGAACCCAAAGTCTCTGTTTTTAATAAGCACTTACAAATACAAAAACAGTTACAAAGCTTTTAAGATGACTTGAGAATAAATCATTTTTTAAATAACATTACCTCATTATTGTTCTAGAGTGTGTAGAGAAGCGATCAAGTAAATCAAGCACCAAGCGTTGCTTATGAAGTAAGTTCAATGGAGTGTATACCTACTTTGGCAATATGGTCTTTCATTTCTCCAACTCCAGGTACCATTAGGAAGACATTCAATAGAAGCAGGACCTAATCCATGATAACCAGGATCGCAGCTGAAAACTACTTTGGTTTTGTATTCATAATGGGAACCATTCACAATTCTCCATCTTCCATGCTCCAAAGTAAAGGAATTGATACTTGGACATGTAACAACTATACAAAAACCAAGATAAATACTACTAAGTCAGTCATGTCTGTTTTACTTAATCATGTCTCATGTCTATTCCATTCTTAGCTCATCACTTCCTTACTTCCTTCACTATTGTGCCATAAAAAGTCTTTAGTAATTTTTTTTCCATGCTAATCTTTCCCTCAGCTCTATGGCATTATTGGAAGTTCCTTGAACATGTCATGCTATTTCACAGTTGAAAGTATTTGTACATGTTGTTCCATTTACCTAGAATCTCTATCACTGACTATATATTTTGAGAAAATCCATCTTATGAGAATGATCTTTTGATGCAAGACTTGTGATATTGAGGTGGAAATTGTTAGGCAGTCAGTGTAGGGTCAGAGGCTCTGTTCTAATTTCAATTTTAATTCTCTCATATGAATGTTGTGCTCCACTAGCCTAAAGACATACTTGCTCCAGTTTCCAGGCATTCAGAGGAATGCCTCCCTAGTCTGGAGGGTCATAAAACATGCAGACCCAGGACAAAATCATCAACTGCTGTTCAGTTTATCAAGAAGAAAAACTCCAGGTGGACCATTAACTCTTAAACATATATTTGGTCCCTAAATAATTCTCGGAGGTCCTCAGAAACGGTCAACGGATGCATCACAATATCTGGAGATACTGAGAAAATTGGGGACCCAAAAAAGCCATGAAAATGAGAAGCTGGATATGGCAACATTTAAACTGATTGGTCAGAAATTACTTGCATCTGGCTCCCAGCCAACCAAAACTGAACAGATTAATTCTAAAAAAGATATAAACTGCTGTTATACACGCCTTTTGGGGGCTCTTTACCCCCTCTCAGTGTCTATGCTAAGAACTTTATATCTCTATCCTTTAAAATAAACTTTGCCTGTGTGAGTGTTTACGAGTTTTCACTATTCACTCTTTGGCTGAATGAACAGAACTCAGTTCCCAGTGTCAATATAAACTTCAGCTAATTCAAAACTTGCTCAGCATAAGTAAATGCGTTACTAGACACTTAAATTTCAAATAATTTAAGAATCCCATTTCAAATGAAATCACAGCTAAGTTGAAATGTCAGTACTAAAGGAGAATAAATAAGTGATTTATAGATAAAAATTAAAGACCTTATTTAAACACATTTCCAATCCTTTTACTATCAAACATTTTACCTGAATTATTTTCAATGACCATTATATAATATTATTTTACCTATTACAGTATTAATGACAGCAATGACAAATATTCTAAATGTAAGCTCTATGAAGAATTCTGACAATTATTGGAAAGTTTGGATCATCTCAGCAGCATCATTTATGTTTATAAAAACCAGAACTGAATGTATTAAATATAATTACATTCATGCAAACTTAAAAATTTTCAAAAGACCTATGTATTGAAAACATGCTGACTGATGGATGCCTTTCTACAAAGTAAATAAAAAGTTTTATGTAAAATAAAGTTTCACTTTATTCTCTTGACATATATATTCTAGAGATTCTGAAAATGAGTAAAAAGTCCTTACACTATATTCTAGTTCTTTATAGTACAAGACAGCTTAATTTACTTTTATTTCTTAGACATCACTTCAGGGAAGAGCTCTACAATTTGATACATAAAGTTTTAAATCATATAAGATACCAGTAGAAACACAAGTGATGAAATTTCCTTAGTATATTACATACCAACACAACGAGGGGTCTTGTTATGATTGCTCCAAGTTCCATCTGACTGACATAAGGCTGTGGTAAGTTCCTTAGATGACAATCTATATCCATCATTACAAAAATAGGTAACTCGGGTTCCTACCAAGTAGTCTGTTGTGAGTATTCCTCCATTGGTTGGAGCTTTAGGAATCCCACAGGAAATTGCTAAAATAAATATATATAAAAGACCAAAGAAACAGAAATTAATTAGATGCCTCATTAGCTGTAAAGCATATAAAACTATTTGGAATTTTATTAATTCCTCTGAAACAATTCCAGAATATCTCTCCAAAAAGCTTTTCTGAGCTATAACTTTTTCTGAATCATTTATTTCAAACTCTTGTTGAAAGTGCTTTTAAATTGGTGAATCCATACATCATTAACGCTTTCTTTCTTAGTTTCTTACTGAGTTTCTTGTCAGTGTTTGCATGATTATCAGCATGTTTATAGATTATATGAGAAAGCAAGGTAGGTAAACATAGAGTGTATTAGTGATAACTCATGTCTGCACATAGCAAATTAGGTCTATTCAATTTGATTAAAGAGTTTACAGGTGGTGATAACCAACACTCGAGGATTTCAGGCAGGAGGAAAACAGGTTTTTACCTGGAAGCTGGATATTACCTTATTTTAGGTCCAGTCAAACACTATGTGCTTAAGTACCATTCATGGAATATGATGTGTATGGATATGTCTAATAAATACAGGGTCAGGACTTACTGTTCTCAATGTAGCTTGGATATTTCTGCATTCTGCTGATATGTCTTTGATGTCTTGATTTTTATTTACAATAAATCTAATTTACATAAAAGTTCTACCATAAAGTGCTATTTAAAGTATAGATTTTTATTTAAATAGTTTATTGTATATAAGATATTTTCACATAAGTTAAAATGTCTATACAGAAGTCCCCTAAAGTCAGTTGCTTCCAGTCGGTGCTCTACGTGTACACAATTTGCATCTCCAAAAAGAAAAAAAAAAAAATTTTCAAAGAATATATTTGGCAGACAAACCCTAAATGAGATTCTCTGTATTTTTTATATAATATTCAGTATAAATATCCATATATATATCTGCAGGAAGATTAATATATTTGAATATGGGTATAGACTTGAACCAGCTGGAGTTATTTATGACATCTGGTCATAAAATTTCTAATTTCTGAAATAGCTCGTTTTATTGTTTTCACACAAGACATTTTGGACTTGTAACTATATTTTTCTCATATGAAAAGAACAGAAAAACGTGAGTTTAGTTGGAATATTTATAAAAGTTGTATTCTATTTACCTGTCTCTCATTTCAGCCTAAAATTATTTCTGCTTCTCTCATAAAGCCTATCACTTAGGTGTTTAATTTTGATTAATTCATGCAAATTGACTACAAAATTAAAAAAAAGTAATCTTAGCTAAACCTATAAAAAATTCTCAAAGTTGAATGACAAACCCTCTACTGCAGTTTGATCTTTTGTAATCTGATAACTTACAAACTATAAACAGAAAAGTAATTTTGATTTCATAAATTATATAAGCAATCTCATATAATTACGTTATTATCTAATTATAGACCTCTAAAATAGTGTTCCAAACATAAATCATTCCCCGATGTCTATTAAAGCAATGTTAGTGTTTCCACTTAGGATTTCTGGGAATTTCAATTTTTAACAAACCATCCCCACTGAATCCCTACTGAAGACTGTTAACTGCACATTGTTGGGATGGTGTAGGTTAAACTTATAGCAAAGTAACAATGAAATTTAAATAGTATAGATTTCATATACCTGGTTAGTACAAAATGACTATATTTCAGAACTGAAAAAAAAGACAACATACTAAAATGATAGGACAAATGTGCCTGTAGATATCTTACAATTTAAGTTCTTAGCTAAAAAAAAAGAAAAAGAAAAACATAGTTCAGAAAAATCTTCATCACTGAATGATTGTCAGAGGCTTCTCTCCAGAGCTCTCAAAAATCACAAATTAAAAGTGAAAACAGGGAATATAAAGCGACTGTTTCTACATAATCCTGTACTGTTGCAGCCTGGCGGAGCAGAGACTCGAGGGTGCGGCAAACTGCGCCCTCGTGATTGTCCTCCTAAGCACGTCCACGGGCACACTTGGGGCAGGACGTGCTTTCTGCTCCCCTTCACTGCCTGCCCCAGCGGCCGTCCTCATGGACACAAAACAAGATGTTCCTGTTAACAGCAGAGCCTTAACTTTACTCCCTCTTTACGGTGTGCTGATCAAACTCCCCAGTATAGCTATTTCCTAATGATCTCATATGACTTCTACCAATAAAAGTGCGGGCTGAAAGGAGTCATTTTGTCTTCCTACCATGGAGAGCTGGAGGGCCCCCTGACTCTCTGCTTGCCAAATTATCTGTCTGTCGTTTCATTAGGTGCTCACCCCTTTTCAAGTCTTTCTCACCCGCTGTGCTGGACATGGCACTGTACAACACTCAATTGTGTAGAGGGAGGATAATGATTTAATTCAAGGGGTCAATGAATGATCAGTTGATATACAGACAAATAAAACACCTAACCAAACCCAAATAGAGATAACAGAATACTTTTTCTATCTTTAACTGTGTTCACATTTTCTACCATAGCTCAAGTAAATATATGCAAGGACGCCTAAGGAGACTGAAGGGACAAGAAGAACAGAAGTGACTGAAGAATGCAAAACAAATTTGGAACCAAAAAAAACTGTATTGTTTATATAGCTCTTTCCAATGATATTTAGCCATTTCATTTTAATTAATTATATCCAAGCACAGATAGGTCACACACAATAAAAACTTTTTATAAAATATTTAATCTTTTAAACTTGTTGCAATGAAAATCAAGGGTCAATTTTGAATATGATTCTTCAAGTTATTAATATAAATATTTTATCACTTTACTATGTAAAATGTCTTTATTTCAGCTACATTTTATCTTTTGTAATTATAGAAAAATTTCAAGTCAAGAACAATAAAAAAGGCTCTATACATAAATGTCATATTATATACCAAAAAAGTCAATGAATTTATAGTGCTAACATTACAAAACAATGTCAAAATTTCAGAAAGTTCAGTATAATTTTTTATTTTAACTAATAGTTAACTGTTTTCACTAAAGTTTTCTTAAAGATTAATTATATACATGAATAATTCTTGATAATTGATATTTAATTGTTCAAAGTTCAGAGCATTTAAAATGTTTATTTTAAATCCATATTATATAGAAGTTATTACATATATTTTAAATTCTCATGATTTCTCATGAAAAATTATGAGATCATGATTCATTATCAGATCAGTTCTGGAAAACTACCTAATGCTAGAGATGTATAAATACATTTGCTATTCATTGGTCAAAGAAAAGCTGATGTATTGACAGTTTATTAAATGTACCTATTCTACAAGAAGCCAGTGCCTTCAGTGTTGGTAACTCTTGTCTAATAAGTAATTAATGTTTCTGCATCAATAAAACAAAGAAACAGTTTTTCAGTTCTCATTTTTTTTCCATATATCTATGAAAGCTATATTTTCATGAATTAGAGATCACAATTTAACAAGTAAAAGAAACCATTTCAGTTATCTGGTAACATCAAATCTCTGTTCATTTCATCTTGCTGTTATTAAATTTTAAATTTTAATTGATTTGTTTTATATTTTATTTCTTTATATAAATTGACTTCAATAGGTAAATTAGAGGTAACACCCATTATTTATTAAAAGTGCTTTGTATTTTTAATCTGAGGGTTCACAGTTGTTATATATGCCTTCATATGCTGGGTAAAATAAATCAAATGTAAATTTAAATTTGATATTGCAAAATAATGTGATATGTTTTAAGACTGCCAAAGTCCAATCACATTACATCTTCTGTGGAATTGTTAAACTTGTCTTTATGATTATACCTAGTAAGAGACTCAACTACTTTTTAAAAACATTTTTGGACCTAGTCCAAAGCTCTAAAACGTGCCATGTGTTGATTTGTCATTCTTTTGCATTGCATGATCAATGCTCACAGTGTGCTTTGATCTTTAACAAAATGAAAGTAATTTCTGTCGAGTTAGCTAAACAGTGAAGAAAAAATAATGTGGTCATTGGCTACATTTTCCATTTTCTTTTACATTTGTTGCACTGAGAACACATGTTTGCATACTTGAGAGTGAATGTTTTCAGTGACCTTGCCCATCTTTTCCTCTCTTTTCTCTGCAGATTCCACACTAACACAAAATCCAGCTCTGGGTCATTCATTTCTGACAGCCAAGTGACGGGAATGGTAGATATATGAGTAGAGTATGCATATAAGTGGAGAGAGTAAAGACATAAATCACATAACAACAATGGAAGCATTATAAAACAATGTGTCACATGCTCCTCAAATTTATCAGCCTGTGTTTTCAAGCCTTATTTTCCTTAGAGGTATCTATAATATGCTTCCAAATATTTATAATTTTAGAAGTTTCGGGAATCTAAATGAAAAAGCTAAACAAGGTTAGTCTTTTATCAATGTGTCATTTGTGGTTAATATACTTCACCTTGACAAGCAGGGACGGGTGCATCCCATGCGTGATACCCATAGGAAGACTTTCTGCACACAGCACTGCTTTTCCCGACAAGTCGGAATCCTCGATCACAGGCCCAGCGGACCACACTATTTAGCTGTCCTCCTGTTTGACTGATAATGTATCCATGAGGCGGGGATTCTGGTGTACTACAGTAGAAAGCTTTTTTAAAAGAAAATAAAAATCACTGTATAACTAATGAATAGAAACTCTTTACAATCCAGTTATAAAAATATAATAATACTAGTTCATAAAAACTGGTCAATTCAATTGCCATCTAGGTGAATTTTACTTCATATGGACATCATTATTTTCCATTCACTTGACAATCTATTGACATAACCTTTAGGAGACATAACTATTTCTGGACTTTTTTATAATTCTTATTGTCACTGAAGATGTCTCCTAAGTTGAAATACATTATACTTGTGTAACACCCTGAAGGTTCAAAAGCTGTACAAATAGTTCATTGAATTTTGAAATGGTATTATTTTCTGCCGTTTGAAGGGCCTATATGCTACAGTTTGGGTAGCAATATTTTAAAGCATGTATCTACATGTCACTTTGAAATTATCTCCAGACACCTATGTCATGTTAGGGCATGCATTTCATTTTGGTGGATGTCTAAAATAGATCCCTCCACATTTCATAATCCTCTCTCCCAGTTTATTAAAGCGTTTCCATGCTGTCAAGAGTGCTTACATATGGTGATAAAAAATGCCAATAAAATAACACTTTTTTCATCTCCTGAAGTCTGAAATGTCAAAAGATAATGTCAACTGGCTTTTTCATATACATGTACTTTTGAGACTATTCAGCCTGGCAGGATCCATTTACCCTTTGAAACTTCAATGTATTCATCTGAGAAAAAATGAGACTTTAGGGGTAAATAGTAAGGAAGAGATGGACTTAGAATATATGTGTCATAACCTGTCATTTTCTAAAGGCAAAATATGTACTCAATATGTCAAGTCGTTCTTAGGGTTAAAAATGATGTTTTCATTATATTTATGTCCAACTTTGTCATGAAGATCAACATAAATAAGTCTTTAATATAGTCTTTAATACGGTGAATCTAATGCTTATAATTGTTAGATTTAAATGGTTTCCCTTTAAGTTATTATCATCATTTAAAAATATAACTTAATGTTCTGACTTTTTAAATAGAGTCTGGGCACAGCTTTAATAAAAAGATACGTATAAAGTTCATATGATAGAAACTTTGATTAAAATATGAAAAAGTATTAAGAATGACTTGGGTACATATTTCAGTCTTTAAATATTTCTCCTTTGCATGCCTAATAATATTTCAAACAATAGATATCTATTATAGGATAACAATTGTAAATATGCTATCATGTAATGTCAGTAACAACTTACTTCTAATATGGAAAAGACACATTGTTGACAAACTATCATCTTATAGCTTTAAAATCAAAGTAGACAAAAAATATTGTATTTCTGTATTATATACTATACATGCAAATTTATATAAATGAGTAAAATTCAACAGTTTATCTTTAAAACTAGAATCAAATTTATTTAAGTTTATGTCTACAATTGTGTCAGAATAATTTATAAAATATTTAAGAAAGCAATTTTCAGTAAGACTGATATGCAATGATCCGTGGCTTCAGGAGACATGATCTGAACACTAAAGAAAGAGATGACTGATTGGTTCTGAAGTGTTTTGTTCCTGAGCACATACCCATGGCCTCTGACATGACAGTGAAGTCGCTCAGTTGTGTCTGACTCTTTGCGATCCCATGGACTGTAGCCTACCAGGCTCCTCCATCCATGGAACTTTCCAGGCAAGAGTACTGGAGTGGGTTGTCATTTCCTTCTCCAGGGGATCTCCCTGACCCAGGTATCAAACCCGGGTCTCCCGCATTACAGGCAGACGCTTTACCGTCTGAGCTACCAGGGAAGCCCATCAGAGCAAGATTCAGTTTAGCCCACAGCCAGTCCCTCTGACATGACTTAGGATGGTAATAAACAAAAGGGATATAATCTTTGCATAATGGAAAGTCATGTACACTTATTCAACAGGAATATTTTGGGTTCAGTATCAGTAGACTTCAAAAACAGGAAGGCATATAGAAAAAGCTATTTCATCTTGATATTAAAAAGAATTTTCAGCCCTCATCTTTTTCACTATTACTCAGTGAAAACCAATGATGAAAAAACAATTAATTTTTTTTAAAACTAAAGGTTTTTAAGTGATATATTCATTATTTTGTATTTTAATATTTAAAATATTTTAGCAAGTATCATAAATCAGTGAACAACGATGAAAACAAAGATTTTTACAATTGTATGTTTATCTTTTGTTTAAACTTATTAAAGGAGCTATTTATATATTAAATAGATCAGATACACACAATTGAGCAACACTATTATTTTTTGAGTGTTCAAGGGAAACTTCTCTTGGGAAAATAAGCACTTAAAGTATCAAAGTTTATAATTAATTTAAGTCATAAATACTTTAAGTGCTTTTAATTTCTCACAAAGCACGTGAAAGATATAGTACCGTTTATCACTATAATAAGGAAACAGAGGGACAGAAATGTTATATAAATAACTCAAGAAACATCAACAGAGGAATCATGATTCAGACTCATACCTAATTGAATAGTATCTGTGTCTGTGCTTCTTAATCACAACCATACTGAGGATGCAGGTGAGATCTGCACTGAGGTTATAAGTATCACATACCTATATATCTTATCCGGAAGCCTTTTTTGTTATTGCCATGATCTGCTGACCATTGAAGGAATACTTCATGACCATTGCTTGTTATGTTGAAAGCGGACGAATAATCCCCGCTGAGTGAAGCCAGCACTGGGCTTTGAATGTTTGGTCCTTCAGAAAGAAAATAATACAGTTTAGATATAACTGAGCAACTTATGCTTAGTATTTCACATATTTAGAATAGTACTAAATATGGTGAAATTCATCCAGGACCAATTTACTTCATCAACAATAACTTAAACATAACATAACATGTTTGTTTATACATTTTAATTCCATAGCTAAAGCAGCTACAATTTATAACAGAATGATCAAGCTAAGTACAATTTTCATACGGTATATAGGTAAGTTTGATGTTGCTACTTTCTGAAATTATCCATAAGATAAAATAAAATCATATAGGCAGTTGTTTATATTGAAGGCCTGAATGTATACTTAAGCATTTGAATTGAATTTGTGAATATCCAGTAAATATAACCTATGGTTACCATCATACACCTGAAGAACATCAAATTCTTTTTCTGTCTGGAAGAATTCTACAAACATGCTGATGTTATATCCTTTTTCCACAGAAATGCTCCAGGCACACATTTGAAGATTTGGGTAACTGTCAGGATATCCAGGGCTCAATATGACTCCCGTAGAATCCAGGCGTAATTCATTGGCGGGACAGAGCACTGTCAGAAAAAAATGTATCATTAGATAATGCTCATGTTTCAGACTTAAGTGAAAACTTCATTTTAAATACTACTTATTCTGTTTCTATGTTAAATAACAATAAAGGAAACAATGCTTTGAACTATGTGTATAAAATGACAACTTGTATAATAAGCTTGCAGTTCAACAAATGAAGCAATGTCCTAAAATTGTATGATATCAATTTCCTATTTTTATTATATGGGAGACACATTTTCTTTCTGGATTAATAAATATAAATATATAGATAATTAAAAGACAAGGCATTTACTTCCTTCTCTATCTTTATATTATTTCCCTATCTTTCTTCATCTTCTTATGTTCTTTTCCCTCTGCCTCTCTTATCTAAGTCCTTTTTCTTCTTGACTTTTTCTTTTGTCCTCAAACTTTCATTCACTCAGGTATGTGAGGACAGACAGGAAGTTGCCCTACCTCAGAGTATTCATTCCAGACAAAGCTACTTCTCTAATCTCAGGAATATGCTTAAACCATGAAGATTTAAAACAATCTGGGGTCACCAGTTACCTTTCCAGACCAAAAAGGTAAGACAAAGCATAAGCTGTTCATTTCATAACAATATATCAACTGCATCTCCAAAGTATAATACACTAGTAAATTATGGCAACATATGATGGTTCTTTAATCAAGTTAATAACTCAAAATAACTTGAGTTAATAAAATCTGCTGTAAATTATAAATAACTTGAGTTAATAAAATCTGCTGTAAATTAATATACAGATATTTGAATTTTTACTATAGAATATACTGTAGCTAATCTAAGAACCATTTTCTTTCTTGTTTTTTTACTTCTATCTCTCTTATTGAATCTGAGATGTCTGCATCTTGGATGTGATTTCAAAATGAAAAAGTAACAATTCAACAAATAGTATTGGATAATTCTCAGTCTAAAAAGAGAAATCTGATGTTTACTTTTTACAAAGTGAAAATATGTAAAATAAATGAACAAATGAAGAAATTTTAAGGTTAGAAATGGAATGGGAAAAAAAATTGAGTCAAAGATGAAGATTAATGAATATATAGCTATGGCATATTGAAATAAAGGATATAGATAATTAAAAGATATGACAAGTAAGTTTTAAGAAAAGGGTTATGTTGTGTGTGCCCAGCTACTGATATTTAATACTTCTGAAATATTTACCTAGGTGAGTAACTGTGTTATTGAACATGTCAACCCCTCACTAAAAACTATTCAGTTCCTTCAAAGCCTTCAAGGTTAGTCCCTGCATGCCTCTCCAGCTTTGTTTTCTGCTATTCCTCCTCTGAAACAGAATGCTCCAAACATACTGGATAACCTATAATTTTCTCAATTTAGCGTATCTGTTAGCTCTGTTTCAAATGTCCTCCTCTCGTCTGATACACTTGAAATATTTGAAATACACTTGAAATACACTCAAAACTCAGACCAAGTCTCACCCTCTGTGAAATACTTCCTGAATCTCTCCTCCATCAGTCCAAGCAGAACTGCTTATTTCCTTCTTGGTGCCTCTTAATGTATGCTTCTATTATTGCAGTTAGTTAATTTTATGGCTATAATTTCTTGACTTTTTAAGCTTTCTTCTTAGGCTATTGTTACAGAAAAGCAAGTGTATGTCTTAATAGTCCCAATGTTTTCGACTGAACAAATATTCCATATTGCATTTGAAAAACTGAGACAATTCGATATAACTTACTGTAAATACAAAAATTAACCCATTCTCATACTAACCAATATAAAGCAAGAATATACTGTTAAGCACTTTCTGTGTATTATATCACTTATTTGCCACCACAACTTTAAGAAGTGTATACAGTTTTTCCCCTTTATACATGTTTTGGTTGCTAAGTCATGTCTGACTCTGAAACCCCATGGACTGTAGTCCACCAAGATCTTCCATCCATGCAATTTTCCAGACAAAAATACTGGAGTGGGTTGCTATTTCCTCCTCCAGGGAAACTTCCAACCCAGGAATCAAACCTACGCCTCATACATTGGCAGGTGGATTGTTTATTGTTGAGCCACTAGGGAAGCCTTAGTCACCTATTATATTTTATTTATATTAAACCCTTTGAAGAACATCATATTTAGAAATGCTTTCCATGTTTTAAGTGTGATATAAAGAACTAAAGAGGATCCAGGGAGGTATAACAAAAGTGATGTAGCCTCTTTTAGGAGAAGTGAAAAAGTAAAATAATTTAAAATAGATTATTAATAAAAACAGTATTATTGGTTACAACAGATTCCAAACGAATAGCAATTCTTTAGCAGGACTGTGAATTAATTCAATTGAAGAAAAAAATATTTTTTGGCCATACTGTGTGGCAGGATCTCATTTCCCCAGATCAAACCTCTTCCCCTTGCATTAGGAACATGGAATCTTAACCACTGGACCCAGGAAGTCCCTAAACAAATATTTAAACTCAGAATTTTTGCCAAAGTGCTAGGTCAATTAATTAATATAGTAACTCCGTCTAAACTCATTCTGAGGGATAATTAACTTTAGCTAGTACCCATAGTATTATTATGGAGCAAACATTGATTGTCTCCTTTTTTGTACTCTCCACTGAAGATAAAATAGGAGACACACTTACTACAGGAAATTCTGATTTTAGAAATAAGATATTGAAAGTCTTGAGATATGAGGGACTCAAATAACAAGGTTAACAAAATTGTTTTTTTTTAATTAAAAATAATGCTGAATTTGGATCTAGATATAAATAAGAAGTATTGCTCTCCAAGAGCTCACAATTAAGTTATATATTGGGTCAAGGAAGAAACCTTGACATGTAATTGCTTGTTCATTCAGGAATACAGGTGATAAACTTCAGAATTAACAACCAACCCTAAGATGGCCTACAAAATCATTGATTAAGATCAAGGGAAATTCTTTTATTTATTTATTTTTAAGATCAAGGGAAATTCTTATACTGGTGCTGGTTATACCTCCAAACTCATCTTTTCTTTCTTGATGCTTTGAGAGCCCTTATCTTCTAAGACTAAGGACTCCACAGAGGTAGAAAAATCAAACATTTCTTCCTACTGACAGCATGTTTGAAATAATAAACAGAATTTTTGTTTTATCATTAGAAGAGTTAAGATACTACATGGAAAATTGATTTCTATTTCTTAGGAATAAACCCCAGTGAAGGAAGCAATTCAAAAAAATCTGGGGAGGGATAATCAAAATCAATTTTACTCAAGTTAACCAATATTTATAATTAATTACTATGTAAAAGAAAGAAAGAAAGAGAAGTCACTCAGCTGTGTCCAACTCTTTGCGACCCCATGGACCGTAGCCTGACAGGCTCCTCCATCCATAGGATTTTCCAGGCAAGACTGGAGTGGGTTGTCAGGTGTAGTAGGCACTATTATGGCCCTAGGAGCTACACAAGTTAATAATACATGATTCCTGAACATCAAAATCCCAGTACATCATTCAAGATCCATCATGGTCTTGTCCTTGTAACACTGAATTCCTTGAAGTCTGCATTTCACCATCTTTCATTTCTGTGTCTTTGCATATACCTCTGTTTCTTGGCTAACTCTTTTGATAGCTCAGTTCTACCAAAGTAAGTATCATTTGTTATTCAGAACCCATGACTAAGGGAGTAATGCCTCCATCAAACTTTCCCTCTCATATAAACAGTTTAAAATTATGATTCTACCTTACTGCTGTATGCTACAGCTTATATGGCTGTCATATTCCTTACACCATTTTGCTTTCATAGCAGGGACCATTTGCAACTTTTCTCTTGTTTTTTCCCTTAGATCTTCATTATTAATATGTGCTCAATAAAGTTTAATGATTCTAGTGGTTAGAACAGAAGCTACTTAAAATCCACATTGGAACCTTTATTTAAAGTCGTTTCTCTTGCTTTCTATCTCCACTTCCAAATCTCACAGCAAAAGTAATTTAAATAAGTTGAACTGACTATGGGATAAACTAGAAAAACTAAACCTTGGATGAATAAACAATGTTTAGTTAAATCTGATAAATAATGGAATAAAAACACCATATATGAGTAATATAATTTTTAAATTACTGTCAGTTAAATATATAATAATTGCATAAAATAGAGTTTTCTCAATTTTGTTAGTACTGAATTAAACATAAAACAAATACTTAGAAATAAATAATCATAACAATTGGTACCTTGACAGACGGGAGGTGCTCCATCCATCTGGAGTCGTTCTCCTAATCTGCATGTCAGAATTGCGTTACCAACCAAAGTAAATCCTGGAAGACACTGATATCTAATAATATCACCTATTGAAAAAACAGGCAGAAAGGGCTTCAGATAAGCACCAGGGTAATGGTTAAAATAAACAGATGGTTAAGTTATAAAATCTGAATATTTTTTCTTTCAGTCATTTTCAATCAGTATAAAAATTCTATTAGTTGTAAGCAGTGATGATATTCAAAATATTAAACTACTAGTAAGTCATGAGCACTGACCAATTGGAACTGAAGCCAAGAATAAATACCAATAAAACTGGTACTGGAGCAATCTGATTATATATAAGCAATAGTAGTAAGGAAATAATCTGGTTGGTACAGGTAAGATATTCATTAAAAATATCAAGCAGTTAAAAGGATTCCTAGTTACTGCTATCAAGATTAGATTCACATTGGTCATTGATATTTTCTTACATTTCTCAACCAAAACTAATATTAATAGATAATAATGATAAACTTTATTTTGTTACATTAAGATGCATTATTTTCATACATAATTTTTCAAACTATGAGATATTATTGAGGTTACATTTCCAATCAGCTTTAAAAGGACTTTATTTTTGATCACATGGAATATGAGTTATTTTCAAGGATATGGAAATCAAACGTCATCTAATACAACCTGCATATCATTTATTATACATATCAAGTTTATGCCTGAATTTGAAGAACAATAGTTAAGACTACAGTGTTGGAAGGTAGCAAAATAATAATTTGGAAATAACTACCAGAATAGTTATATGGCTCAGATTCCTGTACTGTTTTCTAACTGTACATTCTAAAAATACAGAATTTTTTTTTCTTACCTAACATTCCCTTGCCTCTTTTCACTGTTTTCCATTCTTACAAATTCTAAACAATCCCCATCAATCCAGGGAAAGAAGGTTTAAGACAGGCTGCTACTATTCTTTATTTTTATTGATTTTAAGCAAAACCTTTGTTAACAGTATGTTTTCTTTGAAAGTAATTTAAGACACTTTACCTATTTCAAATTCATCATCTTCTGCCAAAATTTCAGCGTTAGGTACGGGTGGTGGAGGTTGACACACTCTTAGTTGATAGGCTGTAAAAATAGATAATGCTTATTCCTTCTCTGTACAGCTATATATATATCACATATGTGAAAAAAAAAAACAAAATTACAAAAGGTTTATTTATAAGAATAAAAATAAATGGCAGAATTTATCAAGTTTTAACCATTTATTTTAAAAAATGCAACAATATTAAGGAGGAATTAACCATTTCTTCTGGAGTAGGGAAAGGCTACCTGGAGAAAAGAAAGACTACCCACTCCAGTATTCCTGCCTGGAAAATGTGCATGGATGGAGGAGCTTGGCAAACTTCAGTACATGGGGTTGCAAAGAGTTGGACACAAATGAGCAACAAAGAACAATCACTCCTTAAATAGTTTTTTATACTAACCCTTCTTATTTCTCACCCTCATTCTAGTCCTTCTGACTATGTACTTCCATTTTGGTGTGATCACTGTTTAGAATTATATACTCATGTCAGTTTATGTGCTAATACCAATCTTTCCAAGGTTCATCACCAAATTCCTTGCATCTAGCAAAGTGCCTAGCATTTAGTCATAATTGCAAACAAGTACCCAATGAGTACTCCATTCCAAGAACTATTATAAACATCTTACTTATATTAACTCTATTAACCCTCACAAAACTATAATTTCTGTACCTAATCTATAATTATTCCCATTTGAAAAAAGAAAATTGCTAAAAGAATTAAGAATGTGTCCAACTCCTATAGTTACAGAATGCCAGAGAAGGGATTTGAACACAGACAATGTGGTTCCAGAGCTTCCTTTCACCAAACTAGATTAGTATGTTTACAAGTTAAGTGCAAGTTCAGTTGCTCAGTTGTGACCGATTCTTTGTGACTCCGTGCAGCACAGCAGACGCCCCTGTCCATCACCAACTCCCGGAGTTTATTCAAACTCATGTCCATGCAGTTGGTGATGCCATCCAACCATCTCATCCTCACTCATCCTCTTCTCCTCCTGCCTTCAATCATTCCCAGCATCAGGGTCTTTTCAAATGAGTCAGTTCTTCCCATCAGGTGGCCAGAGTATTGAAGTTTCAGCTTCAGCACCAGTCCTTCCAATGAATATTTAGGACTGATTTCCCTTAGGATGGATTGGTTGGATTTCCTTGCAGTCCAAGGGACTCTCAAGAGTCTTCTCCAACACCACAGTTCAAAAGCATCAATTCTTCAGTGCTCAGTCTTCTTTATAGTCCAACTCTCACATCCATACATGACCACTGGAAAAACTATAGCTTTGAATAGACGGACTTTTCTTGGCAAAGTAATGTCTCTACTTTTTAATATGCTGTTTAGGTTGGTCATAACTTTTCTTCCAATGAGCAAGCATCCATTATTCCATGGCTGTGGTCACGATCTGCAGAAATTTTGGAGCCACCAAAAATAAAGTCAGCCACTGTTTCCATTGTTTCCCCATCTATTTGCCATGAAGTCATGGGACTGGATGCTGTGATCTTAGTTTTCTGTATGTTGAGTTTTAAGACAACTTTTCCATTCTCCTCTTTCACTTTCATCAAGAGGCTCTTTAGTTTTTCTTCATTTTCTGCCATAAGGGTGGTGTCATCTGCAGTAACCTCATCTGAGGTTACTGATATTTCTCCCGGCAATCTTGATTCCAGCTTGTGCTTCATCCAGTCCAGCGTTTCTCATGATGTATTCTGCATATAAGTTAAATAAGCAAGGTGACAATATACAGCCTTGACATACTCCTTTTCCTATTTGGAAACAGTCTGTTGCTCCATGACCAGTTCTAGCTGTTGCTTCCTGACCTGCACACAAATTTCTCAAGAGGCAGGTCAGGTGGTCTGGTATTCCATCTCTTTCAGAACTTTCCACAGTTTGTTGTGAGCCACACAGTCAAAGGTTTTGGCATTGTCATTAAAGCAGAAGTATATGTTTTTCTGGAACTCTCTTGCTTTTCTGATAATCCAACAAATGTTGGCAATTTGATCTCTAGTTCCTCTGCTGTTCCTAAATTCAGTTTGAACATCTGGAAATTCATGGCTCATGTATTGTTGAAGCCTGGCTTGGAGAATTTTGAGCATTACTTGACTAGTGTGTGAGATGAGGGCAATTATGTGGTGTTTTGAGCAATCTTTGGCATTGCCTTTCTTTGGAACTGGAATGAAAACTGATCTTTTCCTTCCTGTGACCACTGCTGAGTTTTCCAAATTCGCTGGTCTACTGAGTGCACCACTTTCACAGAATCATCTTTTAAGATTTGAAACAGCTCAACTGGAATTCCATCACCTCCACTAGTTTTGTTTGTAGTGATGCTTCCTAAGACCCAGTGACTCTGCATTCCAGGATGTCTGGCTCTAGTTGATGATCACACCATCGTGATTATCTGGGTCCTGAAGAATTGTTTGTAGTTCTTCTGTGTATTCTTGCAACCTCTTCTTAATATCTTCTGCTTCTGTTAGGTTCATATCATTTCTGTCCTTTATTGTGCCCATCTTTGCATGAAATATACCTTTGGTGTCTCTAATTTTCTGGAAGAGAGCTCTAGTCTTTGCCATTCTATTTTTTTCCTCTAATTCTTTGCCTTGATCACCAAGGAAGGCTTTCTTATTTCTCATTGCTATTCTTTGGAACTCTGCATTCAAATGGGTATATCTTTCCTTTTTGCCTTTGCCTTTAGCTTCTCTTCTTTTCTCAGTTATTTGTAAGGCCTCCTCAGACAACCAATTTTCCTTTTGGCATTTCTTTTCCTTGGGGATGGTCTTGATCCCTGCTTCTCGTACAATGTCATGAACCTCCATCCATAGATCTTCAGGCACTCTATCTGGCTATCTAATCCTTTGAATCTATTTGTCACCCCCACTGTATAATTGTAAGAGATTTCATTTAAGTCATACCTGAATGGTCTAGTGGTTTTTCCTATTTTCTTGAAAATAAGTCAGAATTTGGCAATAAGGAGTTCATGTTCTAAGCCACAGTAAGCTCCAGGTCTTGTTTTTGCTGACTTTATAGAGGTTCTCCATCTTCGGCTGCAAAGAATATAATCAATCTGGTTTTGGTATTGACCATCTGATTATATGCACGTATACAGTCTTCTCTTGTGTTGCTGAAGGAGGCTGTTCACTATGACCAGTGCGTTCTCTTGGCAAAATTCTATTAACCTTTGCCCTGCTTCATTCCGTACCCCAAGGCAAAATTTGCCTGTTACTCCAGGTGTTTCTTGATTTCCTACTTTTGCATTCCAGTCCTTTATAATGAAAAGGACATCTTTTCTGAGCGTTAGTTCTAAAAGGTCTTGTTGGTCTTCATAGAACCGTTCACCTTCAGCTTCTTCTGCATTATTGACTGGGGCAGACACTTGGATTACTGGTGATATTGAATGGTTTGACTTGGAAAGTAGCAATCATTCTGTCGCTTTTGAGATTGCATACAAGTATTGAATTTTGGACTCTTTTGTTGACTATGATGGCTACTCCATTTCTTCCAAGGGATTCCTGCCCACACTAGTAGATATAATGGTCATCTGAGTTAAATTCACTCATTCCAGCCTATTTTATTTCACTGATTCCTAAAATGTCAAAATTCACTCTTGCCATCTCCTGTTTGACCACTTCCAATTTGCCTTGATTCATGGACCTGATATTCCAGGTTCCTATGCAACATTGCTCTTTACAGCTTTGGACTGTACTTCCATCACCAGTTGCATCCACAACTGGGTCTTATTTCTGCTTTGGTTTCATCTCTTCCTTCTTTATGGAGTTAGTTCTCCACTGATATCTAGTAGCATCTTTGGTATCTACCAACCTGGGGAGTTCATCTTTCAGTGTCATATCTTTTCACACTGTTCATGGAGTTGTCAAGGCAAGAATACTGAAGTAGTTTGCCACTCCCTTCTCCAGTGGACCACATTTTGTCAGAACTCTCCACCATGACCCATCCATCTTGGGTGGCCCTACAGGGCATGGCTCATAGTTTCATTGAGTTAGACAAGTCTGTGGTCCATGTGATCAGATTGGTTAGTTTTCTGTGATTGTGGTTTTCAGTCTGTCCTCTGATAGAGAAAGATAAGAGGTTTATGGAAGCTTCCTGATGGGAGAGACTGACTGAGGGGAAACTGGGTCTTGTTCTGAAGGGCAGGGCCATGATCAATAAATCTTTAGACCAATTTTCTGTTGATGGGTGGGGCTGTGCCCTCTCTGTTATTTACCTGCCGCCAAACTATGGTGAATGTAATAAAGATAATGGTGACCTCCTTTAAAAGGTCCCATGCACACACTGCTACAGTCAGTGCCCCCAACCCTGTTGCAGGCCACCATTGATCCACGCCTCTGCTGGAGACTCCTGGACACTCACAGGCAAGTTAAATCTTATATTTCTAATTTTCTACATCATTTGAACCAGTCATCCCATTATATTAGGTTCCTATTTGAAATAAGTTAAAAGCCACTGAAAAAAGGTCTATATGAATCTAAGTATCATGACTACTGGCCCCTGATGATATCTATATCACAATCAATTTACTTGATTAGAGACCATTTTTCACTAGTTGCTTTCAAAAAATGTAATACGCTATGATCAATTCAAGAAACACATTTTCTGTCATTAAAACATTTGAAGAAAGATGTATTGTATATGCTTAATTTTATTACTTAAATTTAGGAGTTAAATTCTTTATGTTGGATTTCCCAGGTGGCTCAGCGGTAAAGAATCCACCAGCAATGCATGAGTTGTGGGTTCAACCCCTGGGTCAGGAAGAGCTACTGGAAGAGGAAATGGCAAGCCACTCCAGTATTCTTGCCAGGAAAAATCCTATGAACATGGGAGCCTGGTGTTCCTGACAGTTCATGAGTCAGACGTGAATGAGCAAATTTTCCATTTCCAAGTTCTTGATAAACCTCAATATGAATATAAAAATTATGACATTTAAAAGACATAGTAACTTGTCCATGATCACACAACTAGCACAGGGTTTATCCAGAACTCCAGCCTGTGTCCTCTAACTCCAAAGCACATATCTTCAGCCCATATCAGCCCTATTGTGAAGGTATTATGAGAGTTCTGAGCAACATCAACTAGACCAGTTAAGGAAAACCCTAATAAAAAGAGATGAAATGAAATAAATTTTAAAGGATGAGTGAGATTTTTGCAGTGCTGAAGGGTAATCGTGGGCAGAAGAACATTCCAGATGGTGGAGGAAACATGGGTAATAATTACAATTATCAAGGTAAAAGGTAGTTGTGAGAAATGCCAGAGAGGTAAGAGAAAGGGTAGTGGAAGATACAGAGAGCCCAGCAGGACGTAATACTTATGAGACTGCTTCAGAGGATAGTAGTTTATCTATTAATATCTTACTTGAGAAAGAGATCAACTCAGAAGTTAGAGAATTGTAGAGATACCCGTATGTGTATTATTTTATTTTTGTTTGCCTCTAAAGTTTTTTTTTTTTTTTTTTTTTTTTTTTTTTTTTTTAAACTTCAAGCTAATCTTCTTGAGTTTTTCCAGTAGTCATGTATGGATTGAGAGTCAGACTATTAAGAAAGCTGAGTGCCAGAGGATTGATGCTTTTGAACTATGGTGCTGGAGAAGACTCTTGAAAGTCTCTTGGACTGCAAGGAGATCCAACCAGTCCATCCTAAAGGAAATCAGTCCTGAACATTCATTGGAAAGACTGATGTTGAAGCTGAAACTCCAGTACTTTGGTCATCTGATGTGAAGAGCTAATTCATTTGAAAAGACCCTGATGCTGGGAAAGATTGAAGGTGGGAGGAGAAGGAGACGACAAAGGATGAGATGGCTGAATGGCATCACTAATTCAGTGGACATGAGTTTGGGTAAACTCCAGGAGTTGGTGATGGACAGGGAGGCCTGGTGTGCTGCAGTCGATGGGGTCGCAAAGAGTTGGACACGACTGAGTGACCAAACTGAACTGAATCTTCTTGAGGCAGGAGGCAGATGGGCCCCTCCAGGGTAAAGTAATCGGAGATTCATCCTCTATGGACCAAAACTCCTAGAGGAGAATAGCAGGACAATTAAGAGAGGAGGTTGGGTCCTGCACAGAATATACATTTCTTATTTCAAAGTCAGGTCTCTCTGACCACACATGCTCAGAAAAGCTCCTTGGAGGTCAAAGGGGACTGATGCTAACTAATGCCAGGCTACCTACAAGCCTCTTTCATAGACTCTAGTTTGACTAAGAGACACATGTGCACACATGGAGGATCTTGAGATATACCAAGTATGGACTGTGATTAGCCAAATGAAAATGACTGGCTAAAGGAAACCCAGAAGAAATACACCATAAAAAGTAATTCAAACTGCTATAAGGGGGTGACTTGGGGATTCTCCCTCTGAGACTGCCCATGTGCCTCTATCCACTGTACTCTTTAGTATTTACTCTTCAGGTCTACTGTTCTCTTTTTCCTCTTGATATATACTTACTTCACTACTTTCCTTCTTTGTGGAAATTCTCTGCAAAGCAGAAGGGCTAGGGCCCTTGTCACAGACCACTGGACTAGTGGATCGAATATCATGCATCTACCACCACAATGTGGCCCCAGTCTTTGACTGGGAACCCAAACACCCCTCCAAGTTGCAGTGAAGAGGAAAAGTCAAAGTTTTACATAAACTCCTGCTTGTTCTGCCTCTGTAACTCAGCTTGCTTCTTGCAAGCTGACCTGGATCACGTAGGTCACGAAGTCTCAGAAAGTGGGGACTTACAATACTAGGAACTGGTATTGTATTGAGCTTATCTCACTCACCCTTGTGCTTTTCTTTGCAATTGCCCAGCCCCTGCAAATCTGTTTAATCATGCCTGTCTGTGTAAAGGTCAGGCATTCCCCTCCCAATCTTGACTGCTGTTCCCACACCCGTGAAACCGCTTAGTTTAAACCAGCCTATTAGCAGCTAGTGTTGCCCACTATAGTCTGTCTACAAAAACTCTGTGACCCCTTTGTTTGGGGCTCAGAGCTTGGAGTGTTAACTCCTCTGGGCCTGCCAGCGTAACAAATCTGAGTTCTCCAACTCTCTGAGTGTGGTGTTTGGTTTCTCAATTACTGGTTTCTGCAACAGTAGCAAGCTGAAGCCACCTGAGATCATTCTGAGCTCTTCACTGCCCACTTCCCCTTACCCTTTACTCTTTTTTTTTTCTAATCACAGATGTCTATTTTGTGGTACATGCAATCATGAGCTGTTTTAACCTTTATTATTTTCCATTTATTAGTTTACTTTTTCATTGATGATGACTACATCTAGGCTTTAAGATATGAGGGAGGAGACTGTTTATCTGTCTTTTTCACAATTTAGTAATTAGTGCCTATGATTTTGTTTATGATCCAACAAATATTTTCTAAATAATACACAAACACAGGTTTCTTCAGGAAGGAGTCCTGTAACAAATAGTCTTCCCTTAGATGACTCTAACTCTAAAATTTTAAATGGGGATGAAATAGAGGTAATTGTGGGTCAGAGTGCTAGAGAATGGGATCTAAAATGTTCCTGCCTGAGATGCTTTTCAGGATTGAACTATGTATTAATAATTCTCTTTATATTGTAGAGGTGAAGGGAATAATAAAAGGAACAACTTTGCATTTGTTTTTCTTTTGACTCTTGAAGACAAAGCACTACAAAAAGTTAAGTCAAAAATAGCTGCCAACAACTGTGGTTTCAATTTTCACCTATTTCTACTAATTTGTTCATTAAAAAAGTTTAAAACGTACCCAATGTCTTATCATTCGTGAGGCTGACATCTCAGGAAAGACCTCTGTCATTTTACCGTGCCCTTGGTTACCGTTGTATTGGTTGAAAAATGTCCCCCAAATTCATGTATTTCCTGGAACTGCAGAATGTTATTTGAAAATACGATTGTTGTAGATATGAGTTAAACTGAGGTCATATTGAATTAAGGTGGGCCCTTAAGCCAGTATGACTACTCTCTTTATAAAAAGCAAAGAGAATGAGATGAAAACACAGGAAAAATAATTTGTAGTAATGAGGACAGAGATTTAAGTGAATTACCTATAAGCAAAGGAATGGCAAAGATTTCTGGTTACCACTAGAAGCCCGAATTAGGAAAGGAAGGATCTTTACTAATAACCTTCAGCAAGAGAATGGCCTTCTCCATACATTGGTTTTGTAAGTCTACCCTTCAGAACTATGAAAAAAAAAAAAAAAGTCTGCTGGTAAAGCCACCCCGTTTGTGGGATTTTGTTACTGCAGTCCTAGTAAACTAACACGTCTATCTTGATAAACTGGCCTACAGGATGTTCTTGCCTTCTGTGTCTCTGTGGTGTAATCCTTCCTGCACACAGGTGAAGTAGTGGAAGGAAATTAAAACAGTATTTATGAGGAATGCACTGCATACAAAAGACTCTGTAAGGTGATTTATCTGAGTTATTTCATTTAATCACCAAATTACTACATCAAGATATGTGTAAATGTTAACAGGGAAGAGCCAATTTTAACTCCATGCTGGATCTGTTTCTCAGACTTTGACCTTTGCTTTTCATTGCTTTTGTTATTATAATCATACATAATGTCCTGCCTCAAGGAACTCTACCCCTCTGCCTGAATCTTAAACAAAAGTGGTTTTGTTCAGCTCACTGGGTAACAATCTGACCCTGTCCACTTGTGAATGGCTGCAGAAAAGAAAAAAACAAAACATCCCCTCCTATTTTGCAAGATAAATAACCTTTTTACTTTACTTCCTTACTTCTTCTCCTTCTCTGTTCTACACACAAAAAATGGGCATCCAGACCCTATAAGAAGGTTTTTTTGGAGACAATAGTCTGCCATCTTATCAATCTTCCTTGCCTCAGTACTTAAGTCTCTCTGTTTATTGACCTGTCCTGTGGCAAGCAGAGCAAGCCTGGACTTGGTAATGAGGTAGAAATTATTGGGGAGTAAGTGTAGGGTTAGAGCCTTGGTTCTTTTTCTAATTTCACCTTTAACTTCAACTCATTCACTCACAGAAACATTTTGTTCCATTAGCCTAAAGCCATAGTCATTGCTCTAGGTCCTAGGCATTCAGAGGAATGCCTCCCTGGTTTGGAGGGTCGTAAAACATTCAGACCCAGGACTAGACCATCATTAACTGCTGTCTAGTTTATCAAGGAGAAAAACTCCAGGTAGACCATTAGCTCTTAAATGTACACTTGGTCCCTAAATAATGGTTTGGGGTCTTGAGAAAGGATCAAGGGAGAGCGACTTAATGTCTGGAGAAACTGAGAAACTGGGAACCATAAGAAAGCCATAAAAATGACAAACTGGACATTGTGGCATTTAAACTTATTGGTCTGCAATTACATACATCGGGTCCTGAGCCAACCAAACATGAACAGATCAATTCTAATAAAGATATACAGTGTAGTTATTCCTGCCTTTTCAGGCACTTCACCCCCTGCCACTGTCTACGCTGAGAGCTTACGCTATCCTTTAAAATAAACTCTTTGCCTGTGTGAGTGGTTGCCAGTTTGTGGAATTCATTCTTCAGCTTGGGGAACAGAACTTTGTTTCATGTTTTAGTAACATAAAAATATTCATGTTGAAAAAAAAAAAGAAAGGAAAAAAAAAAAAAAAAACCCAAACAAAAAAACTAAAGATTGGCTGAATTGTCGTCTAGTTCATTAAGGCAGAAGTTGAATCACATCCTGTTTGAAAATTAAGCCACAACTTCTCCCACATTTTACAGACAAATCAACATGGACTGGAAAATTATTTTGGTTCTGTCATTTCCCTATTATCAATTTAGAGTGGCTTTTCATAGCCAACAGATTATAGCCTTATATAAAGCAAGTTTATCATTTTAATTCTCACCAATCCCTACATCTGTTATATCTTACTCCAATTTTCTTAGACCCCTTGTATTTGTCATGTTAGCTTCCAACTCTACATTATTTTTACAACCTTGACAGTGTGGAAATCGGTACCATAATACTTAGCATTTAGTGTTCTACTCTTTTGAGTTGTTGCAGCCTTATTCATTAATGTGTTAGTTCTTATTCCATGTTTTGCTTGTGTGGGAACCATTGTGCATATATTTATATTTCCTATAATGTCCAGCACAGTTCATTCTGTTAATTTATTAAATGTATATCGTTGAGGGGGCCTACTATGTGCCAGATACTGTAACATCTGTTTTGGGAACACAACATTCAACAAAACAGATGCAATCTCACCGTTATAGTTACAAATTGTTGGTGAAATATTAATCAAATAATCTCATTAAAGACTAGAATTTAAATAATTGAAACTAGATTCATGTTCATGTGTGTTGGAGAGTTAGATGTCACAGAGAAGAATAACTCAGGCAGAGGAATCAGTAAGTATAAAACCAGCAAAGGCCAAGGCCAGGGTGAGAAGGTATGAGAAATAGAGGTAAACCGGGTTTAAATCCAAGAGGCATCTACAGGTCACGCTGAGGATATATTTTAATCTGATGCCAGTAAGAAGGTTATGAAGAATTTTAAGTCTGAGAGTAAAGGGATTAAAAAACAACAACAACAAAACTCCGGCTACAATAGAAAATCAACACAGTTGGAAGGGAAGAAACATGGATACCCAGAGACTAGTAAAAGTCTATTTTGTCGTGGTTGTTAAATAAACAATAGTTAATTGCTTCTGGAAAAAACTCACAAGTGTTCCCAAATGACTTGACATTAAATTAAAAGTCTTGATTATGATCTCCAAGTGTCTCTAATTAACTTCAGTCCCACTTATTAAGCAGTATATATTTTTAGCTGAATAAAGGTAGTTCCCCTCTTCCATTTAAAATTCAAGGACCCCTGATTTGTTGTATCTATATGCCATTCTTACCTTATAAAAAATTAAACCACAACTTCAGTTTTTCAAAATAAACTTTGAAAGATTAAACCTGTCTATAATCTAACCCTTAACTCTAGTCACTTGTATTCCTTAATCAACATAACTCTGAAATAGTTGATAATGTAATATTTGATAATGTGATGTCTAAACACGTTACCTAATTTTACTTTTAAATATTTTGCTTCCTTGAAACCTATTTTCCTATTTCTTTTGTAAATATGTCCTCAGATGACTAGATAGAGACAGCTTCACTTATCATGTGACCTGGAATTAACCTCTTGCAGTTACTCTGTATCACGTCTCTCTTATTTTCCCTCTGGTGATTTTCACGGTCTGTAAGAATAATTTCTTAACTGTCCATTTTCTTGCATTCTTATATTCTAAAATGTAAACAGTGTGGGAGCTGGGCCCGCTCTTCACCTTATTAACTGCAAGTTCCTCAGGGCATAATGCAGTACACGATATAGCGATATTTGACAAATACTTGCCGAGTGACTGAATGCTAGACAAATGAAAGAAGGAATAATGAATGAGTAAAAAATACATAAGCAATATATTCTTAGGATACTGAATATGGACTTGATCCAGACTCTCTGGGTTTAAATTCTGTTTTTAATGCTGACAAATTAGGAAGTCTTGGCAAATCACATAGCCAATAACTCACTTTTCTTCATTTGTAAAATAATAATGATAATGGTACTAATTTTATGCCACCTTAAAGTAAGATCAAAATGATTATAGATGCAAAACCCTTGAAGCAGTGCCTGGCAAATAGCAAGCACTCTATAAAGGTAAGCTCTTATTACATCAGATTGGATTTTCAGGTATTTGGTGACCACAAATAAATAAGAAAATTTGGTAAAATATTAATACCTTCTGTGTTTCTTAAGTTTCACTTTTCAGTTGTAGAAGACATTTGACTTGGTGGCAATTACTAAAATAACTAGGAGCAAATTTAGGCACATAGTTGGTTGGTAGGAGCAGGATATAATAAGGTGAAGGTTTGAGATGTGATACATCACAAGTGTAGTAATTGAAGACAATAATGGGGAATTAGACACTGAAGCTCTGTTTATCTTAAGATGTTTCCATCATACCAGTCAAATTCATGGGAAAACATACACTCTCCAATCTGTGTTGATGAGTAATATTTTGTGTACAAAGCTGCCTGATCTATTATTTATTCTGGAAGCAGATTGTTCAAAATTGGCTCCCTTACTTGCACGCTCTATGACCCCAGGCAAATTGCCTCTGTGCTTTAGTTTTCACACCTACAAAATAAACGTAAAGCTAAGATTGAGTTAATATATTGTAAAGGGTGTAGAATAGAGCCTGATACATACTATCATTTCAAAGAGCGAGAACATTCCCCATTTGGCAAAAGTTAAAATGAGCATGGCTGCTGTTGATAGCAGTTGTGCCCTAACACATATAATCTCAACCTGGTAACTTACACGTGACCCCAGTGTCATTCAAAGGGCTAGTGCCCACAGTGATTTTCTAGAACACATCAAACTGTTTTCTTTTTTATCTAGTATAGGTTAAATCGAATATACTTTGAAAATGCTGAGTTCTTTGTTTTACACTGATGTGCATTATACTGTAATATAAAGCCCTTGAGTTCAACATCTCATTCTATAGCCACGTGTAAGAATACTTTGTACATGTCTGTGGTGTTAAAACTGCTAGCACAATGCTCTGGAAATCATATTCAATAGATGCTAACTCATAACTAATTAAATTAAGACAAGATCTTATCCTCAATGTATATTGCTGAGTTACTTTGAAAGAAACTGAATGGATCTAGGATGAATACACCCAATATTGTATACATAAGAATCATAGCTTGTTTGAGGTAGAAATTATCTTGTAAATCAACTATTTTAATCTCTTTATTTTTGGAGGAATGGAGAGAGGAAGAGATCTAGAGGAATGAAGTAAGGTAGAAAAAGACACACATCCAGTTACGAGCAGAAGTGAAACTTCCAAATTGTGTCTTCAAAGTTATAAATAGCACAAGCAGTATCTTAGTCCATGTTTTCTGTGAATTGTTTTATTTAAAAACAGCTTCAAAGTGATGACTATTAATGAAAAAATTGCATAACATAGATAGTTATACATTTAAAATAAACACTTGAGCTAAATCTGTGTTTTCTTTTAGATGAATCACTTTATTTGACATGCCATTCCCTTCAAGACACTATTGACTTATTTAACAACTACAAGAGGGCATCTATGCTACATGTCATTATATTTTCAGGATGACCATTGTTTGAATAGTACTTTGTTTTCATTCAGCTGTGTATAGATGTGTGGTTACTGGTTCAACAAATTTATTTCTTAAAATCACTTTTAGGGTTTGATTCTGCCAATATATTTGGTTATTTTTAATTTCCTATTTTCTTTGTAATGAAACATCCAACCCAATTTCAGAAAAGAAAGCTGCATTTATCTACTTCAGTTCAACTGAGCTATAAAAGGCTTCTTCAAAAAAAGACAAAACAGGACACTGGCAAATTGCCACTCCTTCTCTAAACCAAAAAATCATAAGACAAGCACACAACCTTTCTGCCAAATAAGGATACAATATTTCTTTGAGAGGGGGAAAAAAAAAGTTTGACATTCCATTATAAACTCTAAGCATTCTATAACCACTGATATACTTCAGTGGTGACCCAGATTAGTTCAAGTTTGATAACTTCATTATTGGGGGAAGATTTGGAAAGGGAAAAGTACTGATAATTATACACTCAGTTATATAATTTTGGCAATGTTATGTAAAATAACTTTAAGCAGCTCCACTTGAAAGCACAGTTATGAGTGTTGAAACAAATGCTGAGTTCTAACTAAGAGAAAAAAAATAATATTTATTTTCCATTTTGGAGAAAGTCTGCTAGTCAGTTGATATGAACCATACAGGTTAAATTTCAGCAGTGATTAAATTAGTTACAAATATCTTTTTTATATGTTAATATTTTACAATCAATTTGTTTCTCTGCCTATATAACAGCAGAGAAATCTAGAGAAAATGATCAATCCTAGATTTAGAGATGAGACAGAGAATGGAATGGATCATTAGAAATGAATCAACAAGAAGCTACTTGCTATTTTCCTACAGACGGAAAAACAGAAGTATAGTAAACAAAGTTTTTGGGAAATATTCTGAATTATCCATGAGATCCTAATAGCTTCTGCATGAAGTGACTTTCCCGTATTCTAGTGGCTAATTGAAAATATCCTACTTCAGTAGAGACCACTTCAGTCTGAGAAGTAAGGTGCCAAAGGTCTCTTCTCTACATTGGGTGAGTTGCCTGGCATATTAGTAGATAACAGAGCACATCAGGGGTGACAATTTGTTCTTTGTCAGTCTCTATTTCCCTTTCTCTGTTCACTACAATAGTTTGGGTTTTGTTGGCTATGAGGAACATGTTTCAGTTATTTAACCATCACTTTAAACTATTCTACATGTTGATAAGAGAAGAAGAAAGAAAAGAAGGGAAAGAAAACAAGACAAAAGAAAACAAAGCACATTCCCTGTATGCTGTGGCTTGGAGCTGGCCTGGCTGTAACTTTTAAGGCCATTATTTTTTACTGTTTACTGTAAACAAATTAAGTAACAACTAACATCAGATATGATAGCTCTCTGGCCTCTTTGGAACAAGACAGAAAACAAGATCTTCCATAATCATGTCTGAACATACAAATAACAAAACAAAATGAAAACACCAATATGACCAAGATTCCTACATCTCAGCTAGTATGAAAGAATGTTGCTTCTGCATGCCAAACACAGTTTTAGGTGTGTCCCATACCTTCCACCTTGTAGAAGAAAAATGATTAAGATGCACAATTATAGAACTACTCCAATTTTCTGACAGCACCAAATCCAGAGGAAAAACAGGATTCTTTAAACTTTTCCAGAATCATCTTACACAGTGCAAATCCTATAAAAAGCCTCTCATTGAAACTCCACAGTTTTTCATAGTGTGTTATCCCCCTCATTACAGCGAGCCTATGAATTCAAATTGGTTTAACTACACAAGTGTTCCTGATTGACTTTGACTGGAGGGAACTGAGATATTGTAGAATTTAAATGTTATCTTTTGGATGCATGAGACAAGTGCTCAGGGCTGGTGCACTGGGAAGACCCAGAGGGATGGGATGGGGGGGGGAGCAGGAGAGGGGATGAGGATGGGAAACACATGTAAATCCCTGGCTGATTCGTGTCAATGTATGGCAAAAACCACTACAATTTTGTAAAGTAATTAACCTCCAACTAATAAAAATAAATGAAACAAACAAACAAACAAACAAACAAAAAATAAATGCTTTCTTATTGATGGGGATGCACATACAGCAAAATATCAAACTATTCCAAGTAATTTTGACATGCCTTTTAGTCATTTAAGTAATCACTAAGCAGCAATTTAAGTAAATGGCATTTAAGTAAATGGCATTATCATGTCATCATTACAGTTTCACCAGTTTGGTTTTTTAGCTTTATATCTATCTAGATATGTATATAATTGTATGATGTGCATATCCCCTATGCTCTCTGTACATCAAACAATGAAACACTTTATGAGCTCAGTGCTCTATCTATTGAAATATGAAAGGAGGTCAGATCTTTATATTGTGCAAAGCAATGGGGTCACATAGTTCAAAGCAATGTTGATTTATCTTTTATATAAAATGTGTCCTTATATCTACAGCAGTCTTTTTTAGGATGAGACTTTGTGGAGTTAAATATACTTGTCCCCAAATACAGGATTCATTATAAAGGCAAAATAACCTTAAAAGTTGACCTAAAAGATATTACAGGTTTTTCAAATACATTTCTTAAAAATAATCAAAAGTTCAGTATTTTCAGTTGGCAAAAAATTTTGCTCTGGATTTTCCATAAAGTGTTACAGAAACAAAACCATATGAGTCTTTTGGCCAACCCAATATATCAAACCATTCTTTCACAGAAGCTACACCAATAACAGAAAATAATGAATAGTATATACTACTGAATTGTATTATTCTCACTAGGAAAATCTTCTATAATAATTGAGGTTCCCTAATATCTGGTACTGAAAAAGGAGGTACCCTGGATAATAGATTTAAACAATAAAATTATATTTCTTATTTTAATTAATAAATATATATTCTGCTTATACTATAGTGGTTGGCATAAGTCAGGACCCCCAATAAGACTTTTCTCTTCACAGAGAGATCATAGCACATTCTAGAAACTATAAAGAGGAACACACTAAATTGTGACAAATCTACCAACATATTGTTGTTAGAATATAGGTTCCAGGGAAGAGAAGCACTAAGAAGTTCAAAGTTGTAATTAGAAGAGGTATTTTCTAGAAAATGAGATGACATTATATTGCTAAAAATGAAAATCACTTTTACTAAATATTTAAGGAAAAATTATACTTCATATATATTAAATATAACCCATGCATGAGATAATACCAGCTTAGACACTGGCTAGCATTTAGTAAGAACTCAATATAGTTTAACTATTATTATTATTATTGCTGTTATTGTTGTCATTATTTAAAGAGAAGGAAACCTATTCCAGTATTCTTGCTAGGATATCCCTATGGACAGAGAAGTCTGGTGGGCTACAGTCCATGGGGTTGCAAAGAGTAGGACATGACTGAGGGACTAAACAACAATATTCCTTAAAGTAAGACAGACCTATTTTGAATTTCTGGCAGCCCTTTTATTTATTAATTCTCTGACTCTATATACATTACAAATTTCTTTCAGTTCTTTAATGATTAAAATTGGGATAATACTTATGTTGCAGAGTTATAACAAAAATTAGCACGGAAAGCATCTAGAATAGTGCCTGGCACATGAAGTTTTCAATAAATGGTGAAAAGAAAGCGATAGTGAAGTCGCTCAGTCGTGTCTGACTCTTTGCGACCCCATGGACAGATTATAGCCTACGAGGCTCCTCCATCCATGGGATTTTCCAGTCATGAATACTGGAATGGGTTGCCATTTCCTTCAGCAAATGGTAGTCATTGCTATTAGAGTGACTATTAATACAAAGTCAGTATCTGCAAAAACATGCAGTTGAAAAGGATTTTTTTGTAATTTACTTTCAGAAAGTCACTGATTAGGAATACTGTTATTATTTGCTATAAGACAAACCCATCTTGACTCTGTGACAGATACCAAGAAAATTTAGCTCTTACTTTAAAGAATTACACTTACAGCAACACAGTAAGAGACAAACACTTTTCCTCAGATGAAGAAGAAATATGATATGTGAGATAAAGCACCTCAACATTTAAGCCTGCCCTATTTTTTTCATGGCATAGAATTTTCATTTTCCAAAGCTTTTTATGAATGTTATATTTGATCATGAAAGGTTTTATGAAGGTGTTTTTAAAAAGATATATGGCTGACTAGATCTCATAAAGGAAGTTTGGTTAGAGAAGAAAAAAAATATTTTTTTCTCTTTTCTGACATACTAAAGTATACTAATATAAAATCTAAATAATCAATATGACCTTAGGAAAATACATGAAAATACTGATCTGTTAAATTTATAAAATAAATACACAAGTCCTAAAAAATGTCCACTTCTGACTTAAAGGGTAGGGCACAACAGAAGGAGTTATTAAATCGATAAGAGAATATAAAGAAAACTGAGTGGAAGAGTAAACCATTCTAAGCTTAGGTATGTTAAAAGACCTTAAACTAAGTGTTAAATAGTAAATTATCTTCCTGGTTAACTTCTGAATGACTTGACCTTTTTTTTTTTTTTTTTTTATTTAACATCATGAGAGCTCATTTTACCCTTCAGCTATAACTACTGACTGGAGTAGGAAATGGCAACCCACTCCAATCTTCTTGCCTGGAAAATTCCATGAACAGAGAAGCCTGATGGGCTAGAGTCCATGGGGTCACAAAGAGTTAGACACGAATGAGTATGTACACACACACAGCTACTAAACATGAGCCTCAAGTATGAATATTATATTTTAGATTGTATTAAATTGTACTAACTGTATCAAAACTAATTTTATAACAGGCATCTGTTGTTTTTTTTTTAATTTTTGTGAGAAGGGATGAGCACACATGTATGTAACTGTAAAATAACCTTTGTAAAAATTCTCATTAATGCAGCTCAAATAAATTCAATAAGACAATTTTTAAAAAATAATCTGAACACATACCACTGTAAGATAATTAAATATAATTATTTATTCAATAAAAATATGAGGACTAAGAAGCTTAAGTATGATTTGTGTCCTCAAAAAAGCACTCTTTATTATTAAACTAAAAAGCATATACTAGGCATATAACTGTATAGCATACTGTAAGTTCTTAAAAGTTTGGTAAAAGAGAATAAGTGGATTCATAAGGAGATGGTAGTGATCCCTATGAGTTTGGATTATCAAAGAAAGGAGAAATTACACTTAACATAGGGAGAATTAAAAAACTAATGAGTAAGAAACCGTTTAAGAAAGGAAGTTCAGAAAGCAGTGAGAGAAAGAATCTGATGGGAGTCAGGGTAGGCACTGGGGAGTAAGACTCAATGGATCAGATTATATGGTAAGTTTAAACGAGTTAAGGCATCATGCATTCAGGAAAAAGTGAGTCAAAGAAGAGCAGTACCTTAGGAAAATTATCTTGCTAGGGCTGAGCAGGTCAGGAAGCAAACGTTAGAACTGGACATGGGACAACAGACTGGTTCCAAATAGGAGAAGGAGTACGTCAAGGCTGTATATTGTTACCTTGCTTATTTAACTTATATGCAGAGTACATCATGAGAAACGCTGGGCTGGATGAAGCACAAGCTGGAATCAAGATTGCCGGGAGAAATATCAATAACCTCAGATATGCAGATGACACCACCCTTATGGCAGCAAGTGAAGAGGAACTAAAAAAACTCTTGATGAAAGTGAAAGAAGAAAGTGAAGAAGTTGGCTTAAAGTTCAACATTCAGAAAACTGAGATCATGGCATCTGGTCCCATCACTTCATGGGAAATAGATGGGGAAACACTGGAAACAGTGTCAGACTTTATTTTTTGGGGCTCCAAAATCACTGCAAATGGTGACTGCAGCCATGAAATTAAAAGATGCTTACTCCTTGGAAAGAAAGTTACGACCAACCTAGACAGCATATTAAAAAGCACAGACATCACTTTGCCAAGAAAGGTCCGTTTAGTCAAAGCTATGGTTTTTCCAGTGGTCATGTATGCATGTGAGAGTTGGACTGTGAAGATAGCTGGGCACCGAACAATGGATGGTTTTGAACTGTGGTGTTGGAGAAGACTCTTGAGAGTCCCTTGGACTGCAAGGAGATCCAACCAGTCCATCCTGAAGGAGATCAGTCCTGGGTGTTCATTGGAAGGACTGATGCTGAAGCCGAAACTCCAGTACTCTGGCCACCTCATGCGAAGAGTCGACTCATTGGAAAAGACCCTGATGCTTGGAGGGATTGGGGGCAGGAGGAGAAGGGGATGACAGAGGATGAGATGGCTGGATGGCATCACTGACTCAATGGACATGAGTTTGAGTAATCTCCAGGAGTTGGTGATGGACAGGGAGGCCTGGCATGCCTTGATTCATGGGGTTGCAAAGAGTCGGACACGACTGAGTGACTGAACTGAACTGAACTGAGGGCTGATAGAACCTGAGGCACCTGTCAATTTTTAACATGACCCTGTCTGCTTTTCCAAATTTCATTGTTATTTTAAGGTTTGGGTAAAATTCCCAGAGACAATTCAAATGTTAGGATCTTCTAAGCTCTGGCAATTGTGCCTTATTAAACAATTTAAAGTATAAATGTAAATAAACATAAATACTCTATTAGAAAATCTAAAATGTGAGATAAGCTAATGGTAAAGAAAGGAATATTTACTGAACATACATTCTTCTGGGCACGATGCTAACCGTGTACTATTCATTGTCTCCAATTACTTCATCTCTGTAAGGTAAAGTTGATGACAGTAATAATAAAAATACTTATGTGGGTTGAACTATATAAAATTGTTAATATTCAGTATTTTTGACCAATAATTTCATAAGGTTCAACCTAAGATATGCCAGTAATTGGAGTAATTTCTATATATACAATATCTCGCTAATCTTTTCTGTAACTATACCGTGTTGTACAGGTGAAGAAAGTGGAAACCAAAGGATAACTAATCCAAAGTTAACTGAAAACAAAGCCCTAAACAAATACTTGAACTTCCTTATGACTAAACTAATTATATTTTTAATATATATGACTCAGAACCTAGTTATTATCTTGTGGAACATGGTCTGGAATGAGAAAATATGTTTATGCATTCACATAGGTATCAGTGTAAATACATATTCATATTTAAATGTTTTTACATTATACTGTTATCCTTGCATTTTTCTATGTAAGGATTTTCACATTTTCAAACACACACACACACACACACACACACACACACACACACACACACATCCTTTTCTCTGATGATATTTCCCCTTTGAAATATTTCCTAAGTTGTATAAGAATTTTATACTTCCTAAAGATGATTTTATGGATATTAAGAGTCCATCAATGGACAGATCATTTATGTATGATTTAAACCAAATCCCTTACGATCATATAGTGGAAGTGAAAAAAAAATTCAAGGGATTAGATTTGACAGACAGTGTGCCTGAAGAACTATGAATGGAGGTTCATACAGTGATCAAAACTATCCCCAAGTAAAAGAAATGCAAAAGGGCAAAATAGTTGTCTGAGAATACCTTATAAATACCTGAGAAAAGAAAAGAAGCAAAGAGGAAAAGGAAAAATGTATCCATCTGAATACAGAGTTCCAAAGAATAGTAAAGAGAGATAAGAAAGCCTTTCTACGTCATCAATGCAAGGAAATAGAGGAAAACAATAGAATGGGAAAGTCTAGAGACTGCTTCAAGAAAATGAGAGATACCAAAAAGATATTTCATGCAAAGAGGGGCACAATCAAGGACAGAAATCGTATGGACCTAACAGAAGCAGAAGATATTAAGAAGAGGAGGCAAACATACACAGAAGAACTATACAAAAAAGATCATATGATGCAGATAACCACAGTGGTGTGATCACTCACCAGGAGCCATACATCAAGCAGTATGAAGTCAAGTGGGCCTCAGGAAGCATCACTATGAACAAATATAGTGGAGGTGATGGAATTCCAGTTGAGCTATTTCAAATCCTAAAAGATGATGCTGATAAGTGCTGCACTCATTATGCCACCAAAATGGGAAAACTCATCAGTGGCCACAGGACTGGAAAATGTCAGTTTTCATTCCAATCCCAAAGAAAGGAAATGCCAAAGAATGTTCAAACTACTGCACAATTGTACTCATCTCACATGCTAGTAAAGTAATGCTGAAAATCCCCCAAGCAATGCTTCAAAAGTATGTGAACCGAGAACTTCTAGATATTCAATCTGGATTTAGAAAAGGCAGAGGAAGCAGAGATCAAATTATCAACAGCTGCTGGATGATAGAAAAAGCAAGAGAGTTCCAGAAAAACATGTATTTCTGCTTCATTGAGTATGCCAAAGCCTTTAACTGTGTAGATTAAAAAAAAATGTGACAAATTATTAAAGAGATGGAAATACTAGACCACCTACCTGCCTCCTGAGAAACCTGTATGCAGGTCAGGAAGTAACCGTTAGAACTGGACATGGAACAATGGACTGGTTCCAAATTGGGAAAGGAGTACTCAGGGCTGTATACAGATTATTTAACTTATTTCCCTGATAGCTCAGTTGGTAAAGAATCTGCCTGCATGCAGGAGACGCCGATTGGATTTCTGGGTCGGGACGATCCAGTGGAAAAGGGATAGGCTACCCACTCCAGTATTCCCGGGCTTCTCTTGTGGCTCAGCTGGTAAAGAATTCACCTGCAATGCAGGAGAAACCTGGGCTTGATCCCTGGGTTGGGAAGATACCCTGGAGAAGGGAAAGGCAACCCACTCTAGTATTCTGGCCTGGAGAATTCCATGGACTGTACAGTCCATGGGGTCCCATAGAGTGGGATATGAATGAGCTACTTTCACATCACTTCACTTCATGCAGAGTGCATCATGTGAATATTGGGCTGGATGAAGCACTAACTGGAAACAAGATTGCCGAGAGAAATATCAATAACCTCATATATGCAGATGCTGCTGCTGCTGCTAAGTTGCTTCAGTGATGTCCGACTCTGTGTGACCCCACAGACGGCAGCCCACCAGGCTCCCCGTCCCCGGGATTCTCCAGGCAAGAACACTGGAGTGGGTTGCCATTTCCTTCTCCAATGCATGAAAGTGAAAAGTGAAAGTGTAGCTGGTCAGTCCTTTCTGACTCTAAAAGACCCCATGGACTGCAGCCTACCAGGCTCCTCCGTCCATGGGATTTTCCAGGCAGGAGTACTGGAGTGGGGTGCCATTGCCTTCTCGATATATGCAGATGACACCACCCTTATGGTAGAAAGCAATGAGGTACTAAAAAGCCTCTTGATGAAGCTGGAAGAACAGAGTGAAAAAGTGGCTTAAAACTCAACATTCAAAAAACAAAGATCATGGCATCTGGTCCCATCAATTCAGTTCAGTTCAGTCACTCAGTTGGGTCTTTGTGACCCCATGGACGGCAGCACACAAGGATCCCTGTACATCACCAACTCCAGGAGCATGCTCAAATTCAAGTCCATCGAGTCAGTGATGCCATCCAACCATCTCATCCTCTGTCTTCCCCTTCTCCACCTGCCTTCATCCTTTACCAGCATCAGGGTCTTTTCTAATGAGTCAGCTCTTTGCATTAGGTGGCCCAAGTATTGGAGCGTCAGCTTCAGCATCAATCTTTCCGGTAAATATTCAGGACTGATTTCCTTTAGGATGGACTGGTTGGATCTCCTTGCAGCCCAAGGGACTCTTAACAGTCTTCTCTAACATTATAGTTCAAAAGCATCAATTCTTTGGCACACAGCTTTCTTTATGGTCCAACTCTCACATCCATACATGGCTACTGGAAAAACCATAGCTTTGCCTACATGGACTTTTGTTGGCAAAGTAATGTCTCTTCTTCTTCATATACTGTGTAGCTTGGTCATAGTTTTCCTTCCATGGAGCACGCCTCTTTTAATCATGGCTGCAGTCACCATCTGCAGTGATTTTGGAACCCAAGAAAATAAAGTCTGTCACTGTCTCCATTGTTTTCCCATCTATTTGCCATGAAGTGATGCGACCGGATGCCATGATCTTCGTTTTTTTGAATGTTGAGTTTTAAGCCACCTTTTTTTCACTCTCTTCTCTCACTTTCATCAAGAAGCTCTTTAGTTCCTTTCACTTTCTGCCATAAGGGTGGTGTTATCTGCATATCCAAGGTTACTGACATTTCTCCCCGCAATCTTGATTCCAGTTTGTGCTTCATCCAGCCTGGCATTTCACATGATGCATTATGCATATAAGTTAAATAAGCAGGGTGACAATGTATATAGCCTTGACATACTCCTTTGCCTATTTGGAAACAGTCTGTTCCATGTCCTGTTCTCACTGTTGGTTCTTGACCTGCTTACAGTTTTCCCAGGAGGTAGGTAAGATGGTCTGGTATGGTCTCTTTAAGTATTTTCCATAGTTTGCTGTGATCCACACAATCAAAAGCTTTGGTGTAGTCAATGAAGCAGATGTTTTTCTGGAATTCTTCTGCTTTTTCTATGATCCAACAAATGTTGGTAATTTCATCTTTGGTCCTCTGCCTTTTCTAAATCAAGCTTGAACATCTGGAAGTTCTTGGTTCACATACTATTGAAGCCTTGCTTGGAGAATTTTCAGCATTATTTGCTAGAATGTGAGATGAGTGCAACTGTGCGGTAATTTGTAATTTCTTTGGCACTGCCTTTCTTCGTGATTGGAATGAAAACGGACCTTTTCCAGTCCTGTGGGCACTGCTGAGTTTTCCAAATTTGCTGGTCTATTGAGTGCAGCACTTTCTGATCCCATCACTTCATGGCAAAATAGATGGGGGAAACAATGCAAACAGTGACAAACTTTATTTTCTTGGGCTCCAAAATCATTGCAGATGATGACTGCAGCCATGAAATTACACAATGCTTGTTCCTTGCAAGAAAAGCTATGACAAACCTACAGAGTATATTAAGAAGCAGAGGCTTTATTCGCTGTCAAAGGTCCATATATTCAAACCTATGGTTTTTCCAGTAGTTATGTATGGATGTGAGAGTTGGACTATAAAGAAAGCTAAGTGCTGAATAATTGATGCTTTTGAACTATCTTGTTGGAGAAGACTCTTGAGAGCCCCTTGGACTGCAAGGAGATCAAATCAGTCAATCATAAAGGAAATCAGTCCTGAATATTTGTTGGAAGGACTGATGCTGAGAGTGACGCTCCAACACTTTGGCCACATGGGCTGAGAGCTAACCTATTGAAAAGTCCCTGATGCTGGGAAAGATTGAAGGCAGGAGGAGAAGGGGACAACAGGATTAGATAGTTGGAAAGCATCACCAACTTGATGGACATGAGTGAGCAAGCTCCGTGAGCTGGTGATGGACAAGGTATCCTGGCATGCTGCAGTCCATGGGTCACAAAGAGTTGGACATGACTGAGCCACTGAATTGAACTGAATGAACTGTCCTTTCTTTATTCACTTGTTCAGGCAAGATGCAGACTAATAAATATTTATGTAGGGAATTATGAAGAGAGAAAATGTACAAATACATTTCAGCAATGAATTCATCTTTTGAACTTAGAAATCATTTAGCTTTTTGTTCTCAAACTACGATTATCTTTCAAAGTATTAAAGCTATTGTTGCTGCTTTAGACTGTACCTACATACTGCTCACACCAATGAACAATTTAGGCTAATGAGTTACTGATAAAGGCTAATGAGTTACTAAAAAAGTAATGAAAAAGGCTAGTGAGTTACTGAAAAAGGCTAATGAATTACTAAAAAAGTAAACAACCTAATTCATAGTTTTCTAACTGATCTCCCTGTTTTCTAATTTGCTATCCTGAAGTATACATCCAGCTCTGGCCACTATAGAAGCGCAAGTTGGGCATTATCTACTGATTGATAACTGCTGAGGTTAAGGAAATCAAATATTTTCTGGTCTGTTTTCTATATATTTCTGTACCGAATGTACTTTAAGCATTTTTGTTCATAACCATATTTGACTTACCATATTTTTCACATAGTATAATCTTTGACTTTCAAAGATTTTCTTATTTTGTGTTAAAAAAAGAAGAAAACATTACACTGTTTGTTAATGTAATGTACAAGGTACATGTTCACCTTGGAAATTCTAATATAATTTTTGCAAATTTAATTTAGTAGCATCTTGATATTGATCATGGAACTGGTCTGACAAAGTCATATGAAACAGAATGAGTTTCTGAAACTATGGTCATAACAGATGAAAGAATATAGTCCCTATAGTTTCATATTTCACTAAATATAAAAGTAAATATTTTCATATATATAATGTAACAAAATTTAACATACAAATAAATTAAAAAAACCTGTGAAACCATCTGAATGCTCTTTTAAGAAAGTGAATTATGAAGAGAGAACCCAGAATAATTCTATACAAAGAATTGAAATTGCAATTCTTCATAAATTATTTCACACGAATTAAAGCTACGAAGTTAATGATCTGGAATAGTCATTTAAAACTGTAAGATTCTAGAAGAGACACAGTTGTGAAACAAGAGAGTATAAATGAATGAGTGATATGATCCAAAGCATAAAGTTATTGGATGCTAATTTTAGAAAGACTCACAGCAGGTTGAATAGATTAAACATTTTGTATTGAAAAAAAATCTATTGATGCTTCAAAATTACATGTAATAAAATACGAACAGCTGGTTCTCTTTCATGGATTTCTTTGCAAGAAATGATTATTTTCTACTGGGATAATTACTGATTTATTTTTTAATTTCCACTTGCTCATATTTTAATGTCTTTAAATGCTTAGAAGAGGTCATTGTTTGCAAGTAAAAGTATTTGAAGTGATAAAAAAAACTGTCAAATTTTTAATACCTTTTCAATCACTGGCTAAATATATATTATATTCAATTTTTCCATGACAATTTCAAACATTGCCAAATCAAATAAATTCCTAGATGATACCAACCGTGATAACTGAGCACAAAAAAGCCACTTGTTGTGAAATCACTGTGGAATTTGATTAGAATCTGATTTGAAGTGCTGTAGACTGATTCCAAAGCAGTATTGCCGCTGAACTGTCCAATCTGTGGTGAGTTTTGGTCTGGTCCATCCCTACAGGGGAGAGACAGGGCAGGGAGTTGGAAGGGAGAATGAGATTGATGTTTTGGGAAAGTTTCACACAAAGTTTAAGGAAAGTATTACATATGAGATATAAAGATGCAGTAGATGAAATAATCAGCAAGTGCCAAGCCATATTGGTATATGTTTACTTGGCTGATAAAATACTTAAAAATGTAAAGTGAGAAATAGATAACATTTTCACCTAAATGAAATGCATTCATGTTAGCTGTAATTAATTAAATTGCCTTGGCTTCCTGGTCACAATCCAGATCCTCCCAAAATGCTGGAAGTTTTCCCTCCTTTTATTTTCTTCAAAATAATCTTGAGAATCATAGACTGTTAAATTTCGAAAGAATTTTAGAAGTCATACAGTAATTCAACTAACAAACTGTAAAAAATTAATTCATATATTTTCTTTATGGTTTAGAGATATTTTAATTAACAGGATAATAAAAATACAAAATAATATGATGAATTATTAAGACAGAAATTCAGTAGCTGTATTAAGCAACTTATTGGAATATAGCATTTTAAATTTCACTAGCTTTGAAATAGAGAACTTTCTTACCATAAACTTACTCTGATTTAATTCCCAGGTTTTGCACATTATTTTAAAGTTTTTGTTCTATGTGTTTAGCTACTTCATGGGCAAATAAACTGAAATCTTTCTTATCTGTCTTATTCTGCAAAACACACTGTCACCTTCAGTTTTTCACACCAGTTCAAGCATCAGATGGCAATCCGTACAGAGGACCGTGATACATTTTTACTCCTATCCTATTTCACTGTTATACACAGTTGAATCAATCAATAACAGAGGTCTTGGCTTACCATACAGTGATGAAATCATAGATCGGTTCTGTTTGTAGGACAGTAAAGTTGATGTAGATTCCATTCCCAGGGGGTACTTTTACGAGCCAAAAACAGTCTTGAAAGTTTGGATATTCATCAGGATACCCAGGAGAGTAAATGGTACCATTCATTGCAGTTATATTCCCTCCACAAAGAGCTACATAAAAGATACAATATGTTTAAGTAGAATAATAGAAAATTGATAACAAAAAATTGCAAACATTTCATACCTCTTAGTATAAAAGACATCTGGGTTATGTTTCTACCTCAGTAAAGGTATACAAAATGAAGCTGGAAACCATGAACCAAACAGAGTGAAAGTTTGTTTATCTTTCAGCATGAGGTGTTCTACATAGTATTTCACTATCACTAGATTAGTAAATTACATTGTATTCTCTTTTTTCAAATACTTTATCCATATATATACTGTTCAACTTTTGTCTTATATGATGTATAAATATAAGGACTTATATTTGAGGCATTTTTATTTATTTATTTTAGAAGAAATGAGCCCAAATTTAGTAGCAATATGTGGGCTACTGGTTTATAAAAGAATGATTACTAAACAAACACACATGTATTCACATAGACATCACATAGGAGAAACTCTAAAGTGTTAACCAACTTTAATTTGCATCCAATAGAGAAGGTTAGGACTCCTGACTCAAGAATGACAAAATTAGTTCTTTATTATGGAGTTTTAAGGTCTTTGTGCTAACTATAATTCTTCAACTGAAAGGAAGACTCTATATTTCGCATGACATTTGAAGAGGAGAATAGAAAAAGAGTGCCAAAACAAGAATTATTAAAAACAGATTATATCACCTAAAAGATGGCTTCAAGTTAGAAGCATACCTTCACACCTTGGAAGTGGATGATTCCAGTTACGACTCACTCCATGAAGGCAAGTGAGGGCTGAATTTCCAATCAGTGTATATCCAGGGAAACATTCAAATGAAATGGTTTGACCCACAGTAAAATCATTGCCAATTACAAAACCATTTCGAAATGGGCGTGGATCAGGACAGCTTTGCAACTGATAGGCTGGAAAACGTTAAAAAAAGAAAATTTTCCTTTCTGAATTGTGAAAGACCACAAGTGGGTGCTATTTGCAATCTGCAAAATAGATGCACTGCTGCTGGCAGTTGGTTAGAAACAGTAATTTGGGTTTATAACCAGTGATGTTAGTGACTGTATGTTTCTTATGGCTATAATTTTCACATTTGAATTTTAGCATGATTTATTAAAATGCATTGTTTATTTACTCACTGAAAAAACTAAAGTTTTAATGAAAATATAAATTACCCTTAAAGTCACAATTTTAATCAAACATACTCTGATCCCTTTACCTAGAATGCAATTGCTTTCTGGTTATATCACATGTATATAAAATAAAATAAATATATGTCTAAGCCTAATTCTGAGTCTTTCTGAATTTCTTAAGCTAATTTTCCCTCTAAAAAAAATAAATCACACTCTATCGAGTTTTTCTAAAGAAGTTATTTAACAAGATAAAGTACTAGGAAACAATTTCCTTTTAATATAAATTTTGTACTTCAGTCATCATAATATTCTTGGCATTGAAGCACAACTATTTTATTTGTTCATACGAATGTTGTTCTACATTCTACATGAGAGCAGAGTTCCTGCTTTTATCACTGTATCCTAAAAGCTTTGCTTACTCCCTTTTACATATTAGGTGCTTAATAAACACTGCTGAAAAAATTTTGAACTTATAAACAGTATATATGCTCATATATTATTAATATTTGAGACTTTATTTTTAAGAAATTCAAAACCATATATAATTAGTAAAATTTAAATTACCAGCAGAGATTATTTTTCTACTGACCATTAAATTCCTTTATTAAAAACTTTTTTTTTATTTTTCAGTAATTCCACAGCTACACAAAGGTTTCAGTGGTAAGAACTATGCCATCAGTCAGGTTTCCCAGTGGTTAACTCCGATACATCTTCATCATTGTCTCTTTCTTTCCTTAACCCTGTCCCCATCTACATCTGCGTGTGTGTGTGTGTGTGTGTGTGTGTGTGTGTGTGAGAACACACTTTCTTTTTTTCAAATTAGTTGAGAATAAGTTGACCCATCACTTCTATTTCACAAAGAAAAGGATACTCCTATGTAGTTGAGAATATTAACACTGAGTCCATTAAATTCTAAATTTCCCAAGTCGCTTCAGTTGTGTCCGACTCTGTGCAATCCTATAGACGGCAGCCCACCAGCCTCCTCCATCCCTAGGATTTTCCAGGCAAGAGAAGTGGAGTGGGTTGCCACTGCCTTCTTCATTCCATAAGCAAAATATATCATATCAAAAAGTCATTTCAATTTAGGGTAAATGTATATTATTTGATTATTAGTAATTAGGATATATTATTTTATTAAATAAATCCTTTCAATTTTCAATCACATGTAAAAGATAATTTTTCTCAGTTTTATTAAAATATAATTGATGCACATCACTGCATGAATTTAAGGTGTACAGTACAGTGATTTGACTTAGATGTTTTGTTCCAGTTCCAGTTCAGTCGCTCAGTCATGTCCGACTCTTTGCAAACCCATGAACCACAGCACACCAGGCCTTCCTGTCCATCATCAACTCCCAGAGTCTACCCAAACCCAAATCCATTGAGTCGGTGATGCCATCCAACCATCTCATCCTCTGTCGTCCCCTTCTCCTCTTCCTCTCAATCTTTCCCAAAACTAGTGTCTTCTCCAATGAGTCAGCTCTTCCCATCAGGTGGCCAAAGTATTGGACTTTCAGCTTCAACATCAGTCCTTCCGATGAACACCCAGAACTGATCTCCTTTAGGATGGACTGGTTGGATCTCCTAGCAGTCCAAGGGACTCTCAAGAGTCTTCTCCAACATCACAGTTCAAAGCATCCATTTTTCGGTGCTCAGCTTTCTTTACAGTCCAACTGCCACACCCATACATGACCACTGGAAAAACCATAGCCTTGACTAGACAGACCTTTGTTGGCAAAGTGATGTCTCTGCTTTTTAATATGCTGTCTAGGTTGGTCATAACTTTCCTTCAAAGGAGTAAGTGTCTTTTAATTTCAGGACTGCAATCACCATCTGCAGTGATTTTGGAGCCCCCCAAAATAAAGTCAGCCTCATCTATTTCCACTGTTTCCTCATCTATTTCCCATGAAGTGATGGGACCTGATGCCATGATCTTAGTTTTCTGAATGTTGAGCTTTAAGCCAATGTTTTCACTCTCTCATTTCACTTTCATCAAGAGGCTCTTCAGTTCTTCTTCACTTTCTGCCATAAGGGTGGTGTCATCTGCATTTCTGAGGTGATTGGTATTTCTCCCTGCAATCTTGATTCCTGCTTGTGGCCTCCACCCCAGCATTTCTCATGATGTTCTCTGCATACAAGTTAAATAAGCAGGGTGACAATATACAGCCTTGACATACTCCTTTTCCTATTTGGAACCAGTCTGTTGTTCTATGTCCAGTTCTAACTGTTGCTTCCTGACCTGCATACAGATTTCTCAAGAGGCAGGTCAGGTGGTCTGGTATTCCCATCTTTTTCAGGATTTTCCACAGTTTATTGTGCTCCACACAGTCAAAATTTAACTACTCTTAAATTTCTTTTTAGGTATATACTTCTTTTCAGCAAATATTTATTGTATTTCTACTCTTCCAGGCACTTGAGACACAAGAATGAACAACACAAAGATCCCTGCTCTGGTGGAGCTCATGTCCAAAAGTATCAGCTACTTGTGAATCAACTAGAACTCAGGAAAAACTTACATTTTAAAAAAATCACATGATCATTAAATCCTTTAATAATTAAGGCAGTGATGTAATTAAAGTCTGCTATTTCTGATTGCATATTACAATAATTGGAACTGCATTGTTTGAATAAATATCATAACTTTAAACTTTTTCTTTTAAATTTCAGACTTTTAAGATCTGAAATGACAGTAAAAAGCAAAAACAAACAGAAAACACCAAAACAGAAATACACTAAATAATCACTAATGATATGCAACATGGTAAATATTTTACAATCATTTCATCACAAAGTTCAAAACAACTTATCTGAGAGGTACTCTTACTGACTCTATCATGAAAAGGAAAAAATGAACTTATGCCCTACATCACTTAAGACTGCACATAGAGAATCCATATTTAAGCCTAGTTCTTCCAGAGTTTAAGCTTTATATTCTAAAGGGATGAAATTCATGCTCAAGGTCATGCAGCAGACTTATATTGGAAATAGGCCTAATATAATATGATTGAAAAAGTATTTATTTATTTCATATTCTCAAAACAGTAGAATGATATCAATGAATGCTATGTTATTCTTTCCTTATAAAGTAAAAAAGAATAACTTTACATATAATAGATGAGCACCACAAAATATCTTTTCAATATACTCACTTTGATATTTCCCCATGCCCTGTCTGACTGCCTGGCCTTGATTTGTTTTATTTGATTGTGTATTAAAATGAATTAAATACTTTTTTCATGGTTAGAATTTGTAAGGCCTCAAAAAGACATAATTTCCCTACATTTGCTTGCCTGGAAATTGTATTGTTTAAAACTCTTCCTCACTGAAGCTTGCCTTGGTTAGGCTCCTCTTTTCTTTCTAAAACACAATATAGAAAATACTTGAGAGTTAGATTGCTAAGAGCTGTCTAAGGCTAAGTAAGCTCCCATTCTGTATTTCCCCACTCACCTTGGTAAACAATGTGGAACCCTTGTTTGTTCTGTGAATAGTCACTGTGAAAATACAAGCTGGTTTCATGGGTTGTGCTAAACAGGGAAGATGGTATTTGAGGACCACTCAGTCGGCCAATAACAGTACTAGTTTCTGAGGACCCACTTCTTACTTCCAAATAATCATGTATGGTTTCTGTAGAAAAATTTACAAACTGCAGATGGACACCTAAGGAAGAAAAACAAACATTATGCTACTTTATTTATTTATTTTTTACCAAATTAAGTGCATGCATATACACAAAAACACACATTCACATTAATGATCTTAAGATATATTTCCATTTAGGTTGAGAGGCATACTGTCAAGATCTGGGCCATGGGTGTGCTGTCTGCTCAGAATAATTAGCTTTGCTATAGTTCAAAGTAATAGAATACTGCTCTCAAATGCCCACAATTTGTCACATGGGAAAATCTCATTTTACTACAATGTCACCATAGCAAAACTAATCAAGAAAGTAGCTTTCTTGCTCTTTAATACCATTTAAAATTAGATCAATCAACTCTTAAAGATTAAAAGCCACTCAATAATTTTTATTTTGTAAAAGGCCAATTTGAGGGCAAAATACGATTGCAAAGTTTTATATATTAACATAATCAGATTTCACGACTGTGTTAGAAATTAGTCACATACAGGGGATAAATCAACTTCTCCAAAATATCATTTTGAGGCATGTAATTTTCAGCATGCTGTTTTAGTATTTTCTTGTCAGAAGATAAGACCAAATGTTATATAATATTTGTGATAAGATCTAGGGGTCATTGTTATTTGCTATATTATAAAATAATTTCTTTATAAACATAACTAAAATATGGGATAGTGAAATGTCTTTGGGGTAGAAAAAATAAAAGTCTCATTGACGTTGTTGTTCAATCACTCAGTCATGTCCTACTCTCTGTGACCCCATGGATGGCAGTGGGCCAGGTTTCCCTATCCTTCACCATCTTCCGGAGTTTGCTCAAACTCATGTCCATTGAGTTGGTGACCTTAAAGAGGTATGTTCCCTTAATTCAATTAATATTCAGTTTTTATTGAATTTTATGTTTTGTTTTCACAACTACCATTCTTCAACTTGCTAGTAATAAAATCTGACGTTTTTCATGTTTTCCTTTTGCAAGGCACTATTTTAAATTTTTTATATGCTAACATTCCTTGCTCCTGGTTTACTTGTGAGAATAAGGAAACTGTGGCACAGGGAAGCTCAACATTATGCTAGGGATACACAATATCTTAAAAGAGCTGAAATTACAACTCAGATACTCTAGCTCTTGAGCTGTTGCTCTTAATAACTAGTGAGGTTTTCAAGTCAAGTTATATTTTGTTCCTGGAAACAGTTACATGCAAATCCTCTGATGCATGTAAAAAGAATTCTATGAACAAATAAATTTGGGAAATACTGGAAATATGCTTTAAAATATTAAATACATTCCTGGATAAACAGAAAATCTTCTGAGAAGTTTGAACTTGATTATCTTAATATGTGAAGCTACAAGAAGTGCATATTTTTCTAAAAATTTCCCCAGAGTAATCTTTTCACACATTATCTTATCAAGAATATTTGCATAGACATGAGAAAAAATATTTCAACTTTATATGCATTCAATTTTCTTTTAATATTTATAAATTTTTTGTTCAAATACATTAGAACCAATATTTGAGATAACCAAAACTCAAAGAAAACAGTGGGGAAACTTAAATGTAATCAAATCAGAAACAGTTTCCTGTTTTTATTTCTAAAATAGAGAAAGAGATGCATATACTTTTTAATTTTTAATGAACTTAATTTTTAAAATAAAGGAAGCATTAATAAGAACTATGATGATATGACACTACTGAAAATATAGCTAATAATTTATTTTAAAATAATTCACTTATCTCCATAAGCAACATGGGATGAACCCACTTAAGTAGTTAGTAAAAGATATAAGAATAAACATACTGTTTCAAATCTATTATTCATCTATTCATGTTCAATCAAAAGGCATAGAATTTGAATATGACTTCAAATTGAAGGGTGTTCCCATGTTGGAGCCAAAATAATTATCATTAGAAAGTTCCACAGCATTCTTCTCTCAGTGACCTACTATTCTCCCCAAACTTCAAACCAATCACATAGTGCTCAAGTTTGTTGAATTTCTTTAGCTTTGTTATCTGCATTTTTCCATATGTCATTCTGTTTACCTACAATTCCTTTTGTGTTCCTCACAGCCTGACCCTCTTTCGTGGGCTTACTTATATTTAAAGCCACAGTTCAGGCATCACTTTCTCTGGTAAACCTTTTTTTGCATTTCCTGGACTAGGTTGGATGTCTGTACTAAGCTTAATCCTGTACTCTTTTAATTTACTTCACTGCAATTGCATATTTGACTATTCATCTCCTCATCATGACTATAACTCAACTGGGAAAAGGTGCATAGTCTGTTTTACCATGCATTTATCCCTAGCACTTAGCAAAATACCTGGAGTATGATATGTACATACTCAGTATAGAATTCTAAAACTATGAGTTTCTATTAATTTATGTAAAACATTCTTAATGAATTACTATTCTGAGGCGATTGATGCTTTTGGCTAAATGCATGCATGCAGGTAAGTTGCTTCACTTGTATCTGACTCTTTGCAACTCTATGGACCGTAGCCCACCAGACTCCTCTGTGCATGGGATTCTCCAGCCAAGAATATTGGAGTGGGTTGTCATGCCCTCCTCAAGGGGATCTTTCCAATCCAGGGATCAAAATCACACCTCTCACATCTTCAGCACAGGCAGGCAGGTTCCTTACCACCAGTGTGACCTGGGAAACCATTGCGTAAATGAAGCATCTAATAAGTGAGTTGGGTTTCTCTGATAGCTCAGTTGGTAAAGAATCTGCCTGCAATGCAGGAGACCCTGGTTTGATTCCTAGGTTGGGAAGATCCTCTGGTGAATAGATAGGCTATCCACTCCAGCATTCTTGGGCTTCCTTTGTGGCTCAGCAAGTAAAGAATCCGCCTGCAACGCGGGAGACCTGGGCTTGATCCCTGGGTTGGGAAGATCTTCTGGAGAAGGGAAAGGCTACCCACTCCAGTATTCTGGCCGGGAGAATTCCATGGTTTGTATAGTCCATGGGGTCACAAAGAATTTGACACGACTGAGCAACTTTCACTTTCACTCTCAATAAGTGAGATAATACAGAATATCTTAACACTAAATATACTAGGTTTGTATTTCAAGGAGTATGTACATGTTATTCTTCTGTGATTTAATGAATAAATCTATCCCTAATCTAACAGTGCTACTTATACATTTATAGACTAGTGGGTAATGAAGTAGCTGCAAGAGAATATGTTAGTGATACAAGAGGGAAATAATTTATTATTAAATGTATTATACATATATTTAATGCTATATATATGAACACTGGGAATTATATTATTAGAATTAGAAAGGTATTATTATGTCAGCATGGGTATTTAAAACTTACAGTAGAAAAACTATACTACTTTTAAAATGTATAAAACTTATTTATTTACAATGAATATGAGATTCAATAGATTACCAGAAAATAATTTTTCTATGTACTACTTGGCTACAATAAGCAGAAGAGAGTTACAAAAACAAAATACATGAAAATCATGTTGCATTTATCACTACTACACATATCTAACTCAGGCTATATTCATATATATTGTCTGGAAAATATCATGGTTTTTCTATTTATCAACTACCTATAAAATTTTTAAATGCCCATATTCTTTCAATTATCCAAGAACTCAAAGTAAAGCACATGCAATCCCAAAGTAAACCATAATTTGTGAATATTTCATTAAGCTCTTACTGCACTTTGATATTTTTAAAGGATGAATTAATAATATAAAAAACACTCTTTCATGTGTTTTTAATATACATACCAAAACCTACGGGCAGCTTTATTGTCCACGTGCAATCTAAACTGCTGGGGTAGTTTCCAGGAAACCCAGGGCTGAGGATCACACCACTGAAATCTGACATTGCACCACCGCACTGAGCTGCAAGAGAATCGAGGTCCCACTTAAGCCAAAGTGCTTTATTGTATTAAAAACAGACTGAAATCATTTCAAGTATGAATCAAGTCTCTGAGTTAAAACTGATACAAATTTGAATATTTTCAATCTAATTCGCCACATACCAGTATTCAAATATAATCAATTGAGAAGGCACTTTGTAAAATACATAAAAGGATAATGTATTTCCTTCCTCAGTCGTAAATACAAGCTAAATCAATTACTGCACAGAGAAGAGTAGCTCATGTGTAGTGAATACAATCAAACAAGAAGCACAGATCCTTTTCCATAGTGAGCAGTACATTTCTGATCCAAAGTACTTCTAGAAATGCTTTGATTCATTCAAAAGATGATACAATTTAGAATAAGATCAAGCCAGCAACACTCATTCTAAGTACTGTATTGAGGAAAGTTTCATTCCCAATCTTTCCTCTTTTCCTCTTTTTGTGAGGAGGCTTGAGGCTAGAGTAAAATACTGGTTTCTATTGATAATATGCAAGGGATTCACAGACTATAACATAAGGCCTCACTTTATCCTAAAATAATCTAGACAAAAGATAGGGGAGTATAACATAAGTAAAAAGATGCCCCCATATTTGAGAATTTCGGGATAAATTTATACTTTTTTAGAGTCCCTATTATACTGATTTATTATAGATGAGCTAACTATAAACTATAAGAACAGATAATTACTCAAGTTTTAATTTTTACATGATTATATAGAATTATTTAACATGTAATAATAGAACAACTGCAGTCTAGAAGCTAATTCTTTCCTCTCAGTGTACATTTTTATCCTTTCGTCAGAGAAGGACTAAAATACACATCCCAGTTGTTGGTTGAAGAATCAGGTTTCAGGACTGCACATCAGGTTAAAAAGTTACCTTATAAGTACCTGTAACTTCATTCACGTATTATTATGAATAGCAACAGGTAGATATTCAAACTTCAGCTTATAGATCATAAAGGTAAATTCAGTAGAAAGTTTATCAATGTTCTATGTGATATCAATAGCCAGTTTGATATCTATCTTTAGCTATGTGAGCTGAATAAATTATGTATCAAGCAGATTTTACTAAGGGGATATATATAACCTTGTAGCTAATCGGCATATCAACCTTTCTTTAAAAGTTGTAATTATCATTGTGTAATACACCTATATATTTTCCATCCTTCGCAAATCTCAGCTCATCCACCTTTAAACCAGAGCAGTTTTCAACATATATAATAAACCATTAATGTTCACCAATTAATTTTCCTAAAATTTGATTATCCACATATATTTATTACACAATCTAATAACTGGGAATTATAGAGAAAATATTTTGGTCAATCAAAAGTACTTTTAAAGTTCCTGGAAAAAATGCAATTGTAGATTTGTTTTGTTTTATTCTAAATTTTAATTGAAAGAACACAAGGACTCTGTTTTGCTTTCTTGCCTTCACAATCTCAAGTGTTTGAGCTACTCACTGTCCCTCTAACTCTGCTACTTTCCATCTCTTTAGAAATGATCTCAAAATCCTGTCCTCTTCATTGCCCACATTTCTAGAGTGTAAATCTCAAAATCAGAGAAAGAAGGAAAGAATAAAAGAAAACAGATATTGAAAGAGAAAGAAAAAGGGCAACAAACCATGACAACAAGAAGAATCCAAACACTGCATCTGCCTTCAGCTCCACAGTCCTGCCTATTTTCTCAGTGACTGCAAACTCATGCACACCTAGGCCTTAATGACAACATTATGCTTCACCAGCCATTTCATAGGAGAATCTTTTGAGCCCTATTATATGCTTTTTTCTTAAGAACACAAACACAGCATAATCCTCCAAGATAAAATCATCTTTGATTTTTCCTTCAGATTTGTCTCTATTACCTAGAAATCTCAAGTGACTTTTCCTTCCTTCAACCACAATATCTGGCAGACTGTTTATTTTTCAGTTCATGAGATTGTAACCTTGAGACCTGATGACTACAGTTTTAAGGCATTCTCTGAATCAGCCTCTTGCCTTCAGTTTCTCCTTAAAAACTGGCCATGATATCAATTCTAACATTTTGTCAAATATAGTATAAGTTTACTGTCCAAAATTTATGAAATATAAAAATTGAGTAGAAAATAAATAACAGTGTTCTGGAATTCCACTACCCATAGATAACCTATCTACCTTTATAATTCTTTATTTCTCTGCAGAAAAGCATACACTCATGCATGTGTGTTTATACACTACATACATAAAGAAAACAGGATCATACTGAGAATCACTTTAAGCCTTTTTATATTTGACTACTTATTATAAACTTTGTTCATGTTATTAAATATTCCAATATAATGTTCACTTCCCCTTTCCCCATTATAGGACCCTTAAGTTGTTGCATATTTTTCACTATAATACCACTGTGGACACCCTGTGTATTTCAGATTTGGTGTTAATACTTTAATGTGTTCTCTCATTTTGTTCTCATAATGGACCTATTACTATTCCATACAGCAGATAAGCAAACAGAATAATACACTTGCCATACAAAGCTATTGCACCTTAGCTGAAATTCAAATGTAGATAAATTGGACATCAAAATATGACCAGTATTTAATACAGTTTCATACAAATTTAGTCTATATAAAATTAAAACTTCTAGTTTAATGTTATTGAAATGTCACTTCCATCTAATACTTCCCTTGTTAACAATATTCAATGGAATATAGATTTAATCAAAACACAATGTTTACCAAAAAACTAAGCAATTTGTTAAGAGTAATAACCAAAGTTACTAATACAGCAAAATGGAAACTACCATATCATAACTGAGTGATATTTAAATTGATACAACTTTCTAAAGCAATTTGAAGATATTTATCAAATTTTTAAATAGTTATGCAATAACAAAATTAATCTACTCATGTAAGATCGTAAGTAAACAAAAGATATCTGCAAGAAGGCATGTGAAGAACACTTAAAAAGAAATGTGTATAAATGTGTAAATATAAACAAAAGGTGTATAAATGTATATCTAAAAGACAAAAAACTAAGCTAACAAAAGAGAATAACTATACAAATTAGACTATGCTACATGCTTTACAGTCATTTAAAAAATGAAATTTTTGGAAACATGCTATGATGGAGAAAATGTTTCTAAGTGAATGTCAAGAAGGACATTATAAAAATTATACATAGTGTAGAATCCCAAAACTTTAATTTGTTCACTATACAATATTTATTGGATATGTACTTAAGATATTAACTATTCTTGGCAGTAAAGAACAGTAATGAACAAAAGACCAAAACTCTCTGCTTTCACATCAGCAAAATATATATATTATTTTTATCTTTATCATATCAATTTTACACTTAATTGGATATATACACACCCCATATTCATAACACATAAATGGCATTATCTGTATATATATGTTTTTATAATTACTATATGTATATATGCAATTTATAGTTGGTATTATATACATAAATTATTTATAATACCTAAAAAAATAAATCCTTCCAAAATTGTCATTCAATCTAAAGTCTGAATGCTTTTAAAATTGTTTATCAATAAAAGACATCTTTACTCAAACATTAATTTCCAGTACTCTATAACAAAAATTGTGCATATAGCACATATGCATCACAGACTGAATTGTGTCTTCCCAGTATTCATATGCTAAAGCCCTAACTCCCAAATGTGACTGCACTTGGAGACAAGTGATATCTAGTTTAAGGAGATCAGTTCAGTCACTCAGTTGTGTCCGACTCTTTGCGACCACATGGACTGCAGCATGCCAGGCCTCCCTGTCCATCACCAACTCCCGGAGCTTACTCAAACTCATGTCCATCGAGTTGGTGATGCCATCCAACCATCTCATCCTCTGTCGTCCCCTTCTCCTCCTGCCCTCAATCCCTCCCAGCATCAGGGTCTTTTCCAATGAGTCAACTCTTCATATCAGGTGGCCAAAATACTGGAGTTTCAGCTTCAGCATCAGTCCTTCCAATGAGCACCCAGGACTGATCTCCTTTAGGATGGACTGGTTGGATCTCCTTGCAGTCCAAGGGACTCTCAAGTCTTCTCCACACCACAGTTCAAAAGCATCAATTCTTTACTGCTCAGCCTTCTACACAGTCCAACTCTCACATCCATACATGACCACTGGAAAAACCATAGCCTTCACTAGATGGACCTTTGTTGGCAAAGTGATGTTTCTGCTTTTTAAAATGCTGTCTAGGTTGGTCATAACTTTCCTTCGAAGGAGTAAGTATCTTTTAATTTCATGGCTGCAATCACCATCTGGAGTGATTTTGGAGCCCCAAGAAATAAAGTCTGACACTGTTAAAGTTAAATAAAGTCATGATGGTGGTTCTCTAATCTAATAGTACTGGTGTACTATCAGGGAGCTCCCTCACAATGAAAAGGCTGTGTCAAGATGTAGGGAGAAGATCATCTTCCACAAGTCAAGGAAAGAAATGCTCCAAAAATACAACCCTGCCAGCACCTTGACCTTGATCTTCTAGCTTCTAGAAATTTGGCAAAATAAATTTCTGTTGTTGAAGTCATTTAGTCTATAGCATTTTGTTATACTAGCCCAAGGAAACTAATATATTACAGGTTTGTTCACTGTACATTGGTAGGTATTTAGGTCACACCAATTCTTTTGCTTTTTTCCTACCCAGAAAAGGTAGCCTTCTCATTCACTTAATTACATCTGCCATTCAATACCCTTTGTAAATTTTATTGACTGACTATATTTCCCAGTGACTTCAGTCAACACCATTCTCATCTTTCTTAAATTCCATCAAGTAGTCAATGGCATTAAACACTAAATCACTCTCCTATTTCATTTCATTTATTTCTACAACTCTAAATGGTAAACAAACGTTTTAATGATGGAGATCATAACTCACACTTTCTTTTCATACTCTATAGAGCCCAACATATTAATGGTGGTATACAGACACCAGAAATTTTAAAAAGCGAAAAAATTTAAGGTGGATAGAAATAACTGGAGGCTGCATTAAATTAGGGTAAATATTTGGGCTCAAATTGCAAAGTCTCAAGCATCCTTCTGATAACATCATACATCTCAGGGGACGTCATGTTTCCTTTGGTAGACTCTTGCTTTCTTAGCTATTTTGGCTCAAGAGTAAGCAATAGAATATTTGCTTGTTTTTCTGATCTATAAGTATGAGTAGTTCTACAACATTATACTGAGAAAACTCTCTGGGAATCAGAAAACCTGATACTGTTTCTCAATTTGTAGTTTAAAGCCTACATTGATAATTAAGTTGGGACCAAAAAAATGTAAAACTTCTTAAAATTAAAAAAAAAAAATTGAAACATTTATCTGGGAATATAATTTCCATAAAACCTGCAAAAGGCAAACTTTATGTTTAAAAAACAACATATTACAAGGTGTGTCTTTAAAATATCTAATAAATAATTTATAGTTCTTTAACTCACCCAAACAAATTGGGATTGGATAATTCCATCTTCTTACAGGTCCAGGCATGCATGTAATATGAGAATGGCCCTATGTAAACAAGACAGTGCAGTTCAGTACACATTTTTAAAAGTCTAAATATAACACAGGATAGTGAATGATACTTATGAAAACAATATATTGAATTGTAATATTTTTAATACTATTGGAAATCTTAGTGTGACTTAAAACAAGAAAGGTAATTATATACACATGTTAAAATGTAAAAAAATAACAAGATTTTGGTAGAAAAATTAAGACTCTATATCACATTAAAATTGTGGTTTTAACATTGTTTTACCAAAACATGTTCTACTAAGGTACTGCAATAATTACACAAGGGAAATAGCCATATACATAGTGATTTATAATAAAGTGCTGTAATATTCAAGGTGAGATAGACAAAAAATGATTATAAAATATTCTATAAAAATATGAAAAGTCAACTAAGGTATATTAAATTTATATAGAGTCCATAAAAACTTAATGTTTTACTTAGACTAATAATTTGGGATACAAGTTTAAAGACTATAAATCATTCATTTTTAATTTTATTTCCTCTAAGGAATTTATTGATTTAACATGTGAAATAGTTTCTGTCTCATTCTTTTTTTCTTAATTTCTTAATAGGTCTATGCTTTAGGGAGATTTTTATGAGGCCATAAATTCAGACCCTTTAAAAAACTTGCAAAAGAGTATTAATATAAATACATAAATTGAGAATTTACATTGTAATTCCCTAGTTTTAGCAAAACTTATCTGTAGTCATTTTTTTTACGAATCTGGGGAATTTATTATCATGGAAGCTTTATTTAATGCTTTAAGTAGCACTTTCATTTTTATCTGCAAATTCTAAAAATCTGGGAGTTCAATTTTTACATCCTATGTGTACAGAGAGAAAAGTAAACATTTATTTTGATTCCAAAATCATTTTTGATTGCTTACAAATGAAACAAATTTAGTCCATTCCAGCAATTTCTCTCACAAATACTTTATTGACAAATTGAATACCTTTTGATTTAATAATGTTAAATTATGCAGCCCGAGATCAGTATTGTTTTATAACTTCTGTGTTATTAATCATTAATTTGCTAAAATAGTCTCAAAGGGTAATGGAATTCAAAGCTAAAATTTTAAAATAGACCTACCTGAAGAGAATAGCCTTGATCACACTGAAAGGATACTACATCACCAACCATGTATCTGTCTCCAATTTTAATCCCACTGCTAGGAGTCTGTGGTTCAGGACAGGAATCCAAACCAATAGCTAAGAATAATTAGCAGTAAAATGTAACTTTCAAATGATGAATGCTTAAATCATGCCTAAATTACCAAAATTGAATATTGATGTTATTAAAACTAGATTTACACTGAGACATTAAGGATATTCTGTGAATAAGATTTAACTGTATATGGTTAGAGCAATGTTTTAGGAACTACATCATAGAATTATTTGAATTTTCATGGCACCAACCATTAATTAGCTGTGTGATTATACCCTAACTCTTCTTTAATTCTCAGCCTAAACATCTTCTGTGAAACAAGTAAAAATTCCTAAAAGGAAACTTGCTAAATAAAAATAATAATTTATTGCGATAATAAAATGGAATTATATTTGTAAAACATTCTAAGTAAAATGACTAAAAAATATTTGCTATTTTGTCCATATCACTTGGTACCTTTTTCTGAAATGGTGATGATAATTCAAAACACTTCTATTATTTTTACATTAACAACTTATTTTTCAATATAAAAACTATAAGCATACTAAAAGTAAAATGTTTTTCTAAAATGTTTCATTTAGTTTAGCATTTTATTGAAGTATAGTTGACTTACAATATTGTGTTAATTTATTCTGTATAGCAAAGTGATTCAGTTATTATATATATATATATTTATATATAAAGTACATATTTATATATATACTTTTAAATATTATTTTCCTGTATGGTTTACCAAAGGATATTGAATACAGTTCTTTGTGCCATACATCAGGATCTTATTGTTTATCCATTTTTTATAAAATAGTTTACATCTACAAACCTCAAATTGCTACTCTGTCCATCCTACCCTCCCTCCCTCTTGGCAACTACAAGTCTGTTATCCATGTTAGTCTGTTTCTGCTTCATAGATAAGTTCATTTGTGTCATATTTTAGGTTTTACATATAAGTGGTGCCATACAGTATTTGTCTTTTTCTGACTTACTTCACTTAGTATGATAATCTCTAGGTCGATCCATGTTTCTGCAAATGGCCTTATTTCTAAAATTATTCATTTGAGCATTTAAATGCTCAAAAATTTTTTGATGTTTTTGCCAAAACATATTTTTAAACATGTGAATATATTACTATCAAAACTCTTTTTATCTTCAATAAAAGCCAATGCTTGTTATCTATTTCTCTATAGTTTACATTTTGCACTAATCTAATGCATATCTGATGGCTTCCCAGATGGAGCTAGTGGTCAAGAACCTGTCTGCCAATGCAGGAGAGGTAAGAGACCCAGGTTCAATCCTTGGGTCAGGAAGATCCCCTGGAGGAGGAAATGGCTACTCACTCCAGCATTCTTTCCTAGAGAAACCCATGGACAGAGGAACCTGGTGGTCTATGGTCCACAGGGTTGCAAAGAGTTGAATATGTCTGAAGCAACTTAGCATGCATGCAATACATATCTGAATGGATGAGAGGAAGCAATCACCACTCCAAAATCATTATGTGTGTGTGTGTGTGTGTGTATAGTCATTATAAATATTCACTGTATATAATCATTTATTAAAAAAGCATTAAAACCTAAATTCTAAAGAATAACAATACTTTGGCCACCTTATGTAAAGAGCTGACTCACTGGAAAAGACCCTGATGCTGTGAAAGATTTAGGGCAGGAGGAGAAGGGGGCAACAGAGGATGAGATGGCTGGATGGCATCAACAATTCAGGAAAGCAACTCCAGGAGATAGTGAAGGACAGGGAAGTCTGGCATGCCATGGTCCATGAGGTCACAAAGAGTTGGACATGACTTAGTGACTGAATAACAAAAAGTATGACAATATCATATAGATTCTTTCAATCCTTGACCATGTTATTTCTCTCTGATATATGCCATCATACATAACACCACCCTATCCATCATCTTTGTTGCATTTGACATAAATTAACAATGAATAATTATGTAATTAGTTGTTCAATATTTATCCTCTTCTGAGAATATAAATTTCATAAGGGTGACTTAAAGTACACAGTCTTAAGGAAGCACTCAATAAACATTTTTCATAAAGATGAATGAATAGAATAATAAAGAAAGAGCATCCTATTATATTTCTTAATAAATACAAATGTCTCTCTCTGCAAATGGAAGAAACTTTATCTAAGAACATAATAGTGAGAGTAGCTACAAATTAAAGGATGGAAAATTAAATAAAAGCAGTGACTTGATAGAGTTGTGGCTAGATTGGAAAGTAAGGTAGTAAAGACAAGGAGTAAACTGGTCATTTAGGAATGCACTTGAGGTAGTCCTAAAGGAGATTGAGTCATGTGGACTAGAATTTCAATGCTGGTGTCACAATTAGCTAGGTCTCTAAACATATGTCAAGCTCCATGTTTCTTGATCTTTTGTAATCTTGAATTTATAGAACAAGGAAAGTTAAGTTATCATTAAATTGTGACCTACTTTTAAAATTTTAAGAGTTAACGTCTCACTTTCCATATAACTTTTGAAATCCAAGAAAAGACAAAAATGGTGTTACATTTACTCTCATCTTATTCAACACCCACTAATGGGTCTTATACATTAAATTCATATGATTTCATAGAAAGCTTTCTAAGAATGATTAACCAAATGAACAGTTATGATGTAAACATATACATCTGGCCAATATGGTTTCACTTTCCTTTTCAGTTCATTTCAGTTCAGTTCAGTTGCTCAGTCTGTGTCCAACTCTTTGCAGCCCTATTGACTGCAGCATGCCAGGCCTCACCAACTCCCAGAGTTTACTTTAGAACAAGGAAAAGTAGTGTATTGGATGTTCTGAACAGTACATTTATTATCCTTTACCATTAAGGTCATTTTTGTGATCATTTTTGCAAAGAAGGCTAAATTCAGTACATGTTCATTTCTCTTTTCTTTCTATCAAGTACTCCAGTCAGGTCATATGCATAGAAAACTACTAATTTCCACAAGTGTTGATTTTCTCTGTGAGGATAAAGAAAATAGTGCACAGTGATGCCACAAAATAATGAGACTCATTTTTAAGAGAGATTTTTTTTTCCATAATGTATGCAGATATAGCAAAATATTTATGAAAGAGTTTTAACTTAAAACATGATATAAACTCTATAGACTATACAATAACAATTTTGTATGTTAAAAATTCTTATATGCAAATAAACACAGAGAAAAATGACCAAAAGGAAATATGTGAAATATTAGCAGTAGTTAAAACGATTCTTGATATGAAATTATTGGTGATATTTATACACTTTCTTATATATTCCTGCATTTCTAAAACTTATATAATGGAATGCAAATAATAACATCACTTATCTAGTAGATGAATGTATCTTTCCTTTTCCCTGATGCTGGGAAAGATGAAGGCAGGAGGAGAAGAGGGTGACAGAGGATGACATGGTTGGATGGCATCATTGACTCAATGGATATGAGTTTGAGCAAACTCTGGGAGACAGTAAAGGACAGGGAAACCTGGTGTACTACATTCCATGGAGTCACAAAGAGTCAGACATGACTGAGCAACTGAATAACAATAAAATCTAGTAGATAAATTAGAATTAACAGAGAATTTGGGGGTATAAAAACATATTGCCTTCTATTTTCCTAGAAAAGCTTGAGTTTGACCCACTAATCTGTTTAATAAGATTGTCTCAGGGAAGGAAATAAGGTAATGAAGTTATTAGATGAGAAAGAGAAGTCATATATTGACAACCCCTCTCATTTTTTTTGCATTCAATTATTTTACATGCACTAAAGAAAATAAAACAGAAATATCCTTAAAAAACTGCAGTTCATATTTTTAAGTCATTTTTTTAATTTACAAAACTGAGTGATTAAACTCAGTAGTTTAAAAATGTCTTCTTTATTATTTTTCATTGCTTTCTAAGTAACAATACCAGTAGGTTATTGGCAGGAATCAACAAAGAAAAGGTATTTGTAAAATGTTTCAAACAGCTTTCTCCTGCTTAACTAAGCTTAGCCAATCAACATACTGAGTCATTTTCATCTTTATGAGTAGAAATTTTGTAAAATTGTGTCTTTGGCAATCAAAGATGCTCTTTGAGTGAACTTTTTTAATGGGAGTTGGTTCAATGAATTAGGTGCTATAGCCAAAAGCAAAAAAATGAGTACAGGGAAAAATCCACATCAAAGATTGCACAGAATTAACTATATCTGCTGTTAAATTACTGTGGGCAGTTACCCTGGCTGAAAACATTAAAACCTCAGTCCTTCAATTTTCAAAATTTATTTATAAAAAAAAAATATTCTTTCTAATTTTGTTCACAAAGCAATCTGAAGGAGAAAACAGTGTAAATCATAACACTTGTATTTGATCATTTTGAATATATACATATATAGTATTCCATAATGATTTTAATGAGTCCTTAATGCAATGAGAGAGGGAGAAAGGAAGAAGAAGGAAGTTTAATTATTGCTAAGACTTCCAGCAACACTGTTATGTAAAAAGAAAAAAAAAAAAAAACACTTCATGAATTTGACATGACAACCCATGTACAAATTTATTGAAAATAACCAAAAACCCAGGATTTATATTCTGCAAATGCAAGCGACTTAAGATACACAGGTTCCATCCCTGGGTCAGGAAGATCCCCTGGAGGAGGGCACGGCAACCCACTCCAGTATTCTTGCCTGGAGAATCCCCTGTGGACAGAGAAGCCTGGCGGGCTACAGTCCAAAGGGCTGCAAAAAATTGGACATGACTGAAGTGACTTAGCGCGCATGCAAGAGAAATCAACAGAAACTGAACCATATGTCTTTGGACCAGTGTTTGTATTCAATGATAGTGAAGATCTTATTTTAAAAATACTGCAGGTCTTCAATTTAAAATTTTTCTTTAAATAATGGATACAAAATAACTATTATTTCTAGGTTTATACCATATTTAATGATTTTTAATATATTATAATTATCACTTGGCATTTAATATTTATCATTATAAGATAATGGTTTGAGAATAATATAGAAGTTGGTGATAAAGGATGAATTCAATATGAGCTGGGCTACTTGTTGTAGGACTTGGAGAAATCAGCAATGATAAGTATACAGACTTTTTCAACAGAATGTACCTTGTATTATCAATCTACTAAACAAAATTTGTCACATATTATTATGTAACATGTACATATATATTTTAACTCTGTTTATTTAACTTATATGCAGAGTACATCATGAGAAATGCTGGGCTGCATGAATCAAGATTGCCGGGAGAAATATCAATAACCTCAGATATGCAGATGACACCACCCTTATGGCAGAAAGTGAAGAGGAACTAAAAAGCCTCTTGATGAAAGTGAAAGAGGAAAGTGAAAAAGTTGGCTTAAAGCTTAACATTCAGAAAGCTAAGATCATGGCATCTGATCCCATCACCTCATGGGAACTAGATGCAGAGACAGTGGAAACAGTGTCAGACTTTAATTTTTGGGGCTCCAAAATCACTGCAGGTGGTGATTGAAGCCATGAAATTAAAAGACGCTTACTCCTTAGAAGGAAAGTGATGACCAACCTAGATAGCATATTAAAAGGGAGTGACATTATTTTGCCAACAAAGGTCCGTCTGGTCAAGGCTATGGTTTTTCCAGTGGTCATGTATGGATGTGAGAGTTAGACCGTGAAGAAAGCTGAGTGCCAAAGAATTGATGCTTTTGAACTATGGTGTTGGAGAAGACTCTTGAGAGTCCCTTGGACTGCAAGGAGATCCAACCAGTCCATCCTAAAGGAGATCAGTCCTGGGTGTTCATTGGAAGGACTGATGCTGAAGTTGAAACTCCAGTACTTTGGCCACGCCACCTCATGGGAAGAGTTGACTCGTTGGAAAAGACCCTGATGCTGGGAGGGTTTGCAGGCAGGAGAGAAGGGGACAACAGAGGATGAGATGGCTGGATAGCATCACCAACTCGATGGGCATGTGTTTGGGTAGACTCCAGGAGTCTGTGACGGACAGGGAGGCCTGGCGTGCTGTGATTCATGGGGTCGCAAAGAGTCGGACACGACTGAGCGACTGAACTGAACTGAACTGAACTGAATCAATACTGATGCAATTAATGGCATTCCACACACTAGGAACATTTTCTCTAGCAACAAATACATTTATACAAGACATGCAATTATAACCAGTATCACATATGTTTAAAATACACACACACACACACGCAAATTGATGAATAGATTCCCAACTTTTAGTGCTCTTGTTGATCAGAAAGAATGTGAACAATGTTGGAGAAAATATACTAACTCAGAGCATCTACATCTATTTACATGACTACTGAAACAGAACACGAGTACACCTAACCACACTAGTCCACATGACTATCAAACCAGAACACCAGTACAGTGTCCAACACAAAGAATGATGCAGCTTCATGTCAACTTATGATTGCTCATATCAGAAAATAGAAAAATGTAAATCAGACTCTTTTAATAAGTGTTTTAGCTTATCTTGATTAAGCAGAGAAAACTGTATCCTATAAACTCTGGAACTCTGGTATAAATATTTGCCTAAATTGGGCCTTCCAAGGTTTCTAGGCAAACATGTCTTCTGCCTGCCTTCTTTCTCTTCAATGTCTCTCTTTTGTTATTAACAGAAAGAAAAACTGATTTTTAAAAAATCTTTTCATTAATATTGGCTATCTCATTATATATCGGGTAATTTAATAGCATAACATTAATACATCAACATCTCAGAAAAATGTAATTGAGAATATTTCCAAATTTATATTTATTATCTCACTTTGTGTGTAACTTAGAAAATTTACCCTGATTTGTGGAACAACTACAACCTCTAAGAGAGTAGAGTTTGAAATACTAATAAATATACTCATGAAGGTAATCAAAAGGTACAACTTTCCAGTTATAAGATAAATGAGTGCAATGTAACTAGGGGTGTAACACATGACATGATGGCTATAGTTAACACTTTTCTATGATACATGTTTGTTAAGAGAGTAGATCTTGAAGGTTCATTACAAGGAGAAATGCTTTTTTTCCTCTCTTTTTACTGCATATATATGAGATGATAGATGTTAACTAGACCTATTGTATTAATCATTTCACAACATATATAAATTGAACCACCTTTTTTGTATACTTAAATAGTGATGTATGTCAACTATTTCTCAATAAAGCTGGAAAAAGATTTTTTAAAGAATTTGGAGACCAAAAGGTAGAAATATTAATCTCTGTTTTCTAGAATTTTATTACTCAAAATCAAATGTCTTTTCATCTATGGAAATCAAAGATTAGAACAGATGTAAAAATGGGATTCTAAATAATTTTTGTCTGCTACAGAATATTTCTTCTGAATTACATATCTGGAATATGTATTAAGAGAACAGTGAATTTATAGTCAGTTTTTTTATTGATTATCATAGTTTGTCTAACCTCTAAATCCTAACTGGCAAATAGATAACTTTGAGAAGGCATTTAACCCATTTCTAATCCTTTGGAAAATAGTCTTCAAAGTCACCTTGCAAGACAAGTATGTAATCCTAAATTCAGAAGTTTCCAGAAAGGATTACATAATCCTTCAATAACTTTTAACAGCTTACTGCCAGAAAAAATTCTTTACCCAAACTGAACTTTTCTTCATGAATCTCTTGAATTCTCTTCAAAATTCCTACAGAACATCCTTAGTCTGTTGACTAGGCCTATACTCAATGTTCCAGTATCGTAGGCAGGATTTTTACTACCATTATGTTATACTTGCAAATATGTTATGTTACACGGCAAAAGGAATTTGTGGATAAAATTAAAAGGCTAATAAGCTGACTCTAAAATATAAAGATTACTGACTGATTATTGGATGATTACATACATATAAATGTTGTATCCATCTACCATTTTTTTTCTTATGTTGCAAGTAGCACCAAATGAACCATTCATATGTTTCATTCTTTTTCTTTAATTGGAGTATAATTGGTTTACAGTGTTTTGTTAATTTCTGCTGTACAACAATGTAGATCAGCTATAAATGTACATTCATCCCCTTCCTCTTGAGCCTCCATCTCACCCACACCTCCTATCCTTCCCCTCAAGGTCATCACAGAGCACTGAGCTGAGCTCCCTGTGTTATTCAGCAGCTTCTTACTATCTATTTCACACATGGTAGTGTATATATGTCAATGCTACTCTTTCAATTTGTCCCACTCTTTCCTTCCCCCACTATGTCAATAAGTCTGTTCTCTACATCTGTGTCTCTCTATTCTTGCACTGTAAGTAGGTTAATCCATGCTACCATGCTTATAGATTCTATATATATGCATTAATATATGGCATTTGTTTTTCTCTTTCTGACTTACTTCTACTTTGTATGATAGACTCTAGGTTCACCCACATCACTATGAAAGAGCCAATTTCATTCCTTTTTATGGCTGAGTAATATTTCATTGTATATATGTTCTACAACTTCTTTATCCATTTATCTCTCAATGGACATTTAGGTTGCTTTCATGTCCTGGCTATTGTAAATAATGCTGCAGTGAACAGTGGGGTACATGTGTCTTTTTGAATTGTGGATTTCTCAGAGTATACGTCCAGTAATGGGATTGCTGCATCATATGGTAGTTTTATTCCAAGTTTCCATTTGTATGGAAACACAAAAGACCCTGAATATCCAAAACAAACATGAGTGAGTTTCATTCTTGAAAGCTTGTCCCTAAACTGGTACTATCATTAGTTAAATTAGGAAGTATTTTTGGTTCCTAGATCCCACTACAAGGTGTGCTGTCTAATATTAGGGCTTCCCTGGTGGCTCAGTGGGTAAAGCGTCTGCCTGCAATGCAGGAGACCCGTTTGATCTCTGGGTCGGGAAGATCTCCTGGGGAAGGAGATTGCTGCATCATATGGTAGTTTTATTCCTAGTTTCCATTTGTATGGAAACACAAAAGACCATAAATATCCAAAGCAAACATGAGTGAGTTTCCTTCTTGAAAGCTTATCCCGAAACTGGTACTATCATTAGTTAAATCAGGAAGCATTTTTGGTTCCTAGATCCCACTACAAGGTGTGCTGTCTAGTATTACAGATAAATAAAAGTAATTATGTTGATCTTTATTTAATTCCATGTCTAAGTTCTAAAAATCAAACAAAAAGTCTAAAAAATTAATCAGCTTGCCAAAGAAATTAAGAAAAACTATGATCATATACAAAGAGATATGGTCTAAAGTAAAAATCAAAACACCAAAACATGATAATCATCCTCTACACTTCTCTCTTTCTCATCTCCAGCACTGAACTGGCCATAAATCTTTCAATTTTACCTCATTATTTCCTTCATCTTTTAACATTTCATTTACAAAACCACAACAACCATCTTCAGAGTTTCTCATTTGAACCATTGCTACTCCTTTTCTTCAGCATATTCTCTTCCTGCAATGCATTCACCACTTTTTAAAATAAAAGGGACTTTGAAAATTCAAAATTGATTATCTTACTCCTCAAATTGAAACCCCTTCAATGAATCTCTTCTTTCTGCAAAATAAACTTGCCTGTCATCTCCTGAATCTAATCTTCCATAACACCTCCAGTCATGTGGGTTCATCTCATTATTAGAAAAACATAATATCTACTGAGGGTTTGCTATGTACCTGGTCCTATGAGAAACACTCTGTATGGTTGATCTTATTGAACTCTGACACAATCTTTCAAATAACATGCTAATATTATCACATATTACAGGTGAGGAAACTGGGTTCTTAGGGAAACTTAGAAATCACCTAATGTCACAAGGCCATCAATGGCAGTGCCAAGACAGGAACCTAAGTCTGATTCCAGTATAAATTATCTTATGTCCACCTACATTCTAGGAAGGGCTTCCCTCATGGTTCAAGCAATAAAGAATCTGCCTGCAATGCCAGAGACATAGGTTCAATTCCTGGGTCAAGAAGATCCCCTGGAGAAGGGCAAGGCAACCCACTTCAGTACTCCTGCCTGGGATTGGAGCCTGGAAGGCTATATACATGGGACTGCAAAGAGTCAGACCCAATAAATGACTAACATTTTCACATTCTAGGAGGTCCTTTAAAAGTGCCAAGCTATTTCCATAGCTATACTTTAATTCTTACCTGGAAAAAAAGCAACTATATTTGTCCTTTGGTGAAGTATTCCCTTACTCTATCACAAGTAACCCCTAAGAGTTTTGATCACAACCTTCTCTGTGTCATCATCTACATTACATATGATATCATACTTTAGCCATTGTGAAAGTAACTTTGCTTTGGGAAGTTGATGAAAGTACACATGGTTTGCTGAATCTCATAAAGACTGACTTATCTATTGGGGTGGAGTCTCATTATCTGGATTTTCAATAAGACTTTGAGATAACTATAGTGTACAATTATTAGAAAAGCATCAACTTACATAAACTATACTTACAGTCTTTACACTGTAATTTTGCAATTATTGCTGTTTGTATGTCCTTGTTTTCAGTTACTCTGAAGCTTTTTTTTTTTTTTTAGGACTGGATCTGATACAAATATGTAGTACTTACATTTAGAAAGTATACCTAACATCTAGTAGCTATTCAATAAAAATTTGATAAATAAACAAGTGAGTTTGTTCTCACATTTGGAAGGCAATAAGGAGATGAGGAGAAGAAATGAATTGCTGCCTTTTTACAGTAGATAACAGGAAAATAATGATATGAAATGATCAAAGTGGGCCTTTAGAAATATTAATGAGACTAAGGCATGAGAATGATAAATTGAGCAGAAGGAACATCAGATTTGTATAATCATAATCATAATAACACATTTCAAAGTTAAAATGACATGGTCCAAAGTTAAAGGAGCAAAATTGAACTATATGACAAAAATCAGCCACTGGTCAGCATTTCCCTTTTATGTAAATACAAAATAAGGCTTATCTGTCTAATATGTTGTGCCATCATATAATCGAGATTGTTTTTTTCCCTGAAAAACCTCATGAGTGAGTAGGAAAATTAAACAGAGAAAATACTCACTTTCTAGAAGGAATCTCAGCCAAATTTCCTTTTCCCAAGATAGAACACCTGCCATGTTTCCTGAAACCTCTACAACTTGAAATATTCCTTTAGGAATTCAGAAGGAGCCTACTTTCATGGTTAAAAAGAAAGAAAACACAAAATCTGTCCTTTTTATAGCAAATGTTAATGTCTTTTGCATCTGTTGTTGGTATTCATAGTGTGATTATGAGACTGTTATTTCCCCAATGTGATTACTTCCTTATGTTACCCTGTGGGCAGAACTTTTATTTCAGGGATTTTCAGAAATGAAATACCAAAGATGTGCAGTAAAATGGGTATCTTCTCAATTCAGAAAAGTTAATAGACGTACCTTATTTGTAATGCGCGCGCACACACACACACACACACACACACACATTATTTTTTCCAGTACACTACTGGTTAAATATTCTGCTTTTTCTAAATACTGAAACTAATTTATAAAAAATTTTCTTAAAGGTCCTGTTTCTATTCATTTAAAATATACAGTTTTCTCCTACAGAGGTTAGTATGTTCTTATATCTCAACCAGTGATTTTGGAGGCTTCTGCGTACATAAGGAAGTTCTTTAAAATGTTTATGTTTAGTTAATATGGTCTGCCCCCACAAGTGGACAGATTCTTAAATTACCACAAATGAAATATTTCCCCACTAAGGAGATATTTAACTTATATGCAGAGTACATCATGGGAAATGCTGGGTTGCAGAAAACACAAACTGGAAACAAGATTGCTGGGAGAAATATCAATAACTTCAGATATGCAGATGACACCACCCTTATGGCAGAAAGTCCACAACAACTAAAGAGCCTTTTGATGAAAGTGAAAGAGGAGAGTGAAGAAGTTGACTTAAAGCTCAACATTCAGAAAACTAAGATCATGGCATCCAATCCCATCACTTCATGGCAAATAGATGGGGAAACAATGGAAACAGTGACAGACTTTATTTTCTTGGGCTCCAAAATCACTGCAGATGGTGATTGAAGCCATGAAATTAAAAGACACTTACTCCTTGGAAGGAAAGTTATGACCAACCTAGACAGCATATTAAAAAATAGAGACGTGACTTTGCCAACAAAGGTCTGTCTAGTCAAACTTATGGTTTTTCCAGCAGTCATGTATGGATCTGAGAGTAGGACTATAAAGAAAGGTGAACGCCAAAGAATTGATGCTTTTGAACTGTGGCATTGAAGAAGACTCTTAAGCGTCCCTTTGACTGCAAGGAGATCCAATCAGTCCATCCAAGAGGAAAACAATCCTGAATATTCATTGGAAAGACTGATGCTGAAGTTGAAACTCTAATACTCTGGCCACCTGATGGGAAGAACTGACTCATTTGAAAAGACCCTAATGCTGGGAAAGATTGAAAGTGGGAGGAGAAGGGATGACTGAGGATGAGATGGCTGGATGGCATCATCAACTCACTGGACATGAATTTGAGTAAACTCTGGGAGTTGGTGATGGACAGGGGGCCTGGCTGGCGTGCTGCAGTCCATGGGGTCACAAAGAGTTGGAGATGACTGAGCAACTGAACTGAACTGAACTGAATATGGAGAACTAGTATTTCCAAAGTGCCCATACGGCCCAAAGCCATCTATAGAATCAATACAATCCTTACCAAAATTCCAATGGGAATTTTTTTTTTCAAATAAAAAAAAAAAAAAAGGCTTAAAATTCATGAGAGTGAAAGCATTAGTCATGTCCAATGCTTTGTGACCTCAGGGTTTTCTGCCTCTGGAATTCTCCAGGCAAGAATACTGGAGTGGTAACCATTCCCTTTGCAAGGGGATCTTCCTGATATAAGGATTGAACCCTGGTCTCCACATCACAGTCAGACTCTTTATAGTCAAAACCACCAGGGAAGCTCCATATGGGACCACAAAAGTTTCCAAACATCCAAAGTAATCCCGAGAAGGAACAAAACTAGAAATATCATTCTCTCTGATTTCAAATTGCACTGCAAAGATATTATAACTTAAATAGTATGGTACTGGCATGAAAATGCACACATAGACCAACGTAATTGAATTGACAGCCCAGAAATAAACCCTTGTATATACAGTCAACTAATATTTGATGAGCGAGACAAGAATATTCAAGATGGAAAGGTGAGTCTCTCTAATAAGAAAAATTGAAATAAGCCAGACACAGAAGGACAAATGCTACATGATACCACTTATACAGAGTATCTAGAATAGTCAACCTCATTAGACATGAAAATAAAATGGTGGTTTCTAATGGCTGAGAAGAGGGAGAAATGAGGAGCTGTTGGTCAACTGGTTTCATTTAAGCAAGGTGAGCCAAGTTCTAGAAATCTGCTGTACAACATAGCACCTATAGTTAACACTACTGCATTGTGCATTTAAGATTTTTGTAAAGAAGGCAAATCTTATGGTAAGTGCATTTACAATTAAAAAAAGAAAATACCTGTAAATTCTGATTAAAATCATCAGAACTTCATATGCGTAATTTTGTAGGTGAATTAAATAAACACTTCAGAATCTTAAAGTAAGACAACGTTCTATTTTGACAAAGTCTGTTAAATTTATATATTCAGAAAAGCAATATTCAAAATTAATATGTTTTTTCTCAATTTTCTTGAACAGCACGTAATATTTTATTTACCTGTGTATTCAAGGTGAAATCCTGCAGCAGAAACACTGATGTCTGATTGAAAATTTAGATATAGATTATTAGATGTACTATTCAAAAGATGGGGTATTGTTGTTCCTGAAATGATAATTGAAAACATGGTTCAGTGATCACATAAGTAATATAATAAAACTAACTTAATTATTAATCAGTCAACAAGTTATCACTGAAATTATTATTAAAATGTTTTATAGGAATTTTAAAATAAAAATATTTCTCACATATTTGTCTTTCACATTGTCTTCTTGACTATTGCCAAGGAGACAGACCTTTGACAGCACATTAGACGGCTCGCTAAAATAGGTAACAGCAAACAAAGCTGATGAAAAGCAGAAAATTTTACTAGTCACCTAAAATAAATATTTTGAATTTCATGTGGATTTCAGTAATTCATGTACAAGATAATAAATTTAGTTTTAAAATTTGCATGTGTTTTTATGAAATAATAACAAGATTTTATATGTGTTTAAAGAAATATTCATTTATCACCCTTTATTGTGATATTTAAATATATACACTTCTATATCAGGTGAAGTATCTTGATATTTCTTACACGAACAGCAAAGCTGGTTGTTAGCATTAAAAAAATGCCAATTATGAACTAGTGCTAGCCTTGTCTCTTAGCAAATGCTTTATAATCTTGTTCCCTGAACTTCTATAGGAAATCAACTTTAATTTATTCAATTATTGAATTGAAAATATCTGCTTGAACCAATTACTTTTTGACTATCTGACATTAATAGTTTAAGATCCTTAAGATTACAACTCAAGCAATTTCAAATGACAAGCATAAAAATAACTGTCAACTGTGTCTCAAGATAAAATTCAACAAGCATATGAGTTGACAGTGCTGCCAACATTTTTCTGGTAATTTTCTAGTTACTTCATACTTACTTTCCACAACACTATGTACCTTAACCACTGAGTCTTCTATAAGAGAAACCAGAACAAACTCATTACAAAACACACAATTTTTTCCCCCCACCCAGCTGAACTTGCTCTCTGCCTTATACTGTCCTAACTGAATCAGTGAAGACAGAGCTGAACAGAAACTCAAAGGTCACTCTGACTGTCTTTGGTCTCTTAGAAGATCTTAGGGACTAAGAGCTTTGACTGTGGAGTCACACGATCTGGGTCCCAGTCTCATTCTAAAGTTAGATGTACAACCTTGGGCAACTTAATTTCTTTTAGTGTCAATCACCTACCAGGGCTGCTGGAAAGATCAAATGAGGAAATGTATGACAAGCTTCACACAGAGCTAGCACTTGGCAATCAACAGCTGTTATTATTTATCACTTTTTATCATTTAGTTATTGTACTTATCATTCAGAAAGTATAGGCTAAGTCTATTACAGACAAATGCATACATACAAAAATTCTTACAATTTATCCAAGAAAAATTTCTTTCTAAATCTATTTCCAGAATATTTGTAATGTCTAAACCAAATTACTCTTACTCTAGATATTTGTTCTTTGCTTTCTTCAATGGTGTTGCTGAAAAGTAGATTAACATGCTCCATTTTAAAATCTATTAAAAACTTTATGACACTCAAAATTCTATATCTGAAACATGTAAGTTCATAGTTTAGCTATGTTTACATTTCTAGAGTTAAACACTATAACCAAAATTAAAGTAAAACATACAGTTAAATTTAAAATGAAACTTTATTTCACCCTAAATATATTGTAAGAAGCTGTTAGATAAATGCACAAACTACCTTCACAAACCATAACAAATTATAAAATCTTCTGGTCTTGATACATATGTATATAGTATGAATCTTATATAATTTAATTCATTTCATAGAATTAATTTCTTATTCTCTTTATTCTCATACAACAGTACCCTGTAGCACTTACCATGTTGTTACATAATCTCTATAATTGTTTTAATGGCTGCATAACATTCTATCAAGTGACTATATTATAATTTTCAAGCACTGTCTAATTTTTAACTATTACTTCTCATCCTTTTTTTTTAAGGGAGAGGAGCATATATACTATTCTTGAGCCAAGGCTCAATTAAAAATATTACTATTAACACAAAAAGCATCAATAAATAATTACACAAATACAGTAACAATGTATAGTAAGGCTTTAAATAGCAATTTCAATTTCATTGCCTTTAAAGCCTTTCAAACTTCTACCTTGTAGTTTAGTTCTTTGCATATAGTTTGTAAAAAGCAAAATTAAAACCACCAAGTCAGAGATCTAGGGAGTGCTTTAGAGAGAGAGGGAGAGAGATTTTACATTCCTAATTATAATGTATTTTAATTAAACTTAGTTCTCTATTTACCTGAATAACTTCCAAGTCTTGGGGCATTGTTGTCTCCCCCATCATAAAAGTCCAGAGAATCCCAATTATGTTCTGTAGCAAAGCTGACAACTTGCACCTATGAAATAATAATTATCTGTAAGAACACATACTTCTAATGCGATGCGTATACTATATAGTCCACTCGACTCTTCTGGAAGAGAGAGCTCAAAGCCTGCACCATATGATTGTGGCTCTCCATGGAAGGATTTTAACAGAAACGATCATTGCCTTTATGGCACTGGACTACACACACTGACTTTTATAATAAAAGCCTCTGAGGCATCGAGCAGCGTTCACTATTGGTTACAGCACTGAGAATGTCCATCACCACTTTATTGCGTTAATCCAATGTCTTAGTGCCTAGAATCTGAATTAAGCCATGTTCCAAACAGTTGATGAATTTTTGTTTTGTTTTGTTTTAGAGTGTTTGATTCTTATGTCCTGAATTTTTTCATCTGCTTTACCTGTTAGGATATAAGCAGATTTCTGGTCCACACAGATCACCATATGAGACTCTATAATATATATGCTTTTTGAACTAGGTTTATTCTGGATACATTTTATTATGTTTTACTTTATATAACCTTTGTTAAATTTGCTGTTTTTATTGTATTTTTACAAATTAATATAATAATCCCCTATGTACATTTTTTATATATTTAAATATGAATAACCAAAAATAATACTTTATAACCGATTTGGATATGTCTTTTAAAGATTAGTTTTACAAATGACTATATTTTTATAAACAGCATCATAATAACTAAATCACTGTGAAGATTCACAAAGTTGATAAGGGAAATGCTGAGTGTAATTCTCTCATGTCTATTAAATTTTATCTAAAGAAAGAGGCATGTGTTACTTTGTTGCACTTCACTTGGCACAGCTTGAATTTTTGCAAAAACCCACAGAACCCTCACAACTATGGATGTTATCTATTTTTCTTTGTCTATTACATATTTTATAGTTTAGGAGGAGGTAAAGGAATAGTGTTATTCAAATACATTTATTTTTATTTAGCTAAGGTCTGTAATAAATATAAACATTTCACTCATTTGCTAAATACTTCTAACAATTGCATTCATTAAAAATTTTCTTATCCACAAAATAGGCCATCCCCATTCTTCCATTCAAATAAATGCTTATGCCTCTTTTCCAGAGGTGAGCGCCACATGGCAACAGATACCCTGCCTGTGTGACAGGCGTTAGGCTGAAAGGTAATGTTCCAGGACAGGAGGAAGACTGGAATTAAAACTGTATGATTGCAATATAATCACCAGCTCCTTAAAAAATGGTCAATTCTCTCTTCATATCTGACTTTTCCTTCTTTTCAAGTCAAGAAAAGAAAAAGTCACATTTGGCTTTAAAAAACAAGAAAAAGAAAACAGAAGTAAGGATTTTTGTAGGAGTTGATATTTGAAATAAGCAAAATGTACTGCGAGGTTCTGCACTTAAAGAAGTTATTGAGTCAGTTAAAATGTAGAAGAGACAAGCCATGGGGTAGATTTAGTGAATCATCAGTAATCAAATTTAGCCACAGTGAAGGGCATTTACATAGAAGAAAATATGTAAAAAGTTAGAAGATGTAGAAAAAAGAAAGAATAAAGATTAATGGATAAATACAAGAAATATTAGAATTCTGGGGTTTGAAACTTCCTGGTTCCCTCTACTCCATAGCATGTAATTTTAAAAGAATTGTTAATCTCTCTGTGCCATAGATTTCTTACATTAATCACTTTAATAAAGCACCTATTTATAGATTTGTTGTAAAATTTACAGTAATTTTACCTTAGAATAGTGCCTAGTATGAACTGAGGATTTAATGTATCTTAGCTAAGGGAGAGAAAGAGAGAGAGAAGGGCTATATAGACTGAATACCAGCATAATAATTATGCAATTGAGGAGTATTTCATTGAAGGTTTTAGAAGGTGAATTGAAGGAGCCTAATCAGGACTATGGTTTAAGTACAGAACTACTGCAATTAGTAAAGAAAATAAAAATGAAAAGACAATTTTAATGTTGATTCCAGTGATCCACATGAGAAGCAAAGAAAGATTAATAAAGTAGGTTAGTAGCCAGGAATGGTAGAAAGGGGGACCTAGATGTCACATGCGTTCCTATAGTAGAAATTACTGCTTTCTGTGTGATATGAATAGGAGAGGGAAGTGACAGAAAATATTTTAAAATATTTTCCCCTGAGTTTTTGAGATCAGAGGGATGGCAAAAACAGAAATGTAGATATCTCCAGGAAAACTTATTACCTTTGTAAGAGAAAGGAAATCTGTTTAATTCTGGACATTTATATGTGAATATGACTCCCCAAAATAATCAGGTTCTGATCCCTTGAGCCTATTAATACTGCCTTGTATGGGAAAGAATCTTTCAAATGTGAATAAACTAAATATCTTGAGATAGGGAGACTATCCTAGATGATTTAAATGAGCCTTAAAGGCAATCACAGATGATCTTATAAGATGTCAAGAAAGATCTGACACAGACAGAAGAAGAGAATGCAAAGTGATCACAGAAGCAGAAATTGAAGGGATGTAGTCAGAGAAGTGGATGAGAGAGGATGAGATGGTTGCATGGCGTTTCAGTGCAGTAAGGCTGTTTCACTGTTTCACTGTTTCAGTGCAGTAAGGCTGATTTGGGACTTTGAGCTTCCAGTACCGTGAAAGAATAAAGTTCAGTTGTTTTCAACTTCTGAGTTCATGCTTTGTTACAGAAGTCACAGAAAACTAATGCAATTTGCCAGTAGGATTCTGGGCAAGTTGTGAATGTTGTTTGGCATACATAGAGGTGTAGGAGAATTAAGTAAATGACTGAAGATTCATTATGACAGAAAGTCAAATGAGAGTCAAGTAAAAGCCTTAAAAAGGAGAAGATACACACTCAGTGTTCAGAAGAACTTTAAATTAGATGGAGTTGTCCATTATGACAACAGGACAACTTTATGAGGTAATGAATTTTCAGTAACTAAAACTAGATATCCCTTATGCTGCTGCTGTTGCTGCTAAGTCGCTTCAGTCGTGTCTGACTGTGCGACCCCATAGACGGCAGCCCACCAGGCTCCGTTGTCCCTGGGATTCTCCAGGCAAGAACACTGGAGTGGGTTGCCATTTCCTTCTCCAATGAGTGAAAGTGAAAAGTGAAAGTGAAGTCGCTCAGTCGTCTCCGACTCTTCGCCACCCCATGAACTGCAGCCTACCAGGCTCTTCCGTCCATGGGATTTTCCAGGCAAGAGTACTGGAGTGGGGTGCCATTGCCTTCTCCAGATATCCCTTATAGAGACATCCCTTATACAGACATCCAAACCCCATTTTACTTTAAAGATTGCTCTTTGCTTGATAATTCTGTTACTATTAATTGTAGCTCCTTTGAAATTCTCCCTCCAATATACCTTGCTAAAACATACTGAAAAAAAAAAATGAATATACTCCTCCCACTCATGTAATAGAAACATAATAAGTTAGTTTATTTGTTGAGGGTATTTCCCAAAAATTCTCAATCATTCTATTTGTAACTTTTTCAGCATTCCAAATGTTTCTTCTCTCTACTAGTGGTTATCCCATTTCAAATATGATTTATCTAACATTCATATATATCTTTATTTGCACATATGTTTAACACAAAAGAATAAAAGATAATAAACATTACTTTAAATCTGGTGTACTAGCCAGGTTTCTTTTAGGTGAATTTAGTGAAATTTCAAATATGTCCTACATTATGGGTGTGTGTGTTATAATTTTATATGATTTAGTGATACATCTAAAACTATGGTCAGTCGCTCAGTCATGTGTGACTTTGCGACCCCATCGACTGTAGCCCACCAGGCTCCTTTGTCCATTGGATTTTCCAGGCAAGAATACTGGAGCAAGTTGCCATTTCCTTCTCAAGGGACATATAAAATTAGCAAACATATAAGAGGTTAATTAGGAAAAAGCACTTTGTAGTTATACACAGTATTTACATTAAAATATGCTTCATAATCTGTAACTTTGATCAATACTGTGCTAAACAAATTTTGTTTTCTAAGGTACAATCATTAAATACAATGCTACTTCAATGAAAGATCTTACAGCATTATTGATACAAGGTTTCTAGTTGTGAACAGTGTTTGCCAGGACAGTGATAGAGAATATAACGTTATCTTCAGATGTCATCTTAGTCCATTATTCTATGCTAACTCCTTAAAGTCGCCTAAAACTTCACTGCTTTTGGAAATATTCATTGGTTTATTTGAAAAATAATTACTGAGCACAGACTGCTAGGCTTTGTGCTAGCTGTCAGAAAAGATTTAGTTACTTACCCCATGAACTTACAGGTAATTAAGTAAAAACAAATGGCAACCCACTCCAGTATTCTTGCCTGGAAAATCCTATGGACAGAGAAGCCTGGTCTGCTACAGTCCACGGGGTCACAAAAAGTCAGACAGGACTGTGCAACTGAGCACACAAATCAAAACAGTAACATGTGACGGGTATTATGATATAAGGATATTACAGGGATCAATGAGAACATATAGCAAGAGGGCTTAACATTGCTTCAAGTTCATGGATGGTCTTCCACAAGAACTGTTTTTAAGGTGAGACAGAAATAATGAGGAAGAACAAACCAAATAAAGGAGATGATGGAGAGTGTTGGCAGTAGAAGGAACAACATTCACAAAGGTTCAGAGGCAAGAGAGAGTCAAGTTTCTATAAAGAAGTGAAATAGAGGCAAGATATGAGGACAAAGCACAAAGGCGTAATCAGCTGTGTCATGAAGTTCAGGATAGAGAGGATATTGAGGTATTGTAAAGCAGGAAACTCAGAGCATTAGATTATTACTTTTAGAAAGTTACTCTCTTTGCCCTGTGAGGAATAGATTGGAGGAGAATAAGAACCTGGAATGTGGATGACGGCCACCTAATCTTGAGTGGTAAGAGTGTGGATGGAGAAAATAGACTTTGAGAGGTTTCTAAAAGACAGAACCGATATAGTTCTTTGTGCACTTGGATACAGAAAAAAATCATCAAGGTTTTTGGCTTGTGCAACTGAATGGATGAAGGGTTCATTCTGAGAGAGCAAAATGGGGAAGATTCACAACTTTGAGAAGAAAAGCCATGAAGTCAGTTTTGAACAGGTTGAATTAGAGGTGTAAGAAGTTTAGGGGCTTCCCTGGTGGTCCAGGGATTAAGAATCTGCCATGCAATGTGGGGACACCAGGTCGTTCCCACATGCTGCAGGGCAACTAAGCTCACACAGTACAACTGAATCCCATGCACCCTAGAGTCCATGCTCCACAAGAGAAACCACTCCAATGAGAAGCCCATGTACTAAAACTAGAGAGTAGCTCCCACTCGTGGCAACTAAAGAAAGCCTGTGCACAACCATGACAACTCAGCACAGCCAAAATGAATAAGTATACACACACACACATATGTATATATGAGAGAGATGTAAAAAGTTTAGCTGAAAATGTCCAGTGGGCAGTTGGATAAGGGGCAAGCTTAGGTGAAAGGTATGGGTTAAATATTAGGTTTGGAAATCATCATCTATTCAATCCTTAATTTAAAAGGATGTTTTCTAATTAGCTACTATGATTCAGCATCAGCACATAATGGTAGCCGAAGCTATGAAAGTAGACAAGGCGGCACAGAGAATGGCGCACGTGAGATGGACAAAGAACACAGAGTCTCACAAACACCATATCTGATGAGTTGAAGAAGAGGAGATCGTGTTCCTAGATGTAGAAGCAACAACTATAAATGCAGAAAAGAAAACAAAACAAAATTCAAGAGAGTATTAGGTAGAATGGAGGGGAAAGATATCTTCAGAGTGACGGGAGAATGGACAGGACAGACTGTTGCTAACAAAATAAGGAAGATGAGCAATGCAATGGATTTAATGGCATGTTCCTCAGTGATCATTGTTAAGAGTGACTCAAATAAAGCATTGGACGCTGAAGCAACATCACAGGGGACTGGGAACATAGAGTGAGAACAAGAGGGAAAATGCCAGGGGTTTTATTATTTTAAGATGAGATAAAAATGGACAAGCTGATGCCAATATATAGATGCTCTAATATAGTTCTCGTAAATGTATAACCAGACAATAGAGTAAATGTTCCATGAAGATTTTAAAGGTATCAGCTCATTTCGGGTTGCCTATGCAATCTGGAACATGTATGATCTTCAAATCTTTGCTAATTCTACCAATAACAGGATAGAGCAGATTGGTTATCTTCAAATTTTAAAAGTTGACCATAAAATAATAGCACAACTAGCCAGAATATAAGCAGTATTTTGACTGCTAATATTTTTAAAACACTGAAAATGTACATTTCAAATTTTCTCATTGATTTACTGACCTATTTAACACCTTACATCTATTAAGTATTTTTTTTTAATTTTCTGAAAAGTTACAAGTTAAATTGAAAAATTTACTTTTTATTGAAAATTATATTTCTATCTAAGTTCAGTTTTAATGAATCATGTGTTGGCTATTTTTTCCGTGACTGATATATGCATCTCAAGTTTCTAAAGGAAAACCCTATGACTCAATTGGAGAACGGCAAGTTATTTTTATGAAATATCAGTTCAGTTCAGTTTAGTTGCTTGGTCGTGTCCTACTCTGTGACCCATGGACTGCAGCACACCAGACTTCCCCGTCCTTCACCATCTCCTGGAATTTGCTTGGACTCATGTCCACTGAGTCAGTGATGTCATCCGATCATCTCATCCTCTGTCGTCCCCATCTCCTCCTGCCTTCTGTTTTTCCCAGCATCAGGGTCTTTTCTAATGAGTTAGCTCTTCGCATCAGGTGGCCACAGTTTTGGAACTTCAGCTTCAGCCATCAGTCCTTCCAATGAATATTCAGGACTGATTTCCTTTAGGATTGACTGGTTTGATAACCTTGCTATCCCAGAGACTCTCTGGAATCTTCTCCAACACCAGAGTTCAAAAGCATCAATTATTCGGTGGTGCTCAGCTTTCTTTATGGTCCAACTCTCACATCCACATATGAAATATAGTCTGTGTAATATTTTGTGAAGTTTAATTATGTTCCATGGGATAAACACTGACTCAGCAGTAAAAGGCTATCTACTTGCCCAGAAAAAATTTTCTTCTCAAACAGAGTAGCTGGTCAAAGTGCTCCCCATAAAAATGGTCACCATTGAAGTAATATGGTAGATACTGTTGACTGTCTGTAGAATAGCATTCTTCTTCCTTGCTGATGAGAACAATTTTGTTTAACTGAGTGAGAGCTGTGTACCTCAGAGAAGGATAAGCCCCTTGCAAGATCCAGACAACTAATCTTGATTTTTTCAAAGCCAAATCATAGTAAGTCTTTTGCTATTGCCCAGGGAATGGCTTAGGAAAGGATATGATTGAAATTTGGTCAACAGGAGAGAATGGAAATTCTGATGGAAAGTTTGTGAAAAGTTCTCAGTCATTATAAAAGTACATAACATAGAAACATTCCATTCCATCCATTTCTGAGAAATACTGTTAAGCCTAGAGATTTTATAGCTATCTCAAGACCGTGAGAAAGGAAGTCCAAGAACTAAGCCAATGTGCTAAGCATTGCAGGACAGAGATGGAAAAAACCTGGGTCAGGAATGATACACTGAAGTTTGCAATAAACAACGCTTAAACCATCTTATTCAAAGATGCAATGTTATGTGGGGCAACATATTTTTCTTAACTGCTTATGTAGTCATGAACTGGTTTTCTGTTACTTGAAGGTAAAAAATGGAGAAGGAAATGGCAACTCACTCCAGTATTCTTGCCTGGAGAATCCCAGGGATGGAGGAACCTGGTGGGCTGCCTTCTATGGGGTCGCACAGAGTCGGACACGACTGAAGCTACTTAGCAGGAGCAGCAGCATGTGACAAAAATTAATGGTAAGTTTCTTTCTTTAGGGCTTCCCTGATGGCTCAGCAGGTAAAGAATCCACTGCAATGCAGGAGACACTGGGGATGTGGGTTCAATCTCTGGGTCAGGAAGATACCCTGGAGGAAGAAATGGCAACCCACTCCTGTATTCTTACCTGGAAAATTCCATGGACAGAGGACCCTAGCGGGCTACAGTCCACAGGGTCACAAAGGATCGGACTCAACTGAATGATTGAACACGCACATCTTTTTAAAAATTCAGTCATCCAAGTCAAAAGCACTGGCTGAGATTTTAGAAATTATGTGCATCCTGTCATCTCTGAAAAGTTTAACTTCAAATATACAATGAAAAGAAGAAAAATTTAAATATTCTTACTTGAATGCCAGCTCCCTCTGGCACTGTGATCTTCCACACACAATTCAGATTGTTGTCATAAGGCTCAGGGTATCCAGGAGACAAAATAGTCCCTTTGCGCTTAGTTAAAATTCCACCACAGGGCACTGAAAGTAAAGCAATCCATGAGAGGAAGTTAATTCTAATGCAAAGGATTAAAACAAGCAAAAAGGTCAGCAATAACATAGACAGATACTAGACTTGCAAACATAATCAAATCATATCATGCTTTAAAACTCAAAAGAACATGAAATTTGTCTTCCTATAGCAAAAAAACTTCCTATAGCGCACACACAAAAAAGAATTAGACAACATTAAAGGATAACCTGGCAATAGCATATCTAAAGTCACTCTATAATTAACTCAATAATAGCATATTATTTGTATATTACTAAAATGTACATTGACACAAGATAAAAATTGTTCACATGTACATAAAGAATTTTTGAAGAATTATTTTATATTTATTATTTTCTCTTCATTATCTTTTGAGTAGTAATAAAGTCCCTTTCAGGGTAATAATAATGATAATTGCAATTATGTTATGATTAAAACATTTATATAGAGCCTACATACCAGTACTCTTTTGAACACTTTTACATATTTCACCTTCTTAAAGCTTCCCAACAATCCAACAGTATATGAATAAGTATCCTCCTCATTTTACAGCTGAGGAAATGGAAGCACTAACAGTTTAAATAAGTTTCTCAAGATCACACAGCTAATCAGAGATGAAGATGAAGTTTGAACACTGGTAGTTTGGCTCCACATTCCTGTTGTTCAGTGTAAAGAAAGTACTCAATATGGTGACAGTCTGGTTATTGCCAGTACAACTACTACAGGAAAGAATACGGATGGAGACTTGTTCTGAAGACAGTAAAGACTTTTACCACTTTTTAAAAGTACCGATCTTAAAGCAAAATTCTTACACTGCTGGTAGTATCAGATTAACTCTGGGAATGACCAAACTTACAGTTTTAAACACTGTGTGATGTTAGACATGTCCTTGAATTCTCTGAAACTCAGATGTTTTGTTAAAAGATAATGCAATTGCTTCCAGGAGGCTTTTGTGGGAAATAAATAGATATTATAATCTACATAAAGGGGCTTCTCTGGGGCCCAGTGGTAAAGAATCCATCTGTCAATGCAAGAGAAACAGGTTCAAAGCCTGGGTCAGGAAAAACCCCTGGAGAAGGAAATGGCAACTCACTCCAGTATTCTTGCCTGAGAAATCCCGTGGACAGAGGAGTCTCAAAAGATTCAGCTACGACTTAGCAACTAAACAATAACAATGCACATAAAGAAGCTTACACACTGCTTGAAACACAATAAGAAGTCAGTAAATTATATTTTCTTTTGCTACAACTATTGTTATTTTATGTTCTAATGGCACTATGATCCTTGGACATGTGTCCTAATCTGGCTCTAATGATGAAATATCAGAATATATTTTTGTAATAATTTTTAAAGGTAATTATATAACTTTGTGTCACTTCTAAAACTGAATGCAAAAAATCTAGGGTAATTACTCAAAAGAATGCTACAAGCTTTATACATTTTCAAACTTTTAAATCAGTGTGATAAAGTATTTTTAAAGAAAATTTTAGCTCATCCTCCTTCTGATCCTTTCAAATCAAATGCTATCTCTCTGTGACCTACACCATCTTCTCATCTCTTTTTAACCAACCCTCTTCTGTAATGGCATCTATTACCATGTCATCTATATACTATGACTCCAGTGTTAGTCGCTTAGTACTGTGTAACTCTTTGCAACCCCGTGGACTGTAGCCTGCCAGGCTCCTCTGTCTGTGGGGATTCTCCAGGCAAGAAAACTGGGGTGGGTAGCTGCTTCCTTTTCCATGGGATCTTCTTGGCCCAGGGATCAAACCCAGGCCTCTGGCATTGCATACTGTTTGAGGCACCAGGAAAGCCATATACTATGACTACTAAACATTTATCTCTAGCCATAACTTCTACCCAGAGTTCTACAATAATATGTCAACTCAATATCTCAAAATTCACATGTCCAAATCAAGATTTTTGAAATTCTCCCTGAACTATACTATTTGCCCTCTCAGTAAATGTTACCACCTAATTCTTAAGCCAAAAATCTAGAACTCAATTCATCTTTCTTTTCAAATTCACATATACATCAATATTCAGCCTATCAGCAAACTATGTCAATTCTATCTTAAAAATATATCCAAAAGTTTACCAGTTCTCATCATTGATCATGACCTGCCAATCTAAATCAACATTAACTTTCTCCTTCACTTCTGCAATAGGCTTCTATTCAGTCTTACTGCTTCTATACCACCCCCATCCCTTACATTAGCCACAGTGATTTTCCAGAAACTGAGACTGTATCTTTCTATAGCTCAGTGAATTTCCATGACTTAGAAAAATTCTAACTCTTCCAGCCTTTGAGGCTCCATATGACTTGGCCTCTGCTCTGTCTCTCCCAATTCTTCTGTCGTTCTTACCATCATTCACTCTGTTCTCGACACCTGAGATTACTGTTGTGGCTTGCTTACGTCTTTGACTTTCATATATCCCACCCTTCATTCATCTCATTTGAATTTGCAGCATGCTCTGGATGTCTTCCTCTAACCTCCAGCCTCTGCTTTCTTTTGCTCTATAGCATTTACCACTATCTGAAACAAAAGTAAACTCCCTAAGGGCAGAGACATTATCCTCTTATTCAAAGCAATGTAGCCAGTGCCTAGAATGGTGCCTGGCACTTTGTTGTTATTGCTCAGACGCTAAGTTGTGTCCAACTCTTTGCAGCTCTGTGGACTGCAGAATGCCAGGCTTCCCTGTCCTTCACTATCTCCTGGAGTCTGCTCAAACTCATGCCTTTTGAGTCAATAATGCTATCCAATCATCTCATCCTCTTTGTCCCCTTCTCCTCTTGCCTTCCATCTTTCCCAGGATGAGGATCTTTTCCAATGAGTTGACTCTTCACATTAGGTGACCAAAGTATTGGAGCTTCAGTCGTTCCAATGAATATTCAGGGCTGATTTCCTTTAGGATCGACTGGTTTGATCTCCTGGCTGTCCAAGGGACTCTCAAGAGTCTTCTCCAGTGTCACAGTTTGAAAGCATCAGTGCTTTGGTGCACATTCTTTTTTATGATCTAACGCTCTCATCCATACATAACTACTGCAAAAATCATACCTCTGAGTATACGCACCTTGTCTCTGCTTTTTAATATGCTGTCTAGGTTTGTCATAGCTTTCCTTCCAAGGAGGAAGCATCTTCTAATTTCATGGCTGCAGTCACCATCCATGGTGATTTTGGAGTCCAAGAAAATGAAATCTGTGACTGTTTCCACATTTTTCCCAACTTTTAGTCATGAAGTGATGGGACTGGATGCCATGATTTTAGTTTTTTGAAAGTTAAGTTTAAAGCCAGCTTTTTCACTCTCCTCTTTCACTCTCATCAGAAGACTCTTTAGCTTCTCTTCCCTTTCTGCCACTCGAATGGTATCTTCTGTATGTTTGGGGCTTCTTTGGTGGCTCAGACAGTAAAGAATCCACCTGCAATGCAGGAGACTTGGGTTTGATCCCTGGGTTGGTAAGATCCCTTCGAGGAGGGCATGGCAACCCACTTCTGTATTCTTGCCTGGAGAATCTCCATGGACAGAGAACCCTGGCAGGCTACAGCCCATGGGGTTGCACAGAGTTGGAATGGTTGAGGTTGTTGATAGTTCTCCTAGCAATCTTGATTCCAACTTGTGATTCATCTAACCCAGCATTTTGCATGATGTCCTCTGCATATAAGCTAAATAAGCAGGGTGACAATAGACAACCTTGATGTACTCCAATTTTGAGCCAGTCAGTTGTTCCATGTCTAGTTTTAACTGTTGCTTCTTGACCTGCATATAGGTTTCTTAGGATACAAGTAAGGTGGTCTGGCATTCTCAACTCTTGAAGAATCGTCCATAGTTTGCTGTTATCCACAGTCAAAGACTTTAGTGTAGTCAAGGAAGCAGATGTTTATTTGGAATTCTGTTGCTTTCTCTATCATCCAACGAATGCTAGCAATTTGATCTCTGGTTCTTTGCTCTTTTCTAAACTCAGCTTGTACATCTGGAAATTCTCATCTCATGTGCTACTGAAGCCCAGCTTGAAGGATTTTGAGTACGGTTTGCTAGCATGTGAAGAGTGCAATTGCAGGGTAGTTGAACACTCTTTGTCACTGTCCTTCTTTGGGACTGGAATGAAAACTGACTTTTTCCAGTTCTGGGGTCATGCTGAGTTTTCCAAGTTTGGACATATTGAATGCAGCACTTTAACAGCATCATCTTTTAGATATTTAAGTAGGTTACCTGGAATTCTATCACCATTAGCTTTGTTTCTAGTAATGCTTCCTAAGGTCCACTTGACTTGACACTCCAGGATGTCTGACTCTAGGTGAGTGACCACATTATCATGTTTATCCAGGTCATTAAGACCTTTTTTGTACAGTTCTTCTGTGTATTCTTGCTACCTCTTCTTAATCTCTTTTGCTTCTGTTAGGTCCTTATGGTTTCTTGCCCTTTATTGTACCCAACCTTTTATGAAATATTCCCTTGATATCTCCAATTTTATTGAATAGATCTCTCTAATACTTGGTAAACTAATTAAATGCATGTTAAATAAATTACTGAGTGACTGTCTATGTGTATAAATCTTATGCTTACGTAAAGTTGCTTTTTTACCATTCCTGCATCATTCTTTTCTACTAGTATTTTTCTAAAGAAGCCATATTTAAATCTACTTCACTTGTTTTTATTTTTGCCAAGAAAATACATTATAAGCGCATTCCCAGATGTGCATTACCACATAATAATGTTTTACAAAATTTTATATACTTTGTATATTACTTATCCTAGTATTTTTTTCTATTTTAAAAATATTGCATATTTTTAATAACTTCTAATCAGTATTATTCAATATAACATATAGATTAAGAAAACAGATTTTAGAATCAAGCAGCTTGGGTATAAATATTAATTCTTTTTTTTGTCTCTAAACATAGGGGTTTCACTATCTATCTGTAAAAGAGAATATTCTTATCTGCCTCCTGGTGTTGGTGTCAATACTAAGTGAGATAATGCTTAATAGCACTTCATACAAATACTAGTTAATGCTATCCATTATTATATTTAATAGCTTTTTCATCACTGAATGGATGAGTAAAACAATGAATGAAGATTCAGATACTATATGTATTTCTTCATCTGTTTCTCTCCACTGAAAAAAGACAGTGCGAACAAGCATTGCCATGGATCCAATAGAAGTAAAAATAGTTCTTTCTGGGTCTCTAAAGGACTTGAAAAAAACAAAGCTTGATAAAGAGTGATGGGATAAGCAGCTAATTAAACAATTCTGCCTAAGGGAAGTAAATGACATGTTCAGGAGCTTTTCAAAAGATACCTCCAACAGAAATACTTATGCCTAAGGCCATATATTGTCAGAGCTATTAGTGGCTACAGGGGCTTATTCAAATCACAGAATCTTAGAGAGAAGAGAGTTTTGGGTTTTAAGACACTAAAAATATTAAGAAATCTGAAGTGTAATAAGGTCAAATTTGGAAGACAAAGTTCAGTCTTCAGCAAATTTATCAAGTTTACCTCTGTCCAAAGTCCAATATTCTTATAAAAACATTATTGTGCTTTATTATAATTTACCTAAGAACTACTTGATGAGACAGACTCACACAAGAATATTAAATATTGTTTTCTTATACAGGTTAGTTAAATTTGTGAATTACCTAATTCAGTATCTGGCCATTTTAACTATAAGTACAATTTGCATATCATGTCTAATGGGGCTGCTTTCAAGACAACAGTCTAATTTCAATATGTCAACTTTTAAAAAAAATTAATGAACATTTTATTTTATATTTTATTTATATCTACTATGACACACAAAAATAAAAGTGTTGATAGCAGTAACAAGAACTGTGAAACTCAAACAATTATATTTGAGATGGAAATCACTAGAAATGTAGGTCACTGCTTTCATTTGTTTCAATTGTTGGATGCTCACTTGGCCTAAGCTATCATCTGAGTATTCACTGAACCAGTGAAGGGAGGGGAAATAGAATCATTATGTATAATACTCTGTAACAGATTAACAAAGATTATATTTAAACTATAAAATGTAAATAGAGAATTTGTTCTTTCTCAGAATAAAATTACCTATACAACTTGAAAATCTATTGCATATGTTTTACTTATGCCTTTTCCTGCAGATTCTCAAGTGTCTTGTAGCTTCAAGGTGGCTTGTAAAGGTCTAAGCAAGTAAACTGAGCAAGAATATCACCATGCAGTAAAAGCCTGAGTTGAAAAAGCATGGGCCCTGGACTTGGGAAGTTGGTCAGTTGTTCTACCTCTATAAAAATTTATGAAATTATCAAACTTATCTGCCAAAATCCATTCATTGAACAAATGTTTATTGAAAACCTCTTGTATGCCACATCCTCTTTTGTTGAGCAAAAAATATAATATAGTGACAGGAAGAGGAGGGCAAGAAAGATTAGAGAAGCATCCTAACTATATATAATCTGGTGAATGGTTGCTGCTTAAAAAAAAAAGGAAAAAGAATAAAGATATAAAGAACAAATGGATGATGAGTGAAAGAAAATTACTTTAGATAGGATGGTCAAGGAAGATATTCAGGTGAAAACTGGAATGAAGCAATGCAGTAAGACCAAAAGGTATCTTGGGGATGATTTTCCAAGGGGAAAAAATAGAAAGTTCAAAGACTTTGAAGCAGTTAGAATTTTATCCAGATAACAGAAACTGAAAATGAACACAAATTACAGATAATTCTTTAATATAAACCTAAAATAATTCTGCCTTTGACTTATATTTGAATTAAGACATCAAGCCTTCTCTTTTTCTGAATTTTTGAATACTGAAAGACTAAATCATTTTTATTCATAACATTTAAAACTAAAAATATTTATAGCTAAAAATAGAAATGCAAAGTATATTTTCATTTATGTAAAGACTAGCAGTGGGATCAAATGGTAAGACCTAAAGTGAGCTATCATCCAAGTGTCATTTAGAATCTAGTTCTTGTCTTGTACAAATTCCATATGTCCTTCTGTTATATATTCAGTTTTCTGGATTTATAGCTGTTCTACAAAGTATACATTACTTTTAAAGTGACATAAAGTAATATGCCCCTTTCGTGTGATCTTGTCAGCAAACAGAAACCATCTGATAAAATTTTCTAAGTATGCGCTTTCAAACCAATGCAACATAAAAGTAGTGTGTTTTATGTTTAAAGACCCACCATAGATGCACTCACATGTTTCTCAAAAAGCCCAGGTATCTAGCAAGAAATGGACTTTTGACAGAGACAGTGTAATGGCTCCTGAGTCCCTCATCTTTTCGCCTTAAAAGTAAAAAGTGAGGCTGAATCCATCTAGGCTGGGGATGACAGTCTGTTAGCATTTACTCTTGATGCTGCATGTCAGCCATGACAAGGTCTCAGTCTTTCAAAGGCTTTAATGCTTGTAGAAGCTTCTGCACTTGTTGAAATATATATATTATATTATATAATACTATATTAAATAATATAAATATATAAATAATATAAATATATATATTTATATATAAATATATATATTATACATATAATATAAATAATATATAATATTATAGTCAATATATATTGTCTATATATAATATAAATATATTTATATAATATGTATATTTATATATATATTATATATATGTAAATATAATCTTAGAGTCAAATGGCCTGATCTTCTTGTTCTTTACATGGATTCTTATTTCTTATGGCAAAAACACCAGGATTAATCAACTGACACATTTGACATATGGAAAAGCTTTGCAATAATTGGGTAGAATAGTGGTTTTCTTCTGCTTTAAACAAAAATGCTGACAGTGTACAGTTCTTTTTCCATCACACAGAATATTTTATTTTTCTCTTATTTCCCTTTCCTCTTCCCAAACTATTGTTACATGTTTGTTTTTTTTTTCCTTTCTTTTTTAATATCAGCTCATTTCTCCCTTTTATTTCTTTCCTGTTTTTAACATTATCATCATACCTTCATGGACAAAAGAAAATATAATATTTTGGATAATGTAATGTTCAAACCTTGATTAAATATATATTTTTCAACCAATTACAATAATGGTAATCATTACTTTAATTTCAAGTTTATTTTTACTTTAGAGCTTTAGACAAACACTGAAACCAAAGCAAATCATGAATATATGTCTATTGTTATAAGTTTGCTCCTTTTAAATCAACTGTCCTTAAATTTATAAATTAATGGAAAGAAAGTTCACAACCCTAAATATAATATTCTAGTAATTACTATTATCTTCAAGAAAATTGTCATTATATTTCCCTAAAGCCTTTCTGAAAATTTTAATTGAGAAAAAAATCTTGCCCTTAAGGAACTAAATTATCAGAGTTAGAAAAACTAATAGAAGCCCATGCTTTTAGAACTTTCCAAGATGCAAAAATCTTCAGTGGAAGATAATCTTTACATATAATAATTTTAAAGTGTCATTAAAACTACATATCAACAGATTAAAATCAATAATATCAAATCCTTTTATGAACACTACATAGACGTTCTTTATTTGAGATCCAATACTTCTAGAATTGAAGTTGTATGTTCTGATTTTATGGTGGAGAATTTGGAAAGCACAAAAACAACTTAATTTTTAAGTACTTACATGAGTCCAAGAACTTTGCCAAGGCTTTAAAATATGTAATAGCCACAATAAATCTATAACTTCCCTGTTTTGTTGATATGGGAATTGAGAATCAGAGACTATGCAAAAATTTTCAGACTCATGTAGTAATTCACCACAATTTAGTGTTAAAGTCAAAGCCTATTACTACCCAAGATTCAATTGACCCTTATACTGAGAACCTACTACAGCTCCCAGTTATGAAGACTTTATTCAGTTTTTTATGATTTCTTACAAATTTTTTCCATTAATTAGGACACTGTTTTGCATATGTTTGTTCTTTGAACACTCTAAATGGATAAATGAATGTTTTCTGTAATAGTTAAAGATTAATGAACTAGTTTATGCCTTTCCATAAATCTCTTTATCAATCTACTTTTATAATTGTCGAGGGAATTTTCATAATACATATGAAATGAAAGGAAGACAGCTACTTATTATCTTCCATTGTATGGTATTAATATTTTCTATCACTATGTACATAAAGAAACTAAAAGTGACAGAGAAATGATGTAAACAATCACTGAGAAAAGTGAGGCAGAAATAATGATTGATTCCTGATATTTAGAAAGCAATATTTAAAAATCCACTGGAAGGCTAAAGAAATTTATTATCTTTTGTCTTTCTTCAATTATTAAACTGAATTGAAGCAATGTAATTTCTGATTTATGCATATTGTATGACTAATTTTGGCCTAGACATAAAGGAACATTTCTCTCAGCTCACAGTCTTTTAGTATAATTAATTTATTTGCATTTTATAAGGCTATGAACTCAACATATAGTGTGGTCATAAGGAAGAGCATTATCTATTTTCTCTTATGAGAGTATAAAAGTATATAAAGACCTTTTTGTTCCATTAACCATAGCTCTATGCTAGGTGCAAAAGAGGAGAAACATCAAGTGCAAATGATTTCTTCTCCTTTGCTTGCTGATTGACAAAAATATACTTTAACAGGTTAAGAAATTCCAAATTCTAAAAATGATATAGAATTCGAAATAGGAATTTAGCTTATAAGTCAAAACAAAAAGGAAAACACTCTTCTATCATTCACACTGAAGTATAGAATCAGAAAATATTTCCAAATCTTGCTCCTATGTTACTACTCATTAGGCTGTGTCACTTTTAAAGAAAGCTGTTTGACTTCTAAGACTCAGTTTATTCACCTGTGAATTCTGAGAGTAACTTCTCCATAGGTTTGCTGTAAGAAGTTAATTCAATATGTCTTTATTGATAAATTACTCAGAATGAAACCTGGCAAATGGGAAGTGTTAAATCATAGTCATACTAGAAACTGGTTATTTATTTGAAAGACAAGAAAGTTGAGGAGTCATTTACAGCTTTCCAGTGTTTAAAATTACTTTCTGTATGTGGTTTTCAACAAATAAAAGAAAAATAAAAGAACAGTTCCCATTCCATTTACTGTAGAAGGAAGAATTAGATTCTTGGTTGTAAGAAAAATACTCTGTGAAATATGCAAGATGTATTCATTTGAGGGAGTAGTGATATCAAGTTCCTATAGAGATCTAGATCCTACATTTTTGGTTATGATAGACCCAATTTGTACCATTCCGTTCTATTTTTTTAATTTATGATAGTCCTAATTTACACATTTTCCAAGCACAATTATTAATGATGTTCTTATTTGAATGGTAAAAGATTTGAAGCAGTTTGGTTCTACACACAGTTTGTGTTATATAAATGCATATCACCAAACTTTATCTTTACTCCTTCCTCAGTAGAAATAAGTGTAACTTCCATATCATTTCAATTAAAACTTGTTTAAAATACATTATTCTAATTTAGTATGAACTAACATTATATTAATCTCTGATAAAATATGGTAAAATGTGTTTTTAATAGTTAAAAATAAATACTACTTACAATTTCTTTTCAGGTATGGCAGGATGTATTATTAAAAATAAATTTTATATATTTATAAATGTACATGCTATATTGTTTATAGGTACACTTGTGTCTTCTCTATCACAAAGTAGAGAACTGAGATTATTAAAATAAAAACAAAATTTTACATATCTTTTATTTAAAAAAACATTCCTCTCATTTTCCAAATCTCATGCTAATAAAACTTTAATGAGGAAGAACTCATTAGAACTATTTCTTAACCTGAGATGAAGCTTTAATACTCTTCTTTTAGTTTTATAATATGTAATTAAAAAACTTAATTTCCAGACATGCTCTTGGAACAAACAAGAAAGCAACTTCACTACAGTCTACATTTTCCACATCCAGGGAATTCTACAGGATCCAACAGTCATTGTAATGATCCTGCAATATGATAATATTCTAAACTATTGCTATTGTTATTGTTTAGAAAATGTTTTAACTGCTTCAAATAACTTAGCAGAACCAAGTGTATAAGCTCGCCTTCTGTTTCTCAATATAAACTGTAGATGTGTGTTGTGTGCTCAGTCTTCAGTCATGTCTGGTTCTTTGTGACCCCATGGACTGTAGTCTGCCAGGCCCCTCTGTCCAGGGGATTTTAAAGGCGGGAACAGGGGAGTGGGTTGCCATTTCCTTCTCCAGACGATCTTCCTGACCCAGGGTTCAAACCCACATCTCTTATGTCTCCTGAATTGGCAGGCGGTTTTTTACCACCAGCGCCACCTCAGAAGCCCTGGATATAACATTACAAAAATAGTTTCAAATAATGAGATTTGACTAATCCTATTGCCATCTACTCATTTAAAGTGTTTCCACTTATATCTGTGAAAGACTGGGGAAATTTCTTATTTTATGTTTTTATACATATATATAACTTAAATGGGGCTTCTCTGGTGGCTCAGTGGAAAAGAATCTGCCTACAGTGTAATGAGATGCAGGTTCGATCCCTGAGTGGGGATATCCCCTAGAGGAGGGCATGGCAACCCACTCCAACGTTCCTGCTTGGAAAGTTCCCTGGACAGAGGAGCCTGGTGGGCTACAGTCCATGGGGTCTCAAAGGGTCAGTACAACTGAAGTGACTAAGCATGCATGCATGTAACTAATAGAGAAAAGGAAAAAAAAAAAGTATTAATGTGTATTTTCTAATTTCTTTGCTGATAAAACATATCCAGAAAAATCAATCTCTGTGATCTTTAAAAGATAGGTAAATTCCTTATATATTGACATAGACATCTTTGCATAAATTTTAAAAATGAAAAGTGTTTATTTCAAAGGATGATGATGTCTAATAATTCCATATTAATAGCATTATAATTCTGTGTTATTGGAAATATGTATGTATATTTTCATTGATTGCATCACACCTCAATTGCATCAAATAGCCACTGTAATTTCCATATTTAGATACATCATAGCTAATAAAGTATTAAATATTGACAGATGTAACATAACTAATTTTGATATATAATATGTACAACACGAAGCATACAAATATATAAACTTACCAATACAGGTAGGTAAGGAATCATTCCATTGGGCCAAAGAATTCGGCACTGTATCACACCTAATTGCAATGGATCCATGGAGAATATATCCTGGGTTACATTCAAAAAGAACCAATGAACCAACTGCAAATTCATTGCCAATCCTTCTTCCAAACCTTGGTTCAGGCACAGAACTGCATTGTGTGGAACTTGTTCTAGGAACAGCTGCGTACAAATAATTGTGGATTTTAATTTCATGTTTGGTAAAGAAATACAGGTTTCAAAATGTGACTATACAAACATTTCAAAGAAATCTTTACTAACTCAAACTTTAGCTAACAATTTGAACATATTTATAAAAGTTGAAAACTTCATACATGATAAAATGAATAAATTCAAAATGAATAAATATTGCTATTGTCATTAAGATTTTTTATTTAAAAACATTTTATTTTGGATTCTTTAAACAACATCAGTTACTCTCTGTTTTTTGTTTTACCATACCTTTATCAATATAACAATGTAGCTTGAGCAAAGATATTTCAATTTAAGGAATGGTAACAGATACATTTTTTGTTTTTCTTTTTAAATTGGAACGCCAAGCATACAAAAAGCAGATGTCAGGTTATGTAAAGCAATGTCAATTTTTTTTAACACTATTTGCTCCCTAAAAACACAGATTTTAAAAAAGCAAAAACAACACTCGATTAATTTCACAGCATATTCATAAACTTAGTTGTTCAAAACATGTTTGTTATTGATGAAGACAATAACTATGTTCAGGCTAAGCAGAACAGAAGTCAGACAGATTAACAACAATAGAAGCTTTAATTTAATAATCATACAATACCAAATTTGAAATTTCTTTTAGGTATGTTCTTCAATTGTGACATTTTTAAAGATAGAATGATAACAGGATGTTTTTTCTTTTTAAAACACATACAGATGGGATTAAGGAGTTTGACAATAGTCCAAAAAATGATAAGATGAATTCCAAATAGATAGATTCTTCTTATGTCACTTAGTGAAAATAATTTCATTTGTTAGAGTGCCTTTTAAAAATCATAATACCATGCATTGTTACAGAGGGACTATTATTAAGAAAGAAACTGTGTGATATTATAGCCAATATTATAATTAGAATAAGAGGGTTTAATAAGAATATCAAATCACAAGTGCTTATAAATTTATTTGGAATGAAGTTCAAGATACATTTGAGAATAACTACATTGAACATATATAATTCAAACAAAATATTCAAATGATAGCTCTTAATTTAGTTTTATATAATGTGGAAGCTTGTCTATTATAAGTGACAAAAAACTATGTAGACTGACTTTGAATTGCACAAAAGTCATGAAGAAAGTCTGAATTCTAAGAGAATGAGAAGCTACCATTTTAGAATGGAGTGATGATTTCCTTGGCACGTCTAAGTGCATCCGCACAGAAAGCTTGAACTTTCTCAGAGTGCTAGACTATAAGGAAACAATATGTAGAGCGAAGCATTGTCAAAAAAAAAGATGTTTTGAAACAGTATGTTAAAAACAAGGAAAAGCATGCAGTTTGCTTGAGAATGATGATGGAAGCAAGAGATTTTTTTTTTTTTTACTCTGGTCAAAGTAATAATGCTTTAATAATGGGGAAGGGGAAAAGGCAAAACAATTTTTTTTTAAAGCACAGAACTTTTATCTGTCCTATATGGTTATGAGGCTCTCATCATTCAACAACTCTGAACATAGCATGGAAACTGATTACATTCCTTAGTGTGTTTCTATGCTACAGGGTCACTTACCTTGATAAACAAAGTGAAATCCCTTAGCTGTTATTGGTCCAACTGAAGTAAATCGAACTGTGATCTGATTACCTGAACTCAGTGGAAGTGATTCTCCTACTCAACAAAACAAACACTAAGATATCATAAATAATTTCATTCAGTAAACCTAACAAATTACACTAATTTACACTGTCATTTGAAAACATCAATCTATGCTCTATTAAATTACTTTAATATATTCTACCACTGACAATATATTATTTTGGGTTCAGCTTCAATTGCAACCTTTTCTTTTTTTTACTGGAAGGCTTTTATTACATTTTGATAATATTGCCTCATTCTGTAAAGAATCTTTAAATATTACATCAAACACCATGGACAAAGTGACTAAATACTATATTTACTTGATTACAACCCCAGAAAATGGTTATATTTTTATCAAGAGTCTGAATTACTGTTGCGTTTCTATTCTTTTTTAAAAAAGTAATGACTTTATGTTCAGTTTACTTTATTTCTAATATGGATGATATAAATCTCCACTTTCACTACATTACCAAAGTCAGTCTTTTATCAATAACTGATGCACGGCAGTTCTAGTGAAGGATACCTGAATGGGATCCTGAGAGGGAAGATAACAGAGAAGACTGCTGAGTTGGCCCATCATACACCTCAACAACATCGTGGAGTGATGTCTGGAAAAATACAAACTGGCCAAACACCACTGATCAACAGGAACCAGGAGAAGCAAACAAATCACCAATCATCCAAAAATGAAAACAAAAAACAACAAACAAAAAAAAAATAGAAAGAGGAGGAGAGAGAGAACAAAGTATTACAATATAATAGTCATCTTTCTTTTTTTTATCTTTAAAAGAGGATGTGTGCCAATTGGTTGATATGCCTAACACACGTACTTCAGGTCATAAAAGTAATGAACATGACCTAAATGCAATAAAATGTTAAGAAGACTGTTTTTAAAGTAAATTAAATGGGTATATAGCTCAGAAATCATAAGTTTGGTAACTAATAATGTATAATAACTACTTTTTAATGTTTCTATAGGTAGTTTATTTTCACTTTGTGACTCTCTTCTCTTTTTCTAATTTTTTTCCCCTCTTTTAGATGACATAGACAAAGTTTTAGTTTAGGGGATTCAGTTTAGGTTGCTTTTAAAATGTTTATCCATTATAAAAATAGTGTTTAGAAAAATATAGCAAGATACTTCTAAGGTACAGTGTTTAATCCACATTTTGAATTGAAAATGATCCCTAAACATTTATTGTTATTCTTCTGCTAAAATAAGGACATATTATTTATCATTTCTAAGAAATTAAGATATTTTAATTTTAATTAAGATATACAATTTTACCAAATTATTGCTTTTTCATGGTAAGTACAGATCTGACACACTTACCAATAGTTTTATATATGCCTCCTTTTAACTTCATTTTGTAGTTTTCCTTTAATAATATATTAACTTTACATGCAGAAACTACTCAAACTATAAGTTAAAAGAAGGAACCTATTACAGAGAAGAAATCAACTAGTGTTTTATGTTTTAAAAAAGTGAAATAGGTAATAAAATTCATCCTTAAAACATTTCATTGAATAGAAAAATTGTGGGGTCTAAAAGAGTATGATTTTTTTTAACATTTAATAATGCAAAAGCAAGGCAGCTTTTATAAATTCAAAATCATATGTTGTAATTAAACTTACATCGAACAAATATTTAAAGTTCTTCATATTTTACCCCTGAAATCGAGGTTATGGTTATCCTACAGTGGTCATATGAATACAGGTTTATTCATTTGAAACATACTGAGTTTTGCATATGAACCCACACCCATGATACTGTAAACAAAGTTACATTTATTTATTTTTGGCCTTCTAAAATAAGCTGGTGATCTCAGTCCAGTTCTTTGTGGGGTAAAATAAAATAAGCACAGATTGATTGTTGTTACCATAGGATAATTCCTGAACCGTAGAGGGCTGAATTTCAAAAGTGATCCTCCTTAAAACACTATTTTGATGTCATGAAAATAAATTTATGTTTCTATCAAATCACATACATATAGCCAATTATTTTAATGGTTTACAACTCTTATGAAAAAATTTCAGTTCAGATCTTTTTTAAAAATTCATATTTGAGTCTACCAAATCCAAAACTATTTCAAAAATACTCCTAAAAATATTAAGAAAGTTTTTGTTTTCTGTTTTTGCATTTGTTTAGATTGATGTTTGAATGATCTAATTTCAAATGTGTCTTGAAAACTTTCTGTTAAAATGCAGATGTTGCCACTGTCTTTCCAAGTGCCCCCCGACTCCTTACCCCATCAAAATCAAGGTAGTCTAATCATCAGAACTTTGCTAAGTCAAGTAGGTTGTGTGCAAGACTCTTGGCAGATAACATTCTTTCTCTGTATGTTTACGGGGGTCATTAGGGGAAAATGTCAAAATGCAACATACTTTATCTCTGTCTCCAAAATAGCTCTGTCTTCCTAAATATCTCAAATAGTCGATGGCTATGCTACCCTGAACAGGTCTGATCTCGTCTAAATATCTCAAATAATCCAAATTTCCAGGCAAACCACTACATTTACAAATAACATATAAAACAACTAACATACACAGTGATCCAAGATCCTTTTCTAAGGAAAAAGGGAAAAAAAATACTCCCTCTTTTTTCCTCTTTGTAAGCTTCTTATTCTCAATTATTACTTCTTTACAGTAGACTATAGTTTTGTGTCACCTATAAATTGAGTATCTTGAGACTATGGCTTTTAATGACATAGTCAGTAATATGACATACTTATATCATATTAAGTAAAGAAAACTACTCTTTTGAGGGGTATTAGTCTGTAGTTATTGTAATTCTCTGATGAGATTGGGGAGAAATTGAGATGGGTAGGAGATGAGAGAGTTGAGTGTTGAATCTTTCTTTTTTTTTGAATCTTTCTCTATTAAGCAATCAGTAAGCTACTTCTCTTGAACTGCAACCTTACTCTGCAGTAATATGGTCAATGGAAATCTTAAATTAAAAAGTTTTTACTAGGCAAAAGCTTTGAGAGGGTACTGAATCATTATATGAAAGTGAAATTTTAAGGTACATGTTGAGTAAGTGTTTTGTATATGAAAACTCAAGAGCAGCTGCATAGTGATCTGATTTCCTACATAGTCTCAGGTTGACTACTGGCTTACCAAACTGATGCATTACAATTCTGAACCAAATCTCCCCTTCTCAGTCAAAAGTATCAAGAATTAAATGGCTTCCCCTCTGTTTGTCTACTCATTCAGCCTCTAAATATCTAAATTTACTTAGTTTTCATATGTTAAGATAGCAGTAGATCCTTTGATTCTAAAATGTTCTGAATAGCCAACTGTACCCTTTGCAACGACTTCCCTGGTGGGTCAGATAGTAAAGAATCTGTTGGCAATGTGGGAGACCTGGGTTTGATCCCTGGGTTGGAGAGATTCCCTTGGGGAAGGAAATGGCAACCCACTTTAGTATTCTTGCCTAGAGAATACCAAGGACAGAGCAGCCTGGCGGGCTATAGTCTATAGGATAGCAAAGAGTTGGACAAGAGTGAGAAATTAACACTTTCACTTTCTTCCTTCACTCTTTGCATAGTTCAGACTAAAGCAGAAAGGAAAATGTGAAAGATTTTAAAGTGGACCAAAAGGTAACTGGATGTTGTTTTTTGGTAAACGAGACATTTTCTAGCACATCATTCTGTGTTACCTGTGTTTATGGGGACTGTGGTATAATGCAAAGGATTTTTATTATCCAATGGACAGACCAATTTTGCAAGCTTGTAAATTAATTCCAGTATTCTATTAATGTCTCTCTATCAATTCATCAACCTATTTTGTTATTTGAATTCTTTCTTGAACTGTTGTAACATTTTACTAGGTCCCTCATTAATTAATGACTTAAATACAACATTTAACATGTTTATTTTAGGTTTGTATGGGAGTCATGATTAATGCTGTTAAAAAGAAATATTTTTTAACACTGGTCTAGCATCTCATACCTCAGCTTAATAGCTAAATGACCCTCTTTCCCCCCTAAGGCTACAAATAACCCCAAAAGTCTGGACTGACCATGCATTCTGGAATGATTAGCAACCCTCTTCTTTGTCTTAGTTTCCAACAGAGAAACAGAATTCTTTGCATCTCAGCTCCGAGCTCTTCTTTCTCTACCTCTGGGGATTTCATGTAGATATAAAGCATTTTGCTCTCAAGCTATTAGAGTAGGTTATAAACACTAAGCACTTTCTTAAAGGAAACACCATTTTAAAGGAATTTTTCCTTCTTTATGCATAATAAATGATAAAAAATATCTTTTACTCTTTTGTTATAAATCCATTTTTATAATATTTTATATATTATTGCAAGCTAGATAAAGGAAGACAAGGAAGCTTCAGTTCAGTTCAGTTTCGTAAGGCAGAAATAAACATGTAAAAATAGCTACAAAGAAGCCAATGCAAATAGCCTATTATTACACCTGAAACTATTTCTGAGCCTCTTAATTTCCATATATTTTACCCTAGAATACAGTTTATTAATTTATCTAATATTTATTGATTCTATTTCTATGATGTACCAGGAACTAAGTGCTGGGGTTAAAGAGAGATAGATGCAGAAAGGGTCCCTCCTTTCAGGCCTCATTAATTATATTTTTGGTCATTTAGGTGGCTCCTTATCTTTAATTGATGTATGATAAGGTGTTAAATTAACCAATTAAATTAACTATAAACCAACAAAGTTACTTTGGGTATGTCTTCCCACACAGATCTTTGATATGCTAATCATTTAATCTATTCTTCAAAGCAAGTCCTCTACTAGCAACTTATAATGGGCAACATTTGAGTCAGAGTCCCAGACTGTATTTTAAAGAAATCCATAATTTGGATTTTTAAAAATCACTTAAATAGTCCATTTAAATGACTTAAATAGAGAAAACCTGTATCTTAGATGATGTTGGCTAGCATTCTTACCTCAACTTCAAAATTTTGTCCGAGTTCATTCATTTGCTCTCCCACGAGAAAATAAACTCAAAAGGAAACCAGACATTTTGTCTATCTATTCTTGTTTGTATATGAAACAAGGTTTACTTGACATTTAATTTTTACAGTATCATATTCAACCAAGACAGACAAGCAGGATTCTATTTACTGAGAAGGTTTACACGGTTTAAGTGCTCACTAAACTTTCAAAGATCATTTGTTTCCTATTTTTACCGAATTCTGCCCAATCCTTACTCCTTTAATCATGTTCATTTAACTTTCAGGACTTTGTCTACTCTACTTAATTTAATCATTTCAAATGTAGGCCAATAAATAATGTCAGAGGCCTCATTGGGATTGCAGAGAGAAACTCCTGGGCCTTTGTATGGCTTAACTATTAGAATATTCTGCCCAGACCAACAGTCTCTCTTAAAACATTGTGAAAAACAGTACAGTGAGTGTTTAGGGTATGGCATAGTACACTACATAATTTAGTGCCCAGAATGGTGTACATTTGTTAAAATAAGAAAAAATGGAATAAAGAAGGCAAAGTTCCTTTTCCCACTAAACTCTACTCTGGAATATTACTGAATGTTCCACCATTGCTTAAGCAAGTCAGAAACTCTTGGATGTTAGTTTTCATTTTTGAGCCATCAAAATAACACTGTACAGAGACCCACTGATTTAGCAATTAATTAACTTTACATGAGGATAATAAACAATCATGGACATGGTTACTGTTATTCAGTATCAGGACTGGAGTTACTGAGTTAAAAAATGAATGCTGAGTTCATTCAAATAAAGAAGGGTTTATTTTGTTTTGCCAAATGTGTTATTCTCTCATAAGGGAAGAGTCACAGAGCATTCCAATGTATTGCTAGTGTAAGAAGGGAAAAACTCAGAGTGAGACTGAGCCAGGACTAAAGGGAGCCGATCCAAGCACTTCAGGAAAAGCGGGTGGATAGTTAACATGTCTAAGAGGTTGTGATAAATTCAGGTCTGATTCATACTTGCTTTGAGGTATAAGGGTTCTAATTCGGTAGAAGGTGAGTTAGTAGGTCTTTCTGGGCAGTGGTAGTTCTAGTGGTCAGATGGGTAGTGCCTTATTAATTATGATGCCAAGGTACTAAAAAGACACAGCATCTTTGCTCCTTGACAGAATGGATAAAGCTGCTTAAAGACCGTTAGCATCTGCAACTTAGCAGATTTAGAAGGACTAATGTTTTCAAATAAACAATCTATTGGTCTGAAATGCCTCAATAAGGGCATTTCAGTAAACTGTCTAATGAAGTTAGGGATTCTGGTTCTGGAATTAGACTCTCAAGGATTGATTCTAGGACAAGCCACACAAAGAAGTCACTTCACTTTTCCATGCCTCAATTGTATCATCATCTATAAAATAGGAATACAAGTTCCTAAACTATTAGGATGTGAATATTACATAAATTGATACTTGTAAAACAGACTGAACAATGCCTGAAATATAGTGGTAAATATGTTACTGTTACTAATAACTCAGTTTCTTTTTAAAATATATTGCTACTAATTCAATCGAAAAGTTTACTGACAGGCAAAATTTAATTGACCTTTGATGTTAAATATAATATCTTTTCTAATTCTCTTTTTCATACATGCATATTTAGAATGAATGATTGAACTGATTGAGTCAGAAGAATATCACAGCTATTTAAATCAAGGTACATTTGTCTTTTGAATTACTTCTCTAACTACTTGATTTTGCATTCTATACTTTTGGGTGAAATATGAAAATGTAATTAGCAGCTTTCTGTAAGGGCTAAGAAAAGGGCTGCAAGGTGAGAGCAATCATCTTTTGTTTTTTTTTACTCCATTCACCTTAAGTCCATGCTATTTTATTTCAACGGCATTGAAATTCCATCACAAAAGAAATAGTTTCACACAGAAGGGAGTCTGGGTGGAGAAAAGAATAGAAACCTTAGAAACATACATATTCCTATTAGACCTCAACATGATTCTCAATATGACTGGTACTCTTTTGGCAAAATCTACACATTTTTCTGTATTTTAGAATTCATTTTGATAATATTAGGCACTCAGCTGATTGGTCGCTTCATTACGAATTTTTAATAATTCACCCTCTATTTTGCTCAGCTTGCACTTTAGTCATCAAAACAGCACAGAAAGAAACACACATATACACCCACACTATGAACAGGGCAGAAATAAAGAAGATTCAAACCAAAGATGTGTTTAGACTTGATTATGGGCAAAAGCATAAAAAAAAAATAACTGTTGGTGACATAAGATATCAAAAAGTTTGTCTAACTTTATATGACCTTTGTCTCATACTTTCATCTTATATGAATATTTCAAAATTCTAGTGTAGAACTATCCATGCAAGCAAAAGACTTCCTTTTAAAATTAATAACATGTAAAGAACTCTTAGTCTATGGGGTCGCAGAGTCAGTCACACAAGCACACACAGAACTCTTTGCTCTCTATGCTCTGGCTGTGAAATGATTTGTGTAAGTAGCTTCAAGGTTGCATTTTGGAGATCATTATACTACTACTTGAATACCTCATGATTTCAAAAGCTGTCTCACTTAAAGATTAAGCACAAGGTATCCAATTAAAACTTCAATTTTATTAAAAAAAATATATAGATAGATATGTTAAATATATGACAATTTACTTTCAAAATACCAAAAAGCAGAATTTTTAAAATCAGTGCCAAATAAAATCAGTGCTACTTATTTCTAGAACATCATCTATCACTAGAAATGTTTGGTAGAAGTTGCATTAATCGACATAATAAGTGAGAGTCTCATCAGTATTTTGGGAAGTTTAACATTTTCACATAATAGTGAGATTCCACATACTCTTTTTGATTTTATTTTTAATTGCATAATACTATTAAACTGAATTCACAATGAGGCACTTTATATGAATACAGTATTTTAGTTAAGGTGAGTCAAGGGAACAATATACCAATTATCTACAGGCTATTGAAATATCCACACAGAAGCTTGACTCCATCCTGGATGTTGGGGCCAACCCTGCCTTTGCTGCTCAGTCACTCAGTTGTGTCTGACACTTTGCAACACCTTGGACTGTAGCATGCCAGGCTTCCCTGTCCTTCTCTATCTTCCTGAGTTTTCTCAAACTAGAGCAAACAATTTCTAAGTTCTAGGTTATCAGCTCACAGAGAACAATGAAATCATTCTGGCTCTGAAAATAAATATAACAAAATATTATTGCTACTTTGTAATAATTAGAAAATAAAACATGGCATTTAAAAAAGAAATTCATTGTGTCACCATAGCACCCAATTATCCAGTAGTTACATGGTGCAGAAATCTAGTCCTGCTTCAAACTCATAGCAGTAAATGAAGTCCTACTTTATTTTCCTGTAGCAATTTCTTGTGTGTTACTCTGTCAACTCATAAGTGAGTTTTACTGAATAATCTGTAATATCTATTTCAGGCTTCTTTAAAACTGGCTTTCTGTCAATAATGTGACCATCTGCTTACAAACAAAATTTCAAAACTGCCTATTTGACATATATTTTAAATATATAGGCATTGTAAAAAACACTCTTGTAACAAATATAGTTCAATTTTATTTAATTGTTCCAGAAGCAAATAACCATTCAACTGCAAGCCAGTAGCTTATTTTCAATTCTGCAGTTGTAACATTTCCCATTAGCTGAAAATTAATTCGATGCTTAAAGAACAATGAAAATAGAAAAACACAATAAGCAATTCTACTGTATGTTTAAAAGTATTAAAACAGAAAAGCAAAATTAAAAGTTTCAAGTGTTGGAAAACTCTATTAACTCTTCCTTTTGCCTCACTTTCAATTTGGATTAGTGTTTTTCTTTAATTAAGCTTAAGATATTTTTCTACACATTTGGCAGATTATGTCTGCCAAATCCCAACTATGCTAGAGAGATTTAGGTCATGAAAATATTCTCACATGGACTATAAATTTGAGGAATTGCTTCCAAACATATACAAAGTAGAGACAGTAAAAAAATAATTGAAGGAAATGACAACCCACTCCAGTATTCTTGCCTAGAGAATCCCATGGACAGAGGATCCTGGCAGGCTACAGTCCACAGGATCAGACACAGTCAGACACGACTGAAGCAACTTATTAGCATGCACAAACTCATTATCTGTTTCAACACTAATTCACATGCCAATTTTGCTTCATTTGTTTTCTTTTACACCTTGTCTTGTATTTCCAAACTGAGAATACTTTAAAAAACATCCGATATCATAACTTTTTCGATGAAAACTCCAGTATTTATCGTTAACAGATAACCTTAAATAAACAATGTAATTACTATATCTAACAAAAATACAAATAATCTCTATTACCTAATAACAATTTCTTGATTCCATTTCCCCAATTTTCTCCAAAGGGAGGATGAGAAAAAAGAAAAAAACAAACAAACTGCTCTTGCAGTTGCATTTGTCACAAAAGGATCCAAACAAAATTTATAGATTTCCTTTGGTTGATATGTCACTAAAGTCTTTTAATGTAAAAAATCTCTGTTGTTGTTGTTGTTTAGTTGCCCAGTCATGTCCAACTTTTTGTGACTCCATGGACTGCAGCATGCAGGCCTCCCTGTCCCTCACCATCTCCCAAAGTTTGCCCAAGTTCATGTCCATTGCATCGGTGATGCCATCTGCCATCTCATCCTCTTCTCCTTCTGCCCTCAATCTTTCTCAGCATTAGGAACTTGTCCAATGAGTCGGCTGACCTCTATCTTAATTTTATTGCCATATATTCATGGAAAAACATGAATCTTTTGGAGGCAGGGAGAATAAAAATAGGACAAAACTCAATTGATTAAAATTTTACTGTCATCTAGTTTTTGCTGAGAGTTTTTAATTGTATGAAATTGCTAAAGCAAGCAGCTTTCTCTGCTTAGAGGACAGCTCTAGAGGTAAGAGGGCTGATGTGTGGACATAGGTCTTGACCGACCTAAGTGCCATTTCAAAAAGAGAAGCTTTTCCTGTTTTATATCTAGAACTTTCACAAAGAATCCATCATTAAGCCTGGGTTCAAAATCTTTCCTTTAATGAATTCTTTAACCATATTCTGCATATTGCCTCCTACATGTACCATGCTTTTTCTGCAGGCAAAGCACCCTGAACACCTGAATTCCCTAAATTTCACTGCTTAAGGTATATTTAATCCACAGAATTTCCATCTTTTAGAATGACAAATGGGGGGGCATACATCATTAAATATCATTTTAAAGGAGTGTCTCAGGTTTTCCAAAAAATCATCACTAATAATCTTTTTTAATTTGGACTCTTGCCTTACCATCTTGAGAGTCATGCTTGTACATATTCATGACAGGGATATCCAAGTGTATTTACTCTTAAAATAGATAGAATCCTACCATGTTCTAAGACTTATTTTCCTGAACCAGAGCCCATTAGAAATGTCCAATTAAAGGAAGAGAATTTGCTAGTGCTAGAAATTTAGAAAATAGAATATCTGATATACTCATTTATTAACCAACTGAACAGATACTATATTTAAGAAAAGCAAAAAGTATAATATTAACCTACTAACTTTTGTTGAATTCTTGCTGTATGTAAAGATCTGTGCTAAGTTCTTTATACATATCAGGTAGACTGATGTTCAAAACGACTTTTAAGTTAGCACTATTATCTCCATTATAAATATGGAAAAAAATGGATGCTTAAATAAGGTAAGACAACTATCAAAAAAATACAAAGCCAGCAAGAGAAGGAGCTAAGATTTGACTTCACTGAATAAAAATCTGTCTTGAACCTGTCTTAATCACTACCCTTTAGAATCTGGAGTTTACCAGTGAACAAGCAGTGCTAAAAGTCATTGAGGAAACCCTACTACAACAAAATCTGACAATTAAAATGCATGATAAAGATTCTGAACTAAAAAGAAAAAATAATTACTTTCCAGGATTATTTTGAGAAAAATAGAGAAGGTATTTTATAGTACATTAATATAAATGCATTTGTCCTAAATGGCCAATTATTTACTATCATTAATAATAGAGCAGTACATTTCTATTGTCTAAAAGATATATATCGCTTATATAATTTATATAAAATGTTTTCTTAATAAATAAGTTTTATGTTCTGTAGAATCAATACTTTTTAGGGATAGATTTCAAGGAGTAGCAGAATCTAATAAGTGCCTTTTGTACTCATAATCATTACAAAATAAAATATTAGTCATAAAGACCCTGAGATTTGTGTCTTGTAAACCTAGATCAACGGCGCACCAGCGCGGCGGCTGCAAGGGCGCACCAGCACGGCCGCTGAGACTAGCGTGGTCCAGAGGAGCTAACCCGGGCAGGAGGTCAGGGGCAGCAGAGGACAGGAGCTACCCCGAGTCTGAGGTAAGGAGCAGTGGCTGCGCTTCACTGGAGTAGCCCTGAAGAGAGACTGCACTTCCAAGGTAAGTGGAACCCAAGTAAGATGGTAGGCACTGAGAGAGAGGATCAGAGGGCAGACAGACTGAAACTATGATCACAGACAACTAGCCAATCTGATCACATGGACCACAGCCTTGCCTAACTCAATGAAACTAAGCCGTGCTCTGTGGGACCACCCAAGATGGAGGGGTCATGGTGGGGAGGTCTGATAGAATGTGGTCCACTGGAGAAGGGAATGGCAAACCACTTCAGTATTCTTGCCTTGAGAACCCCATGAACAGTATGAAAAGGCAAAAATATAGGACATCGAAAGATGAACTCCCCAGGTCTGTAGGTGCTCAATATGCTACTGGAGATCAGTGGAGAAATAACTCCAGAAAGAATGAAGGGATGAAGCCAAAGCAAAAACAACATCTAGTTGTGAATGGGACTGGTGATAGAAGCAAGGTTCGATGCTGTAAACAGCAATACTGCATAGGAACTTGGAATGTTAGGTCCATGAATCAAGGCAAATTGGAAGTGGTCAAACAGGAGATGGCAAGAGTGAATGTCAATATTCTAGGAATCAGCGAACTAAGATGAACCAGAATGGGTGAATTTAACTCAGATGACCATTATATCTACTACTGTGGGCAGGAATCCCTGAGAAGAAATGGAGTAGCCACCATAGTCAACAAAAGAGTCCCAAATGCAATACTTTGATACAATCTCAAAAACAACAGAATGATGTCTGTTCGTTTCCAAACAAAACATTCAGTATCACGGTAATCCAAGTCTGCCCCAAATAGTAACGCTGAAGAAGCTGAAGTTGAACAGTTCTATGAAGACCTATAAGACTTTCTAGAACTAACAACTAAAAAAGATGTCCTTTTCATTATAGGGGACTGGAATGGAAAAGTAGGATGTCAAGAAACACCTGGAGTAACAGGCAAATTTCACCTTGGATTACAGAATGAAGCAGGGTAAAGGCTGATTAATAGAGCTCTGCCAATAGAATGCACTGGTCATAGCAAACACCCACTTCCAACAAAACAAGAGAAGACTCTACACATGGACATCACCAGATGCCCAACACTGAAATACAATTGATTATATTCTTTGCAGCCAAAGATGGAGAAGCTCTATATAGTTAGCAACAACAAGACCGGGAGCTGACTGAGGCTTGGATCATGAACTCCTTATAGCCAAATTCAGATCAAAATTGAAGAAATGGAAAAAACCACTAGACCATTCAGGTATGATCTAAATCAAATCCCTTATGACTATACAGTGGAAGTGAGAAATAGATTTAAAGGACTAGATCTGATAGACAGAGTGCCTGATGAACTATTGATGGGGGTTCGTGACATTGTACAGGAGACAGGAATCAAGACCATCCCCAAGAAAAAGAAATGCAAAAAAGCAAAATGGCTGTCTGAGGAGGACTTACAAATAGCTGTGAAAAGAAGAGAAGCCAAAAGCAAAGGAGAAAAGGAAAAATATTCCCATCTGAAATCAGAGTTCCAAAGAATAGCCAGGAGAGATAAGAAAGCCTTCCTCAGCAATCAATGCAAAGAAATAGAAGAAAATAATAGAATGGGAAAGACTAGAGATCTCTTCAAGAAAATTAGAGATACCAAGGGAACATTTCATGCAAAGATGGGCTCAGTAAAGGACAGAAATGGTATGGACCTAACAGAAGCAGAAGATATTAAGAAGAGGTAGCAAGAATATACAGAAGAACTGTACAAAAATCTTCATGGTCCAGATAATCATGATGGTGTGGTCATTCACCTAGAGCCAGACATCCTGGAATGTGAAATTAGGTAGGCCTTAGGAAGCATCACTATGAACAAAGCTAGTGGAGGTGATGGAATATCAGTTGACCTGTTTCAAATCCTGAAAGACAATGCTATGAAATTGCCGTACTCAATATGCCAGCAAATTTGGAAAACTCAGCAGTGACCACAGGACTGGAAAAGGTCAGTTTTCATTCCAACTCCAAAAAGAGGTAATGCCAAAGAATGCTCAAACTACCACACCATTGCACTCATCTCACACGCTAGTAAAGTAATGCTTAAAATTCTCTGAGAGAGGCTTCAGCAATACCTGAACCATGAACTTCCAGATGCTCAAGCTGGTTTTAAAAAAGGCAGGGGAACCAGAGATCAAATTGCCAACATCCACTGAATCATCAAAAGAGCAAGAGAGCTCCAGGAAAACATCTATTTCTGTTTTATTGACTATGCCAGAGTCTTCGACTGTGTGGATCACAAATAAACTGTGGAAAATTCTGAAAGAGATGGGAATAACAGACTACCTGACCTGCCTCTTGAGAAACCTGTATGCAGGTCAGGAAGCAACAGTTAGAACTGGACATGGAACAACAGACTGGTTTCCAATAGGAAAAGGAGTACGTCAAGGCTATATATCGTCACCCTTGCTTATTTAACTTATATGCAGAGTACATCATGAGAAAAGCTGGGCTGGATGAAGCATAAGCTGGAATCAAGAATGCCGTGAGAAATATCAATAACCTCAGATATGCAGATGACACCACCCTTATGGCAGAAAGTGAAGAAGAACTAAAGAGCCTCTTGATGAAAGTGAAATGGGAGAGTGAAAACATTGGCTTAAAGCTCAACATTCAGAAAACTAAGATCATGGCATCCGTCCCATCACTTCATGGCCAATACACGGGCCAACAGTGGAAACAGTGGCTGACTTTATTTTTCTGGGCTCCAAAATCAGTGCAGATGGTGACTGCAGCCATGAAATTAAAAGGCGCTCACTCCTTGGAAGGAAAGTTATGACCAACCTAGACAGCATATTAAAAAGCAGAGACATTAATTTGCCAGCAAAGGTCCATCTAGTCAAGGTTATGGTTTTTCCAGTGGTTATGTATGGATGGTTTTTCCAGTGGTTATGTATGGTTTTTCCAGTGGTTATGTATGGATGAGTTGGACTGTAAAGAAAGCTGAGTGCCGAAGAATTGATGGTTTTGAACTGTGGTGTTGGAGAAGACTCTTGAGAGTCTCTTGGACTGCAAGGAGATCCAACCAGTCCATCCTAAAGGAGATCAGTCCTGGGTGTTCATTGGAAGGACTGATGTTGAAGCTGAAAGTCCAATACTTTGGCCACCTGATGTGAAGAGCTGACACGTTTGAAAAGACCCTGATGCTGGGGAAGATTGAGGGGAGGAGGAAAAGGGGATGACAGAGGATGAGATGGTTGGATGGCATCACTGACACGATGGACATGGGTTTGTGTGAACTCCGGGAGTTGGTGATGGATAATGAGGCCTGGCGTGCTGTGGTTCATGGGGTCACAAAGAATAGGACATGACTGAGCGATTGAACTGAACTGAAACCTAGGTTTGACCATCTTTGATATTTACTATTTTGTGATCTTCACACATTACTAAACCATTTGGAATCTTTTCCTATTCTGCAAAATAATATCCACTCCAAAGGATTTTTGTGAAAATTGATATGTAAAACCTCTTGTCCAAAGGGTGTTTAATACACGCAATAACATTAACACAAACATACAAAATTGTACATCATAACTTTTGAACTTTAAATCTCCTTTCAAAATTTAAAGTCAATATACTGCTTTATAAATAAAGGAATTAACCACTCATTTTTTCTAATCTTTGTCAAATGTGATACTTAGCAGATAATAATAGTAATAATAATGGAAACAACTCCAATACTTTGGCCACCTTGTGTGAAGAGCTGACGCATTTGAAAAGACCCTGATGCTGGGGAAGATTGACGGCAGGAGGAGAAGAGGACGACAGAGGATGAGATGGTTGAATGGCATCACTGACTCGATGGACATGGGTTTGGGTAAACTGCGTCAATTGGTGATAGACAGGAAAGTCTGGTGTGCTGTGTTTCATGGGGTCGCAAGAGTCAGACATGACTGAGTGACTGAACTGAACTGAACTAAATAATGGAAACAAAGAAGAATGATAGACTATCAGTTTTAAAAGATAATTTATATGTGATTTAGTCCAAATCATCAGATTATATGAATATCCTTTTAGTCCCTTAAACTTCCACAGGGAATAAATACACATATAATGGAGCATTGCAGAATTATAGAAATAAATCTACCTAACATGCATTGTTCAAGAAACAAAATGAGCTGTACTAGTGGAGAAATGGTCTTATTTATTGTTTCAGTTCCCCTAAAGACTTTTCTTCTATAGTTATTTTTATTCTTTTCAGAAACAATCTCAAAGTGTTTTGTCCACATAGAAAGAAAAAAAAAAATAACATTTTATGTTATTCTGGAAAGGACTACTCTTCTAAATGCAATTGAAGTAACAAATCTCACTCACTCCTGCTCTCTTAGTATCTTTACCATCACTGTTGTTGCCCTCCTCCAGCATTATTGGCAACATCATTATCATCATTACCAAAAGCATTTACTATTCATATAAAATTTCATTCATATAACCATATCTTTTAAGTTAGTTATTATTTAGTATATTATTATTTATAGTAAATAGTTATTAGTTATAGTAAATAAAAACTACAGTTATAATAGCAAATAATAATTAATATTAGAAAATAACTATAGTTATTAGCTATAGCTATATAACTATAGCTATTATTTACTATATAAAATACTACACTAAGCAATTGAGTCTATTGGTGTTTGTGTCTGTTCTGTTTGATACAAAACTTCTGTATATATAGATCAATTCATTTCCTTTTAAGAAAACTGAGATCAAGCCAGTCAATCCTAAAGAAAATCAGTTCTAAATATTCACTGGAATGACTGATGCCGAAGCTGAAGCTCCAGCACTTTGGCTACCTCATGCAAAGAACCAACTTACTGGAAAAGACCCTGATGCTGGAAAAGATTGAAGGTAGGATAAGAAGTGGATGACAGAGGATGAGATGGATGGATGGCATCACCAACTCAATGAACATGAATTTAAACAATCTCTGGGAGTTGGTGATGGACAGGGAAGCATGGCATGCTACGACTGCAGCAGCATGGGGCCCCAAAGAGTTGGACGTGCCTGAGCAACTGAACTGATTGAAGAAAACAAGTAGACATTCTGTTTTAAAACAAACCAATTCTCCATTGAAGTAATAAAACCCAAAATTTGAGAGACGACCTTTCATTAATAAAGAACTAGATCTTATGGAAAATTAGTGGTGATTAATAACTATCTCTAATCTCACATTGGCTCAATCTACAATTTAGGCATGGATTGTGTCTGAAACATATTACTAGCAGGTTGTTAATACTTTAAAATACATATTCTGATGCAAATAATGTAAAGATGATTAACTATCAAGATCAATTTGACAAATCAATGTTCATGAAAACTATAGAGCATTTTAACTATACAAGTGATTCTGTGATCTTCTCACTCAGTTCTTTGTTTCTCTGAGACAGCTGAAATACAAAGAGACTGAATGATTTGAATACCAACCTTGTAGGAAAATGCATTCTATGCTCCAGTTAGAATATCGTGAATCATATCCCAACAGGGTTTGGGTCTTCACTGTGACAAGAGAGGTTAAAGTTCTTAGATTTGAATAATTTAATTAATAAACCTGCATAGAAAACACTGCTTAATCTTTTATGCCTGTAGCGTTCTACTCAAAGGCATGTCCATGTTGATCACTAAGATGGAGAGGTGGGAAAAAGCGAAGTGTTTATACTGAAGTGTAGTATTTTCAAATTGGAATATGGATATATGTAGTATCCTGAGCATGATTATTACTTGTTCTGCCTTATTTTCATCAGATTTTTATCTTTTCCCCCCCACTGACCGTTAGAGGGTGAAAGTCTTTGAACTACTGTGTGATAAAGTATTCAAGTTTCTTCTGTTTAGATATGTCAGAAACTGTGATGTGGACAATCATTCTAAACATTCTAAATTGCTTATCAAGCTACAATTCCAATGGAAATATCTGATATTACATTATAAAAGAAGTTTTTAAAATTTATATGGGTAAAATATATTCATATAAGTGTTTAAAGCATTAAGCTTTTAAAAGACGCTGTGTGCAAAATGTATTTTGGGTTGTCTTCAACAGAAAAATGGTTGGAAATGAATCATTTTGTATCTGCGTGCAAAAGGGGCTAAAAGGGCATCATCTCCACTCCTCCCAACTTACTTGTAGTAAATAACCCTGATCAATGGTAAATAGAAAGATCATCTAAAAATATGAACTTAAAAAACAAACTCACCTATTTACTTTTGTTTCCACTTACCATATGAAAAATAATAATAATTAATAACTTTAAACTATTTAGAATTAATTTGTAATCATGTTAAGAATCTATAAGGAACATAAATTATTTGTGCATGTTGTATTGTGTGTTGGTTAAATTATTTACAAAGTCATTGTAAGTAATTTTAAAACATCAGTGAAACATTCTGTTTTTTTTCCTTCAATAGAAAGGGAAAGTAGAAAACCTTGTTTTTAATGGAGCTTTTGTCAAAACTCTCCTTGGAGATCAAGGATATCATACATAAATAATCCCCTAAAAGTATTCAACTTTGCCCAAATATGTATTACTGTCAGATAATTTTTGCTTATTTTCACATTTCTGTTCTTCTATTTTTTATTTAATAAGAAGTTTGCTATTTAAATATTTCTTGTAATATAATTATCCTAAATAAGTAATTATACTCAATTTCTTACATGTTGTTAGAGATTCTTTACAATTAAATGATGCTATACCTTAATTAGCAATAACCATTAAGCAAAAAAAGAAAAATCACATGTAAAAAGAAATGATTATAATTTATTAGGCATAATGTGATATTACAAAATAAAATAGAGACTGAAAGCCTTTGGACACTATGCTGTAAAACAGTCACATATGACTTACAGATAAATTTTTGAAATTAGAAATATTAGAAATCTTAGACTAAATTCTATTTTTATACACATTTTTATATTTAGAGATGATAATAATGTTTTAAATAATATTCCAACTTCAATTTGTGAACTTCAAATACTCTTTTAGGTTAATTTGACTTTAATTTATGGATTAGATAATTCATTTAAATTCAGTGGAGTATAAAAAGGGGCCACACAAAAAAATTAACAAATGAAATCTACTGTCACTCTTTTATGGCCACATTCACTACACTTACTTATGCTGCCAGGAGTTTGATTGTCCCTTGTTTAATTTTGATGACTTGAGCAGTAGGTATTATTATCCCCATTTTGAACCTAAGGAACCTGAAGCCTCAAGGTGACTATAAAGGAAACTTGTGCACCTTGGATTCACACCCAAATCTCCTGAACTAACACCTGCTTTTAACCACTGAAGTCTACAATGGCATACCAACACATTGCACAGAGTAAACATTCCCTTCTCCATACATTAAATTCTTTTTATTAATAACCAGAAAATGGATTAGTAATAATGCTCAGAAAAGAAATAGTAAAAACCTTTCTTTTATTGAATTTTGTACATTATAGTATTATATATATATATATATATATATGATTACACATAATAAAATGATAGTAAAAATTCAAAATAAGGAAATAAATGTTATAATAAAGGAAAGGTATAGGAGTAATCTTTTAATTATATGAGTGCAATTTTTAAAATATGAAGAAACAACTTTTACTGAAATGTAGACTCTATTTCAGCTTTTAAAACTCTACAGAAATAAAAAATTCCAAGTATCCACACAGGATGGCCTGACTGAAATAAGTCAAGATCTCTTTATCTGTCTTACAATCACTGTTCTATTATGTTAATACTGTTTAAAAGAAGGAATGCATAGTACCTTGAGATTGAGGAAAAGAACTAAAGTGAGCTGGAATGATTCCAAATCATTAAAAAACTTACTCTAAAAAATGATTTTTTGCTTAATTCTAGTGGGTCAAGGGCAAAAAAATAAAGTAAAAATAAAATAGCACTGGTGAATTGGTATGGGAGTATATGTGAAAACATTAAAAAATTAATTGCATATTTCAACATGATTTGTATTGATTATAAACTTTTCATAATTCTGAAAACAATCCTTTTGCATCAAAGGAATTAAATATAATGTGTCATCTTTAATTCAGTTGTATTTTTCCTTTTGATTTATTACATAAAAAACCTGAAAAAATGGAAATACTCCATTCAGTTCAATGAGATCCTGGCCACTCTGTGACCCATCAGCCAGTCTGATGCCCCCACTTTCGTCTCTGAAAATTATGCTCTCCCCAATGTTGCTGACATTGTTTATCTAGACTCTCTATCCCATTTTCTTAGCTAGTGTCTACTCTGCTTCGAAGACTCAGCACAGAGAAGCTATCATTGAGTAGTCATTACCTTACAACTTATTGGATTAAGGGTTGCTCATATATG